>NC_091537.1:20000000-20625000 GCF_042242935.1 Bactrocera oleae | reverse complement strand
TTGGGGTGCTCTATGGTTAGAAGGTAAGTGGTCCATATTTCTTTAAATAAAGCCGGCCATAATGTTCCAGTCAATGGGGAATCTTATTAATATATTTTTCGAGCCTGATTTGGTGGATGTTGATATGGACGACTTTTGGTTTCAACAAGATGGCGCTACATGTCACAGAGTCGAGAACGAAACAATCCATTAGTTGAAAAAAATTTTTGGTGAGCACATTATAACGCCTCGTGGGCTTGTGGCCTGGCCTGCAAGATCGTGCGGCTTAATATAGCTGAACTTAATATTGTTTGATTATGTAAAGTCTACGGAGATAAGCTCGAGACGATTGACGCCTAAGAAAAGAATATTCGGCGTGTTATGCTGACATACGGCCTCAATTGCTGCAAACAGTGTTCGAAAGTGGACTTAGCTACTTTCGAGAAATCTTTTTGTTCTACGCTTGAAGATTTATGGGAATTACAATAGCTAGAACAATTGTCAACTATCAAGAATATCTGATTTATATCTATCAAACTTGTTAGACTACACATTAGCCGGAAAATATGAAGCCTAATTCGATATCTCTAAGTTTATTTTTTTGTATTTTTTATTAAATATTTTTCATAATTTGCATTAAAATGCTGTATTTTTTCACCACACTGTATGGCTGTGATTGATATTTTCGCAATTCACTTGAATATATTTTAAATAAATAAAAAATCTATCTGTTGAAAATATTCGTGTGCACTCGTGCTAAATGCACACATTTTCAATTTAAATACCTATAATTTATTTAGGTAAAATATTATTAAATTTCTTGCATAAATTCAATTTGATTAAAACCAGTGAATTTCGTCATTTTAATTGGACAAATGATGCAGCATTTAAGGCGCCTGTAAATATTACAATTAAAGAATTATTAACATTTAAATGCTTAAATTGGCATTTAAATTTTGTTTAAATAAAATATGATATTGTGAAGTGAAATAAAATCTTTAGATATGTAGATACAGGGTGTGCAATTTTTTAGATTTTTAGATTAATTTATTCTGTTTATTATTTATTACTTTTTCGAGTATCTCCGCTGCTACGGCGATGGTCTCGACCCCAGTGTTTTCGTTGAGCTCTCCATTGGTGTGGAGACTGCTAGCATATATTTTTTGCATTTCAAAAAACCTCAAAAAAGCTGGAGAGGTCACCCTTACCCAAATTTCATTCGATTTGAAGCAAGCTTGTACACCGTTGTTCTCATGCGCTCTAACACTGGACCTATGGACCTCCCGTGAGCTTGGAAGGCGCTGATCAGTAACCAGAAATTGAGCGGCTGCGGGATTCTTCCGGCCCAGAGTTAACCGTAAATGGTCCTCTGAACTACTTTCTCACTATGAAGAAAGGCGAAGTGGAATATCTAGGCACTTTCTCCTCTACTGCCCAGCTTTTCCGTTTTTCCGATTTGTTAATGTCCAAGCTATTAAATTGTTCAACACTTTTTAGCTCAGGCTGTATTCCTTTGAGAAGACAACAGTAGAAAATAATTTTCAAGGTACATTTTTAATTCGCATTACAGTTTTCCAAGTAAAATACGTTAATTAAAACTTTATCATAAATGCAAGAGGATTTACTTCAAGAAGTAAATGCAATAAGCTTACCATTATTTTTCTGTTTTTCATTTAAATGCAAAAATAAAGAATTAAACTGAAATTTCCTGAAAAAGAGCTCAAGTTAACAGGTATGAGTTACAAATGCTCATGCCGCAAATAATAACTTTATAGCGAATTTTGCAGGAAATTCTAAAATTTGCTTAGGAACCGACATATGAACTTACATATATTTATATATATGTATTTCTATATAAATATATATATATACTACACATATATAAAAATACATATACAATTTTATGTATTTAACAACTCATTTTTACACATTGGATTTTCAGTTTTTTGTTCTCCCCTCCCCTCACATATTCGCTTTTCAATTTCCAAATTCCATTGTGTTTCGACATTATTCAGTCTGTCAGCCATTGTTAGTAGGAACTTTTTTGAAAATTCCCCCTTTCATTATTGAAACTTAAACTTTGTTGTTACTGTAAAATAGTTGGCCAGATTAAAAATCCCTCCGACAGTGCTTTATTCCCCCCAACCGAAAGTGGCAACGTTTATTCATTGTGCAACATTCGAGGCAGCATATGTGTGTATGTATCATAAATGCTCGCTTATGTAAATATGGCATGTGGTATGTGGTAGTGTTGGTTGTTGCATTCGAACATATTCATTGTTATTAAATTCTGCAGAAGGTGTGCGCTTTCATTTCTATTTAGTTTTCCAGTTCGGTAATTAAGGAAAATGAAATAAGTAAGGAACTTGGAGTGGTGCAGTAATTTAAATATACTATGTGGTGTATGTAACCGTTATATATACGCTATGTATGCTATATATAAAGATGGATGTAGCTGGTAATTTTTATTTAAAAACTTTTCACTAGATTCAATATTTTTTTTAGTAATTCGAAAACTCGGTCAAAAAGCACTTTGAATGTATGAAATATACAAAGGCGGGTAAATATGAAAATTTTCTATTAATTACAATTTCTAGTTAATATTTTTTTATTATTCGAACGCATTAAGTAATATTTTAAAATTACAACAGCAACAGGTTGAATTAATATCAGTTAAAGGAGAGGGGTCATAAAATAAAAAACCTGGATCAAAAGTTTGGTAAATTCAGAAACTTTTTATAGTAAATTAAGTTAGCTACGAACTTTGCAACACACAGAAGGACACATCGGAGACCCTATGAAGTGTATGTATGTATAAATGATCAGAGTGACGAGCTGAGTCGATTTTTCCAAGTCCGTCGGTCTGTTAGTATATATGCGAATTTGTCCCTTAGTTTTTGAGACCCCGACATTAAACTACTATAGAATAACATAAAGCTGCCATACAAACTGACCGATCCAGATCGAGTTCTTGTATGGAATCTATTGTATTTGTGAAGGGTATTATAGCGTCGGAACCGGCCCGAAGTTCGTGCTTTTTCTTGTTTATTTAATTTAAAATTCTTTGCCATTTGCATTTTCAACTTTTTGTCTGTAATTCTTTGACAGAGGAATTAAACTCCAGTTGACTTGTTCTTTTTTTAGAAGCACAGTTCAAATAATTTTGACGTTGTTTTTCTTGATTTGTTTCGTTGTGAATAGGTCCATTTTAATTTTACATTGCTTCTTTGGCACAACATATAGATAATGATGATTAGGAGATTATTTTATACCAATATAAGCTCTTTTACCAGAAAGTGTTGTTTGATGAAAATATAAAAATTCATATAATACAGCTTTTTTTCAAATTGGCCATAACTTACGTCACTCAAAATGATACACCTCGAACCATTTGTCCAACAGTTCAGTTATAATGATCTTGTAATGAATTTTTCTTAGAGAGCGATAAGAATTTTTCAGTTTGTCTGTAGACAAAATATAAGGTTCCACTGTGCGATTTCAGTTAGGTTAGGTTAGGTTAATTTCTCGTAATATCGCGAGTAGTCCCACTTGGAGAGCTAGAGACGCCTCTGTGTTGTGATGTCCAGATCTAAAAGACCGTGAGCTCAAAGACTGTATAACAGTTCTGCTATCGGAGTGGATGCATACCTCCCTAAAAGAAGCCGACGAACTTCAAGATGAGTCTCCCTCCTTTATTAAGAGATCACCATTTTACAGTTTAAAGATCAAGAGGAATGTTCAGAGAAAGAGAAAGACCAACTCAAGACCGCTGGGTTTGAATCTAATTACGGAATACTTAAAAAAGGCGGATGTCTTTCAAAATGTATGTTCTTAAAATATAAGTATTGTTTTAACCAATTTGTATTGTTTTAACCGTTTGGAAATAAACAAAATGAGGAAATTTTGGTAAAATATATCAAAGTATGGTTTTCCTCAGGTTTTTTCTTTGCTGCCACTGAAGACCAAGATCTCCATATCTCTTTCCGTGCCTCCTATAAATTTTTATCATGTTCGAAACTTCGTATTGAAAACTTATACAATATATAATTGCATATTGCATAGTTGTTGGACTTTCAGCAACAAAATATGCAAAATATTTATAAAAGAATTACAAAAACTGTTACCTTTAACACCACAATTAAATATTCATGCACCTAATATGCACTGCCACAAAAAGCAGCCACACATAAAATACCGTTACTTGATGCTTTCTGTAAATTTGATTTACTAATAATATCAACTGCAACGAAATGTCTGTGCGACATCCGCGAAATCCGTTTACTCGCAGGATACACAGAATATTTTTTATATACTTGTGTCGCTACAGTTTTTCTCTACTCTTTCAGCGTTACGCCTTCGTTTGCTGCACTTCCACCTGCAGCTCGTGACACTTGCCACCCATCGTTGGTAGACGTGCAAGTTTCGCTTGCCGTGTTCATCCGCTACAATGTTGACGTTATAACTGTGCAGATCATGAATGCTTGCCGTTATCCTTAAAGTCATAAATCAGGCAACGGTGGTCCGTCTGCTGGCGCAACAATAACGGCAACAACAACTCAAACAACGTCGCGCTGCGGCAGTAGGCCGTCAATGTTTGCTATCAACACATGAAATATTTAAACAGCAAAGCTTCGCGCCCACTTACCCTCTCCTCGACTACGTTCTCAACCACGCCTTCACATTCGCCCGCCCTCTCGCCTTTTAGTTGGCAACCAATTTCAGCGTTTGCTAACAATTTTAGTGCTTTTTTTTGCTCGTTTCGGTTGGTTTGAGGTGTCAAAGGTGTGTTATTGTTGCCGAAACTGCTGAAATAGTTGCAAATATTGTTGCAACACTTCGTTGTTTTTATGTTGAATTTTTGGTTTCAATAGCCATGTTGCGCTATATGCTTTTCGAATATGTATTTCTTATTTTATTTGTTTCGATTTGTTGCAACAGCCGCTGTGCGCCGTAACTGTAGCGCGGCTCGCGTTGGTGCCAGTGCCGCGAGTGATTTTGTGTTGTCGGTGTGAAAACATAAATTGGCAAGTAATTTCTTTTCACTGCTACTCTTATTTGTTTTCACTTTTATAGCCTGCAACCATATTCTTCGGTTTTTCCTGTTGGAAGCACAGTGGTTTAATCAGTCATATGAAGCGACAATATTTGGCATGGAGCTCAAAACATTGAACGGAGAAAATGAAAATTTCCAGTTACTGCTTATTAGTTATTTATAAAGTCTCAATGTAGCTTTATACTGAAGCTTGCTAATCAATTGTGGGAATTTTAAAATTTTTTTAACTTAAAAAATTTTTGAAAATCAGATTTTCATATATTTGGTAACAAAATTAAGATTCAAATCAGTGTTACTAGCTTTAAGTGTGCATAAAATATAATATAATTATATTTTTATATAAATTTATTCAAACAAATTTTAGTATTTTTTGTCACTCACGCAACACAGTGCAGCGCTTGCAATTTTGTTTGCATTTAGTGTTTATTTGTTGCACTAACAAACATTTTACGCCTCGATCGAAGCAGTAATTTTTTGTTAATTTTTATTTTCTCTTTTACAATAATATGTAAGTTTGTAGTTACTTGCAATATTTCATTTTAGATTCACTATGCTTTTTTTCATTAGCATAGACTGTCTTTAATTGTATTGTATCTTAAAGCGCTTTCAGTGCAATTTCCGGTGTATATAAAAATCGCTGCATATTTTTAGGCTTTGATCGAATTTTGAAGATCTTAACATATGATTCCTATTATTCGACCGCGATTTCAAAAGCAATCGAACAAAGAGCTTGTATGACATAGTGGTGTCATGGAGTACAGATAGAATAGCAAGCAATTATAGTTACTAACTACTCGATGGATTGACAGTGAAATGCATGTTTTTTAGTGAAAGTGTGTCTTTATATAATAGAGTGAAGCTTTCAGAATAGGTGCTTGTCTTTACAAGTATTTTCACCTCTTGATTTTAATATTTATAATGTTTTTCAGGTGGCTTTTTTTGCCAGGAAAAAAAGATGGGCTAAAGGCTGGTACATTCTACGTAGCGAGCTTAATTGTTATGGTTTTCACCTCAACTACATTTTGGTTGAAGTTTCGGTATTATTCATAACAACTCAACACGTCAAACAAATTTCAGTTGAAGTGTTGTCAAATTTTTGTGGTAATTTTTTTTTTCAACTCTCTGGCAGTGGCGTTGACAAGAGTATCAAAAAATTTCAACTGATAGCAGTTGTAATTAAACATAACAGCGTTTATTTAGAAAATATATTTATTAAAAATGGAAAATACGTAAATAAAACTATTTTAGTTATATTTTGAAACTATTTTAAACAGTTATTTTGTACAAATACATACAAAGGGGACAAAAGGGACAAATTTGTTGAGCTCGTGGAGTAAAACCCCGAAACAGCACGAAGCAAGCTACAATTTGGAAACAGTAAAAATAAATTTAAGGAACCGTGGAAAGTGTTTCAAACATGAATAGTCGTTAAAGTCTACTATTCCCAGGAATATATTTTTTGAGTAAAATTAAAATTTTAAAGCTTTCCGCGTCTCTTCAGTCATTGGTGTTTTATCCACTATGCACAAATAAGGTGTTCATAACATTTAAAAGCAGGTTTTGTGACAGCCATAAATATCATAGGTTGTTTCACAAAGTTAAAATCATTTAAAATGCATTATTGATAACTACCGTCATCAGGGAACGGAAGAGTTCGTGGTAATGTTCCTTCATCTCATTCAAAAACAAAATGATTCCTCATTTAAACGAAAATAACTTATAAATCTGCAAGAAACATTATTAAAAGCCATTTAATTATCAAATAAACTTTGGCTTACTTGGTGTTAGGAAGTTCCAATGGACTTGAGTGATCACAAAGGCTTTTCTGATGCGCAGCACATCACCGTTGACCACAAAATTTTTGCGATCGTAATATAATTCAAAACCAATGTATATTTTAATAATTCCTCACCTTTTCGCGAGCAATAACTTAACTGAATTATTTTGAGTTTTGGCTTAAAAATGTTCAGCTGTTTAATTATCTATAAAATCTTAATTTTTTAGGTTCGCAACATCAATAAAGCTTCGACTGAAAGTAGTTGTAATACAAAAAAATAAAGTTGGGTTGATCTGAAATTGAATTGCTTCAACTTCAATTTAACTGAGGCGAGTTGAAAACTCCGTAATAGATATCTCTATTCTAGTTGTGTAATGCGAAGCTGATATTAATGATATATCTAATTGTTTTTAATGAATTAGAAAATGACTAATAAGGGAAATTGTTTTTGGACAATTCGTACAGTAGACCATTGTCCAAAATCGAGTATAGGTCACGATAGCCGTTTTGGTGTTGTACACTCTTTTGTTGGTGCTCTTATCCTACAAAGTAGTCCTGCAGTTTGTGAGTTATGCAATGGCTTAACCTAAATAAGAGTGTTTAGCATTTAAAGTTAGGTGAACTTCAGGCGAGAAAAACAAAAGTAAAATTATAAAGATTTTAGTTTATTTTATGTAGCTGAATTAATAAAATTCTAGTGTTTTTTGGTTCTAGTAATCTGTTGCTTGCGGTTCGGAAATGGAATTTGGTATGTGGTCTATTATGACTTCACCTCAAATAATCTTGAAAAATGAAAACGAATTATATTTTGCTGTTATATTTTTTCAGTGTTGGGCTTTGGAGAGATCAGTAGCGCTTATGTGAGACGGAATGAACTTTTCAAAGAGACATTAATCCACACAACACATGACGAAACTCACAAAGAGGGCTTTTTACAGACTTTATCTCAGCTAAGGCGAGTTTTTATTAATTAATTAGAATCAGTGAAAAGAAAATTCCTCTGACAACTAATAATGTAAATAATAACAGAAATTCACCTTTAATATATTCCCATTAATGCATTTGCTAGTTTCTTTATTTTATTAAATAATAGTTCAGTAATACATTTATTAATATTTAATATTATGATGCTCTAAAAATAATTTTCCGTTTTACAGATTTCCACAGAAAAAAATATTCTACAAAATTGTAGCATAGTGTATGTATGTATGTATATATATATATTAGTATATGCAATCATATTCCACTCATTAATTTGAATCTGTCTGAACGTAAAATACTTAATTTACCGCTATGTAAATAGTAAGTACACTTTTGATAGCACACACATACGCATATTCACGCATTTAAGTATGTATATGTCTGTATGCCGACAATATAAAATTTCTACGTATAACAAATTGTTGCACATACATTTAACGGAAATTAAAAACACTACTAATTTACTACGAATGTTGGCTTAAGACTAAGTCACATAACTAATTTTAATTTTAATTCAAGGTTTGTAAATTTGATTTATGTATGTATGTGTTAAACCAAAGCGTGGCATATTCGGAGATGTTTATATAACATGTATGTATGTATGTATTTGACTCTTTGTAATTACTATGACTCAATTTGTGACCTACAAATTTTGTTTTTTTTGCAACTTTTTTTTTGGTGCGAAAGTTTCATGACTAAGAAGTGCTTGCGTTAAGAGCTTGACTTAAACTTATTATGCAGTTAACAAAAACCAAAAGATTAAATGCAACTGTCTAAAATGTGTGTGTTTACAGTTAACATTTGTGCTATGATTACATTAATCGATCAAGAAAAGCGCTCTTGATCACGCCATGGCTACTAAGAAGTGTGCGGTTTTATGTTGCAGCGTTAATATAAGTACCGTTATTTTGTAAACACGTGGTAAAAGAATATTTAGATAAATAATGAATTAGGATTATACTTGTTAAGGAATAACAGCGGAGCATATTTTTGAACTCTGAAATTTTTCTACTTGCATTTGGTTGATTTTAAGCGAGTTGTGCGTTCTTTTGGTACTCGCTTAAGAAAAACGGTTCTGTTTATATTTTTTTACAAGGATTTTGTTTACTATATTCATGTACATGTGTAATGAAATCTTAGCAAAGTAATTTTAGTCTCGAACTTGTCTGAAATGCACCCATTATATTATAGAACATATTTTAAATTTATTTGAATTATAATGTTTTATAGAATATTTAGAATTTTGGGAAAATATATAGTTTTGATGAAAATGTGAATATTATTATGCCTCTGAGAGCTGCCATGTAAAATTAAGGAGTGGCAAACCATTAAAGAATTAAGGAACCTATCCTAAAACCTTTTTTGGAGTTTGATTAAAATGCCCAACTGACTTTCGAAAAATACTAAACTTTAGATAGCTTTGCCTTTTTAACTAAATATTTTATTAAATATTTAATTTACTTTAAATTTGTTTAAAAATTGGGTTAAAAACTATACATAAATATTATTTTGTAGACGAACTGATAACAACCTTTAAAAATTTGACACCAAAAGGCACTAGAACGTTTACAAAATATTAATTTATTTGAGCCGAAACTCCACTTATCAAACAGAAATTGTATAAAAACCCTTAAAGTTCAGATAAATCACGAATAAAACCCAAAATATGTGAACAAAATAGATTTTACGTGTTCTTTTGACTAATTATTACTATTTTTGGTATGTTTCGGAAGTCAGTCGAGTAACAGTAAAAATTAATGAAAAGTATGCTATGCCAGCAGTTCTAACTATTTTTGGTAAAATATTATATTTAGTACTTGTTTAAAAGTGTATTATTAAAATTAAAATTCAAAATTTTAACAAGTTTGGTATTGAGACTATGTTAGCTATGGCGCTTACGTTCCCGAAACCCTTACTTTTAATGTGTTCTATGTGTTTGTTGAGGTGCAGAGTAATTGGTTTGCTTCGAGGCATTAAGAAATTGTAAATCGATCTAAAATTTCGAAAAAAAAAAATACTTTATAACAAATCTTACTCAAATAAATTGTAATTATGGTACATTTAATTACAATAACATTTTTTTTCGTAAATATGTACTTTTGAAAATATTACTATATATTATTTATAACAATTGTTGCTGAAAATATTTGTATAGTTACAGTTTACATACAAAAACAAAAACAACATTTTAGTTTGCCTTTTATTTTGCTTTTTAATTTATTCCTAATCAATTCAGCAAATTTGATTTAATGTAACCATGCTTCAGGAAAGCTATTTCCCTAACAGTTTTTGCCTTATTTGTTTTAGTTTAAGCTCTTTCTTTGGTCTTTATATTTATATATATGCAATTAGATATATATACATATGTATGTGTGCTTATAAGCACTTTGACTTGAACTTTTATTTTCACTATGAAAACTTGTGTCCTTTGGTTTATTTGTCGCTGCAGGCTATTCTCTGTTTCTTCTACTTCTTCTTCTACCTCTTCAACGCCTCATTTATCATCTCCACTGCCACATTGGATGCAGACGTATATGTTTTAGCTGCTTCAATATGGCTTAGCTGCATCCTTGGAGCGCTTCAGTTGTACCTTCAAAGGTTTGGTGCCGATTTGAAAACCATGCATCGCCTGTATGGCTGCGCCCGCTGAGAGGGGATTATCGTAGGATACAAAACCGAAACATTTGGACAGATTAGTTTGCTTGTCGATGAACACTTTGGCGGACAGCACATTGCCGAATGGTAGAAATGTGGATGCGAGATCAGTGTCGGTGAATTCCTGAGGTAGATGGTAAATGAAGAGATTACTGCCATCCGGTCCTGCAGAGAGGTTAACAAATATTTGTGTAAGTGAATGTCTGCTTTAATATTTTTTAAAAATTAATCTATTACTACAAATTGCGGATATGTATTGGTTTCACCTCACCTTCGACTTGTTTCCCAGCCACTCCTGCTGCCGCGGCCTGCAGTGCTGTAGTGGTTAGTGGTGAAGCAGTTGTTGCAAAGGCAGCACCGTTAGTTAAGGGGCTTAGTGTCGGTGCATAGGGTGAGGTAAGGCTTTCTCCACCGGGCCCTAAATCAAATGTTGGAAAAATGTACAAAATATATTATTATTTAAATGTATTGAATTTCCAAATAGAAATATGCGCATAATTTTTCGACTGAAAACACGTTGAGTGGTCAGTTTGTTTACACGAGTCCACTGATTTTTGAACATGTCATCCACAAATGTCTGTTTAATAAATATCAGAGCCACACAAATTCACGGAACATACAAACATACATAGTTATGTAAATACATTAACATTCACAGCTATATATGTACGTACATATATGAGTTGACTACAACAACCTGCACAATAGATGGACGATAACATGCATAGGGGGGACTTTTTTCCTTGCTGGGTAGGCATTTTGCATATGACATGCTATATTTTTATTGAAATTAACAATTTTTTAATACTCATTGCTTAATATCGCTCCGTAGCTTTGTTTTTATGGGCGGTTAACTCTGTGAGTTTATACAACCTTTATGTGGTATTAAATTTGGTAGACAACAGCAGGACCAGCCTTTTTGTTGTATGTGAAAAATATTATTTTTAATTCCTTCATAAAAAAATCTATGTAAAGTGTGTAATTCTTTGTTTTGTATTAGGAAAAAGTATTTGTTAAAATTTTGTTTACTGAGTTCATTTCTTTGTATTTTTATATATAATCCTATTGCTATGTTTGCATATAGGGCGCATAAAGGGTGTCTATTTTTGTTGTCTTTTCTTTTTAAAGTTTATGATTTTAAACGTTAATCGTGTCAAATGAACTGAACTGAACATGCCATGAAATTTTGGTGCACCTGTTCTAGAAACTCTTACATCCTAAAGTTCAAATGTCTCAAGCAATTTTTATAAATTATACTAAAATAAAGTGACCAGAGAGAGAACGGTATCTTTAAAGTGAAGAAAGTGTGCCGAGAGAAATCGAATTTTTTTTTTGAACACACTATGGCTTGAAGTTGGCTGCTGGAGTTAGCAGTGGAAAATAATAGGTATTCTTAAGGATCTATATTATAATATACTAAACTATTTTCGTATTTTGCAAATACCATAGTTTTATAATCTCGCGAGAGAACAAAAAGAATTTGGGCTTTAGAGATCTCAACTCATTAATAAACATTTCTGATTTTTGTTGTTCAATTCAATTCCTTGATTATTATATATATTACCATTAGAATTAAAATATATAAAAAATATCAACTAATTCATCTGTTTCTATAAGATCTACTGAAGGAAAACATATCCCTGACTATTTTAAAACATTTTTAAATGATACAATAACAGCACCCTTTGAAAAAATCAATCGAATCAAATTGTTCAGTATAATTTCGAAAATTACGTAAGTTTGAAGTTCTAGTTTGGGATTATAGTTATTGTTAATATTTTTAATATTTATTTCCATTTATTTACCATTTTGCACACCTCAATCCTACTCATCTAAACTTCCTTTCCTTATGATCTGATCTCGTCGAAACTGTACGTTTTTGAACCTGTCGAACTGCCTCACTTCGAAGAAAATTTGCCTATCTTATATGGTATTTTAATCAGATTACCGCTACATCGTCACGATTTCGTTATTGTTCTATATGCTTTAGAAACAACAATGGTCAGACCAATCCTTACTTAGAACAAACTTATAATGAGTTTACCTATAATCTTTCGGATAGTTGGTACTTTTTATGTATGTAGATCATAATTTGATGATTTCACTTAAGCAAAAATTGTTGACATTATTGTTGTTATAGTATTATAAAATATTTCCGAAATACCAAAATATGTTTCGGAACTACTGCCAAGATACCAGACCTTGACTGATTGCTTTTTAGGAAATAGTTGAGAAAATGTTTCGCCAGCGAATTGCAAAACACTTCTAGTGGAAACTGACGAATAAGAATATTTATAAAATAAGGAGTCGTAGAGGCGATGTTATACGTCGGACGCAGAGTCTAAAGAATTATAATATAGTGTTGAGGTGAACCGGGCCCTAATTAGAAGTGTTGAAATATAAAATTAAGTCTATTGTGGGATATAAGATAGAGTGGGAAAAAATTTGGGCCCTCATTGTGTTCTCGCAACAAAAGGTTTGCTTTTTATTTGGTTTTTGGTTGGATCACGTTAAAGAAGACGATATTATAGATTGTTACACTTGGCACTGCCATTTCATGGTAATATGAGTAAGGGATTGGGAAAGATTTATAATTTCGGAGCTTGCAACTTTCAGTGTATACTTGTATATTGTATACTACTTTACTCGTGATAACTTAACTTGTTTTAATTGCAATCTCCTAATGACCTTTGTTTGATGTATATTATCGGCGTTACTACGTGGACCATCTCTTCTAGACAAATAATATTATATGTGCTCACAACTAGTTGGAGACGTTTATTACATGTATGTATACTATATTGTTATTTCTTTTTTTATTTGGTTGAATGAATATTATAAAACATTTTAAGACATGCAAATGTGCTAAACTCAAGCAGAACAAACAAAAACTAAATATTCTAAAAGATGCAGTGTTAATGAGCAAATCAACATAATAATTTTTCAAACTAAATATTACATGCGGTGCGCTACTAGGAAACATTAAAAACACTCATGAAAATAAGGCGACAAAGTCAGAAGCGCTAAACTCGAGTTAAGGCAACGTTGAGTTTTGTTCAAAGTTGAATTGTTTTCAAAGATTTGACTACTCAAAATTTCTTAAACACGATTTTAGCGCTTTATGCTTCAACTACACACAATATATCGTATACAATAATAATACTATATAATGTAAGGCTCAATTCAATAAATACAGACCCCATTTCCATACTGGCAGTTGGCTCATACTTACAAAGATTGGCGGCGGTGGCTCCGGTCAGCTGTGTAGTCATAGTTAAGGGCGTTTGTAGTAGATGGGCCATATGCGCCTGCGCCTGCGCTTGGTTGCTGGCGCTCAATGCCTGTGCCGTGGCATACGACAGGCCGTGTATTTGACGTTGTTGCTGTTGTTGGTGTTGAGACTGTTGTTGTTGTTGTTGTGATGAGGTGATAAGGTGACTGTGTGACTGCAGCGCTTGGTTTGGTGAATAATTGTGTGCACCTAGTGCGGCCAGCGTTACCAGGTTCTGCATCGGAATGGATCGAGCTGAGAGTAGTCCATTGCCAACAGTGTTGCTGGGCTGGCCAGACGCATCAGCTGCACCGGCTGTGGCATGGTTGGCGGCTGCGGTGGCGGCGGCGGCAGCGGCCGATAGAGATGCGGTTGTGACACTGTGATCCGGTGGGAAATTTAGTCCTGATATTTCCATTTTATGTGTTTTTGTTTTTTTTGGTTTTTGGTTTATCAAAGGTTTTTGTATTTTGGATTTTTGGTTTTTGTTTGAATTTGTTTGTGGTTTTATGATTTTGATTTTGATTTAGGTTTTTTTTTTTATTTTTTTTTTGTACATGACCACAGAGTCAATCATAGAGACATACCAAAAAATGTTCAACGAATATAAAAATAAACATAGAAGAAAACACACACCCAATTGGATTATTTACATTTACAAAAAAATTATTTTTGATATTTGCAGTTTAAGTAGTAAATTTCAAAAAGAAAAAATAATATTTCTTAAAACAAATACATATAAACATACATACAAAGTGTACGGGTAAAAAAATCATACAAAAATATGCTACTTACATAAATTAACTGAGTAATTATAGATTAATGTAAATAATTAATGAAAAGAAAATGCATAAAAATAAGGTAGTTTCGAGAAAACTACAATAAAAATAAATCACAAAAAAAAACACTTTGCGAAAATGCAATGCGGTTAGCAATAACAACAACAAATACAAGCTAAACTAAATGAGAACTTCAATGCGAAAATTAAAAGTGTTCCTCGACGAAATCGAGACTTTGCGGTAACACCTTGCTTATTAATTTGCGTGCCAGCGAATTATTTTGCTGCGAAATTTGTCACGCCAGACGCTTGTCACAGTAAGCGTTGTGTGTGCATTAATTAATGTCATTATTGTATTAGCGTTTAAGTCAGCGAATTGCATTGTGAAACCACTACAGCGGGTCAGAGTTAATAAATAATACACAAGTATGTATGTATGCACTTATATAATACATAAAAAAAATTCAATTTAATTGCATGCTTTAATTGTAGCGAGACATTGAGAATAGAGATTTATGCTTTAAAAGTAATGAAATCATGAGAGAAATGAGATAGAACGCGAAGAGTGGGTGGTCGTGTAGGCGGAGGCAGGCGATGAGCACGAGTGTGGTGGCGAAGACTGCTCTGCTACTATGGCAAAGTAGCTATTGTACATATCTAGACAAATATATACTTAATATATACATACATATGTATTAAGAAAATTTTTACGAGGTTCGTTCAAAAAATAAGGCAAATTCTGAAACTCTAAATATATAAGAGGAGCAGAGTTGCAAATAATGCATAAAAAACAAAAAATAATTGAATAATACCGAATTGAAAAAAAAGGAATTTTAAATCCCAAATACGGGATTATAGATTAAATAAAAAAATTATAATCCAACTAACCGTTTTCTTGGATTAAAAACTAGATTTTCAATTTTCAATCCCAACATCGAAATTTTGAATTAAAAAATTCGGAACCCTCGAGAGGAGCTTGTTGAATATATAGTTCTTTTAATTTGGAATTACGAAAGCTGTGCGCAAAATGGGTGTCGCCCAAGCTAACAATCGATCGACTCGCTTCGTCCTAAATCGACGAAAACGATTAAAAATTGTTTCCGTACTAATCGCATTCTCCGGATCTGACTCCCAGCGGCTTTTTACTTTTCTCAGTTCACAAGAGAATGGTTCTGGAAAAATTGACGTGATCTACGCTTATTTGGAACTAAAAGTTTAAGCGACCTAATGGGAGGGTTGTGGGCTAGTTTAGAATTAGTGTTTTGATACACTGCAGAGTACTGTAAGCTCCTAGAAACCGTTTAAGATATGGACTATGGAAATAGTTTTGAAGAATCACCGTTAAATAATTAGATAAGTTGTTGATGATGTAAACAGTTTCCTTTGTACGTGCCTGGTCTTTCCTGAGTTTTCGAACAGTAATACTGCATATCAGTACGGAATTTCTAAATTTACCTTATTTTTCGAACAAGCCTCGTAAGTATTATTCGCCAACAAAAAAACAAAAACAAAAAAACGTACCAAAGCAAAAAAGGCTTATGGTTTAATTGTAATCGCCGCAATTAACTACACACATATGCATACATACATATACACAAAACTAGAGAAAAAAGCTGTATACTTTTTTTCTAATAGAGCTGCATTCAATTACCAAGTGTTGGCCAAAAGTCTGAGTGTAACAACAGTTAGGGGAAATATTTGTTATGAGTGTTCGCAAATATATTGTTATATTTCTTTTCGATGAGTGATATAAGAAAATGGAGGATATCTACTGTAAAATTTTCAGGTATTCCTAATACTCCTAGTTCACACGGCTTCAGTTGCGCACGTAAAGAGTTATCAACGTATTATTTTTTGGTAATTTTTTGATGGTAATAATCCAGAATGTTTTGACAAACGGTCAGTACCATATCTCAATCCAGCGGAACAAGTCTGTTTATAGACTTCACAGAACTGTTTTCTAACGAAAATATATGAATTATCATCATCAACTGCAATGAGAACCGAAAATCGCGCATATGATGCCGTGAAAACGAAGCTAGACGAGATCGAAGTCAGGATGATAAATCAAGGAATGACAGCTTGATGTAGATATTTGAATTTTTTCTTTGAAGATAGTAATGAAGTTCTATTTAGTTCAACTGTGAGCGCTGTAGAGGCATGATTAGCATTACACAAAGTTGGAATTAGTTGGTTAATGTCTCAGCGTAGGCTTTTATGGGGTGTTGTGGACCGAGGTTGTGCTAGCGACCCATCACAAGACTCGTATGCGCATAAAGGTCTTACAAATTTATATTTATAAAGTAGAGACCAAAACCCTCGGTAGGTGTGAAAAAAATTAAATATTATAATAGAAATAAAACAAAAAATATATATAAATGTCTCTTCCAACAAATATTCGAAAATATTTACATAGGATTCAAAGGATATGTCTCAACATCCTAATAACCTCTAACCTAGCTAAATACCGTCAGTTTAACTAGAAAGAGACTACCAAAATATTTTATTTTTTTGTTTTTTAGATTTTGAGCTCTAGCACAATAGCTGTCACATTTCTATTGTCTGTTGTCCATCAAAAATTAAAACTAAATAAGCACACGATATTCTATTTAGTGCAATAACAAGAATACTAAGAGCTTTCTGTTGTTTATAGAACAAAACAAAATGTTATTTAAATTTTCTATTTCGACTTTCGGAAGTACAACCAATACGTAAGCAGTTTGCCATGAGTACTCCTCAGCTTTATTGCTTCCCATGTGGCCCATACTATCTTTCCTGAAAGCTTTCATTCTGCTGTCAAGCTGCAAGTTTATTTTTCAAATTTTAAAGGTCCTGCCGAGGCAGCACTCAACGCTGTTGACATTTTAAATATTATACATTCAAATAGTCACCTACAAAGCGCTTTCGCACAGAGTATGGCGAAAGAGTACAAAACACAATGGACGTTCTTTTCAGCATTTATACTTAGTCTGTGCTTGCACTTAAGTTAGTTGCACTGCTATCAGGGGCCTACGGTCTTACGTTTGGTGTCATTATGGTTGAAGGGCAACTCTCCTACTAAATAAATACATGAGTGCATACATATAATTCTCTTCATATTTATGAATAGTAAAGGAAAATAATTTTTGTTGCACATTCACACATATGAATATATATTTTTGTATATTTAAGTGTACAATTATAAATAAAATAAAATTTATACAAACACAAAATATAATTGTTAACATGTCTACAGTCATATCAGCAAAACTCAACACAGTTGTTGCCTTTCCTCTCTCGTACGGTAAATGTTCGTCTCAAACAAAGCGGAGAAAATTGCTTGAAACTGCCTAGTTCCATGTTGTTGTAGGGGGCCAAAATGAAAATATGGTTCTAAATGATTGACGTAACTGTCAGGTTGGCGTTGTTGTAAGTGCATATATACATACATACACATATGATCAACATTATGCGGGTCATCTTTTAGCACCGGCGGGTGTTGTAATGGACCCACCAAAAATGCTTCTAAGTGAATTTTAACAAAGCGGCTTTAATGCATTATGTATTTGAAGCACATATGTGTTTATGTAAATGCGGTTTTTTGCTGACATACATATATAGATATCTGCATTAGTTTTGTTGTAGTGACACGTCACAGAGATGTATGTGAGGGTTGCCAGTCAGTGCCTGCACATTTAATCCGATTACAAGTGTGCCGTCCATTATATTTTTTGCGCACATGTACTTGCTCCGGTCCTTTAAAGCATGTACATACTTACTAAGCATATACATTAATAATTGTAATGTGTATGTGTGGACAAGTTAATGCCTGCTGGTTTTTGTTAATCCTTGTAAAGCACTCGGAGATTTTGTCGAAAGTCGAGCTGTTTTGATATTCGCGCTGTGCGCCAAGTATCCCAAGTACAAATATGATTTTTTAAATACTTTTTGTAATTGGAATGAAAAATATTAATAATCACATTTGTTAAATTTTTAACAAACCGGAATTTCCAAAATAATTTGAAATGCCTTTTAGCTATCAAAACGTGTTTTCATTAATAACAACAACTTATGTTGTCTTTAAACTGGTATAAATGATTTATATTCGGTTTATTAAAGTTGCCTATATACTTAATTAATGCGGTTATTTGATTGACCATGCTTTTTTAAGCATAGCGGTTCGAAGACATCTTTTCTTTATATATATCAGTTTAATTATATTGCACCAGTTATTAATTCGAAAATAATTTACCGTATATATTGGTAAAAAATCTTGTATATATTTATACCAGTTGCAAACTTTTATACCAGTTTATTTTTATACCAGTTATTGGTTTTACTGTAATTTACTATGTACATCGTTAAAAAAATATATTATTTAATTATAATAATTTTTATTTTATATCAGTTTATTTATTTTATACCAATTAGGTGTTTGACCACAATTCGCTAAGTAAAGCGATTTGTAGACATATGATATTAAATTAAATCAATTTATTAATTTTATACTGGTTGTTTGTTTGAATACTGGAGATCAAGATGGTTAAAAGTGTTCGTTACTTTATAAAATCGTCTCATCTACAACTTCTAGGTTTAAAGGAGCTCACAATTGAATTCTATTCTATAAAGATGTTCTGAGCTGATTTAGCATTTAAGTAAGGTCTCATTAAAACGAATACCAAGTTGAGCGTTCCAAAATGATAATTATGCTAGAAATTGTGAAGAATAAACAATCAATTGTATTGGATAACCGGTTGAAATACTGATGGTAGCATTGTGATATGAAAGTCTAATAAGTGGCACCGTTCTCCTAAAAGCTAGCGTTAAATGAATATTCGATAACATAACTCTGGAATTTTTTGTGTTTGCGAATTTTGTGAAAAAACTCTGACTTCAAAAAAAGATTTGTACCGTAACTGGAAAACTTTTGAGGTAAGCGAGGTAGAATTTTTTTCATATTTTACACCAAATAAATGAAAGAAGAGGAAAAGAAGTCTCTTTTAGAGGTCAAATTAATTTTGTTTAAATAAATTACGGCCAAATAAATGGAATGGTTTGTCTTTACTGCTTTTCAAAAGTGATAAAGTTTATTATATTCATCATCATATTAAAATTTAAAATCGTCCTGTCGGCTTAATTTTTACATTTTTTTTATTATGTCACTAACATGACTTAGACTTACTTTTTGATAAGACCCGATTATCTGAAACTTCTTATATCAAACATAAATGTCAAACCCATATGTTTAATTTGACAGCTGGTTTGACAGCTGGTTTGACAGCTGGTTTGACAGCTATGCTTCTATGAAATTCCGTACCGCAAAAAAAACCCTTTATTATAGCTATGCTGACTTAAATTCAGAAACAAAACTTTTATTGTTGACTGTCAAAATATCACCAGCAAAAAATATTAAAGTTTGGTATTAAATAAAACTGTTGTTACACTCTTGTGGCATCTGACTTGTTACTTTTTGGCAGATACATGAATTGCAGCTGTTTCATATGGTTGGCGGTTCAGTACACACTACACATACATATGTAAGTGATTACAAATACATATATACATATATTGAGAGCTTGCAAATCTGTATATATTACTGTATACTCTTGCATTTGCAGGCTGAGGAGTTATTCACATGTAAATATATATATGCTCTAATAGACTGACATACGAGAAACAACAACAACTAAAACAAATAATCAAGGCACAAACAAAAAATAATAAACAACATAAACTATACAAGAAGGGTGCAAAAAATAATTTAGTTTCTTCTAGTTGATAGACATAACTTGGAGGGAAAGGAGTAGACAACGGTAGGGCGAATGTTGTAAATTTTGAGAGAAGACAACGCTTCCATAACTTCGACAATCAATGAAGTATGAAAATTAACGAATTTTGGAAAAAAAACCTATGTATGTATATGTAAGACTAACAACGTGACTGAGCTTCCCGCCAAACATTCCACTTTGCCGCACTTTCGCTTTGCCAGCATTCGGATCGAAGGGAAACTCTTTCACATCGTCGCCTACTTATTATTAAGAGTATTCTTGTTTGCTTTGTACGCTACTCATTTGTCACTCACCTTGTAAATACTGCGCTGGATGTAGACCGAAAGCCTGCAATTGCTGGAATAGGTGTAGCTGTGCGGCCGACGCGTTCATGGCATCCGTGGTGGTCAGATATGCCGATGCCTGTTGTGGTGCTGTGCCGGCGGCCGTTAGTAGCGATGGCGACACTGAGATCGCTGCCGAAGTGGGTACCAAAGCGGAGGCAGGATTAGCGACAGCGTTGGGTTGTGGGGCAGCGGCCACTGCCGCCAATGCTGCCGACATTGAGGAATTTGAGCGCACGCTGGCCGCCGTGAGGGGGCTGGGCACTAGGGTGGCGCCCGAGGCCGGACTAAGACCGTTGGTAGGCGTCGCACCCAGACCGGCGATGCTGCCGGTAGATGGGGTCGTCAGTGCGGTAATACCAACAAGACTCGCCTGTAGCTGCTGCATTTTCTTTTGGTCCTTCTCTTTTTGTGTGTCGGCGAATTTGACAACGAGCGGCGCCGAACAACCCTCCATGGTGCGGCTTTGATGCAGAGCCTGAAATGGCGTAAAATAATGTGCATGAAAATCTCGTTGTAGTCGAGTGTTAAAACAGATGTTTGTGTGCAATACTAAACGTTTACGAGCATACGGTTTAAATGCAAAAAGTTTCCACATTTAATTTCCGAAGTGCTGAGAAAATGTGTTTTTAATTTAACGTCACGACATAAGCTAAATGCTGGCGTATCTTACGTAAGGGTTCACTCTATTTCGAGTATTTAAATGCATATTTCAAACTATGTGGAGCATGTTGCTTTGGTGGGCAGAAATTGTCTTAAACGTTACTGCTCCACTGCTGGCGGGTTAACGCGCAGGAAATTTTCCTAATTACTCTCATGTAATGTAAGACAATACTGCAGCAAAGCCTGTGGTGGCCAGGAATTATGGTGACGGTAATTAAAGACCACTGCCGGCACACTGTCTGTGCGGAGAGTTTATTGCAGGCTGCGCTAGAAATCGGCAACACGCCGCAACAAGCCCGAAACACTTGGAAGCAAAGAGATCATGTTACAACCGCGGTGTGTAGCTGCCACTTGCAGTTGAAGCAAGCATATTTTGTGTAATGAGAGAGAGAGAAAAGTATTTAGCATTTGGCAGTGTTTTTAAACTACTTTAAACTCCAAAGTACATAATATTTGCAGTTATTTCATGTTTGCGGGAAGTTTAACGACTCCAAAGTAATCAAATGTATATTTTCATTAATTTCTGGTGCGAAATGGCAAATATGGAATTAATCTCCTTGACAAAAAAGCCGAAGATAAAAAAGATTTCAATATTTTTCGTAAGTTATTAAATAAGATTTTTCTGCTCAACCCAACTTAGTGGTCCTGCGCTTCTTGCGATGTAATAAAATAATTTGTTGTTAAAATTATGCATTAAATTTTAAGAATTTGCATTACCGTAAATTTTATTTGGTCTATGTGGTCTTATGTGGTTCGGACAGACGATAAGTAGATCATCAAAAACCTTACTGAGAAGATATAGCTAAAGATTTCAATGTGATATGTGTGATAGTCTCTGAGTACTCTCGTTGTCTGATTTGAAAAATGCAGTTTCGAGAAGAGCACGTTGAGTGTACTTTAAGGTAGAGAAATTTCGTTATTTTTAAAATATTGTACTGATCTAACCCTTAATCCAGAACTAAGTCACAGTGAGATTAAGATACACAACCCTTCGGGGCCTAAAAGAGTGAATGAGAGTACCCCTAATCCACATAAAAAAAACTATATATTTACCTACATAAGTAACATCTTTAACTATCCACTAATAATCGATTCATCTTCATAAAAAATTAAATGTTGAACTACATTTCCTTGAAGTTTTTTAGTTTTTCTTGCTTTCAATTTCTTCAAAGCAAACTTGAAGCAAACTTCTCGTAAATTCAATATGAATTTCAAACCCTTGAGAGTTTCATTTCCACTATCATTTCTATTTCTATTCCTATATACTATGTATTTCTAGGTTATTCTTTATCGTACTTTAGAAATTTCCGTATCTTTTTGCAATAAGTCGCGGTTATATTTTTGCAGTAACTGTCAAGATGATTAATTGCACCAACACCAGAGCTTGTTGTATACTCGTACCCAGAATATTTGCCATGCAATCGTGTGAGGCTTCACGAAGTTAGTGGTACATATATATGTATGATATGTATGGCTATACCTAGGCTGGAGTATGCCCCAGCTTGCACTCGAATTCATAGGTATTTGCACAAACATACACGCATTTACAAGAACAGCGGAAGAGGTCAACTATTAGTACATGGGAAATGAAGTAAAATCACAAACTTCCGCTGCAGATGGACATTAAGGGACATACATTTTACATATACTTGTATACATAACTATTTGCATACATATTTATTCTAATGAGGGAGGCTGTACTGTATTTGAAAATTTTAAGGGTTGCGGAATAATTTTGTATGGAATTATGTGAACAAATTATTTATGCAACAATGGGGTTGTAATTATAATTGCTTTCTTCTATATATATGTAGATTCGAAAATTTGTATTCAAGTCGTTCTGTTTAAGCAGAGAAATTGCTTTAAATAGTTTGAAGGAAGTTGTACATATATGCAAAGATTTTAGGTTGTCAGTTTCCAACCATTTCTGCTAGTTCGTTGAAGGTAAGACTGTCGTGATGTTTCGGCTTAATTCTTGAAACAGCTAGACAATGAAGGAGAGAGTGTCTAAATATTTCTCTCCTATACAACATTGACAAATAGCGTCCGTTAAGATTTTTAGCCTAACCGCATATAACCTTCAGAATAATACTACGATTGCGGCATGATGAACTTTGCTGACTATTAGATCAGTAGATCTGCTAAGCGCATGCTAGGTACATAAGTCCAGTGCTAGTATGCAAGATGAAAACGGAGTCCTCCGTTCCACTCCGGTACAAGCGAGGGGGCTGCCCTTTCTTGCTAGCTCATCGGTATTGTAGTTACCAGCGATTCCGCTTTGACTACGCACCCAAATTAGTCTGATAATGAAGTAGTTTAATACTGTTTTTAGTGGGGACAGACAATCTTTGATTAACCTTGAGCGCATATTTAGCCAGTTTAGCGCTAATACAGCCGCTCTGCTTACCTCCCTGAAAGAGACTGCACTTTGGAGCAGCACGTCTAACAGCAACTTTTGCCTGAAAAAATAGTACCCTGGTCCGGTAGCCTAAGGCTACGATTCACATAGAGCTCTGCGATGCAGCGGTCGAAGTTTTCAGGGACTGATGGGAGCAGCTCTTTGCACACGTTCTAGCTTCTTGACGAGTATAGCCTTTTGATCGGCCTCCCCAAGACGAAAACACCATAAAACATTATTGACTTGACTACGGTTTTGCAGAGCCAAAACACTACCTGTGGTAAGGGCCTCCACTTCTTCTCCCTTATAGCTCATCTGCAGCAATATAAAGCCACCTATGCTTTCCGTACTCTGTTCTCAATATTTGGCCTCCATGAAAGTTTTCTATGATGGTATTTCACCTAATCAACAGGTTGGACGTTTAAGCCTCCGAATAAGGGCAGAAAAAGAAGTGGAGGTAAAACCCTTTCAGTTTTGCTGGGTCGACGGCTAAGCCGCTACTATTAGCCAAGTTGGATACCACGTTCAGGTACCCTTCGGTTAGCTCTCAAACGGTAGTTAGTTGTTCGTCCAACTGTGGAAAGAATTTTATATATAAATTTACTGCAAAAATTGAATTAAAAAAGGAGAATTTGGAATTTGATCACTTTAGTGAAGTATTGAGTGAATCTCTATCTCTTCTATTGAAATGGAATGAATAATTACGTTGTTGCGACCGCACTTTAATTTTTCAATAAGAAAGCATACGTAATGGGGAAGAAGTGGTGAATTGTAATCGGCTGATATTTCAAATTTTCTGAAACGAAATAGCACTTCTGAAGCTGCTAGTTAAAGAAGTAAGACTGGAATTTAATTCCTAATAGGTTAAACCAACGAAGTTTGCAAAATTTTGCTCAAATATTGGATCTCTCTTATGTCATTGCGACTTAAAGAACACAAAACTGCATTATCTACAAATGCTTATGTGTGTATGTTTACCCGATTTATATGATTTGAAGGCAAGTGTCAAGCGGAAAGCGGCCATGGAAGGCAAAAATGATGCCACATTTGTATTATATGCGCTTTATAATTTCTTGCCATTGGCGGAGATGCAACAGACATGTGTACTCAAGTGCAAATAGAGACAAACGCGCACACACACACATACAGACATGCATAGGCGTAAATACATAAAATCGATATGAGCAAGCAATTTTTTTCCGCCGGCACGAAACGTGCAACACATTTGCGCTATAAATTTAAAAATTCGCGTGAAAAGTTGTAAGCATAGAAAATAAGGAGCGAAACATGCCACAACTCAGTTGCGCCGTGGAGTAAAACATTATTGTGTTGCAGCGCGGAGTTGAGCGGAGGTGGCGGGAGCCAAAGACGTCGCAGGATTGTGACAGCGTCGGGGCGGGGAAGGCCAACACCAACCCACACACAACTACAAAAAATACCAACAAGCTACAATTTTAACTGTTTATAGTTGCCGTGGCCGGAGTGCTTGCATCCTAGTTGCATTCTACTTCACGTTGCATTTAATATTTATGTGTAATGCTTATCCGTTGCAATTTATTTTCTTGTAGTGCGCCATTGCCGAGCGCGCGCTTGATGCTGTTGACGACGTCGTCGCAGGCGAGGCCTTCCGCTTGCCGCACAGCCGATCAAAAGGGCTTATTTTTTATATGCCACACATGTATACAAGAATATATACACATATATTTATATTTACATACATATATATATTTAAGGATAAATGTGCGCTGGCTGCATGATTAGGGGAGTGCGGTCGTTGCGATGGATTGCATGCAGTGCATATGGCATGCGGTACGTGGCATGGTTTGCGCCATGCAACAACGTATGATTTTGACATTGCTTGCTATACATGTTGCTGCAGCTTTTGTTCTTGCCGCAGCGATTTAACAATGTAATGTTGCCAGATGTAATCAGCGGAATTTATTGATCTGTGCTGTAGTAGCTTATGCGCCCGTATAGTTGCAACGTTGCAAATGGGAAAGGCTTGTCGTCAGATGCTTTGAAATTTTAAGTTTAGTTGTGCCGAAGGATCTGAAAGAAAACTATGAAACTTTGCGTTCATATTTTCCAGATATATTACCAGGAATTGCTAAAATCTGGGAAGGTTTTGCAATTCACAGGCCTGAATATTTATACTCTCGCAACATGTTGCACAAAGTATATAAGTTTTTTCACTAAACGGTTGATTTTAATACCTAAAACAAATAGAGATATATTTGGAGTTGTATGTATCAAAATGATCAAAATGACGAGAGGAGTTGAATTCCAGGTGGCTGCCAGTCCGTCGCCAGAAGTCGAACTAAAATTCTCAAGTTTGGTGTGAAGCATCAAAGTGAAAAATTATTTCCTTGGCTTCAAATTTGTTGAAAAGTGGGCGTGGTCTCGCCCCTGGAAGGTTTATTCTGCACATCTCCCAAAGTAGGAAGGCTATACCGACCAGAGCGGGAACATTTCTCTGTGTGAAACCCACCTCCCATATAAAAGTGAGTACTGAAACAAAAAAATTATACAGAAAAACGGAAAAAGCATGAAACATTAAATTGTTAGGCAACTAAAGTACTTTAGGTTTATATTCTCCTGGCAGCCATATGTTACAATTTGAAAATGGCTGAAATCAGACTACAACCACGCTTAATTTCCATTAAAAATTCCATTCGAATCTTTTGCTTAACAACGGATAAATCGAGCTGTAAAAAGATATTTAAATGTAACCTAAAATTTATTTTTAGTGAGTATCAACTTTTGGGCGAAATCAAACAATAACTTTTTATGCCAGTAATACCAAATATATGGACCTTAGTGGCCAGGATTTAAAATATATCTAAATAGTTCGTTAATTCGTAAGATATTTCAATCAAATGTCATATTTTCTTAGTAAGGCTGGGCTCCAGTGTAAAACTTTGATATAATCGGCCAATTACTTCCCCTATCGGTATATACCCCTTTTAATGATTCAGAAAATCCGGTTGACTTTGGGCGGTTCATATTGGTCAATATCTTAGCACAATTAAATGAAAGTTTTATCTTCGACATGCTTGGTGCCAAAATTTAGTGAAATCGGTCTCTGAATAACCCAATCCCCTGTATTATCCAATATAGCAATTTTAGACATCTTGGTTGATTATATATATTCCATATCAGTGAGTATTATTTGGTTCCAAAAATGCGTCAAATCGGTCAGTGAGTGGCGTCAGTCCCCATATATCTAATATAGTACTTTTTGTCCTAAAGGTTGACTATATATATTTCATATCGATAAATATATGTGATATTTAATTGACCTTATTTAAGGCTTGTTATCTCTAGCATATTGTTCTTTGATGCTCTAGATTAAAGAACTTGGTATTTATGTATGTTTCACTAACCACTACATACCCAATATAGTGAGTGTCAACTTTCTGTTGGATTCGAACCAAATCAATATTTCGTCGAATAACGAGCAAAGAATAGCTGAAAAAATTTTCACGCTTTTGACTCGTACAAATTCAGAGAATATAAAATCAATGTTGGTGCACACGCACTTAGCCCCTCCCTACTTGTTTTATTTAACTTGTTGTTTCATGATATCCCGTTGCAGTTGAGCTGCATTGTGTGTGATTGAAGTAGTTGTTGTTTTATTGCTATTGCCACAGCCACTGCATTTCAGCCAAAATGATACCGTCGCCAATTTGTCAAGTGCCACACACTGAGCGTCACGCATAAGTCGTTGTTGGTGGCAAGTACTACATGCATTTTATTTAAGCGGTTTTGCTGGGTGCTCAGCATTTAACTTTTATTTTCTTGGGTCATTTACCTCATACATTCATGCGCCCACCACATGTGCTGACGTGGTAGAGGATGGTGTGTGGACCAATCGAGATGGTGGCTGAGATGTGCGACAGTCTGTTGCCGTCGGCGGCATTGTGGTGTTTCCGTAGGGATGTGGCAGAGTAAGTGGGCGCATTATGAGAATTGCGCAAAACAAAGCGCGTAGAAGTTGCAGCAAAGCTCGAGCACGAAATCTTTAAGACGAAAACCAGCAGTTTCCGGCGTTGGCTTCGAAGTGGCAAGTACGTAGCAAAGATTAAGGATTTGAAAGTTCTCGGAGACCACTAGAAATACATGTAAACACATAGACACACACACGCAAGTACAAGTACAAGGGTATTTAAAAATTTTTGCGCCATAACCAAATCGCGTTCTACTGATGCGCATCGTTGATCGTTGCGGTGCCACCACAAGTGGTAAGCGGCAAGTGGTGCCGGGCAACTGCGCAACACTCACTTGTTCAACCATTCGCACACACACACACACATACACAAACACATAAAAATACACACGTACTTACCTTAATCGCTCCAATGGCATTGTGCTTCGTTGCAAACGTCACAAAAGCGCAACCTTTGCTCTGCCCATTTTGGTCGCGCAACACCGTACACTCCTCGATGGTGCCATGGCCCGTGAACAGCTGCCTCACATCGGCCTCATTATACTTTTTATTCAGCATGCCAACGAAAAGTTTACGCTCTGAAATAAGAAAAACAAAAGCGGAATGTTGAAAAGCTCTGCACAAAAAAGAAACGGTTAAAACTATTGCTGTAACGGAGGCTGCAACTCCAAAAAGCACGCTACATGTACCAACATACATATGTACTAGTATAAATTATATACTTATGCTTTCATATGGCCGAATATAAGCACATAATGTGCAAATTACAAACGCAAACACACACATACACTCACGAAAAATGAATTTTAAACAAACTACAAAAATAATTTGCTTCGGGAAGTGGTTGACGGACGCTGATGTAGGGTTAGCCTGTGTAAGCATGCACAAAAACATAAAAAAAATTTAAATAAAAAAGAAAAACAAAAATAAAGAAAGCACATTAACTTCGACTGCACCGAAGCTATAAAACCCTGCACAAAAACAAAAGATTCCAAAAACTTGCTTTTGATCAGTCAGTTCGTATGGCAGCTATATGCTATAGTCGTCCGATCCAAACAATTTCGTCTGAGATTGTATCGTTGCCTTAGACAATAATCCACGCCAAATTTCTTGAAGATATGTCATTAAATGAATAAGTTTTCCATACTAGCACTTGCTTCCGATCGTTCAAGTTGTATGGCAACTATATGCTATAGCAGTCCGACATCAACAATTGTGACAAATAAGTAGCTCCTTGAAGAAAAAAGCTTGTGTACAAAATTTCAGATTGATATCTCAAAAATCTCAGCTCGTCGCGCTGATCGTTTACATACTTTATACCAACGTTTTCTTCTGGGTGTTACAAACATTGAGGAAAACTTTGTTCAGGGTATCAAAAATAAAATAAAAAACAAAAAAGTCATAATAAATATTAAAAAAGTATTCACCGCGCATAAACCGCAGAAAAGTTGTTTCACCATAATTGCAACAATAATGAATGCACATGAAAGCCATATTTACGAGTATTTATGAGTAGTTGACGCGCGCATACCAGCTGCGCTCCCAAAACCAAGTGTTCATTACTAAAATTACCAAAGCACACACAAACATACTTACATACACAAATAAATAACCGAATGCGCTCAGGTGAAGTGGTTGCGGGGCAATGTTGCATGTAAGGCAAGTGGTGAAAGCTCACCTACAGCGCTTTATACGCAATTATTCCACCGACATTAACAGCAATATGACTACCAAATGCTAGTCCGCCTGCGCATATGCTACGTAAAACCGGCAAGCCGTTACAACGTTGTCGACGGCACGCTTCAACTTCCGCACGAGTACGCGCAGCGCTTGAGAACCTGTGGCCGTGGCAGCCGTTGTATCGAATATGCTGGTGACTGGTGAGTTTGACTTTTGAAGCTATTGGCACTTATATAGTTACATATTTATATATAGGTGGTAGTGTTTGTGAGTGAATAAGTGCTGTGCGTGCTTCAAGTTACTTTCAAATCATTTATTAAATAACGCTAATGAGTGCAATTACTATTTTCATATAATTTTGTATATTATCCATAATTTAAAATCTGGTAATTTTGAGAAATTTGGCAACCACCACAGTCAATCAAACTTAGTGAGCGTCTTTTAATCGAATGTTTTATATCTCGAACGCTGAAAATTCGCATTCTAAAGCAACAAAAAGATTTTCTTACACATTTTTTTACCCCTCTTGAAAAAAAGCTTTAAAATTCATTAGTGTTTTCGATAGATTTAAGAACTTCAATGAGAGGCCCGTCAATTCGAATATCTAAATATACAAAAAAAATGTCTTTTAAACTTTAATTAAAGCTGTAAATATGTTTATGCATTTTCAGCCTCTTTTGTATATTTTTTGTTTAAATAAAAACTCGGTCAGTAATTTTCTTAGAGTAGAGATTCGTCAGACTAAGTACATTGAGTTAGAGTCTTTCAATCGGATAGTATGGGTCTCAAACTTCTGCAATTCGTATTCGAAGATTAATGAAAAGTATTTTTTAACGGCGGAGTCCCTCTCCATAAATTGTAAACCGTTAACCAATCATTTGTGTAGAGTCGAGTAATTTGAGTAAGATCCTCTTAACCGGTAGGTAAAGTTCTCAATTTCCGACAAATCATGTTCTAAACTTGCGAAAAATTGTTTATTAACGTCGGTATATCCCTCTTCAGACAATACCTTAAAATTCTTTCTTAGAGAAATTTTTAAGCCGAAAGGGGTGTCTTTCGTGTCAAATTGCAGGATACATCACGAAAACATTTAAGAATAGAAAAATCCAACAAATTATATTCCGAAATTATAGTAATGTCCTCTTTAGGGACCATTGTCGCTTTCCAGGTACTTTAGAGATGTTTTATAACTTGAAAAGGTGGTCTTCCCAGTACAAATTCCAAGACTCCTAGACACATGCCTCAAAAAGTTCGTCGAAACCACTAGAGGAACTGTAATAGACAACTAACTAGTAACGAAATATAAACATTTAGAAAATTACCAAAATTATATAAATTTTTTGGAAAGTTACTTCTAAAAGGGCGCCTAGTTGTGTTAGCGAATCAGGCAGAATTTCTGAGAACTCGAATCAAAATTTGTTTCTGAGGGTATAAGTAAAAGTAAAAAGTTAGGTTTTTTTTTAAACTAGTATGAAACTGACATATTTTTGAAGAAAAATTTACAGTTGGCAACTCGTTAGGCATCGGCTGTCAAAAAACTAACTAATTGATTGTATAGAAAGAGACAGTTGACAGCTGACTAGTTAGGATTTTGGTACATACTAGTTGCATAGTAATTGATAACTGGTTGTTTTGAGTACAGAGTATCAATTATATATATCTCAATATGACTATATGTATAAACTTGGCGATCGCTTTCCTCAAATGCATTCAAAAGGAGGGAGTTTAAGGAAAAACTACACGTTTAGAACTAGACAAAGACCAGTCTGATATCGAACTAGTCAAAGAAAGTGCGAAATCGTACCAATTGTTTGGAAATTGTTGGAGCGCGAAAGACTAGTTGCATTGATGAGCTCGAACATGGAAAGAAAGAAAGCAAAGCAATTTTTTCGAAAGTTTATTTTTTCAGAAAAGGCATATCGGTATTTCTATAAAGAAAGTGAAAATTCGGAAGTTATGATCAAAATTCATAAAACAATTTCAATACTGGAGAAGTGGTGAAACTTGACCGTTATATATTTTTCTGTATGAAATAAGTATTTTTCTGAGGAAAAACTGACAATTAACAACTCAACTGGAATGTTGACCCTAAAAAAAGTAAAATTCATATATGAAATAAGTCAATAGGGTGACTAGTTTAGCTTGTGATTCGTACTAGTTTTAAAGTAATTGATAACTAGCTGGGTATACACTTTATATAGAATACTTGTATATATATACTATATCTTTACTGCTTCAAATATTAACACCAAAGCATCTATCGTCTATCTAGATTATATTGTAATACATAATATATATTCAAGAAGATTGTATAAAGCAAAGAACCAAAATATCAGCTATACAATCTACTCGTACAATAAGGACACCAAGCATCAATATTTGCCCTAAATCTTTATATACGCCAGTCATTTAATTATGCAACTTAAAGTCTTGCTCCAGCTTCGCTTCATTGTGTTAGTGCAAAATGGTATAAATTCTCGAAACTTTCGCATTATCACGCTGCAACTTACTTTCGTTAGTTGCACAACAACGATGCAACAACAAAGCAGTGTTGCAAGTTGCGCGCTCTTAAGCCAAAGTGCATTGGCAATACTACTCGTTAACAAACACTTCAATAAGAAAAATTTACCCAATAATCCAAGAACGTGTAGGACTAACGGTTTATGCAACTGCACACACACACGCAAACAAACACAGAGTGCCAAACGAAGTGGTCGTAGACGACACTCGCAATGAAAATAAATTTTATTTCCACAACAATTTTTGCATGATTACAAGCACAGCGGGCGGGTTGGCGGCAGCACAAGTGACACACGTCCGAAAACTAACCTCAAATAAATTGTGTGCGCTAAGAAAGCAGTAAGTTGTTGAACGAAAAACTAAGCAATAAGAAATTGAGAAAGAAAGAAAGAAACGACCGAGTGCACAAATTTGTGTGAGAATAAGCGTCAGTCGTATTTTATAAACAAACAAGCTGCTCTACAGCAAGCCACAAGCGCACGCATATACTATATATACACAAACACACACAAATATATATACATACACATATACCATAGTCCCACTAAAGCGTTGAAGGAAAATTTAAGTTTGTGCAAACTATAAGGTGGCACTCAGTGGCGTGATATATAGGTCGAGGGGGGCGCTTGTTGCAAGTTGACAAAGTGAAAAAGTAAACTTTTCAGCTGCAAAACGAAACAATTTCCAATCACTTCCGCTGCTGAGATAAAAGAATTGCATGCGAGTTTATTTACGTACAACTTTTGCAGGAAAAGGCAATACAAAAGTGCGCAGAATGCGTGTACCAATCTATTTGAGAATGTATGTGTGCATGTGTGTTTATATAAATATATATATATATATATATCAATGTATGTATTAGTGTTTCGAGTGACACCGAACCATATCCAGCGTTACAAATTGCAATGGCGGTCACACTTGAGAGCTTACAGTTAGAATTCGCAACTGAAATTGCGTTTGTGTTGCAAGTTTCGACCGAACGTGTGATAAAGACACCGAGTCAATGTGTGTGCAGTTAGATAGATGGTAAGATAAATATTTGTTGGTATGTGTATAGGTGTATATACTATATGAGCCTGTTGGTAGAGTGTAGGGCATGCAGCAAAGTGTTGCATAAACTTGTGCGCATATTTAAGACAGTGCCACAGCGCGTAGAACGATACTCAAATAAAAGTGTGTGAGTGTGTATGTGTGCGTGTTAGATGTGCAAACTTTTGTGATGATTCGATTTGCAGCAATTGTGATTTACTTTGCATGTGTTGGGCAGAAGTTTTGTCAATTGCGCTTTACATGGCGTAGACAAATGCGCAGGCAGCAACAAATACTTGTATGCGTGTGTATAATAGTACATGTACTCCTATAAATCTATCTTCGTATGTGTGTGTGCATGAGGAAATGCAATAAAATGTGCAATTGCAACTGAAAACTGTTGAGTTAAGTCGGTGCTTATGCAACGGCAACTTGCCGGCGCTGCGACTTAGCAGCAGCTTTTGCGCATCTTCCATAGCCACATCCCAACCAAATTTCACGCCAAACCAACTTTTTGTCTGCCACTTCACTGCGTAGAACCCAGAATACTTTCGGGTACAATAAGTTGCATTTATTGTTCAAGATTAAAGTTCTACGAAATATATCACGTATACGCCCCGGCTTGCCATTTGACTTGTGCACTTAAAAACAAAAGTGTTAAGCTGCAGTGGCAGCCAGAGCAGTTGCTTTATGGCGAAGATTAATTTTTAAATATGCAGATGCTGCAAATGGACGAAGTGCCGGTATAATAAACACACATACATACATTCCTTCATATAAAAATTATAGGGTAGATAGTTTTTGAAAGCAAAAAAAAAAAAAAAACCAAATCATTAAGATGATTTATGGGGTAATTTTTGTTTGCATTTTTGCGAAAATTAACCATAATGTATATATTTGCTATACCATCAGAAGGCAGGGTTTTCAATAAACATTAAGCCTACCTTTACATAAGTTCGACCTATTAAAAAAATAAGATATTTTGACATGATAATTTTGATTGAATATTAGAGTTGTTTTTTCGATTTAAGTCGAAAAATTTTTCCTCCTTAATATTTTAGATTTTGCGACATAACAAGGTAATTTCGAAATTTCTTGAAAGACAATTTTTTTTACTAGATATAAATAAAAAAACTCAAAAACTTTGTCGTTTGACTTTTTCACATAAATTTTGAGGTTATGTGAAAAAGGTATACACATAACCAATTTAGTTCTTTTCATTACCCGAAACTTCGCAATATAATATTTTTCTACAGCACTCGCAGTTTTGCCGGATATCTAGCTAACGTTTTTAACCCTTAAATCACGCCGCTACCTTTTCCGGCCTTCAGATCGCCCGTAAATTGTTTTGTCCATCATTTTTGTTATTTTTTCTATCATTTGCAATGGGTTTCAACCAACTATGAACTTCTTTAACTATTTTCAAAGTCTCTTTGGTGGTTTATTAAAGGGTTAAACCAGTATAAGATTTTCAACAATTCGAAATTTGTTTGCTCAAAAGAATATTTAGGGTTCTAAAAACATTATGGTGGAAACAAAATTTTCGTTGTGCGATTCGAAGTAGAATGGAAGTGTTCGGGTCAGTAAGCTAAATTTTTCAACTCTTGCGCTGATGACCTTCGGAGACAATTGCGCGTGTAAACTTGAAAATTTAGAGTAATAAATAAATGTATTGTAACTTAAATTTATGTTAGATAATCACGTAAACTATGTCTGTTGTGTGAGTTGTAACTTTCTTTCATAAAAATCCTTTGCTATTTTTTTCGTTTAAAAATTAAAATTTTTTACAAGTTCGTCATTTTAGGAAAATTATATGTAAAGCACAGATAATACGTACGTTTACCAGCTAGTTCTAAAACAATTGAAATTTCGGCTTTTTATTGGATTTCAGAGAGCATGAGTTCCTACATTCAGCGTCGCCTGTAGAGCATCTCATAGAAAAGGTGATTCCGAAGTTTGGCTCTGCAGCCGTAATTTGGTAACAAAATGGCAATATAAAAAATCTTTATGATATAAATTCACTCTCTTCTTCTTTACTCTCAGAGTAAATTGTCAAAGTCAGATCTTACTTAAGTACTTTAGACTGACTTTAAACTGCGCTGCACGTAAGTTATGTTCTTCAAAAAACGTATATACAGCTGCTTATGTAACTACAACAACTACAACATCCAAACGCACAAAATTACAGTGGGAAGCGTGTAAGTAAGTAATTTAAAATGCAATGTCAATTTGCAGTAATTGGTGGTGGAATTGTAATTTCATCGTGAAAACATAAAGCGCAAAAAGAAGTTGACTCCCAGCATATGTGCGTGTATGCGTGTATGTGTGCGAAAATTATAGTGCAAACGGAGCATGGCGAATGTCTCAGCAACTCATATTTGCGCGCACAACTCAGCAGCGCTGCTTCTTGCAGCTGTCTTGCCACCCCACACACACACACACACACATGCATGTGCATATGAATCCCCAGTGGCATTCATCTATGATTGCATAGCTGCGCTTAACTTGAGACATGGTTTATATATATATTATATATTTGTATATATGTACATACACAAATATGCATTTGTAGCCGTGCCTTTGTGAATGCTGCATGCCACACAGGAAACAAACTTACGCCTGCGAAATTCAAAGTGCTTCCTTAGCTGCTTATATACATATGTATTTATGCCAACTATATATGGAAGTATATATACATATATCTACACATCTACGCATCGTCTGCTTGCTTTAATAGCTTTGATACCTGGCGAGTCAAGATCGTTGTGTGTGTGTCTCGCGCAATAGACATGAAATCGTAAAGAAACTTTTTTGATATGATTCACTTAAATGTCAAAAAGTTATCTCATTAAATTTCGTTATACCGGCATAATGTGTGAGGTCGCAAAAAAAATTAAATAAAACAAAAAAAAAACGAAAATAAAAATTAAACAACTTCACAAGTGCAGCACTCTAATAGTTTTATACGAGTATTTAGAGCGACTGCCGGCTTAATATATGCAACATGCCTAACGCACACTTTTGCAATTGTTTGACAGCTTGAATGCTGCAAATGGCTTTTGTGGAACTCTTTTTTATGGTCTGCAGAAGTGCATTCGGTGCAATACTTACTTTGTATGCAGTTGTCGCGTTTTAAGAGGTGGCGCAGTTTGAAAGCGTTGAAAAAAAAATCAGAAGTTTTAATTGCCATTGATTGGAGTGATGTTTCATTTATGAGCGGACAAAAAAACAGGATAGTTTTTGATATTTCTCATATTACCAGCTATTTCATTATAAAGTGCATGTATTTCTTTCTCCACTTTCGAAATTCAACGATCCACAAGGGTGTCAAAAATTTTGACAATACAATTCCGGTTTCTATTAATGAGTAACTTGCTCAAAGCGCACAAAAATATGCTCTAACATATTGTTTACTGCTGTGTTCAATTTCGATTGAAAAGTGTGACGAAACATAAAGTATAGTTTCAATGCTATATTGCCAGTGTTTGGCATAGTTTTGAATAATTCAAATTTACCTTTATGACTAGTAAACATGACATCTCTACATATGTGGGACGGCAGATGTTGCTTAATTTGCTTTATTACGATAAACAGAAAATTAACTCTGGAAAATAATTACATTGTAATATTGGTTAACAAAAACGGAATGTCAGAAAAACTATTTGCCGAACACGTGTCATAATTATGTCGCTTGTAAACTTTAGGCTAGTGTGAAGTAGTGTTGTGTTTAAAAGTGAATCTTGTGAAAAGTGACATTTTGAAAACGTATGTTGACTAAAGATTTTTTTAACTGGCCTAGTTTCTTTATTAAGCACTGTTTTCATTGTGCCAAATTTAATAACAGTGGTTGTCTAATGGTTGATATTTTATTATTTTTTTTGGGTATTGGCACGAAAATAAATTTTTCAACTTTAGGCTATTTGTTTAGGCAACTTTTCACCAAACATTTCAAAAATGACAATGTATGTTCATAAATATGTCATAATTGTAACTATTTCTGTATTTTTTTTTAACAATGGAAAAACCCGTAAAGGAGGCATAACATCTTCAACCCTTATACCCATTACAACTTTTAAACACTATTGAAATTTTTTTTATTGAACACTGTTTTCATTATGCCAAATTTAGTGACAGTCGTTGTCAAATTAAATGAAAATTTCATTTTTATAGCCACTATTATAATTCATAACCTGGTGCAATGGGTTTCATTTATGATTGTCAATCAGGCTTGTGAAAAACATCAGTACCACTGGAAATGCCAGTTTGTTGACATTGCAGGGAAACTTTATGGATATTTACTATTTTCAGTACAGCGCATTAGTCGGTAAGACTATTTTTACATACATATTTATAAATACATTACTAAACAAAATGTATGAAAATATTTAAATATGATTTGCTAGAAATTTTGATCCTGGCGCCACCTAACGTTTGGATGTATGATTAGAATATTTGCTTTTCTTTGCTAATGTCTTATAGTAAATATTTGGTCGAAATATAAATCAAATATGTTAGTAAATATAGTTATAGTAAGTAGTGCGATCGGAAATTATTTGGACGATAAGTTTGGACTGTTTAAGTAGTTGGCATATTAGAAAAGGGAATTATTTCTAGCTTCAGTTGCGGTGATAATGACAATAAATATTATATTCGAACAAAGTGTTTTTAACATTTATTCTAGCTAAATATTTATAAATAAGGTCAGATATTCAATATAAAAATACATATATATTAGATATATGAAAGGATATAGTTTAGTTTACAATAACTATTATAGTAAAATTTATATTGGAAGGTATGCAAAAAAGTGGTTAAAAACTTCTACAGTTTCTAGGGCTCAATTTTGTGCTGAAGGATAGTAGCCACCCCATAGGAAATATAAATAGTAACTGTAAAAACACCATACTAGAATGAAAACGCTTATTATTTTCAAGAGAATACTTTACCACTGTTTAAACTCGCTTAAATGGTAAATATGTCTCAAATATTAGAATCAAAATAGAATGAAAACAATTCGAAAACATTCAATGTTTTCTAAATATGTATACTCAAAAACTTAAATCTAATAATTTGTATATATTTTTACAATTTCTGTGTTGTAAATCAAATAAAATTTCATTTCCATTGCCGTGATTTGAAGTGAATATATAAGAGTTATCATATATCGTCTTATATTAATTTATATAAAACACATACATACCTACATAATTTTGCAAATATTTGCACATGTTAGCGCATTGGCAGCCAGCAATTGAATTCAGTGTCGCCTGCCACCGCACATTCTGCAGCAATGAAATGCAAACGCGCGCATTTCAACTATTTGCATAACGAAAAAAATTGCGAATTTGTTGTGCGAACTATGTACAAACATGGCAAAGTGTATGGAAAAAGCGCACACACACATACATACAAATACAAAAAAAAGGAGAAAAAACATCGCCGTTATGCATGGAAAGAATTAAAAGTGAAAAAGTATAAAACAGTGCGCTGCAAAGAATAAGTTGGTAAGTTTAAATTTACATTTTATGCAGAAATTCCAGTTTGATGGCCTCCAGGGCGTATGCGTTACAGCAATCAAGTAGACTGCCAAGTTTTGGAAAATGCCAACCCGGGAAGGGTAGATAGATTGCGAGCGAGAGCGAGAAAAAAAACGAAGAAAATGAAAATTAATTCAATTAAGTTGTAAAATGCAGAAAACTTGCAACGCCGTATATACCCTTGCCACCAAGCGGCAAGAGAGCAGTGTAAACTTCAGCAGCAGGTGTGTGGCACCTCGCCACTGTAGTAACAACTCAACTCAACTTAACTCAACTGAATTGCGACTCCGCTACTCATTTTCACTCCATCAATACACACACACACACATCTATAAATGCTTGTATGTATGTACGTATGTGTGTGTTTGTGTGTTGCAGTTTTGTATGTGAAATATTCCGCATGTTCTTGGCGAGGTGACGTTGTCAAACTGACGACGCGGCTGCATGGCAGCGCTGGCGCAAACGCTACCGGGACGGTGAGGTGCATTATTTGCATAATTTTGCAATTATACTAAGAGGCGGAATTCATTGCCGTTACGTACCGAATTTTTCAATTTAACAATATTTATTTATACAGACTCTCTTTTACACTCTCTTCGATGTATTCTTTTTTCTTGTGACGTTCAACTCTTTTTATCTGCATTTATTGCAGTGCGTTAATGGAATTGGCGTTCACATTTAACATTTCATTTTAATAAAGCTCGAACATTGAGGAAGGAGTTGAGGCATTTAGCAGATGCATATATTATACACAATTGAATGCTGTGCGCAAAAGGAGAGATAAAGAGTGACTCATACACAGAACAAGAAAGAATTGCCGTGGGAGTTTTGAGGCAACTGGGTGTTATACTATACAAATGCATATTGGTGACGTTGAAATTTCATGTGGCCGGAAGCGAATGCGATTAAATGAAACAAAGTTTAGAAAAAGTCAAAAAAAAATATTGGGAATGAATTCAATTTAAAGAAAGACAATATTTTGCAGAAATAAAAACAATTAAAATAAAACAAAAAAAAATGTAACTTCAGTTGCACCGCAGCTAAAATGTTCTTCAGAGTTGTATATGCTATAGTGGTCCGATCTGAACAATTTTCACGGAGATTGTACCGTTGCCTTGCTCAATAATCTGTTTCCATTTTCGTGAGAATACCTTTTCAGTTAAAAAGTTTTCCTTACACGGACTTGAGTTCCATCGGTTTGTTTGTATGGCAGCTATATGTTATAGTTGTCCGATATCGGCGGTTCCGTCATATGAGCAGTTTCTTGGTGCAAAAAATAAGTGTGCAAAATTTCAGTTCAATATCTCAAAAACTGAGGAACTTGTTCGCGTATATACAGACGGACGGACGGACATGGCTAGATCGATAGATCGACTCATCTCGTCACAGTGCCTTAGTGTATAGTTTTAATACGGTCTCCGAATACATTTTTCAGTGTTACAAATATCGTGGAAAACTTAATATAAAAAGTATAAGAAAATAATAATAAATTTTTAGCCATAATTTTGTTTTATACGGTAGTTATGTGCAGGATAATATTTTTTTAGAAAATACTGAGATAGCCGTTAGAAATGTGGGAGAAGATAAATTTGTCAAATGTTTCGAACACTTGTCGCTTTATAGATGTGTATGTACGCACATACTGTTTAAAGCTAAAGAGCTAAATGATTCAAAGGCAGAGGAATTTCAAAACCGTTAAGCATATAGTTGAGATATTTATTAAGGGCGAGAGTTATCTAGGGTACTCAAACAACCAAAAATTTTTAAACTTTTACATTTGTTTTGTTATTATTGCAACTTATTTAATAAATAATTTACTGCATTTGTTTTGGTTAAACAATGAAACTTTTTTTTAGAATTCTGTCTTTTTTAGAAAATTTTATGTAAAGCTAAATATTTATGTACTTTACTAGCAGGTATTATGTAGTTTAAAATCCAATTTTTATTTGGTTTTAGATAACATGTTTACCGAGAATCCGCGACACCCACAAAGCCCTTTTTAAAATAGAGTTTAGTAACCACCATTTTGCGGAAAAATAGCAAAATACATTTTTTTGTATAAATTCGCATAGAGTCAGAATGAGATAAATTCAATTCCTTATTTCTAAATCGTCAAAGTTAAGCTCTTATTGTAGGTTTTAACCTGCCCTAACGCCTTTAGTGGGCACACGAAGGTAGATTTTCTCTTTTCCTAAATTATCTGAGTGGAAATTCTCATTAAAGAACACTTTTTTGTTAAAAACCTTGTAAAAAAAATCATCGATAACTGCATGGAAATTCCGTCGTCCCTAAAAAACAATTGAATTTGCTTGGGTTAAAAAAAGTACCATTCCGTACCCTTTGATATTCAGATAAGTATGTGTTAACAAGGATGCGGATTATTTTTTACAACTTTGCCTAGTGACTATAGGTCTAAAACCGGTTTCGAGCCAGCAATTTTTAAGCCGTCTATTACCTTTAAGTTTCTCTCTTAAGAGTTTTATCTAGATAAAAAAGTTCCACGCGTGATTATAAAACGTTGGTAGATGTAGAAGATCTTTCCGGTTCAAATTTGGGGTCGTCCATTGTATTGAACTTACGTGACTATCATTCTTAAATATTCTGATAATATTTTTCCTGAACTCTCAAGTTCTACATAGATGGCATGTAATCGTTGGAATATCCGTATCAGTCATTTATAAAATTCGCATTATTCGTTTTATCTCCAAAAATAACTGACTTCATACACACATACATATGTACATATATATGTATGAACATTAATATATACCTACAGCTGGCACAGGACACTACCGAATGCTGGCATTGAATTGAAAACTCAATTAACTTATTGCTTGTATAATTGAAAATACATGAAAAGTAACAGCGATGCTAACGGATAAATTTCATTGAATCAGATATTTGCAATAATGGCGTATCAAACACACACACATACCCACACGCATACATATAAGTGTAAGTAATGAAAGGTATGAGCTCAGATATATATACATATAAATGCATGTGTATGTGTATATTTATATGTATATGAGTATATGTGTGTGTGATTGCACAATGCAAGTGTGCAGACAATTTGGTAAAGAGAGCTTACTCTTCAACTTTTTGCATTCATGAAAACAGTTTGATGCATTTTCCGCTTCCGCTGTTTACATTTCCGCTTGCAGCAAATATTTTATGCTCAACGAGACAACAGACAGCAAACAACAAATCCAGCTATAATCATTCATTTTGCCCAAAATAATGTAATGCACACTTGGTATTTGCGTGAATTCATAAACACAAAGCAAACGAACCAAACACACACATACAATTGCATGCTATGCCACTGTGCAGCGTTGCACATCTACATTGCAGGCATAGCTCACATAGCGCTCATCATTCTAGCGATATGCAGTCATATTTGTTTTGGCAGGGTAGCCAAATGAGCGGATTTATGATTGGAGGTACGATGGTCAATAGAGGTGCAACACTGAAGCAACCTACACATAAATTTTAAAACACACATAGTCTCCGTAGTATTTTATCTTAGCACCATAGAAATATTGAAAGAATTTCAGCAATATAATTTCTAATTGAAATTTTCTTTAAATATTCGTTACGGCTTTAATACGTAAAATTTCTGCATTGGCAACTCTGTTGAATTACACGTACATTCTGTTATGCTGACGAAAGCAACTACAACGTATGCAACACCATCGTGAGTTTTGGTGTTTCAAGAATGGCAAACGAATGCAAATATGCATAGGCGAGCGGTTAATACAAGCATATAACTATACTTAAATATTGACATACATACATAAACGCCTAACCAAATATCACAATTCGCTTTACGAGCGGTGGTTTAATACTAAGAGTGACATACAAGCAGCTATGAGTTCTGAAGACTGTTACACTATTCATACTGTATTGAAGGGATTATGTGAGTCTAAATCATCGAGCAAACAGCTAGTTTCAACAGTTTTTCCGGGAAGGTAACCAGTAAACTGAAAACTATCCTAGTGAACTTGGTGGCCGATGTAATTAAGTGTTTCTAATTTTTGCTAAAACAAAATGGCGACAGTGAGTTTAGGGCTCAGTGGCTGGAACGAATCTTCTTTAAGTTTGGCTCTGGAACAAAAATCCAAAACTATTTACTTCTATACTATATAAAAGCATTAAATGGACTTATTTTTGAAAAATTTGTTTTATATTCGACAACAAATTGATTTTTTCTTATCAAAAAAGATTAACAAAAAAGTGTCGAAGTAAGTAAAACAAACAATAAAGAACATATAAACAAGTTTTCCTTACAAGGACTTGACTTTGATCGTTCAGTTTGTATAACAGCTTAATGCTATAGTTGTCCGATATCGGCGGTTTCATATGAGCAGCTTCTTGCTGAGAAAAAAACGTGTGCGAAATTTCAGATCAATATCTCAACTTAGGGACTAGTTCGCGTATATGCAGACGGACATGGCCAAATCGACTCATCTCATTACGCTGATCGCTTATAAATAATATATATTATATATACTTTATAGGTTCTCCAACGTTATGTTTTGAATGTTATGAGCTTCGTGGCAAACTTTATATACACTTTTCGGGGTATAAAAACCGATAGTTTAAATTTGTACTAGAGCTACGTAGAAAAACCTTAGAAGTCATCATATTATATTCTTTAGGATGCAATGATCTCGAGACTTAACTAAATAAATAAAAAATATTTACAATTTAAGTACGAGGATTGCCTTTAATATTTCGAGATTAGAGTACAAAAGCAAAGTTCAATCATCGAAAACTACTTTATTGTTTTTCAAAATATTCTCCGTTAAGATCTATATATTTTTGCATACTTTTGAACCAATTTTCGAAGAATTTTTGTCACTCTGATTGTGGTATCTCCAAAACATACGTTCTGAACGCATCAACCGCCTCTTCATTCTGCGTTGTTTTAGTGGTATGGTAGCAATGTATGGACAAGTCCAGTTGTTTTTTGTTGGATTCTGCTCATCTTGGAATACCTTTGTATACATTCATACGCATAATAAGGAATTGTCACAATTTCATAGATTCTTATCTATCGAGTGATTGACAAATTGTGTGGGATTCAATGTGCACAAATTTTTTTTTTCAATCAAGTGCTCATGCAATATTGAATGTTTGTTGGTCCCGCTAATGAATATAGTTGTCTTTATCTGACAATAGGTAACATGATAATCTGGCGATATCAGTTTGCACACAGCATCAATAGTTTCAGGAACAGCAATAACATATTTTGGACGACCTTCACGAAATTCGTCTTAGAGTGATATACGACCTCGATTGAATCACCGTACCATAAAAGCAAAGCTCTTTCATGGAGCTTCGGGACCAAAAATCGAATATCCGCGATTAATTTCCATTTTCGGGAGAGATGAATATTTTAAGCTACTGTAGACAACAAGTTGTGAGTTGCCAGATTGCAACACTACGGTTGCCAAATGTCGAAATATAAAAGTCAACCTACGAAAATGCAACATACAAGTTTTCTTTAACAGAACCTAAAACCATTGAATTATCCCTTTTCCGCTTTATGGATGGTATTAAAATGGACCCTATGCTCTGCAAAATACTTTTTCAACATACATTTTTGTTTAGTTTCGGAATCATATATGATCTCCATACGTACTAATATACAATATATTATATAATTAGTAATGCTTGTAGATTGATGCTATAGAAACTTGTATAGTTAAACGGATTAGCTTTTTAATTAGTAGTTGTGCTATAAAGATAGTCAGCGCTATATTTTTCTGTTACGTAAGCCTACACATCTGCGCTTTTAAATCCTCTTAGCAACAGTATATTTTAGCTGCATTCTAGAGTTGTCTTACCACTTGGCATTAAGCCTAATCTGTTTGCCTGTACATACATATGTACATACTTAAAAGGCATATGTATTTGTATTAGACTGTCTGCTTACGTGCGTGCACGCATTTTCCTATACAATAACAACAATTATCTTAACTCAACTAATTTACGTTGAATTGTTTGTGCAAATTGCAAACTCACATAAGTAGGAAGCTCACGTGTTTTTGGTGTTATTGCGCTAATTGTCTTAGTGTGCGTTGCATTGCAGTTTGGATTACATTGCAGCAACGGATTGCATGCCACATATCTGTATATATAAACGTTTATACGTGAGCAAATAATTGCGTGAAAATAAATATATCGAAATATTTATATACACATTAAGACAACAAAGTTTCCGGAAATTGTTGACCTACAATTCCGGCCGTTTACGACGTATGTTTTTGCGCAAACACCTCAAAACGCTCAAATAATACTCTTCTTTATTGACCGTGTGTCCCGTTAGAACGAATTCATGATGAACCAAAACCGAATATCGAAACAAGCCATTTGCGAAAATTTTGTAATGTCTAAATGTTGCTATAGAGTAAAATGAACGATTTTAAGGCCAAAAACTCGTTCAATACCATCGATCAAAAACCGTATTTGGCCCCATGCGTCTTGTTTTTTTGTTCCCAAAACTCAAATTACCGCTCCGTGGAACCCGTTTCGACTCGATTGAGGCCGTAAAAGAAAATTCGCAGAAGGAACTGAAGGCGATCCCGCACCCGGACCAATAAGGCATGTTTCGATGGAATGGAAATCGGGGTGGCTTCAGAAGGAGAATTTGAAGGCGACAAAATAAATATTGATGAAGATTAAAAATTTTTTGTTTTATTTACAATTTCCGGAAACTCTCTGGCCTTAGTGTATACATATGTGTAAGCTTAAATAAGTAATATTTGTTTGTTAGCATAGTGCGGATAGTAACGATGAGTGTTTATTTTTAATAGTGAAGTAATTCCCGTAATGATCATATACTCATTTCTAACTGCAGTGAGTAAGTAAACTGGGTATGGAAGGCAATAAAAATTGGCTGTTGATATGAAAAATTCAAAAAAATTTAAAACAAGAAAAGCGTTAACTTCGGCTGCACCGAAGTTATAATACCCTAGACGGGTGCATTTTTTAAAGCATAAAAGAGTATAAAAAGATCTTTATCTTGATTTTGATCGGTCAGTTTCTATGGCGCTTATATGCTCTAGTAGCCCGATCTGAATTTTTCCGCGGATCTGAATTTTTACAAGTATAACGATATCTGCGGTAACAATCTGTGCTAAATTTCATGAAGATACTTTGTCAAATGAAAAAGTTTTTCATACAAGCATTTGATTCCGAACGTTCAGTTTGTATGATAGTTATATGCTATAGTTGCCCGATATCAGTGGTTCCAGATATACAGACAGATGGACAGCTCATGAAACCGATCATATGTAACTATATTTTATAGGGTCTCCGGCGTTCTCTTCTGGATGTTACAAACTTCGTGGCAAACTTAATATAGCCTGTTTAGGGTATAATTAAAAAAAAAATAGTTACAGCTTTGGTTGAATTTTTAGCATTACATAATTAATATTTAACTTCATTAAATTTTACGTAAAAATTTTGTAATTAAATTTTTGAAGCCTGGTCAACATTTACATATATGTATATTTAGTATGCTGCGAATTAAAAATTCACGCAGATCACGTAAATTTAATTACCTATTCGAAATGCAATTGCCATAAACGCCCCGACCGTGCAACGCCATTACAGTCTGTCCACCCAATTAATTTATACAGATTACAATTTTCAATTTTAATTTCAATTTTGCACCGAGCGCCAGCCGCCCATTACACACGCACATTTCTACACACAGACAAAAATATCGGTATGGTTGCGCTCAAGTGACACACAAATTCATTGCTCGGTATAGAAGTATGTGTATTTTTTCGCATTCGGCCAAATGATAATCGGCAAAACACTCCACAGCCAATGCCAAAGCAGAAGTGGAACTCTGCGATAATACCAATATGGCACGATAGTGAATAAAAATCACACATAATGACAATAAAAGATAATGACATTCGCCACATACGCCACTGTTGGCTCGTTGCGCCAGCGATTGTCGGCGAGCGGCGCCAACACCAGAGCGTAGAGAAGGGTGAATTGGACGTGGTGACCCTTAGCGGGTGCAAGCGCGACAATTTCTAATCAAAGCAAATGAAAAGCAAACAAAAAAACAAAAGTCATAAAAAAACGAAACGAAAAGCAATCGTAGTCGTTCGTTAAAATAGCGAAAAAACAAGAAAACCAAAAACAATAACGAAATTTTACGCTAACAACGCTGTGTTGCAAACTTAACAGCAGCAAGTTTAATCGCATTGTTGTTGTTGTTAGTTAGTCGCCCGTATTATTGGCAACATATGCCGTGCCGCAGCGCTGGCACCGCAACTGTTGCAGTCAACACGCGCCATGCAACGCATTCAGCATGTCTGGTCGCGCGCCTACCTTCCTCCTCACATCTCGGTTGGATTCATTTGTTCGACTCACCGCCCATTACAGCTAAAGCTTTGCTGCTGTCGGTAGCAAGTGTTGATGGTGGCCGATGCCAAAAGTCATCAGAACCATTCTGTGTACAATTGTCGAGTCAGGGTTGCCGACATCCCGGTCGCACAATAGTTTGTATGCACAGTTACTTGCACTGCTTTCTGGCTTAGTGTGATAAAAATCATTGATCCAAAGGTTGGGCGAGCACATGCCATACATTCTTTTGTTTAATCGTTGAAGTACCACTATATATGTATACCATTACATTGCCAGGTGTGTTGTAGGTGGAATGCACTTTCGAAGTGTTTACTTTGCTAAATGAATTAACTCAATACCCATTGGAAGTCTCGGATTTGGAAGATTTACGTTGGACGGAGATGTGAGTATATTTAACGAGATTGGCAAGTGGATACGAGTGATTTAAAGTTCGCTATGTGTGTTTCAAATGGTATTGTCCGAAGTTAATGATATTGTGAAAATGAGAAATGAAGATGATTATTTTTTCTTCGAAGCAGTATAAATATATACTCTTTCTTTTCCAAAATAAAATAAGATTATATTACGCAATATTTTACAAAATTTGAAAATTGGATTAGATTTCTCTCCGCTGACGACCTATATTCTGCACACAAATTCAGTTTGCAAGGGAGGAAGGTAGGAGTGCTGCCAACATGGACTCAATTAGCGCTGGATGCGCCATTTTGATGCATTATAGTAACACCTTATAATCCTGCTATCTTCATTTCATCATTGCGCTCAAACCAGTTGGTGCTCTCAATGAATCTACTTATATTCGTTATACATTTTGTCGACAGCCATTCCAGGTTTGTTGCCTGATGAGTTCTTAGTGTCGGATTGGTGATAGAGCTGGTCCAGCGTTCACACAGAAAATGGAAAATAGTTTCCGTATTATCTTTTTACTTGCGGCAAACATTGTTTTTAAAAAGCAGGCTCATGCTCTTCAAAAGGCCAGTTCCCCATTATACAAGTATACCTGTAGTAGTAGCTGTAAGTCTGTTTATACCATTTTTTAGAATATTTAATTAGTCTTTGGTTCCAGTCCTGTCATATTTGAGCAAAATCTGTTTTGTTATCTTGCAACTTGTTATTGATTTCCATCTATTCTGAGCTATTTGTTCAAAATGCGAATAAAACTTCTTTTGATCATTCCAAGCGGGCATGGTATTAACTCCACTTCGAATTCGTCTAAAGAGGTTCCTAGCTCTGACCACTCGTTAGCCGAAAATGTTCCTTTAACTCGGAACCTAAATTATGGACAAGTGCGCCTGACCTTCTGTGTATATGTTTGTTTTCTGTATCCTCCAGTTGTTATTCAATAGAACTCCACAGACCTTTTCTATAACTAGTACTTTCGCTTTGAAGATGCTGGCTGAATTTGGTAGACGGATAGAGAGAAACATGTCAAGATCATTTGAACATATCCTCGCCCCTACTCCGCAGTATATTTTGAACTCGTCGGTACGGACAGAGGTAGTATCCTCCTCCCCTACAAAACCTTTCCCCATTCACGGCTTAAAGGTAACCTTACCCGTAGGTGACTATTGAAATCTAACCTTGGGAGGTTATAATTTGATTTTTGAGGTTTTGCTGGTTTAGTATGGATATAGATCCTTCCGGCAAAAGAACTGAATCCCCTATAATTTTCGAAACTAGAAAGGTTTAACCATTTAAATTAAAATTTCAAAACTGTACATATGTCTGTATATACTTGTAGGCATACTTACCTTATCCCTTTAAAAGGCCATTTCGAACATAAGTTCTTCATTGAGTGTTGAGAGTAGTAAAATAACATTGAGTAATCAGAAAGTTGTTTTCCATATATGTGCTTAAGAAATGTATATATAGAGATTAATACCCATCTCTATATATACATTGAGACATGAAGGTGACTTTTTTGCTACTTCTTCCTCTTTGTCAATCTTTAGAGAACAACGAATCGAAGAAATAACTCGTTTATATCTAACAGACTATAAATCAGGTACCAAAAAATTTTTCGAGTGTTGAACAACTGCATGAAATTTTATTATTGCCTTAATGTGTAAATGTTTTGACAAACAAGCAGAGCAGCAGTGAATCGAAGAAGTCCGCTCTATTTAATTTTCAAGAACCAATCATTGCTGTAAGACAAAGTAGTGGGATGTAAATCTGGAGTAATTTTTACGCTACATTAAGTTTGCCACGTGCTTTTCTCTACAAGAAGCTGCTCACTTGTCGGAACTGTCGATATCGGACCATTATAGCACATAGCTGTCATATTAACTGAATGATCAAAATAAAGTTTTTGTTAGGAAAATGTTTTTATATAGCGAGGTATTTTCACGAAATCTGACATAGATTGTTGCCTAAAGCAACAGTATAATCTTCGAATAAATTTTAAAATCGGGTGAATTCTAGCATATAACTGCCATACAAACTGAATGATCGGAATCAAGTTCTTGTAACGAATCTTTTGTATTGGTGAAGGGTATTAAAACTTCGATAACGTTTTGTCTTGTTTGTATTTAATGTTCGACTTCATTGTAATTATCCTCAAATATATGTTTATAAATCGCTGATTTTTTTAATTCCTCTACGTTAATACACTCCTTGGTACTCCAATGCCAATATTCATATTACATTAATTACTCAGCACAAAATATCCTGTCACAATAAGTAATCACACTTAACGAACACAAACTCAAAAAAAATAATATCTTGATCCATAAATATATCTATCTATCTTATTGTTTGCCATTATCCGCCCCCCAATTATGTGACCCGGAAATATTCGATAATGCTCCGCTTGTCTGCTATCAGCGGTTGTGCTGACAATGGCGATGCTGCTGTACGATGACGTTCGTAGTTGTGCTCTCAGAGACACTTGAAAAATGCTGCCGCAAGCAATGATAACTACATCGAATATTACACTAAACAATTGTCGCATTTTTTCCGCAACCGCGTTCAAACGTCAAGCACAATTCTATTCAGCACTCGACCTTCAAGTGGTTGCTGGCTGGTTCGGGATTTCTGCTTGCAACAATTCTTTTCATTATTCGCGTTTATTCTACAGCAGTTGCTGCTATTTCTGAAAAAACTGTATTGTTCTTCAATTTTGCCGCCGTAGATAAACTCAATAAACTTCATTTAATTCATTGCTGTTTGGAAGTACAGTAGTGAAAATATATAATGCACTATTGGGAACAGCTGTTTATTTACGTAGGATGTTTTATTTATAAGGTTATATGGTTATATAATAATAACTAAAGTTTTTCATATAAACTTTTTGTACCACTTGGAAGTTCTTTCCTCATGCTAAGCCGAATAATGTTTTCTTTTGTACAATTCAATCTTTATTGAACTCTAAAATCTTGCGCTATCAGCTGTCTAAACAACATACAAGTATGTAACAACAACCTGAGTTGTGATAGCTGACAATTCATTGCTTCCACTTGTTATCCGCCTGTCAATTTCCTGTCAGCTCTTTCAAATAAGCAGTGCTAGAATGACGTTAATTTAGTTACGCAATATTACGTGAAATATTCGGTGGATTCTTCTGATGAATATAATTCAAAGCTTCCTCCATCAACTGCTTTGATGATAGACAATAATATTCGACTATAATTCTGAGATTGACAAGTCATTACGTTCATCTGTAAATTTTCATTCAGTTCTTTGTAGGAAATAGTGCTACTATATCACGCAGTAGCTAGTCTAGTTCGGTGGAATATTACGTTGAATATTCGGTGGGTGATAGAATCTCAGCCATTACGACGTCACTTATGAAAGCTGACAATTTATTATTTTTAATTTTGTGTATGTTTCTTAAAGGAAGTAGTGTCAGCGTGACGTCAGCAAAGAAGTAGTCTAGTTCAGTGGAATGTTATGTGGTACACCCTGTTGTTCATAAATTCTCAGCGCATTTGATAGTCATTTTGTAATTTGACTTTCAATTTTTTTGTCAGTTCTTTCAAGTTAGTGAAGTCACCATCGTTCAGGTGAATATTCTGTGAAATTTTACACTCAATTTAAGTAATGTAAATCTTTCTCCATCACTTGCTACTTAAATAGTTCCTTAGCAAGTTTGACAGCCATAATGATGTCACTTACGATAGTTGGCAAATCATTTATTTCCACCTGTCATCTAACTGTCAGTATTCTGTCAGCTTTCAGATGAAATTAGTGCTAGTAAGACGTCACTCACATTGATCTAATATGACATTTTTGGACCACGCTACTAGATTCTTGGATCGCTGATCTTTCTCAAATCAGCACTGTAATATGCTGCGACTTCAAGAAAATATGGAAAATGCATTTTTTCTCGAGTGCTCACTAGTTGATTTAAGTAATAAAACAGCGCCCAATGCTGACAATTCAGACAAAATCAGCATCACACGCTACTCGACGTCGCCAACTTGAGCATCACGAAGACAAAGGGAACTGAACTTAAAGTGCTTGAATGCGCCAACTGTCCGTTCGCTAGGCTAGCTAGCAGACTGTCTATGCACAATTGAAATTAGAATACAATGACGTTGATTGCTTAATCCGCTTTGACTTCGATTGTTGTTGTTGTTGTAACTGTGCGCTGCTTGCAATATGCATGCAGTTACGATGGATATATACACATATATGCTACATAGCATTATTATATACATATTTCTATGCGTTTGCAAATATATTTCGATTTAAGATATATATATATATATATATATAGGTATATATGAGTGTGTGTTGACGTAAGCATGAATGTAGTTGTGGCAGCAATTTATTGAAAGGATCATTAAGATATCTGGCTTTTGCTTTTGCTGTTTTGTCTCTATGAAAAGTAGTGAATAGAAAGAGCAATTTGGAAAATGGCCTGCAATTGTTCATTTGAGGTAGGGTATGCACTAACTGTGACTTTCAGAATTAATTGTGTATGCATGTATATACAAATGTGCAACCCTTTAATTGCCTTATCGAGAAGAAAAGCATTTGATATCTTAATATTTCAGCTGTATAAATATTTATATATATATACAATATATATACATACGTCTGTATCTGAAATTCTTATTATTATCTAAATAATATATATACATATATATATATATATATACTTGTTTTAACCACAAAATGATTATTTATCTACTACAACAATAACACCCATCAGTTATATTAGTTGTTATGCAATTTTGTATGCTGACCCAGGCGTTTGCTGTTAATGTCTGTTAATTAAATCAATTCTACGATTGTCATTACGTAAAACCTTCAATGACACTTTGTTTATAACCACAAAGTGTGCTCAAGTGTGTATTGAAATGCTATAACGCTAATTTGTTGTTACAAATAATGCATATTACAAACGCTCTGGTATATATTAATAGGTCCGTTGAAAAGGCTGGTTTGTATTGTGAATTCGAAGCTTAATTGCAACTGCAACAAATTGGCTACTTTAAGAGTAAAGCAAATGTGTCAATTATTGACATTTTCAAGTGGCAAAAATGAGTTTCTATGCAGCTGTGTTTATAACAATTATTTACAAACAAAAAAAAAATAAAAAAAACGTTTATGAGTGTAAGTACTCTTGCTAGTGAGTGACAATAGAACACGCAATGAAATAAGAAAGTGCTTGTACAGCAACAATTCAAACCAGAATATTATTCTGATATTCAACACACTCCAAAAAGATATTATATTTTATATGCATTTTTTTTTTGCAGAACATTTTTAAGTATTAGTTTAAAACTTAGAACTCTTGAAAAAGCACAATTCCGGTATACCAAGTCTAACTCTCTTTAGTTTTTAAATATATATATTTTATAAATGTGGCAACTTTGTGTTTTTGGCTGTTCAATAATGAAAGGAAAACATTATTTCTTTAAGCAGATTAATATTCAAATTGGATGTGAGCTTTCGAAACCACGTGTCAATCCTTTTATTCAGTATATTTGAGATTTCAATTAAGTATTCAAATTCAAAATTGCTACCGTTTCCAAAAATCATACCAATTAATTCTAGTGGGCACGATATCGATTTGCTCCGGGACCTAGTTTGTAGGGCGCTTTTAATGTCCGGTTTTACACCATAATTTTTAAATTTTTACCGAATTTTTTAAAAATCATAGTGGCGCTAGTGTTTTGTATGCATAAAAACAAAACTATTAGCCTATTCGTTTCGTCATTGCTTGTCATTTAATAATATAATTTTTTAAAAAATTTAATAATATAATTTTTTAAAAAATTTAATAAATTTATTAATATAACAATATAATTTTTTTTGTGAAACAAGTGGTAACTCTTATAACAGATTATATAATTCTTTGTTAACAATAATATCCATCATTATTGTTACTTTATTAATAGTCTTAAACAGGTAGCAATCATTCTGAGTCAGTTGAAATGTGATTTTCAGCTGTAACCATTCTTAGCATGATTCCAAAATTGTAATAACTTGATTAACTTAACTCTTTCAGTGTTATTCTAAAAAAGTTGGCAACCCTTCTTAAAATATTTTTAACTAACACATCTCATTTTTATACCCTGAACAGGGTATATTATGTTTGCCACGAAGTTTGTAACGCCCAGAAGGAAACGTCGGAGACCCTATAAAAACTGAACGATCGGAATGAAGTGCTTGTATGGAAAACTCTTTCATTTGACGAGGTATCTTCACGAAGTTTGGCACAGTATATTATTTGAAGCAATAGTGCAAGCTCCGAAGAAATTTTACTGATCGGATGACTATAACGTATAGCTGCCATATTACCTGAACGATCGGAGTAAAGTGCTTGCATGTAAAACTTTTTCATTTGACGAGGTATCTTGACAAAATTTGGCATGAGTTATTTTCTTAAGCAAGAATATAATCTCCGAAAAAATTGTTTAGATCGGGTCGCTATGTCATATAGCTATCATATAAACTGAACGATCGGAGTAAAGTGCCTGCATGGAAAAAATTTTTATTTTTTATTGCCGATTCACGAAGTTAGATCTGAATCAAGTTATTGGAAGGAACCTTTGTATCTGTGTATTGTAATAATTTGTTTTTTATAATTCTTTTATTATAATTGTAATAATTTGCTTAAATCAATTTTTTAGTGATATATTATTTCTAAATAGGTGGCAACTTTTCTCAAAATATTTTCAACTAAACGCTTTTTAAATTTTTTTAATTTTATGCTCTTAATCGTTTTTGTTATAACTTTTATAGTCAGTTTTAAGCAGGTGGCAACCTTGAATATTAAGGCCTAAGATATCTTAAACTATTTAAGTTTATTCATACCGTAATTCTCTAATATTTTTAATTATTTTGACTACAATATTCAAACAGGTGGCAACCTAATAACTTCTTTTTTATTTTCAACAGTATGTATTACTCTTTTAACTATTTCATTTGATTACAAAATTGTAATAATTACGTTATCTTTTAACTTTTACTTTTAGTTTGAAACAGGTGCCAATCCTTTAGAAACTGATCTCGAACTGTAAGAAATTTTAGGCTTTTTAAGTTTCATTATCTTACTGTAGTTCTTTCCGATTTTCAACTATTTTAAGTAACGGATTTTCAAATCGGTGGCAACCTTATAACTTTTTTTTTTTTAATCTGGTAGTTACACTAAATATTTTTTATATTACAGTAGTCTTTTACTTTGATTGCGCTTTCCAGACTCATTGAAGTCGCACGAGCTTACTGCCGTCTCGAAAGAAATTTTCGCTTCATTTTCGTGCATTGAATTTTTCCATAAATAAAAACAATATTTTGATACCTACATTACCAATTAGCTGTAAATTATTAAAATAAACTCAAACTTTGTTGAGGGTTTCCAATTTCCTAAAATAAATATTTTTCATTTGAAAAAGGAGAAGCACTTCACATTTAATTGGTGATATTATTTATATATGCATATGTACATATATATATATATTTTATTTTTTTGTATTATGTTTTTAAGAATGCCAATAACAATTTCTAAAGGCGTTGTAAGAAAACCCATGCAACATTGTAGTCATAAGCACTGCAATTAGTGCAATTAACTGAAGTTTTCTACACTTTTCAGCATAAAGTTTACACTTTACTTCGAATTTGGTTTTGTTTAGAAGTTTCTCCGATTTCATTTTTCATTCGGTTTAATTCAAAAGATGCACGCATGATAAAATGTGCACATGAACGCATGCGTAGATATGTATTTCACTTGCACGTGTGTATGTGTGTGAATCTTTTCATTTTTATTTGGGCATAAAGTACTTTAACTCTGACCTAATTCTGCCATCATAAAATCTCATTCAACTTTGTTGCTTTGCAACAACAAACTTTTCACAACTACAAAATACGTTAACTTTTCCACACAAAAAACCCACACACACACACATTCATATTTATATTTATATACATGTGTGTGTTTACAAGTAAACTCGTTTAATGTTCTATTACTCGGATGCAAAGTATATGCTTGTATGTGTGCGTGGCAGTATACGAGTGCATAAAAGAATAAAGCTGGAAGTCATATTTCACAAATGAAAAGTAAGTTGTGAAGAAGCGTTTCTTATTTGTTAACGTACGTACAAGAGCACACACTCGATTTTTTATCCATGCAAATCTGCTGCTTGTTTACATCAAGTGTCGTCGTCACCGCTCAGTCGGCGCTGCTGCTGTGGGTGAGTGTGTGTGTGGTGGTATTAGTTTTGGCTTGCATGTGTGTTGCGAATTTTATTTTTATTTTTTGCCTAGTTCAAGGTTGTGTTAGATACGGTGCTTTGTTTGCGTCATGCCGAAAGCGTGCAGCAGAAATAATGAAATTATGAATGCGCGCATGTGTGTATGTGTGAAGCCGCAGACAACTAGCGGAAAAACTTTTCAACTTGTTTTCGATATTGCTGTGGTTGGAAAGTAAATTTGTGTTTTTTGCTTATTTTCGCTTTTTTGATATCAAATGTCGCTTTGCGGTTATGCAACTAAATAAAAGCGGTTCTTAATCAAAATAAAAACTTTTCTTTTTAGTGACTGGTAGGTTAAATAATAAACCATATTTTTCTGTAAAATACTTTAAAAACAGTTTTAATTTAAATTTAATATTTTCAGCAATAAGTATAAATTTTAATAGAGTAAAATATATTTTAAAAAATTTAAAACATATTTAATAATCAATTAATAAAAAAAAAGTATATGCAAATAGTGAATTTAAAAAGTACAAAATTAAAAAAAAAATATAAATATTTATGGTATGTTTTTGAATAATATTTAACTTTTTATTTATTGCATCGATTAAAAAGATATTTAAAACATCTCATAATTCCTAAATTAAAAGAACCAAAAATATAATATTACATATATTAGAAAAAGTTATAAATTATCAAAAAAAAATTTAAAAAAAAATAAGTAGTTTTTAATAATTAAAACTAAAATGAGTTTTATTATTTAAAAACGATTCGAAAATTTCAAAATTTAATAAAATATACATAAAAAAAATTTTTATAAAAATTTGAAAAAAAAATTTAAAAAAATTTATAATTAAAAACAATAACTTTTTCTATAACATACAAAATATTTTAAACAATAATTTTTTTTTATAAAATAAAAAATATCTAAAACATACCTTAATCCTTAAACTAAAATACTATAATGTAAAATATAATAAAAAAAAAATTATAAACAAAATATTAGAAATTGTAAAAACAAATTATAAATTATAACCCTGTTTTATTACATAAAAATATATAAAAAACCGCATAATGCTTAATTAAAAAAGATGTGGGGTAAAATAAAAATATTAGTAACATTCAAAAATTAATTACAAGCTTTAATAAAAATTTATAAATAAAATAAAATTAACAATTAATTAGAATTAAAGACTAAAAAAGGCAAAAATGAAAAAAAAAATAAAATAAAATTAATGAAAATTTGATTAATTAGTTAAAATTAAATAATTACTCCTTTTTTTACAAACAACACTAAAAATCAACTGCTATTTTGTTTTTGTTTTTGTTTTCATTTAATTGTTATATATATATACCTATATATGTAAATATAAAATATCTTATAATTATTGAATAAAATAAAATATATGTGTACATATTTCAATAAGATTTAAAAAAAATTGGCATATTAAAAATTAAAAAAATATATATAGAGTTAAAACTTAAAATTAAAAGTGAAGAAAATAGAAATTTTCAAAATTACAATTTCCTTTTTTTAATATTATTTATTATGTTAAGCAATGAGTGAAATTTAAAAGCTATTGGTAATGTTGTTTCGTTTTTAATTATATTTTTATATATAAATATAAAATAACTCCTTACGAATAATTTAAATAAAATATATATAAAAATTAAAACATAATTTGAAAAAAATATTGAAAGAATTAAAAATAATTTTAAAAAGTTTATTAAAAAATTATGTGAACTTAGTTTTAATAAAATATCTACATTTAATATTTGCAAAAAAAAAAAAAGATTTGTTGCATGCACTGTCAATATAAAAATGGAAATAAACTGTATATAAAAAAAACTATTATACTCTGTAGCAACATGTTGCTAGAGTATAATTACATTAAAAAATTTTTAAAAAATTTAAAAAAAATTAAAAATTACTTATTAAAAATTATCTGAACTTAGTTTTAATAATATTTTTTTATTTATAATTTGCAAGAAAAAAATAATAAATTGGATTTGTTACATGCACTTTACTGCCTGATATTACTTGTCAATTGCCGACTGCCATTAAAAAGCAATTGCTTGCAGTTCGTATGGCAGTCACGCACATTCGGTTATTGCTGCATTTATGATTTGAAAATATCGCTATAAAATTATTTAAAATAATTACATATGGTTTGATTGAGTTTAAAATGGCAGTCATACACTTTCTAGCTGCTAGACTTGCGCTGAACATTTTTATTAAGGAAATAGATATTTATAAAAAAATAATTTTTTCTGTGAAGAGTATTATAGCTTCGATGCAGCTGAAGTTATAAAAAAATTCACACGCAATTCCTAACGATTATCTGTGCTTTCGAAATCACAAACAAAATAATAAAAATCAATTCCTTTTGAGATTCGGTTCGAGTTGAAAATCGTTTTTTTTTTCCACATAAATTTGAATATCCATACACATACATAACTATTAACAACTCATTTTCTCTTTAGAAAAAATATCACGCAAATTATCTAATATGGGGTGCTTCTTGTTAGAAACTGCAAAGTCATCGCATTTTCGCTGGTAGTGTAATATTTATTGCTGTAAATATGATGTGTATAAAGTGTAAAAAAAACAGGTTTTGAAGCGCACGTGCTAAGCAAAGCTCATTGTAAACATTTATTCTGTAACCCCAATGTTAATCGTGGAGGCTACGTACCTATGCATGTGTATGTATATATAAAATATAAAAGTAGCAATGTATGTAAGTACTTATCATGGAAGAAAAATTATACTGATTTAAATTTTATTCAAATTTATGAATAAGCAAAAACACAAGATTTTCTCATCGTTAACTAACTTGAATAAATTCTATCTTCATTATGGCCATGTATGTTTTCATACACATCATATTATATAATCGAAATGGATTTTTAGAAAGGGAATGTTTCCCTGCAAAATGTAAGACCGCCAGAGAGCTTTAATTAATTCCTAATTAATATGCTATTGAATGCAAAATATTTTTATAATCCTTAAACCCTTTTTCAAGTTTTTCCTCTACAGTTTAATAAAGGGTGTTTTTTTAGACGTGTGGTGAGGCATTATTATTTTCGGGGGCTTTTTGACAACTGTTAGTTCATTTGTACTCAGTTTGGTGTGGCATTTCATGAATTGAAGCCGAATGACCATCAAGCGCGACGTAGGTTCGGTGAATGCAACCAAAACCAGATGGACACCGATTTCGATTGTCACAAGAAAATTTTGTTCACTGATGAAGCTCACTTTTAATTGAATGGATACGTTAATAAACAAAATTGTCGTATATGGAGTGATGATAATCCACAGGCCATTGTTGAGACGCAATTATATCCTTAAAAATTCACATTTTGGTATGCTCTATGGCCAGAGGGAATCATTGAATTATATATTTTCAAAACTGAAGCCGGTAATAATGTTACAGTCAATGGGAAATGTTATAGAATAATATCAGTTGCAAAGTCGATACTTTAAACTATTATTCCGAGGATCATTTCATATTTGCTTCGATGATTTGGTATCTGCCTTTTGAATTATTGTCTCTCTGGATAAAAAACGTAAAATACACAAATATACAATAGTCTCTTTCGCCGCCAATATAATAAAAAAAAATACTTTATAACAATTTCAAATAACCTCTTTTTTCTTAGGTTTAGTCAACTTGGATATAAATATATGGCACGAAGTTTTTGAAATTTTCGACTAATTCTTATCACAATTTCATGCGAACTTAACAGATATCTACTGATTGAGCCAATAAAATCCTCAAAGACTCCACTGTTTTAAAAATTTGTATGCTTACAACATTTACTTCGCCCAAATTCAATAGTCTGTGTATTTCGGAAAGGATTATTCCACATAGCACTTGTACAACTGTCATTTATCGTTTGCAACAATCATCAATGTAATAGGTTCACGTCACTCTGTATGGGTGCTTTATGACAGGCCAATAAAAGCTGTCAGTTGGCGACAGCATTGTATTAACATTATAAAGAGCTGATTTTGCACACATATCAGATGAAAAATTTAGTACCAACACTCGCTTACTTCTAAGTATTCGATCCAGAGTAGTGTTCGCACAAAATTCCGAAAAGGCTACACAACTAAATAGTTCTATGCACTGCGAGTACATACTTAAATTCAGAGTTAAATCGAAATGGTTGCAAGTTCCATGTTGCACGTCGCTGCTGTGTCACCGCAAGAAAATGTCAAACTGCATGCTGCTTTTTCAACAGCAGTCAAATACCACTAACATGAACCGAGAATGGGTGTGCATAAAAATGTAGGCAGCACTCGACAAAAGCGCAGAGAGTCAAATAAAAATGTTGGTGGCAATGAAAATAGAAGTCATAGACGGAAGTTAGGTACCCTGCTTTTTTAAGAGCATTAGTTTACAAATACATCAGGGTGGTCCAATAAATATTTAGCTTATAAAATATAAAGAAAAATTTTGAAATAATTGTGATATATTTCTCAACAAAGTCTCCTTTTTTGATACACTTGATTTAAGATTCTCAAAATTTACTTTCGGTTTGAAAATACGTTTTATGCCGGTGCTCAAAGATCTCCGTGGACCTGATCATCTGAGAAATTTTCAAGTTTGGAAACGAACGGAATTCACACGGGGTAAAATCTGAAGAATACTGTAGATGGGACAGTAGTACGTTGTCTAGTTCTACCAATCTGGTCGTGTAAATGGCGGAGATGTAAGACGGTGAGTTGAAACGCACGCTTCTTTTTCAAAAATAGGTCAGTTTTTTCTATGCTAAAGTAACTGGAGGTCACATATAAAGATTCCACGCGTCTTGGGAACTATGCCATTGTTGACAGATATAAATTTGAAAAAGTTACGGACTTACAGTGCGCTTTAAGTAGACCGCCCAAAGGATAGAGGCAAATGACGAGGCCTATGACCATTTTGCCCTCCTTCAAGTAAGTTTCTTTCGACTGACATTTCGACAGCGACCGCCTACGAGATTCTACTTTACTACATGTATAGTAAACTTTCTTTACAATAATGGCGCTATCGGGTGGTGAAGATAAGTCTTTACCGACCAACCTTGTAATCTGGGATACCCACTGCTTACGGAATACGGAAAAATTTAGTCTATATATAGATTCCAATTAGATAAGAGACGATTTCGTAGCCACCAGTTCGACGATGGGACCTAAAGGGTACCTAAACTTTGACTCAATCATCCAAAAATACAATATATAAAAATACATCTGTATATATGTATATTCTTCGAATTAGAAGTGAAAATTTTACTCAGCAATGCATTCACGTGCCACAACTCACACACACACTAACACTTTTACACATACACGACTTTTCCGGCAGGCATTGAAGGAGCTACTACAATACACTCAACGATTTCTATAAATGCAAGCGTTGTACAACACGTGCTAGACACATTTGTGCGGCCTTCCAGTAGCTATTCGCATGTATGTATGTATGTATGTGTATGAAATTCGTGTAAGTGTGGCAACTACGCGTGCAGTGCAGAATCGTTTCCGTTTCTTCAACGACATTCATTTCCTTCTTCCTGTTCGCGCTACGTTGGTAATTTAACAACAATTTTGTTGTTGCAAATTTTGTCTATTTGTTAAAGTGTCGTTGGTGCGAACAAAAATAAAATTCCAAAGCGCTACTGAGCCACCACCCACAACAACAACAATAGTACGCACAGCTGTCACACCAGCGCTGCCTTGGAGAGGCCGTAGGCATAAAGCATAGGCGGGGTTAACACAACACCTTGAGGCTGTCGTCTCTGACGTGACATTTTCGTTTGGCTGACATCTGATGTGTGGTGACATGACACGTAACGTCACGTAACGCGCAAAGCAACGTGTTTACGTTAACGCTTTCGCACTCAAATACCATTGCGATTATTTAGTTTGTCTATCCGTTCGTGCTGGCAGCGTGTTATTGTTATTGTTGTTGCTACTGACGTTGGCAGTTAAAAGAGTTGCGCTCTCAAGCGTCGGCCCAGACATATGCAAAAGCTATTTTTATGTGTCGGTGTTCGTGGTGTTCTTGGTCGATTCATAAAGGCACTTGTGCGGAAAGTGTTTTTCGTTGGTGGCGTTGTGGCAGAAATGCGCTCCACCTGTGGCAAACGAGTGATGTCATTCAAGTCAAATGCATTAAGGCTGGTGCATATCTTATGAGCATGGCCTTACATATGAGCTTATGTAGTTAGATGTTATGTATCCAGGTTTAAACTATATAGGTTACATATCATTCCGAGAAATGCAGACTGCGCTTGGCGACGTTAAGATTTCTCGCTGCAGATTATTTATTAAAAAGATAGCATTATATCTCTTGCTATAATATTTTCATTATGTGTCGTGGAAATACTTGACATATGACAACAAACAGCTCATTTTGCACGGTACTACTGTGTAAAGCCAGTGTATAGATTCCATCTCCGAGTGTGTTTCTGTCATGAAAAGGCTTTTTGAAAATCAAGTAGCATTTCGCTGTCGCTCTAAAGGGGTCTTATGCTGATTATCCTTTAAAGACAATACCAAAATGTGATATCTAGCAATTACTTTATTTGCGATTTTCTTTTTTTATACACATTCGAGCCATGAGGGAGAGCTCAGTTCAAAACCACGTCATTTTAGCGCAACATATTTTTAACATTTATGTGACGGATGTTTCTCCTCAATAACTTTTAGTTTATATTAAGATAACTAAAGTTCCAATAACAGCAAAAATCTCTCTATTTTGCTTCGAAAATTTTAGTTTTTCTCTAAAAGAAACTTTAATAGATTTTGTACAATTGACATCTGAGCTAACTGCATTAATTCTGAATTTCCAAAAATTCAAAATTTTTCCATATGAAACATATTTTCCAGCAAATACATACATATGTTACATACATACGCTACTCTGCAATGTGAACTACGGTTGAAAATCTACAGCTTCGTAAACGCTTCTAATTGAATTATTCCCAGTGTCTATGTAAAATTTCCAAAAAAGTTTGTATCGCTTGGTTTGCTTATCACCGGATTTTACTAACTTCATTCTTATTGTTTCGACAATAATATTAATATTAATGTAAGGTACCAACTAACACCACATGGACACTGAACCTGCGGATATTCTACAAAGTTGATACATTTGCACTACGAAAGTTTTGAAAAAAAAAATATCCAAAACTGATTCTTGAGTATGTGTGTGTGTTTTTTGTAAAATATGTATTTGAAGCTGCTGTGATAAATTAATTAGTTGCTGAAATACACCATTTGGGTATCAACTAACCCAATCGAGGGTAACTTCATACTAGTGCGTTATGAGTGAGTTGTAAAATCCAAACTGTTATATTGTTGTTTTAGTAATATTTTTTAAACATATTTATCTGTATGTTGTGTGTATGTAATTATTATTTTGCATTTCTTTTTTGAAAAAATTACTTTGAGGAAGAAGGATCTGAAACATAACACTACCAACTTCGCTGATTTCATTTCATGAACCTGCTTCTTATTTAATTTTTATTTAAAAGAAACCACTTTGAAATCAAATATGTACGTTGCTTTTCAAAAATGCTTAGATTTTAAGATATTAATATAAGATTTTAAATAATCTCTTTAAGACTCGCCAATTCAGCGTTCTTTTTGCACTCGCTTACATACAAAGAGATTTCTAATGGGTGTTCTTTTTAGACATGTGGCTTTCAATGTGGCAATATTTTTTTCGGAGTTGGTTTTTGCACTTTTCTAAAATACACTCTTTATTTCATATTTGACATAAAATATCAGTTTAAAGTTACTCAAAGAGAATTCTACTATGCTCAAATATCTTGTTTTGTCAACAGTTCACATATATGTTTTTACTTGTGGTTGTCGCCTGTGTTGTTCAATGTTCTGAAAATTCTAGTTTGAGATAACTTTCTTTCGGCACTCGTTTTACAGTCGAATCTGCTAATATAATGTTTTACATAACCAAGCAGAATGGAAATTCATTAATTTGCTGTGCTTGAAATAAATTTAAAACACAAAAATTTTCACTAAACTAGTATAGGCTAGTGCTCGCACCGAAAGCGCTGTTTCTAAGCTGCTCTCGAGCTGCTATATTTTCATATATATTTTCTATTAAGAGCACATATGTATATATACCATATTTACTTAACTTTAGCTCGCAAATATACATATACATATATGCATATATTTATAGTTGCCAGCCAGTTGTGGGTTGTGGAAATTCACATACACGTGTTAATTAAACAAGAAAAAACAACAAAGCAGCGGAAAATAACAACTGTAAAAAAGAGTCATAAAGCACAAAAAGTTTTCGGTGTAACTGGTGTTGCTGGCGTGTTGATATTATTTTCGTTTGTTGAGTTTTTAGTATAACCTTCGATGTGACTTTTGAGCAACAACACAACGCAACTACGCACAGCTACACTCACAACCAGCATTGTGTATGCTTTACAACAAATAAATAAATAAATAAATACAAATGTGAGAGTTTATGAATTTGCTCTGTTCTCTATCTGACCGAGTATACCGTTTCGCATGCGTGCAACTCATGTTTGCATAGCCCACTTCGGCCGGTGCTCACACCAATATTTGCGATTTAAATGGAAATTCAACAACAAACTGGTGAAAATATTACACAATGCCATTGCACGCCACTACAAATTATGTTGGTAGAAAATATTCCATTGTTGTCGCTAGCACTCGACACATACCAAATATTGCTTGCCGCATATGCGTGTGCATGTGTGTGTGTGCATATATTGTCTGCAGTTAATGAAACGCAATCGGCAGCAGGTCTTACTGTGGCGGCATGCATTGCCGATTGCCAGTGAAATTTCATGTATTCCCCAAATATACCATTGTTTAACAACTAGAAGTTCATTTAGTCGAACAAGCCCACCGACAGTGTCCAAGTAGCGCTAGTCTCATAGACAACACTCAACACACGTTACTTCTATTGGCCATCGTTGTAGTACAGCCATGTAGTACTAGGGTTTAACTTTTGCTGGAATTCTGCTGCAACTTCATAATATTCACAATTCAACTCATATTTGTTATGAATTCATAACGGCAAATTGTTGTTGTTGTCGGTGTTGTTGTTGCATGAATTGAATTAGGTGTGTAGGTACGCCTACCGAGCACAGAGCGATGCCTCTCCGTAAAAGTGCACTTGCTGATTGCTGTGGACACACATATGCCAACATGTGTGTGTGTGTGTGTGAGTAAATACATATGTATTTATGTATGTGTGTGTTTGTGGCTATGCATAATGCAGTTAGCAGCTACAAATGAGTGTCCACTTGTCCCGGTAGAGTGTAATAGAATTTTGTCGCGATAATATTGTGAATTTTGTATTCAAATCAATTGTGTGTGCTGTTTCGATTGCATTACTAATTTGGTGGCGGACGAGTGCAACAAAAGCACCTAAATATAAATGTATGCATGCATTTGAATTTCATATTTACAACTATTGTATATGAGTGCTTGCATGGTGAATAAAATTTTAACTAAATTAGACACAATATAGATGGATAAGAGAAATATAAATAAGTATTCATATATATGGTATATATAATAATTTTTCATATATAGGGTGTTTTTTAGAGCTAAATAATTATTATTCCAGAGAAAACTCTGGAAAGCTAATTAAATACCCATTATTTCGACTTTTGTAGTTCACAAATTTGTGCTACGGGAACATTGTATAAAATTTCAAACATATGGCAACATTGACTGCGTCTTATGAAGATTAACATGTCCACCCACTTGCTTCTTTTAATGCACTGAATAAGAATTTTCATCGATTCATTCGTAGGTAATTTACCAGTATAGACCATCCACACAATGGTTCCACTTAAGAAGTGATCTAATTGAGTCAAAGAAGTAACTTATAGGATCAATTAACGGAACCGTTTCTTAGTCAACAGAGATTTGGTTTAATAAAGTGTGGGCGCTGTATGACTTGTTGCACCAATCTTCTGGACATCTTAAGCACTTAAAGAATTGACGGAGATTTTACAGCATTTGGAACAATAAAGCAATATCTGCTGAAACGATTCGAAAACTTTTTTCTGCTTGACATCCAGTAATGAAATCGAAACAAATTCTATGATTCACGCCGTATAAAGAGCGCCGAAACACTATATTGTTGGTTGAGCTGTCTGCAATACATTTCTGATTGTTAGATGGTTGCCACCTGTTTTACTTTTTCAGTCCAAAAAACTGATTGAACAAAAAACAGCATGTGGGGATAAATCTAAAAAGCTTACAAGGCTTAATACTGAAAATGTTTAATGGTAAGGGTTGCCACCTATGTAAAAAATTGAATTCATTAAAATTGGTACAGTAAACAAATTATGGATTTCTAATTTATTAAGGTTTAATGAGGAATACAGTAGAAAATATTTTTCCGGGTGACGAAAGTTGCCACATGTATAAAATTTAAATGCAACTAAATTGGTATAGTAAACTAACTACGGTTGATTAATCTATAGAGGTTGCAGACGATGTACAGTAGTAAATATTTTTGCGAATTATGCAGGTTGCCACCTGTTTTACACAATAAAATTGGTATAATATACGTATTAAGGTTTGTTACCTTATAGAGACTGAAGAAGCAATAGAGTTCAAAATATTTTATTCCATTTAAGTGGCCTTAAGATTTGTATTTATCTATGGGAAATATAAAAAAGTTTGATTGAACTGATATATCGTAGAATTAGTCTTTTTGTACCCTGAATAAGGTATATTAAGTATGCCACGAAGTTTATAATAACCAGAAGGAAACGTCGGAGACACTATAAACTATATTTATAAATGATCAGCCTGACGAGATAAAATAATTTAGCTATGTTCGTTTGTCTGACCGTTCGTCTCTCTGTATTTATGCGAACTAGTCCCTCAGTTTTGAGAAATCAATCTGAAATTTTGCACTCTTTCTCCCCAAGAAGCTGCTCATTTATCCGCCGATATCGGACCACTATAGCATATAGCTGCCATACAAGCTGAACGATCAAATTCAAGTTCTTATATGGAATTTTTTGTATTTGTAAAGGGTATTGTAGCTTCGGTGCATCCAAAGTTAACGTTTATTCTTGTTTTGCATTAAATTAAGTTCCACCAATCTGTTTAAGCAGCTGGTGAAATTTATTCGATTGCCTATGCTCTATTGCTTGGCGAAAAGAAGACTGCTCATGTTACGTTACGACATTAAATATGGCAACTATGCGGTGTAAATTCTCTCTAAATTAATTATTTTTGGTTTTATGTAAACTTTTCTATAAAACTTTATTGCTTATTTCTTACTAAGAAAAGTAATATTAACATTTTGTTTGTTTTGCTTTGTTGAGTATGTCACTCTTGGTTCTCTTCGTTTTCTCTTTTTTTCATTTATATGCTTAATACATACATACAAGTATGTACATACACAGTGGTATTCCATATACCTAAGCTTACCACAAGTGTACCTGCGGTAAATAGTTGGCCTATTCTGGTCGAATGTTTCTACATATTTTCATTCTATAAATAGTGACAATAAAATTATTTGTATTTATATGTGTGTGTGTTTCTAAGAAACGACAATACGAACGCAAATTTTCCCAGCAATGTTACCGTAAGTGAGGCGCAACCAAATTGAACATGACTTGCATATTAAACCATCTCAAACGAGCACTATGTACCGATATTGACATTTACATACGCGCCCAGCTTGATGCACTCAAGCGTACTAACATTTCAATACACGTATGGTATATATATTTATATATATATATAATATACGTATACCATATATGTGGGTATGTATGGAATTCAATTGTGTGTGCGCTTACGCTAAAAACTAAAATAATTAAAACGAAAGCTATTTTTTTCTCTCAAATTCATTTAAGTTATTGTTTTATATGTATGTATATACAAATGTAAAAAGGGGTGTATTGTGAGTATATAATATGCGTTATATAAATATATCATATATATGTATGTACAAATATGAATTAAGTTAGCATACATGTATGCCAATATATGCACCTATATTTTGGAGTGGGTGAAAGTTATTCGAAGTTGGAATTGTTTCTTGTCTAAATATGTATGGCGGACTCTTTGTGGTCAATATTTCGCTACACATATTGGTAGAGATGTGGTAGAGATACACACATTTGGGCTTTGTAAAATGTTTTTTTTTTTTTTAACTAGAACTATGTTACGTTAAGTTGTAATTAAGAACTGAAATCTTCATAGTAGTCTTCTTTCGGAAAGCCTTCCCGTTTGCTAAAAGTATTTCTAAATAATTTAAGAAACTCAACTCTACATTTTTAATGATTACCATATATTAAACACACTATTTCATAAATCAGTACGTGAACTTTATTATTCCTTCTTAACCGTGGAGAAAGAATGGCCTTATATCCTTAACATAAATTATTTGCATTAAAATTTTATTCTGATTTCAAGAGGCTGCCATTTTCTTAAGCACAATCATATATACAATTGGATAAAATTTTACTTGGAATTGATCATTTAATGAACGCTTCTGGACGGTGACAATAAGATAGTAGGAAAACCCTTTGAAGTTCATATAAGCCATGGGCATGGCAAAATAAAATAAAGTGAGTTTAACACCTCTTTTTTGAGGACGTAGAAGTTGGTCTATGTATTTGGGAAGCCAGAGTCATGTGATTTATTAAATAATAAGGTCGATGGATGTTACGAAAAAGTGAACACTTTTTTTGAAAACGTCTTGTTAGCATTAGAGGGAGAACAGCGGCGGATTCAGAATTTCTTTCTGTGGAGAGGGTGATGTTTACTTCCAACATATTTTTAGTATTGACATTACGTTGTTAATTCTTTTTAATTTGAATTAAAGTCTTCGATTTAAAGGTGGGCGATTTGGGTGTCAAACCGTATAAAGGTCTGAAATGGAAAGGGATATTTCAAAACGATATCAAAAATAATGTATGACCAGATTTGGTTCTCTTTAATTAATTCGGTTTCAGAAATTTAAATAACTTTTCCGTTTCGTTAGTTAACTGAGGTTAGAATAACGAACTCACTGAGAATTAGATGTTAGAAATCTAATGATGATGAGGACCAGGTGTTTACTTTGGCTCTCTTTAACTCTTTTTAAATTCTCGTAGTTCAAATATCTGCTCCTAGAACCGTTTTATACTTACGTGATGTTAATAGAGTATACAAAAGTCGCCAAAGTAACCTAAGGGCATATCTATCCCATCAACTATCTCTAGCAGCGAGTTTTTGTATGATTAGACTGGTTTGGTTGCCTGGGCACAGCGGCATTGCAAGAAACTGTAACACTAATGAGCTTGCTAGGAAAGGTACTTCAGTCTCTATAATTACAGAATCAAAACGTATATGCGCTCCGTTGGCTTTTTGTGGTTCACTATTGGACTGTTGCGTCCCAGATCTGCTCAGCAAGCGTTGGTGAACTACCAGCAGCTGTGCAGTCACAAAGTCCTTCTGGCCCAGTCCACCTTTCAATGGTTGTAAGAGTTCTAACTGGACAGTGTCCGATCGTGATTCATGCAGTAAGATTGAATATCTTACTACATATCAGTTGTATCAACTGTTTGGAAGAAGATGAAATAGAATCATCTCAGCACTTACTCCTTGAATGTCTCGCTTCTGCCAAATAAAGGCAAAAACACCTCGAACCTCATACTTTTAGACATCCAGGTGAAATAGCGGGTATAGAAATAAAACACTTAAGCAGATTTGTGATAGGTTCAGTGCGGTTTTGCCAATAGCTTATATCCAACCACAGGAGTTTTTCGTCTGGCTTCACAAAGGGCTGTACAAAACTGTCTAAGTGTGATCCCCCGCTATGCTGATAGGTCAGCCATCTAACCTAACCTGAGAGCATTTTGGTCTCCGTATATATGTATATGTATATATCGCTCTTTAAAAAATTTATAAGAAAGTGAATGCTTATTTTCTGAGGAGGAATCGTTTTTAAAAGAGTTGATGATGTTTTGAACTAACAGCTTTTGACTCTTTCACAAAAGTCATGCAACAATTTTTGTTTTCTACCATTTAAAATGTTTTTTTACTTAGCAAATAAGCGTTGTTATTTTTACCGTTATATGAAACTGTTACAGCCCCCAAACCAGCCATTACAAACTCTTGGAATGAGTGTATGTTACTTTTAATGTCGGATATCCGAAAAACCAAGGGCAAAATGCGCACATAAGCTAACAAATGACTATGTCTATTAGCAGACCCTAAACCACCCACCTCGATGTCGTCGCGCACATGGCGCACATGGCGCTTTGTCAATTTGTTTATTTATCCGTTGCACGGATTTTCAATGAACTTTGCTTGCCAGCCGGCTAACAACGATTTTGTACTTTCATTTCCGCTCGCGCACAATACAAAGCAAACTAACTAATCTGAATAAACAACAACAACATTAATAACAAGTACAACAAATTTAATAACGGATCTGGCGATTTGTTTGGATATAATGTTGTTTTAGTTGCATTTACGGTGTATTGTTAACGGCTCTCGCCCTATCCCCTCCCACACCTTCTAACGCATTACAGTGGGCGGCGCTGCCACAATGAGCGCGTACCTTTAAATTATGGTATTGTTACTTATATACATATAAGTACCTGCAGTTGTGCGAGTATATATGTATATGTGCCTACTTTGATTTGTGTTTACTTTCAGTGGTCAAATTGGTTGTTGTTATTGTTGGCTTATTTGCGAATTGCGCTAATTACCTGGAACTAAATATGGCGCCGGATTTGGCGGCGGCAACCAATATGTGGACGATATCGACGGATAGAGCTGATGGCCATTTGTGGTGGTGGTGTTGATGTTGTTGTTGTTGTGGCTGTTGTTGCTGTTGTAACTGCTAGGTGGTGATTGGTGCACGTGTGATTTGTGGTGTTGCATTGCCGCTGTTAAAATCAAAGTGCCGCCGCCAATACCACCCACCAGGCTGGCGTTGCCACCGTCAATGATGTGTCCGCCGCTGCTGTTGCCGCCATCGTTAACATTTCCACTTCCGTTTCCGGTGGTGATGCTGTTATTAATCGCGCCATTTGCTACGCCACTGTTGTTGGGAATGCTGCCGGTGTTGTTGCTGTTAGCGCTGCTGCTGGAATTGCCGTTAGAACTGCCGTTACTGTTGGTTAGTAGCAGGCTGTTGACAGTGGTGGGGCTGCCACACTGGTTGGCTGGCGTCGGGCTCTCCAGCCTGTTTGGATTTTTCATTACGAGCTTGCTGCGTTAAGCAATTTGTTTGTGTATATGTGCGTTTTAATTTTGTTAAATTTGTTGGCTGACACAATGTTTTTGTAGTTTACTATATTTGTTATTTTGTTGTTGTTATTAATTTATTTTTATTTCAACACTGTATCTGTTAAATTAAATTTTTTCGTTTATTTGCATGCCCTTATTTATTGCTTTTAATTTATTTTATTTCACTCGTTGTTGCTGTTGTTGTATTTATTTTTTAATTTTCACACTGCACGTACTTGTTCGTTACGCTCTTTAGTGTAGATAAATATTTGCATGAAAAAATATTTGTATGAAAATATATTTGTATATATGTGTGTGTATGAAAATTTGTTTAAATGTATATATGTATGTGTGCGTGTGTGGTGAATTTCAATTACGCATTGCTATTTGCACGCAGTTTGGTAATATTCACGTTGCGCACGTAGCGTCTGTGGTGATATTTTGTGTGCGCCTGCCTGTTGATTAAACCAATTATAATCGTCATTATTTTTCAATTTCGTGCTATTTAATTTCATCTGTATATTTGACTAAGTAATTTCATTTCAATATCTGCCGCACTTTAATTTGCTCATTCAATTGTCGCATTAAGCCTTATTTGGTGTTTTGTTTAATCAGCTTTTGCTTTGAGCACTTTCTGCTTTTGTGTTACTGATTTAAGGTTAAAATTGTTTCGTTAAAGATAGGCCACTAAAAGCGGGTACAAATATTTGACTAAGAACAGGTTCAATACTTAGCGTGTATCACTTGAGGTTGCCAGAAAGCTGAGCAAAGCCAGTGGAAATAAACAGAGGTGGCAAAGAAAACTAAATGTGCATACAAACATGAGAGAAATATGATATATATATATGAATGTTTTTTAACATGTTGATCAAGAAAAAATTGTTTGGGTTGTCAGCTTTTCAATAGCCAGCGATTGTCGACAAACGCTTGAAATTTGCGACTAGACATGATACAATAATTATCCATCATGAACGCGTTGGAAAATCTGTTAAAAACTATTTGAAAACAGCGACTGGGAAGTTTTGTCTCACCCACTTATAGACCAGACCTTGCGCCTTATGTCTGTCATTAATTCCGGTCGATGCAGAACATTCTTACTGGAATACGGTGCACATCAGAACAAGGTATAAAAAATTCACTAGATTTATTCTTGGCCGCCAAGCAGGCGCCGTTGTTTTGATATGAAATCCACAAATTGTTCAAGAGATAGGAAAATTTTACAGCTTGAGATAAGCAATATTTCGAATAATACTATTGTATGTAAAAATATGTACAAGTAGTTATAGACCCAATATTTTTATTAATTTTTTTTTTTATTGTTATTATTTAAACTCTCTTTTTAGTGATATACCAGTTATCCATTTTTAAACATTAATATCAAGCTTTGATCCAAAAAATGCAAATCATTAAATCAAAAAACCTACAATAATTCAATAAAATTCACCGAACCTCAAATTCTTATAACCCACCCTAGTAAGCAACCATTGTGTATTCTCGAAATGCTGTGCTGTTTTCACTTTTTAGTTGTTTTTCTTATGAGTATTACATATCGACACTGTGCTAAAAAGCAAAGTAGTTAAAATAACATCGAACGTACAAAAGTACGTAGCCGAGAATGGCAACCGCATGCTTATGTGCCTCATTAGCACCTAATGAAGACGATTATAGAAGAACAAATAAAAGAGATTATGGAGAGTTCCGGAACGTAACGATTACAGAGCATTCGTATATGCTCGTATTAAACTTTAATTTAAAAATTCTTTACTTCGTAATTTAATTTCTGCAATGATTACACAGCAAACTGAGTTGTTTGATGTCATGTGGCCACAGTAGCAACTACAGTGGTTTCGATAAATAATTGACATAATTGAAGAGTAGAAAGTTTAGCTCAAAAATTTTGATTAAAAAAAAAAATAATAATTTAAAGAGTATTTCTGCTGTAAGAAACGCTGTAAAATAATCGATTAAAAATTGTAAAGCTCTTCGCTTGTGAAGTAATAACAAAATTCACACCAGAAATTTCAGCAAATGAGGATTGCAGATGACTTCATTGTTTTAATATTTAATATTAGCAATATTTATTCTCAAAGCTGGAGCAATCCAAAGCACAACAGCAAAATCATAGCTGTATAGAACGACGATACTAATGATACTGCTGTGATGTTTCTATCTGTGAAGAAATTATATGTAAATTATTACGATGTCGAGACCAAAGCCAAATTATCCAAATGCTAAAGTTCAGTTTTTCTTTATTATTGACAAGAGACTGTCACTACAAAGCTAGAAGTTCAACAGTCTGGAATTATCTGGAAGTTGTTGGTCTATTTCTTGGAGCTATATGAAAACAACGCCTGGAATCCTGAAAAAACAGATCATTGTTCCTGTTTTACTAGACTGAGGGTGATCCTTTAGACAAACACTACATTACGGTCCGGTGCTAGATTTAATATTCAGTTAACTTATCATGTGATGTTTTCAAGACCGAGAGACAATATCATTGAGTGGTGATGTAAACGTAATCGATTAAATGATTCACGCCAACCAAACAAAAATTGTTCTACAGAAGTCTTTTTATGACTATAAGAGACTAGGACTTCTGCTATGGGCGTTACTTTGCAGTGATATAAATAAAAATTAGTTAGAAATCAATTTACGTTTTTTACGCCATATTTTATATAAATATCTGAATTCTCTCATAAATAATTTTTCAATTACTCCTAAAAGGTTCAATTCATTCGAATCAGCGGTTCAAAGAATCAAAAAATAATATTAAATTCCTAGAAGTCGTGAACGCTATGCAACGAGGGCCTTAATTTCTAAACAGCTGGTAGAAATTTATAAGTTGATCAGCTTAAAGCCTTATAAGCAGCCCTCTTGAGGGGATTCGGTATATAAAATATATTTAATATTTTACTGAATGAGCCAAATTATTGATAGAATCGAAATTCTTACTTCCCAGAATTCAAAATATAACTCATAGCATTGCAATGTGATCTAAATAAATCCGAAAATATTGTTATCTAATATTTATAAGAAAGCACTATAGTGCAATGAAGTGCAATTTATTGAAAAAACAAACAATTCCAAATAAGTACATGCATACACATGCATACACATTCAATTTGCATGGAATTTTCGCAGTTACTCGAAGTACTTGCTGTTTACTACTTGAAAATTCGCAAAAGCGAAGAGCATGAAGCAAAGCAAAGGAGTGTACTCAAGCGATACTAAACTACATAAATCGAACGAAAATGTCTTTGTGAAAGTGATGGCGACATAAATCGACTACTGGCGAACTATCTAGCTGGGCGGCTGGCTAAAAGCCGGTCAAGCAGCGCAAGTAAATAGCAAAAACTATTCAAAAATACTAGCAAGCGCGACTATGCGCTGCCTAAATGCTTGTCTGCTTACTTCCTGCACACACACGCATATATATATATGTACTCGTATATATAGCGCCTGCTTGCCAACATTTGTTTTCGGCTATGTCACAATTGATTTAGTAGACTTTCGAACTTGTATCGATGCGCAGCTTTGCATCACGTCGAGAATGGCAGCATATCTGAGCATGTTAATGTACTCCAAGTGCGCCGTGTGACTGCATGTATGTGTATGTGTGTATGTGTGTGTGTGTTTATTGGCCATTGCCCGGCATATAATATGCATGCGAGTGTGTGTAGATGGCAGCAGGCATTTTAAGTGGCTGTTCGTTTAGGTCAACAATGAGCTTTTCAGAATCGCATACATGACCAAATGTAAACATGGAGGTTGGTATGTATATGCCTGTGTGTGCATATATGTATGTACGTATGCAAGTGGAGGCAACTGTCAGCTGGATTTATACGAAAGTACATTATAAATAGGTAACTGTGTGCATATTTATTTTAAAAGTGCCTAGTTGGAAGCGTTCTCCGATGATAAGGTGGTACAAAATTCATTTAATTGAAGCAAGCTGAATAACGGTGTATATATGCATTGTACTTTTATATACTATTTTTTCACTTTTTCGGCAATTATAAATAAAAGCCGTCAAAATAGAACGCTGCTTTTGCCCAAAATTTCCATTTGGCCACAATTCATGCACACACACATATATATATATTTAGTACACATGTACATATGTATTTAGGTTTTTTGCTTGCACAAGTGCTCACATGTGTTTCTACATATATATGTACGTACATACGGAACTGCCGTTTTAGCCCATCCGTTTGCCTGTGAGTGTTTGCGCGACTGATCGTTCGACTTTTCGTTTCGTACACTTGTTTGCCCGCTATTATTGACTCAATGGGCAAATTGAAATATGGTTGATGTCAGTAAAATGACATTCGCTATGGTTGTTGTTGTTCTTATTTTCTGTTTGTTGTTGTTGTGTTTATATGTATTGTTTTTTGGTTGTGCTGCTCACTTGCTCTTATTGTTTTTGTTCTTGCTTATGTCCAACAATTGTTATTGTTGTTGTTGCATTTGTTGTTGTCGCTACAGTACATTGCCATTGTCGATTAGTTGCATTTTTGGCTCGCCGCACACTCACTTAAACTATTTTAGTTGCTATTTTTGAGTTTATAAGTGCTTAAGTGAAATAGAGCTGCCAGCTTTGGCATCTTATTGGAATTTTAGTACGTGTAAATATTTTTTCTGTGCAAGTAATTTGGCATACTTTCTGGTGAAGAAATTTTATGGAGTTTTTTCAAGAAAAAAGAGCAATAATAATAAAAGCAAGAAATTAACAAAAAAGTTATATTTGTGTGTTCTGACCTTTTGGAAATTTGTTTTAGAAAAAATAATCATTTCCTTAATATTTTAGCCAGAATACCTGCTTTTTTCGTCGTATGTTAGGTAAAAGTTATTTCTTTTTATTAAATTTTTATTTGGTTAGAAGTGAATTTAATTTGTTTTAGTCTTCTTATAATACTATTTTTTATTTTTATTAATTTTATTTTATTCCTTTTATTATTTATTTTATTCCTTTTAATTCAATTTAATTTAGCTAAATGTTTTTAGTGCAGATGCTTTTATTTGATTTAGTTTATTTTTTTTAATTTTAATTTATTTTGTTTAATTTTATCTTATTTTAATTTATTTTATTTTACTTATTTAATCTTAACTTTTTTTATTTTCTTATATTTTATTTTATTTTAAATTGTTTTATTTAATTTAAAATAATTTTCTTTTATTTTATGTTATTTTATTATTATTAAAAAAAATTAAATTAAATTATATGAGAATAAAATAAAACAACATAAAATAAAAGAAAATTATTTTAAATTAAATAAAACAATTTAAAATAAAATAAAATATAAAAAAATAAATTAAATTAAAAAAATTAAATTAAATATATATAAATTAAATTAAATAAAAAAAAATTATATATATATTTTATTTCAATTTTTTTATTTAATAAATTTTTTTTAAATTTAATTTAATTTAATTAGTTTTATTTTTACCACTTTGTTGTGTTGTGCAATTGGTTAATGCTATGAATATTATTTATTTTTTATAGCAATAAATAGTCCACACAATTTTATAAGGCTATTTTTAGATCAAAAACAAGAAACTTTTCTGAAAATCGAAAATTTCGTTCGCTGCCGCATTACATCTACAACTAGGGCAAGTCGAGAGATATTGACAGCAATGTATGTATAAATTTTAAGTTTTGCCTTCAACTGCAACCAACAATGAACTATTTAGCACTTGCTTGAATAATATCAAAATGTCGGAATTTCCATGCATTAAGTGCCATTGCAATATTTACTTATTTACATATGCACACACACACACATGCATTTGCTGCCTTGGCGACGGTGTGGGGCGTATACGTCACGCGTTTCTGAGTGCAAATATCTGTGTTATTGCCTTTTTATGCCAAAAAAGTGCATCTTAAAATGAGGTTTATGTCAATTTCTTTCATTTCACATGTCTACTTCACACACACAACCACACGCATACATCAGTACATATGTGGCTGCAAATATGCCGCGCGCTGTACTCGTAAACCGTATTTATGAATATTTTATGAGTATCTGTTTACTACTCACGCCAGCACGGGTACTCTGTTTGTTTTTGTACTTTTGTACTTGCTATTTACATATTTTCGGTTAATAGGGGGTGGTAAAGAATTTTTATGTGCTGCTGACGTGTCGCACAGTGCATATATTCCGTATTTAATTGTATCTGTCAATTTGTGTTGTACTTTTTGTTCAACCCTGCCGTTTGTGTGATCGTATACGTGTTCAAATACCTTCATATGTATGTACATGTGTGTGATTTTTTGTTCAAGCAGCGGCGATCTCATTGACAAGTGACAATACACAGTTGTTGTTCACTAATTACGCGAAAAACATTTATTTTACTGGTACGAAATTGAATACAATTTAATATTTGCCTTTTAAAATGTCAGAAAAATAGTAAAGTGAATACTAAGGTGGGTAAAAATTATTAGGAGTTTGGTGATTTGGCGAATTGTAATGCCTATATAGTTGTGATAATACATTAATTTTATTTTATTCAAATTAAACTCATCATCAACAAACTTTAAATAGGATAAACTGAGATTTATTTAAAATTTATAAGACATTTTATGAAATTGAATTTTCCAGTTATTTCAATAATTTATTATAGTAAATTTATATAGTTGAAAATTCAAGTTCAAGCTCAAAAACATAGTTCTAGTTCTAAAGAAGTTTCTTGAGGTAGTGCAAACAAAAGACTTAAGACACAAACTAAAAATTGTCGGTATTTTTTTCTAGTTGATAAGTTTGTGAATAATAAGCACTGACGCTGCATTTATCATTATCATTTTTATACTCTCGCAACCTGTTGCTACAGAGTATAATAGTTTTGTTTTAATATCATTTATAATTTTTATAATGTTTTGTTATATTTTAACCAATTAAAATGTTTAACTTAGCTTATTTTGATAAAATATAATTTAATTGTATTGATTTATTTCATTTTATTTTTATATAAATTTTTTTATTTTGTTTAAACGAGTGTATTATATATGTATATACGGATGTTTAATTTAATTTAATTTAATTTTTTTTGTAATTTAAGTTCATTTTATTTTATATATTTTTTTTTAAATTCATTTTATTTTTATAATTTTTTATTTTATTTTATTTTGTTTTAGTTCAATTCAATTTATTTAATTTTATGTAAATTAAGGTAATTTTATTTATTTTTTATTTTATTTAATTAATTTAGTTTAATATAATTTTATATAATTTTATTTTAATTAAATTTATTATTAATTTTTTCTTCAAGCAATTTATTTTAGTGATTATAATTTAGATTGTTTGCAACTTTTCTTTTATTTTAGTAGAGTTTATACATAACAATTGGTTCACTAAAGGTTCACCCTAGTATGTTCGTTATGAGCTGGTATATATAAATAGTCAGCATGCTAAGTTCAAAGATTTCTCAATTTTCCGGTGCAAATTAAAACTGACATTGGTGCAATTTTCAACTTGAGTGAACAATGATTTTTTGGTTTTATCATTTGATGTAGAAAAGTGTAATGTTTGTATACGTACAAGAATTCGTTATACAATTTTTCCGAAATGAAAATTAGACAACAAAATGCCTTCTTGCCCGATAAAGTTTGTTTCAGAGAGAGAAATATTATTTTGAACCTTAGGGTAAGAAAAATTAAAAACAATAAAAAGATTAAAAATAAATTAAATAAAAAGATATTAAAAAAAAAAAACATTTTAAATAAAAAAAATTAATAAAGTTGAAATAACGTTAAAACCTAAAGTGTTAAAAAATTAAAAATTAAATAAAAAGGCTATAATGTAAAAACTAAAAAGTTAAAAAAAACAAAAACAATTAAAAATATAAGAAAATAAAGTCAAAAATAAAGTTTAGAAATAAGAAAAAAACATATTTTTTTTTTAATTTTAATTGTCGGTAACCAATTTTTGAGTAAATTATAATATATATATGTAAATATATAATTATTTAATTATTAATTCTGCAGTTAATAATTAACACGTATTATCTGAATTATCATTGTAACAAAAATTTATAGTTTTTTGAAACCATTGAAGTAAATATTTTTTATACTCACAAAGCTAAATACATGTGTATAAGATTAAAATTATTATTATTAGTTTGAATTAACGATTAATTAATTTTGGCTTTTAGCTTAAGTAGATAATAATTAATAAATTAAGTTTAATAGGTATCTATTTTAGTTAAAATAATTAAATAACATGTAATTAATTATTAATTAATTATCGTAATTAAATTCTCAAATTACGAAAGCGAACTCTTTGCACAAATTTAAACTACTAATCTTGCGTCGTAATCATTTACGTACAAGTATGAGTAATGCAGGTACTAGTATGTCACGAGCGCTCCATGACAGCACGAAAGCATCTTCTGACGCATATAAATATGCAAATTGCAAATATATATGCAGATATGTACACATGTATGCACAAAGCAAACACTTAACTGCATGTATTTATGCTCATAATGTGTGCTAATGTTTGTATGTATGAAAATGCAACGCAACGTTGCAACATACGCCGCTGCGCAAATGAACTTCAAGGTAAGGGAAAACTTAATAAACAACAACTTAAAAAAAAAAAAACAAAAAACACACAAAAAGAAGAAACAATGGCAACAAGCTTTGCATCACGAGATGTTGGCAGATGAAGTCATTTGGCTGCACATACACACACATGCATTTACATATTGAGTTGCTGTATTTGCAGGCAGGGGAAGAGTACACCAGTTTGTGGCACTATCATTTTACTTGGCTCATTTTCCAAAGTTTGCGCGACGCGTAACGCGAAACGACGTTTTGATTTCTTCAACAAGTTGCCAGACTTTATAAAATAAACACACATTTTTCGCACTCAACTATATAAATAAAATTTGCGCTTTGTTGACAATTTCATTTGAAACCGCAATTCAGTTTACGTTTCAGCCAAATAACGTTGAAATTCACACAGACGCAAACACACACACTTTTATATTATATTATATATATGTATGTATACCATATATGTAGACATATTTATATATATCTAAACGACTTAAGTATGCTTGTAAGTCAGCCAAAGTCAAACCGCGCGGTTAATTGGTGGTGGTGTGTGTGTGTGTTTGCATATGCGCATGTGTATGCACATGTATTTTCGCTACGTATTTTATCACAGCACTTTCGTTGCTACATATATATGTATATATTGACAGCAGCGCGTGTGTAGCGCAAATCACTTAGTGTCACTAGAATAATGACAAATATTTAATGTGCTCGTTACGTGCGTGCAACTACGACAAATATGCAAAATTATACAAGTATGCGTGCGCGTATATACACATACCTATGCTTGCATGTATATGTGCTGTATGCAAACGCAACGTTGGATTGCCACAAGGCAACAAAGCAAGACGTTGTTCAAATACACCGACTCTTACCACGTAACACACACACAGAGCACACGCTTTCTTATGCAAACACATATGTATTCGAGCACATTTGAGTAATTTTGTATGTTTTTATAATTGTTTGGACAATTCAACGCACACACACACACGCGCGTTTGTAAGCATTTTGCCGTTTCAACGCGCGCTAAACGGTTTTTTTTCGCTTTTTTTGTCTTTCTAATGCCGCAACTTCTTAAAAAATTCAAAGAATAGTTTAAAAAAAATTTCAAAAACAAAATTTAACTACAAGCTATTATTTCTAAATTCAAAGCGTCAACTAGCGTTGCTGGGCGCGTATCTAGCGCGACGATTATCAGTGGCGCACTAAAATGCCACAAACTATGCCGCCGCCTCGCATTGCGCGCTCAAAGCGCCGAGCGCTTTCCTCTTATTGAGCAGTGAGCAACAGGTAAATGCCATTTACTACAGCACACTATAATAATAACAACAACAACAACTAAGAGATACGCGCAAAATGTCATATTGTATCTAATGGATATGACAAATTTTTTTAGCACCGCCATAAATACAGCATCGGTTCGTATATATTTATGTTTATACACATGTACAAATATATTTCCATATATACATATATATATAGACATACACAAGCTCACTTCTAAACGCCTGTACTCTACGTACTAAGTACTCGCCCGGTGTAGTCTCACAAACACAATACAATTCAATGACATACAATAAATTATATACTGCACAATATTCATATAATATGTACATATGTATGTACAATAGCTGTATGTATATATAGCTTAGCGCCTGCTGTTGCCGGTGCGCGATGTTTTGTTGTCGTTGACGTTGCTGATACTAGAGTGTCGGTAGCGGTGAAATGCCGGTGTTGTCGTAGCGTTTTGTGCTCGCTTCGTTTTAAACGCTGACGAATGACAAACTGACGTGACGTTTTGCAGGCCTAGCCCATTTTAGCCAAATCCACATAGCTATATACAAATACACAGACATAAATACACACATACACGCAAACAAAAACAGACACAGTCAAACAAGTAAGCCTCTATATACAACACGTACATATGTATGTATGTGTATAAACATCCGCTCATCCATCCGTCCATCCATCCATACATTTATCCATCCATACGTACATCGTTCGAATACGAATTACTCGCGTATTGTTTTGCCAAACGTATCGCTCGCTTGCTGCCAAATTGTTAATTTTTTCACATTTCCACACCGTTTTCATACATGCGTGAACGAGCGAATGCATGTGTGGCTCTATAATGTCTCTTTTTTATTGTTCTTCGCTGCTCGTTGCTTTTAAGAAGCTTGCATCGGTTAAGAATTTAATAAATTTATGATTTGACAAACCGACAACAATAAAAAACAAATTGAAAATTGAAGTGCGTCTATGTATGAAATAAAGAATTCCAGAAAACTGAATTTGAAATTACAGAAGACAATGTAATGTATTTTTGACTGCGTGACTTCTTTACATTTCAATGACCCATATCAGAGAACTAAACTACTAAAAAATGGTTCAGTTCTCGATTTTGTGGAAGGATATTGATTTGCGGGCTTACAAAATCCAATTCTGGCAAAAATTGCTGCCGATGCAGAGCCAAGATTAATGACAATTTGGGGCCTAAATTGAAGGATGTTGATGTGGACGACTTTTGGTTTCAATAATATGGCGCTATGTCTAAAAACACACTCTTAAGCAAGAAAATGGCTCTGAAAAGTCAATAGTTTGAATTCTTTTTAGCTAATACGAGGGTTGCCTTTTGTGTTTCGGAATTAGAGAACAAAAACAAATATTAATCATCAAAAATTGATTTATTGTTTTGCAAAATATTCTCCTTAAGATCTATACACCTTCACATTCATTTGAACAAGTTGTTGAAGCGCTTTTGTCACTCTGATTGAGATATCTCCCAAACTTGTGTTGTGATTGCCTCAACCGCCTCTTCAGGAGTATGTACATCTAACATTAAAAATGTCAAATTTTACGATAAAGTTTTGAGTTGCCAGAATGCAACACTAGGTTTGCCAAATCCTGAAAGATAAAATCCAACCTCCGTAAGAAACTGTCATTAGAGATCACCGTTCCAACGAGAATATTTTCTGGCGCTACAGCAATTCAATTAATAGTTCTAATTTCGAAGAACTTCTATAAAAATGGATAGATTTACTGTATGCAGAAAAAGTTCGATTCGGCAATACTTAACATAATCAAACGCAGAATCAATAAGTTTCGCAATTCGGAAAGTTCTGATCGTTTTAAAGTGTGTATAATCTCAAATATAGGTGGTTTGTCATGAAATACTACATATAACTGTAATCGTACAAAACTATTATAGTTTTTCAAAATATTACAGGTAGGCTCGGTATAAGTTTTCGTATGAAGAGCGTATCCAGGATATAACCCTGAATTATGACACTTAAACTACTATAATAGGTGGGAGACCAACTGAGTTTCTTTCAAGCATTTATGTACATACTTGTATATAATATTTATTTAACATTTGCTTATCACTACCGGAAGCATAAACTAATTTTCAGTAATCTACAAGGTGCAATTCAAAAGTTCCAGGACTTTTTAAACAACGCGGCTTCTAGTGGCGCCATCTGTCTGAAATTGTTATCCCTCAATTGTGTATTCTTCAGTGTTGTCGTATAAAATTTACATTACATTTGTAGTGTCGGTCGGAAAATGAGCATCGAACAAAGAGCCAACATTAAGTTTTGTTTTAAACTTGGTAAAACTTTTACCAAAACTCATCAAATGATGAAACAAGTTTATGGCGATGATTGTCTATCCCGTAGCTGTATTCACGAGTGGTTTAAACGTTTTCAAGAGGGACCGGAGGACTTGGAAGACGACGAACGTTCGGGCCGGCTAAAAGATGTTGTGAACGAAAAAACCACGGAAATTGTGCGTGAATTCATTAAAAAAGAGCCGAAATCATCGCTTAAATATATGGAAGCGGAATTATCAATATCCGCAGCGTCGATTTATCGTATTTTGACAGAAAATTTGGGCCTCAGAAAGATTTGTGCTCGATTTGTCCCGCATACTTTGAAACAACACGAAAAAGACCTCAGGATCAGACAGATTTTTTGACCAAAAATCGCATTCAAATCATCAACCATTCGCCCTATTCGCCTGATATGGCACCCTGCGATTTTTATTTGTTCGGAAAACTACATTTGGCCATGAAAGGAAACCGCTATGCTGACGTTGATGCCATCCAAAAGGCGACGACCGCCATCCTCAACGCTATACCGACAAATTACCTAAAAAAGTCATTCGATAACCTTCTCGAACGTGCAAAACGTTGTATTCAGGCGGAAGGCGACTATTTTGAAGGCGACCAATAAATTTTTCAAAAAAAAAAAAACAAATAATATTCGTTTTTTAATAAAAGTCCTGAAACTTTTGAATTGCACCTTGTAAATTAATTTAAATTTTCTGGATTCAAACTGGTCCGAAATGAGTGTATAGTGATTTTATATGCATATGAGTATACATAAAAATACACAATATATTTCCTGTAATTTTTTTTTTACAAAATTAATAAAACCTTTAAATATCAAGTAATAAACTTTTTTTATTATCATGCAAATTTAATTAATTATTAATTTCAGTAAATTAATTAATTGTGTAAATTTCATAAAAATCAAAACTATTTTAAAAATTAAAAAACAAAAATCCCCACCTAGCAACAGTAAGCAATTCACCCATTCGAACTATTTAGGCAAAAAAAAACTAACGATTTCCGTTCAAGCCTTGAACTTAATTATTGTGAACTGACTTCAAGTATAAAGCGGTGGTATGTGTCATAAAATTTTCGTGAATTCCAAAAACCTTAAAATATGTAGAACAATTTTCCATAATGCCTCGAAAAAGTGCCTTCATTTGGGTTGTAAATGCTTACTCGACAAACTCTATATTTTTATAGCTTTTGTTATTGCTTAAAACATTTTTACATACAAACATACAGTTGTGTGTTGTTAAAATAATATTGTTGTTGTATACAGTGTGTCGTATTTCAGTAATTTTAATTTTTAGTTTTGTTTAAGTGTCATTTTTTACTCAAGGTGCTTGTAAGATTATATACATGCTCACGAATGTATATGCACATATGTGTATGGGGGTGTGTGTTCGTGAATGTATTAATAGAAGACAGATGTGCGCGTGCTTTCTTTGGCAATTGGTTAACTAAAGGAAAATTGTACATGTGTTCAAATATGAGTTACAAATGAACATATGTATTTGCTAAGATTTTAAGTAATAACTAAAAATTGTTTTGAAGAATTTAAGTTTTAGCAAGAATTTATTTGGCAGCTATTGAACTATACTTAATTTTTAGACTTTGTCGGAAGTAATATTTTCAAAAATTTAAAGCAAAATATGCTTTTGGAGTTAAACAGTAGTTTATCATATTATTACATTTAAAAATTTACCCATAGGTACAAATGTTTGTTGTTTTTTAAGGGAAGATCAACCCTTCTGGAAACAAATTGATACAGAATCAAACTAATTAGTTTGACAATCACAATTTGGGTCTATGATTTTAAAATCTATATGTGTGCATGTAACAAAATAAAACTCAGAAATGAGCTTTTTTTAAATACCCAGCGAGCATAAATACATTTTTGATAAGAAATAATTCAAAATTCAAATAACTAAAAAAAACACATATCTGCTTTCTGGTCAAGCATTTTAACGTGAGATATCGGCAAAGACTTCAAGCTAAATTAAATTGCGATAGGTAGTGGCTTAAAGTGCTAGAACTGCTCTCATATGAATATGGCATTTTTTAATTTATACCAGTTTTTCGGAGGAAACCAGTTTTGGAAAATGATATTAGGTTTAGAATGTATACCAGTTTTTTTTAAACGTATACCAGTTTTTATGAAAACATAAGAATTTATTCGAGATCTTTAACCGAAACGCCGCTAATTTGATTTTATACCTGTTTTCTTCAATTTAACGACAATTTTTTGAATGTTTACCAGCTCATTGTTCGATTTGCCACTTTACGAGTTTATCGATTTTTAAACAATATTAGTTTAATTGTCACGTAATATTATTTATACCACTTTTTGTTTGAATCGCCACTCTGGAGGTATGAAGAATCGAAAACATGTTCTATTTGATTATAACCGTTAGTTTAATTTATACCAGTAGCTTTGCTATTCGCTATTTTAAAAGTGTTAGCATATTTAATATATTCTGCTTAGTTACGTCTGCCTATTTTATTTATACCAGTTTTTTTCTGATTCGCACATCTCCAAGCTTTTCTAGAATCGAACACAGACAGATATGCATATTTCTTATCTCACGTAAGATTTCCAAAATATATAGTGTATTTCAAAAGCAGAGAGCACATTGTTTAAACGATAATTTTCTTCTTGGGATATTTAAAACATATACATATGTGCATATACCACGTGATCAAGTTTTTATGCGTGCCAACAGTAACGAACTGTAATAAATGTAAACACTTGTTTAAATAAGAGTAGAATTTCATAATATCTATATACATAGATGTAGAAGTATGTACGTATAGACGCAGTTATATAAAGTATACACAAAATTTAAGACGATCACGATTTATATACTTCCTAAATTTCTTTTTTCTGCAAGAATTTTACAATTTCTTTTGTATTCTTATTCAATAAAAACTATCACTTTTTATAGTAGAGTTAGCAAAGGAGGCAGTATTACAATGTCAAGCTTGAAAGTGCAGATATATGTAAACTGCTGATAGCTTTATGCTCTTTATAGCTCTTTTTCATGTGTATATCGTGGTAGGATATACCTATCACTCTGACTAAATTTTTTTGCTTCAAATTGCGACTAAATATGCGAGTGGAAATTTAATTATTATTGATTATGAATCACATATTTCAAAATTTATATACGCCTACAAATCTTTCTTCAATTGAAATGCAAAACACGGCTTCACGTAATCGTCAAAACAAATGATTACCAAAAATGATATGACGATGCATATAAGTTGTCAAAACAGGAGATGAACAATGCAAATGCAACAAAATGCTGCGGAGTAAAGTGAAATGCCACTCCCAAAAGAAGGTATGTCAAACCGAAAATCAATTAAAAAATACAGCACCGATTAATAGAGAGCCGATAAAAGCTCACAAATATTCAGAGCATATCGGCGGCAAGTCACAATAGCGTTAATTTTGACTTACGCTGTTTTGGGAGATATGTAGAAGCCAGAAATGGTATGGGTAAGTGATGTGTGTGCCCTGTAGGAAATATAGCAGCTGTGAAATTGATTTGACAGTTGAAAACTATTATTGTGATATATCGTTCTTCCCCAGATGATATAAAAATTGATATAAAGAAATAAGGAGAATAATTGGCTGAACAAATGATTTTCGATACATAACTTTTTACAGAGTGGCGAAACGAACTACAACTTTTTTTAAGAAATTGAATTTTTTTCAATGCTTAGAGGAAACATCTAGCCATCTATTGAATTAATCAGGATTTGGACTAATGTATGATTTTGATAATGTTAGCACTAATAAGGTTGTAAAAATTCGCCAAATGCATATCACTTCGACGAGTGCAAGCAAGCTTTATACGATACAAACGAAACTGCCATTAGCGCTAACAAATCACACAAATTACACCATGGCAGTCGCTATTTGTTGAGCATGCGCGAAGCGTTTAATATTACAGCCGAATTCTGTATACAGATATAAGTATATGAACGAGTATATATCTAAGTATTTATATATACAAGTATATGCACATGCATATGCCGAGATGCTGACTGAAACGACCTAGTCACAAGTGCTCCTCAATCAGAATTTTAATTATTATTTTCAATTATCGAAATGTGCGCGCCCGCTATGTGGGGCCAAGTGGCAAAGACGCCAGATTCAAGTATCGCAACTACGTCAGCAATCAGAATGAATATGCGCCGGTTCTGCGCGCTGACAAAGGCACACACAGCATGGAACTAAATATTACTAGCATAGCATTTCACCCTCCCCATCGCCGCAGTATAGTGTGCTCTGAAGCCACTGCCAAACTCAAATTACACATTTTGCAGGGCTCATTGATTTCGTTTATGACCGCCATTTGGAATGCGATTTTAATCGCATGTACCTCATAAACGAATACAAGGCATATGGTTTGTTTTAATTAGATTTTTAATGAAATACACACTTTAACATTCTGTTTTCAATGAAAATTTGTCCGCAATCAATTGGAAAAATGTGTATTATCGAGTGAGGTTTATATAATACTTATAATGTAGCTGTGCCACTTAAGAGCGCCTATGTGGTATATCATCATACACTCATACTACATAGCGCTGTGGCGTTCCTAGATACACACGCTTGCATTTATAGTGCAGTGAAAAATGGGCGTTTGACTTCCAGTTTTGCATCGTTTTGCTTAACTAGAAAGAGCCAATGCTTGATCTACTTGTAAATGAAAATTGATTAACGTGTATAATTAAGGGAGGTCAGTGTAATTAGAGATCTCTGCAATTAGCTAACTTATTAAAGTTATTTCAAACACTTACATAAAGGCGATAAATACTCTCATATTTGTTTCAACAATATTGATCAGCATTATTGAGAGCGCAAAAATTTTATTCGACCAATCTGTGCATTTCCCATTTTTGAGTAGTGATTTGAGAATAGCACTACTTCTCCATAGAGCCTTAGTTTATTCCAATGGAAATAACAAAAAAAAGTTTTCCTTACAGCTTTGAAGAGGGAAACGAACACTTGTGGGACGTGATATTTATCCTACGTAAACAAGGTATCAGTCACAAAAAAGTGTGAAAACTCGAACAAGCATGTGGCATATGATGTCAGCTCCAATAATATGGGTGATATCTTAGGTTAGGTAGCGAAATTTGAGATATATTAGGTACAGATAATATGGCAAAAGAAAGTAAGAACATGTAAAAACTTAAATTTTTTAAAAATAAAAATAAGTCGAATAAAGTTTGTAATACAGCAGTGTCATCTGCCACTTGTCGTCAAAACGTTGGAGCGCGCCGAATCGAACAAGCAACTGGTATAAACACATCAAACTGGCTTAATATAGAGAGCAGCGAACAAACATAGCGAGTAAAATAGCGATTTGAAGGCAGCTGTAAAATAATTTGAGAGTTTAGAAGTGGAAAAATATTAATTTATAGAATAATAAAACCAGAACCGCATTAACTTTAAAAATAACGGTTCTTTGGAATCATTCGCTCGGATTCATATGCTATTTATATCGGAAGTGTTTGTCGATGATGCCAAAATTGGTGGTCTTCCATTAAAGAAAGAAAGATTTTATGACAGCAGCTCGTTAAGAAACGTTCTTACGATTGATTTGAACGGCAGACTAAGTTTGTAGAGTTTTAAAAAAGGAATTTGTATTTTTCTCGATATTAATGAGAGAAATTTAACATTTGGAAATACAATATTTTGACTAATTAAATTTTTATCATTAAATATTTATTTAGGTTTTGTTTCGAATATCAGTGACTATAAAAATATTGAGCTGGAATCCTTGACTTTAAAAATGGAGCGATCAGCAACCAAGATTTGCCGACAAAACTCAAACTAGTTCGGGTTCATACGACGAAACTCTCAGCTGTGTCCAAAATCTACGACGGTAAAAGTTTATTTACATGGTGCTATATTAAGATAGGTCGTGACAGAGGCAGTTGATATTCTATATCTGTACAGAGGTCGTGCATGATGCAGTGATACCTAGAACATATAAATCGTTCTATAATAAGGTTGCTTTCGTATTAGAATATCAAGAAAGTACCTAGTTTGGGGTATAACCTTCGAAAAGGCACTAATTAGTTCGGAAGTAAAAGTTTTACAAAAGGGAACAGTCAAGACGATTATGTTTTGCCGATGTAGAATCGCTGTCTATCAATCAGCTTTAGCACAACAAAAAAAAAAAAAAAAACTTGGTAATCGGCCACCCGACACTCGTATGTACATCGAAGCCTAAGCGCGTACATCTAAGTCCGTTCGTGCCCGTGAGATCGCGTGTCATTGGCGTATTCCAACGCATTTCTGTCATAAACGTACTAATTTTCCGCCAGATGATTGATTTCAGCGCTTACATGTCTCTAACTTTGTGCTGAGCGAAATTCGAGCTGAGGCATTATAATTGCCGCCGATTGTTGCTACAATGCAATTGACACAACTCGGCTCCCCTATTGCAAGCGGCTAGTGTTACAAATTGTTTTTCCAACTTGTCTTCTATTTTTTTTTTTGTGGTTTGGATGCAAAATGCACTTTGATTAGGAAGCGAGAGAGCAAATGAGCTGCAACGAGGCGGCGGCAGCAACAACAACAATAAACAATAAAATTGGCATTTAGGCGCTATAAGAGTGTGTATATATGTTTCCGTATGTATGTGTGCATATAATATATACTGTATGTGTATGTTTAGATATGTCTATATTTGTATGTGTGTGTAACACAACTCGCCTTGCTGCAACTGGTGATGCTGTGCGAATTCCAACGTCGCTATGAATCAAAACAAAAACAGAAACAGCTGATCGAGTTGCAAACAGGTTTGCGATTGCCGACGCGCTTCTCTCGCTTCGACGTTGTGAAAAATAAAAAGATGAAATCAAATGAATTTATATGAAAATAACAAACATTTGAGGCGAGTTTTTTGCGTTGTTGCGATTTTTACATTTTTAAGCAGCTGTATGGTTGTTGTTTATGTGTATTTCGAGTAGCAACGCAATTATTTGACGCTGAAATTGATGATGTTTTTGACTTTAGCGGATAAGTGGCTATGATACATTTTTGATATAATTTTTTTTCTCATGTTTTGTTTCATTTCATGCCATTTCACTTCATTTATTTTCAAATAGCAGACAGTGAGCGCGCGGTATGCCGCGAGAGCGACGCTTCAAACGAGTTACATGCATTAGCAAATTAATGTTTCGTTCGTACTATTGAACTGCTACGACAGCGGCTTGTTGGAATATTAAGTGATTGACTGTTGACTCTAAGTCGAGGTCGCAAGGTGTGCAAATGAACGTTAAGTAGAAGATGAATTTATTTATTGTCTGTGTATTATTATTTTAGAGGTTGGCGCAATGTTAAGGAGTTAAGCGATTTTAAACCCCGTAAAAAGGCTCATCTTTAACAATTTATTCTTGGAGTAAAGAAAATGAATTGCATTTTTTCTTCTTTCATATTTGGTTAAATAAATATTGGAATAAAAAAAAGAATATATTTATTAAATATAATTAGTAGTTCAATAAGTTGAAATAATAATGCGATAGCCAATGAGCGCCACCGTCCCCTATTTTGAGAAATTTCGAGAGAAACCTGTTTAAATTGCTATATACAAAAGTTGACTGATCCAAAAATGTGTTACTACAGCAAATTGGACAATTTCTCCCAAGTGAATAATTTTTCGAGGACCGACCCAAAAGTGTACTTTAAGCCAAATACACATTGTTTTTTTGAATGTTAGATAATCATGGAACCTTAAAAGGGGTGCAAATGATACATACTAAAGTTAATTGAATTAATATTTTTTGAGGGCCGAGCTTTAGGTGTTCCATAACCCAAAAAACAATAATTTTTTTTTTAATTCTAGAAAAGCGTGAAACCATCACAGGTTTTAAATTTATTGAATTAATATTTAAGTAAAATAATTTTGTTATTATTTCGAACTTTTTTTTTTAAAATAATTTTCAAATTGCTTTTCGTCAAAAACATGTATAAATAAATTTGGAAAAAATTTGAATTGTGAATTAAAAAAAAAAACTGTTAATCCCAAAAATATTAATTAAAGATTAGCAATGAAAATTATTGAGCCTAAATGCGGTCTGCAAACACAATTTGTAAAAAAATGTAACAAATCAGGTTATTAAATTTTAATTTGAAAAATGTTTTTTTGTTTTTGTTTTAGATTATTTTGACTCTTTTACTTATCAATTTTTCATTCCGAATTTGCATTTAAATTTTTGTAAGCCAAATTTATTTTTTTTATTCCAATTTTCTTGTTTTTTGTTAAATCTAAATTTTAAATTATTTAGAATGTTTTTATAATAAAATTTTTTTAAAGTTTAAAATTGGTATTAGTGATTAAAAATTTAATTTTAATTTCACATATATAATATAATTTTTTTTCTACAATTTTGAAAGTAAAAATATGTTTATCCATTTTTAATTCCGAGTTTGCTATCAAAAAAAAAAATTAAAATTTTTTTAATTAAAATAATTTTTTTATCGATTTTTTATATAATTTTAAATTAATTTTTCTGAATTTAATATAATTAAATTAAAAAAAAAAAATTTTGTTTCTGAACATTAAACTAAAAAACAATTCAATACACAATTTTTTAATAACTCGCTACTCTGTTTCCTTCCCCCTTACACGTATTTGCAACACAAAAACAAATAAGTATATATAATACATATGGACATAGAAATTTAAATACATATTGATAAGTAGATGTGCATTTGGAATTTTTCTCCGAACTTTTAATTCGCTTTGCATTTGTTCGTGCTTTGCATGCATACATATTTATATGCACCTACATACATAAAAATCAACTAAATCTACATATGCATGTGGAAAAGTCGTAATTAGCATACCAAATCGCTTCTAGAACGCTAGCAAGCAAAGCTCAAAGGTACTTATATAAATATAGTAAACAGTTATTGTACATATATGTATGTATGTGTGTGTGTTTTGATGGGTACAATTACTGCTGTACGCAGAACAATAGATTTGTGGCCGCGAACACGTCGTGAATACCCAAGTCACATTGCCGTGCTCATTTCAATGTGCATTTAAAGTGTCACTTCAATTTCCATATTGTCTAGTTCGATACAACGCACTTGCGCGATACACAACGCGAAGCTCCTACTGTTTTGTGCTACTTTGAAAAAAATTTAAAAAAAATGCTGATATCACTTATATGCGCGTATGTATGTATGTATGCACGTAGCATGGGAAATTATCACCGGCGGGTTAATGTATTCACAGTGCCGTACATAAATTAGGCATATCACATGCCAACAGTCCACCGGTTAATATGCAGCGTTGCTGTTAAAAAAACTAGATTAGTTACTACATTTAAAGATATACACAAGTATTTGTAGATATGTACATATGCATGTATGTTTCACTAGAGCGTCACCGTAGATGCGACAATGGGTGGTTAAAGAGCGCCGTGAATCAGCAGCAGCAACAGCTTCAGCTACCAGTGTCAGCAACGGCATTATGAGCATCTCTGCCATAAAATATCTGCTTATAAACATACTCGTACATACAAACAAGCTATCATCGATGGCCACTTACAGTGAATATTCGCATTTCGTCAATTCGCATTTTTCAAGAGTCATCGCTGAGGTATGTATGCACACACACCTAAACATACATATATGTGTAGAAATTTTTTTGTGTTGGTATGTATTTAAGTATATTTGTGTGTTTGCTGGTATTTTTATTGGGCTGCTGCTGCTTTTGTTGCTGTTATTCACGCTTTTGCTTTCGATCGATGAATCGATTCGATATAAAATTGCTTTTAATTGCGTTGGCAATCGGAAAAAAGTTCATTTAGTTTATTGTTTTCTACTATTTTGTAGTTTATCACGGACAAACTGTGCATTGAAGCGCAAAGTTTGTCGCGGACAAGCATGAAGTTTACCATATGTGTGTATGTATGAGTAGTTTGAGTATTAATATTTACTAAAATATATGAAAAATGCACTAAGCTTGGAAAAAAAATAACAAAACAAAAAAGAAAATAAAAAACTTATATTAAAAAAGTATTAAAAAATATTTGAAAAAACTTTTTTTTTTATATTTAAAAATTATAAAAAACGAAATTTAAAAAAATTAAAGGAAATACTAAATAAAAATAAATTAAAGTACTAAAAAAAGATTTTAAAATTTTAACATACGCTCTGAAAAAATTGCTTAAAAATTAAAAAAATTATAAAAAATATGTTTATTAAAAAAAAAATTGGAAAAAACCTCAAAGCAACAACAACAAAAACACCGTAAGCACCAATTATTTGAGCAGTCGCTTCGCCTACGCCGTTGACAAAGCTTCACAGATAATGCTGAAAAATCTATTGTATACACCGTTAGCTAACTCATGGTATGCACCAATTGTGGTGTTTGTTTATATAAAAAAAAAAAATTCAGCAAAAACTTAAAAACACGACTGCGCACGGTACGCGGGCGCAGCGCGTTCATCACGAGTGCGACAAATGCGACATCACAAGAGACACAGGCAACAAACTGCATATAAATATGTCACAGCAACATTGTTGCATTACTATTGCCTTAACACATGGCCACAATAATTGCACAATAAATTTCAACGAAAACTATTTCCAAAATTAATTAAAAATTAATTTAAGTAAACCAACACTCTGCGTTGAGAATTCAAACTTCGCTGCGCGTTTAATCCAATCAATCGCTGCACGCATCCACACTTCTAATAGCAGAGCGCAACGCGTTACAATAACAATAAAGCAAATTGTAGAACAGCACATCCGACACAAATTCGAATTGAAATCTATAACGTACCGCCGTCAAGTACCGTCACTGATGGCGCACTTACATCGATTGCGCATCGAAACCGATCGAACGTATAAACCTGCAATATCCATACGACCATACAAGCTTGCCTACCGATAGACAGACATACCTACATATGTATATAAGTACGTGTTATACAAATATTCCCCACTGGTATTCACTTATGCCGGTGGTTGTTGGCTTTTGTGTTGTCGGCGTTTGTTATTTAGTTTGTTTTGGCGCTGTCGTTGCTTGATTGATGTCGCTGGAGCGCAACGTTACTTACTACGTATGGTGCTGTTTTGCTGCGCTCTGGCAATGCCGTTCGTGGTAATTGATCAATGAATAGCACACGGAGAGTGCGAGAGCGCTTACAAATACTGTCGCATGTTGGTCACATGAATGGAATGTTGTGGTTGCCAGATGACAAAAGCAAAATAATTTTTAATTTTAAGTTTTTATTTGTGCTTTAAAGTGAAAATCTTGAAATAATTGGTATTGAGTGTAAACTAACTAAGTTTTTTTGCTGCATTGCGTTAATCGTCACGATCACTTGACTAATATTTCAATTAAATAGAGCTCTCTCTTTATTTTGTGAGAGGTAAACAAGTAAAACCTTAATTTCGGTTGCAACGAAGCTATAATAACCTTCACATATCTGATCTGAACAATTTTTTCGGATATTGCACCATTATTTTTGATAATAAGTCATGCTAAATTTCTTGTAGATATCTCGTCAAATGAAAAAGTTTTTCATACAAGCACTTGATTCTGATCGCTCAGTTTGTATGGCAGCTATATGATATCTGTTGTTCCAACAAATGAGCAGCTTTTTAGGGAAAAAAAGATGTGAGCAAAATTTCACATCGATATCTCAAAAACTGACGAACTAGTTCATCTAGATATAGACAGACGGAGATGGTTAGATCAACTCAGCTCGTCCTGCTGATCATTTATTTATATATACTCTTCATAAGATCTCCGCTGTTTCCTTCTGAGTGTTACAAACTTCGTGGCCTTGTTCAGGGTATAAAAATACTGAATGCTTGCAGATCGTTTGGCTATTTTCTGTTGCCGGAAAATATACTTTAAAGAGATTATTTTGAGATATTCGGATTTTGTTTTCGTCCTGTGAACCATAGCTCAATGATTTCTGATCAATTATGTCTTATTTTTGGGAAGTGTTGATAATTTTTAAGATTATCAAATAGATTAGAATGCTTATAAGATCGTTTTCTTATTGAAACTTTGATTGTGAACTTTTCTTAGCTGAATTTTCGACATCACATCCCTTTTTCGGAAATTACACTCTCGAGTCGCGTAATCCTTTATTCATTCAGGTTTCAATTAAAAAATAATAATACATATATATATATATAATACTACATGTATTTATAAATTTAACACTTTTAATAAAAAGCACATTACACAAATTAAACAAATTTAAATTTTTCTCAGTTACGCAGATTTGCCTTATGAACTATGTGGCAACCTCACCTGCCTACTCTTTTCGTACATAACGAATCTTCTCTCGTAGTTTCTCTTAAATTTTGTGATATTTTTTTTTTTTGACTCTTCGATCAGCTGCTTATTGTGGGAGTGTGTTGTGAAAAGTTAAAACACATATGCTTACATATATACACGTCACTGCGCTTATTAATATATATGAATATATTTGATGTGATGACACACGTGTGCTGTTGCTGTTGTTAGTGTAGGTGAATATATAGATAAATGAACTGCAATCAAGCGCTGATATCACTCAATTCACTTTTATTTAAGGTCTTTTGTTTTAAGTTATTAGGGTGGCACTTAAAAATTGAATATTAAGTCTAATATTATACATATATGTATGTAAATATGGAATAATTATAGTTAGAGTTTTAACAAATTTAAGCTAATATTTGAAATTCGAAAAGCCTGTTCTTGTACCGATATATACTTACATGTATCTGATTACAACTTTATAAGAGAGATCAAATATTTTTGAAAGGTTTGAAGAAAAAAGTATATCTTCTTAAAAATCATACTCTCAAGATAGTTGAAATATCCTATTGTACTTTTGTGTTTAAACTTATTTCGTCTAGATGGCAACCAAGAGGAACCTCCTCTAGTAGTCTTGATCTTAATAATTAAAATTCGAAAAAAGGCCTTTTTAGGATATATAACACCTTATAGATAGAAATATTGCTTTTAAGCCACTGCTGGGCGGTTGTTACCTTGTGTGCTGGAGCAAAAGCTTGCTGCACCTTTCAAAACATCCTGCTGGTACACATTAGCTTCAGTTTTAATCCTTTTTCACAGAAGTGAAGAGCTGTAACGCCCTTACTGGAGACTCCTTTTACCAAACCATTACAGCACCTAGATGATGAACACGTAGAACTCTTGGAATAATATTTTTTGCGTCTTCCGAAGTTTTTGTGTAGATTTTGTCGTTTTTCTTATATAAAACTTAATTTTTTTATCTGTAAAAGATATACGTTTATGGCCCTTGAACGCGTGACACTGAAGAAGCCGTTGAGTCTAATTTGCTTCAAGCGCGTTGTCAGAAGATGAACAGTTGACCGAGGTAAGCTTTCGTGTGGATATCATCTCTTATATTGATCTGGTCGATTTATGTATTTCCTCTGACATAATTTTCTATTTTCTAAGTGGAATTTGTCCTCGCTATACGCGTAAAATTGTAACAGAATTTGTGGCAAAAAAAGTATAATTATGGCCGTTATTGTTGAAGAAATTACTTTATTTTCTTTTGCGAATTTATCTCCTAAAATTTCCTAGAAAAAGGGGCTTCCATCAAAAAATTTACTGAGATCAAAATATAAATATAAGATGACTATTAGTTTAGTGCTTTATTTGAAAAATGTTTTTGTTTTAAACAAAAAATTACCATTAGAATCATCGCCATACAATTTTCTTAATTAAATGCAAATATTTCCGAAACCTAAAACAAACCGATCTGAACAGGGTTAAATCGCCGAAATAACAGTCCTTGGTCTTATAAAAAAAGAGTCAATTTCGATTACGTAGAACCGGCTGTACCATATATACGCACGGCTCATCACTCCACATTTCCGCTATGGTCCGACGCCGTCGAAACAGCACATTTCCTGGGTCTCCCCTTAGGCAACTTCGTTGACAATCAACTTGAACCTTACTACCCAAGCGGGGACTATTTTTTACGGTATATAGCTACAATAATAGTAAATTCTAGTTTTTATGTATAATTATAATATTTCTATCAAGCCATAAAAAAATCAAATGATGTAAATATAAGAATTATAACAAGATAAATTATGGCAAAATGAAGTATAGATTTTAAAAGTCAATTTGATTTAACATAAAACACACATGCATATGTATGTACTATAATTGTTTATGTACCTTTTTCTTCTACTTAGAGGATTTTAGGGCTGCACCAAAGGAAAAAACGAAGCTTTTATTAATTACCAGCTCTTAATTTGCACTAAAATGGCTTTTATATGAATTAAATGTGCGAACATATGAAAATCACTTACTTGTCACACACACGCACGCACTTAAGTATATATTTATATTCGGAAATTTGTACGAATTTGCTTGTACGAATATGATTGTGTGCTCAGCAAAGATTTGTTAGAGCCAGCCGTTCCGAAAGGCATCTTCAAATTGCTCATAATTAATTGCCCTCTAACAGAGAACAAATGTTTGCATGCCTCTAATGATTTGCAAGCACCGTTCTTCATTCCCCATTGCCGACGCAAACGGTGCGATAGCATATTTTGGCACGCGAACGACACGAGCGCAGCAGCGCGAGGACGTGGCGCGCCGACAGGCGATGCTGGCGATGGTGGCAAAATTTAAGTGGTGAGGCCGTTATTTAGTGATTGATTTAATGCCCCGACAATTGTTGATTTAAAATTTAATAAAGTCATTCATTAAACATGGCAGCAGGAACTAATTAGCGGGAAAAATAAATAAATATGCTTACAGCGCACAACACAAACACCTACACACATACGAGATGTGTGAATGCGCGCATATGCAATTGCTGTTGTAGACAGCAGCGCGGGTTCGTCGTCAGCGGCCGCAACGTGTGGCTATGATTTTATATGCTTAATTTGCGCTTATCACGCGTTCAGTTGGCGATTAAGCGCAAAATCAACAGCAATTTTGGCGACGTTGTTTGCCGGCGCGTCGCGCATCACTAGTGTGGGCGTTTATTTTGAGGGCGTTGCGGTGCAACACAGAGGTGTTATTGCCGATGCGCGGCAGCGAACATGCTGCAAATTTCAATTAATTAAACGTGAAAACTACACAACAACAACATGCAGCAAAGTGCGCTGGGGGAAAAAACCCCCAACAACGCTACAACAACAATGCGAAAACAGCATTTGTGGCATTTAATTTGCCTGATTAAAATTTGCTATATGCAAAAAACACAGAGAAAGTTTGCGGCTGCAAAAGCCAACAAAAATACAATACAAGTATGCGTGTGCATATGTAGGTGCATAAAAAAATAGAATATATGTATATCTTTGTGTTTTTTCATAAAGTTGGCAGTTTGTCAATGCGCACTAAAGCGCTCAACATCCACATTTAATTTGGTTATTTCGAAAAGTGTTTCGCGAAAAGCGCTTATATATAAAGAAAAGTATCATATACGAGTACACTTGTATGTATCAATGCATGTATGTATATGTGTATGTACTATATATGCAATGATCTATTGAGCTGTTTTGAAAAGAATAATTCCTATAAACATAGACACTTGCCTATATTAATATACACACACATATATATGGGCATTCAAACATACATACACACATATATATATATTTTAAAAACATGGTTTTCTAAATTTCGCTTGGCGCTACTTAAATCTTTCGTTTATATTATTTTGGCCGTGAACGCAAATATATGTGACAGCTGGTATGGGTGCGCTAATGCGTGTGATGTCACAAGTGCGATTCACTTTTGCCGCAATTTGAAGAGATATATTAGTATTTAATTTACCGGTTGACAGCAAGATTTCAACGTTGATGTTTGCGAAATGTTTACACTTGAGATGCTAAGGTATATTTATACATATTTTTAGTTGTTCATGAATAAAATTGTTGGTCAACTTAAATTTTGATGGAATTGACAAATTTTTTCTGAAAATACCGGATTAGAGTAAATAAATACATGCCATTATATTGTATAACCAATAATAGCTTATATATTATATTTTTTTTTTAAATTCATAGTGCTCATCTTCAACTAAATTTCATTCGTTTCTTGCACAAGTAAGTGGCTGAGCAATATTTTATAACATTGCACTTATTTTTTATGATAGCTGATAACTCTACTCTCAAAATAGTTTAACAAAACAACTCTCTAAATACTTTCTTAAAAACTTTTTTACAAGCCATAAACTTGTTGTATAGTTTAAAGTATTTTTTTATTTACATTTATGCATAGGTGGCAACTCTTTTCAAAAAAAATCTAAAAATTCAAGATCTACCATTTATCTTTCCGTAGATTTTTGTGGATGCTTAATTTTGAAAACCAATTTGGAACACATTTTTGAATATTTTTAATTTCATTTTAATCCAAATTCATGATCTACTTGTTAATTTCTGATACGTTTTAATAACTCTTAATATGTGAATACCTTCCGAAATACTTTCACTTTAATATTATTCGATAGGTGGTAATCCTATTGGACAAATAATAAAAATTCAAAATCTCAATAAAATTTTCTGGTATGTTTTTCTAACTGCTCTATATTTGCGCAAATTTTGTAATATTTTTAATATCACTTTTTATATAGGTGGCAACTCTACTCGAAAATGTATGTAAATGCTTAAACTTTCTAAAAATATTCCATAGATTTTTCGAAACGTTTTGTGTTCGGACACATTTTGCAATATTTTCAGTTTAACTTTATAAATATGTCGCATCTCTTATAGAAAATTTAAATAGATTCGGGAACGCATAACTTTGAATGGTTTTTCGTAACAGCTCTATATTTGCACAGGTTTTCAGTTTAACTTGTTGAATAGATGGCAACTCTACTCAAAAATTGTGATAAATTCAGGATCTTCCTAATACATTTTGGTATTTTTTCCTACATTACGTTATTTTCAGTTTAACTTTTTAGATAGGTGGCAACTTTAATCAAAAATGCTAAATTCAGAACATTTCTTATATCTTATATTCCTAAGATACTTTTCATTATTTTCGTTCATTGATTTCCGTCTGGGGTTTGCTATAAGTTTATCGCTTAAAAAGGTTAGTCTTTGGAAAATAGATACTTGTTCGAACCTCAAAGAATTTTTAAACTTTTGAGTTTGAGAAACTTATTGATGATTTCATATTGAACATGGACCTTGATGTTGATGTTGACCGGGAAAGCGCCGTCCCCTAAAGCTTAATTACATATATACACAAGCACTGTTCTATATAAGCACACAAATTACAGTAATCACATTTACACACATTACATTTACAAAATTTACGAATACACGTATTTCCCTTATTTCCCATCAACACAGACCAATTTCCCAGCCGACCATTTCAAAGCAGCCACCGCAAATCCCACATTGCCACTCAATAAAAGAGTAAACATATTTTCCAAAGCGCTCACGTCTTCTTAAATTGTAATTATACACCGACTTACATGTGTTCGGGCACGAATACTTAAACGAATGTGTAATTACATATCTGGCCAGCAAGATTCCACATGCGCACGTTTCCCTTGTAAAGGTTATTTTGAAAAAGCACCGTTAAATAAATATGCAACAACTGCAACAGCAGCGATAACTATTACAATAACAATAATAATAAAACTGTAGTATTGGTCCTTGTAGTAACGGAAACACACGGAAGAAATAGAAATTCCGGCTAAAGGAAGTGAGAGAAAACGTTGTTGCATAATGATTGTTTTAAATGGCTGCGTAGGAGTATGGTAAATGCTTTCATATGTATACATGTAGTAGGGTGTATGAGGAAGTTTGCACGAGCTTTATATTTGAAGTGTTCTTAGATATTCGGTATTTTCGGTAAGTCTTGGGTTGTTGTTAAAAATTATTAATATTTTAAAGACTCTTGATAGTTTAACTCGAAAAGTTTTTACGCATTTTTTTAGAGATTAGGTTAGCTGAACAATGTTAAGTTAGATCTCGGGACGAAAACCGGACTGCGGAGAGGTTCACATCGGTGCTTTACAAAGCCAAAAAAAAAGAGAGATTAGTAGTGCATTTCGATGTTTCGAGTAGGATAAAAACTCATTCTTGCGTTCAAACTAAAAAAATATAATTTTTTGCCGTGATCTCAGACTTTGATATACATTTCTAAAACAAATTTAGTCTATATGGTATTCATATTTAAAATTTTTAAGCATACTTTTTTTTCTTCTATTAAACTCTTGTACCGAGAGTAGGCTTGGACCGAACAGTGGAAGATATACGTATTTATTTTCAACCTCAAAAATACTATTTTATGTTAGTCTTTCGAAGTAAACTGAAGTCGTTTGTTTACACAGATAAACCCGATACGATTGACGCTTCGGAAGAAAATATTCGGCGCGATATTGCTGACGCGAATATTGGTGGCTGGAATTTATTCGACACTTGCCCGAAAACATTTTTAAAACATAATACCAAACCCTTATCTTAATAATTAAGCTAAATTCTTTGCCACAACATTAAATTATATCGTTTTATTTCTTCTTCGAAAGCACATGTCTAAAAAAATACCCTTTATATGTATACATATGTATGTATATATATAATAGTGATCATTTGCGTGCAAACTTTCGTTCAACAACCGTTAGTGTGGTTAACTACAGCAATGTGGCACAAACTGCTCCTGTAAATATTATAGTTGCCTTGACTTTAGTGTTGCTTCAACTCTCCGGTGTTTCACTAACGGCGGTTGTTGGCCACTGTGAGTATTCGCACTGACTTCAGTATGTAAGTACATACATATATATTGTAGTATTCACAGTTGTAAAGTTGCTGGTCAATAACAATATTGGCATGTCAGTTAGCTCAGCTGCGCGATACTTGCAAACACCGGTTGAGTGGTGCTTGAAAAACACATACATACATGTCTCTATATTAATATCTATGCATACATGTGTGTACTTATAGATGTATTAACATATGTTCATTCTCTAGTACTAAAACTAAATATATGTAAATATGTGTGTAGCATACTTTTTGCCGCAGAAGACTACATGCAAGATTGTAAAAGATAAGTACTTGTTCCCGCTTTGAATCCTATCAACTCTAACCTTTCTCTGTAACAAGTGTATGATGCTAGGGTGTCTATTGTTTAATGTTTTAGTTTTAATGTACCTTCATACTCGTATGCGAACATTTGTACTCGTATGTACACTGTATGCTAATACTAGTTGATACTGCATGGATCGAATTTATGGAAAGTCGATACGAGTTCATCCATAAGTCCTTTTGACATAGCACATTTTCTCATTGACTGACATGGTGTCTTCTCAGGTCTTTCTTTTCTCAAGTCCTTTCCGGGTGGGAAATTTTCAAAAATAATTGTAAAAATCTAGCTATCGAAATTTCAAAAACTCTTCTATAAATCCGAAACATTTAAAAATTCTATACAGAAGAGTGTGCCAACATTTACGTTGGTATGAAACTTACATTTATTAACCGGCTGATCTAGTGGAAATGTTTTTTAAGGCTCAGTCCAGTTAAATTCTCAGCATGAATCACTTAATACCGATGGATCGCGTTGCATCTTACAATAGTCGTACCCTTGAGTTCAGGTCGGGTATGTCGCTTTCATTTTACACTATTCGGTGGCGTTAATAAGAAACAATATCTTATTTAGAGAACAGAACGAGTCGGAGCTGTTTTGTCTTCTTGCCATTTAATACTGGATGCCAGCTACAGGGAAGCTTGGCGAGCGCTATGCAACCATTCGTACTAGCGCAGTCGCACGATATTTCTGGCCTAAAGTATATTACAAGAGGTCTATTGACTTTCCTAGTTGTAGGAGTGTTAACTGGTCAGAACCCTTTTTTCGTCTACGCAGTAAGATTAGAAGTCTGACCAGATGCCAGTTTTAGATGCTGTTTGGTAGAAGACGACGTAGAAGTATCTGAATACATTACTTTTGACTGCCCCGCCAATGCCAGATCAAAGCTATACCATTTCGGATGTCGGGAATAGAAGTAAAACACATTAGCTGATTTCTGATGCGTTCAAGAGCTTTGTCGACCTAATTAAAGTTCTTTTTCTGGCTTCTCAAAGAACTGTATATACAAGCCACAGTGCGTTTCTCACCTTGAAGATCAGTCATAGAATCTTCCTGAGGAATAAAAAATTCATCAATTTGAGATTGATGAAATGACTTTGGATGACTCGAAAGTGACTGTTGGGAACGGTATTCGGGCAAAAACAAACACTGGCTATACTTTTAAAAACAAACAGCAACCAAAAACGATATCGATCGATGTTGAGTCATTATGTTTGCCCGAAAATGTATGAAAAAGATAAAGACGTTAAGAAAGCATACTACATACATACAGTGTTCCAATAAAGTCTTCGTACAACACCTAGTTAAAAGTTTATTATCAGCAACACTTTACAAAATTTTTTAAATATTTTTAATAAATATTTGTTTCTAAGGTTGCGAATCAAAGTTTTTAGTTTCAATCAAAAAATTCTCTGAACGTGTGCTATTAAAAATGGGATGAAAGGAGCAGAACATTCACTTCTCTAGACTTGACTATCCCTACCTTCATTTTGTAGGGGTATTTTCAAATTAAAATAACACATCAATAATCCTCGAACTAATGACAAGGACAAGACAGACATTCGCGTTGAACTCATCGTTATTACGCGCAAAGTAATCGGAAGTGTAATAGGCAGCGCTGTGAAAGTAAAATTAATTTTGTTGAGACAAATTTAAAAGGCTACCAAAACACTAAAAATCCTTTAGAAGGCGCTTCTTCCAATTGCCTTCAGTTTTAGCTTTATGTGGTAGCGATTGCGTCTGTCTGTTGTTCCATTGACAAACACACACTACATATGGAAAGTACGAGTATATCCACGAACGCATGCTCACAATGTATCTCTATATAGACATCCTTATCAAAATATGTTACTACTTGTACGTGGCTGTTTTCATGGCAGCGAATACTTTCGAACTTATTGCTACTCGTTGGCTACTGCAGTTGTTATTGCTTTTTTTGTTTGTGTTAGCCTTTGGCATTCGGCATATCAGTGATACTTGGGAATGTTTATTGGAATCGTTTCACAGATAAACACGAACTCAAGGCTTTAGCTGCGAAATTGCCGAACATTGCGCAAAGGCGGAAGGCAAAACCGGTTTATTGCTAAGAAATGATATTGAATGTTCTCTCATGTTGACTGTTACGACTGTAAAATATTTCGGCATATTTTAACGAGCTTTTAAATACACACACATACATACATGTATGCAAAGTAAATGCGAAATATGAAAACTAATTTCGAACAGTTGCAAAGTATGAAAAGTTACAAAAATAAATTGTACATAGATACATACTTATATCTGTGTAACTAAGTTTTGACTACTTATTAGAGTTTTCATTTAGCGTTTGTCTTAGACTAACGGTAGTTTCATTTTTTAAACAGAAATAAGTACATATGTAGCCGGTTTTTGAGGGTTTGAGCAAAGTTTGGATCTGTTTAAACTACCCTCAATACCGACACATTCTGGCTAAAGTGGGCAGATCCCTCGCTTTGATTGAAGGCTTAAAGATTCTAAAACATTGTGATTAAGTGCTCTGTTTATTAGCGGGTATTGGTAAAAAGCAGATCCTATATAAATATTCTATTGAAAATGCCTATAATGTCACATAAGACCACGGTAAACGAACTAAGTATCAACTCCGATCTCTTAATGCGAATAGTACTTGCAAAATGGAACTTGTTGTTTGGAATAGTATTATAATATCCCTCTTTCAAGTTCGAATTCAAGCGATTTTTAAACACTCGCTGATTGCCCCGACGAAAAACGAAACAACTGAATAAACTGTTATGTCTATTATGCATGAGTGCTTGTAAGGACCTTGTTATTACATATACCAAAATATAGCTGGTTAATTTTTAAATAGGCTTTCCCAAATAGACTTCCAGAAACGTAAGTAATGATAACAGACCTCGCTAGGTATGAAACCGATTTCGTTGCACCTTAAAAAAATATTCCAAGATATGTGAGAAATCATTATATTTATGAAATATGGAAGGTATGCTTTCTGAACCCTCGATGCACACACTACCCGAAGGTTTAACATTGGATCGGGTAATTATTTCGTCGACAGTCAAGATACGCATTCTTCTGAGCACAGTTTAAAATGTGCGTTAAGTAACGTTTGGAACGTACAACAGCTGCAATAGCAATAAAGAGTCGTAAAAGTTCTAATTCTAATCACTATGTCCTGGAACCCATTGCAGATTTATTGTGAAATAGGATGTTAGATCCAGCGATCAAGGCATTCTTTCACTATCTTTAATGAAACTCTTAGAGACAATAGAGATTTCAAAGCCGCTTGGCTATTGGTATATATAAATATATTTCTTGATTTGAGCACATTTTTTCTCAGAACAAGAAAGCTTTCTTTCATCGCTGTGATCCCCGCTTGAAAGACATATCTGATCTGGTAGATGGAAAGTGATTTTGGTACCTAATTTTGTTCAAAACACAGCACATCCCACTCGGTTAGCTAGTTTGGATCCATCCGTATAAATGCTTATGCCTGTATTCCTGTCCACCTCACCCCTTTCTCACTCTTCTCTGGAAGGGAGGGCAATATTGGTAACTAATTTTAGTTTAATTCTATAAGCTGTGGTTATGGGTAATAACGGGAACTTACGAAGTTACTTAGAATGCAACTCATTCCTAGCGATAGCATACACTAGCTGCTTTCCATACCAATATACCGTATGTCATAATCGGCCTTACAAATACTGTGTAGAGTCAATGAGCTACACGAGGCGTTAATCTCTATTTGGACCTCAATATCCTTTCACACGCATAAAGTGTTGCAGCTGCTTTCTTTACCCTAGCGTTTAAGTCTGTTCAGAGGAAAGGTAAAAGGGAGAGAGATGGTTGGAATGAATACAGAACAACTATCGATTATTTGATGATAGATGAAAAACCACAAACCTCATTTTGCTACTTTTTTTCTTTGATAACATATTTTAGAAAATGAGTTTAACCGACAAGTTTTTTTAAGCATGATGATATTAATCAGCAACACTACTGCCATTTTCTTGAATAAAATTATAATTTAATGAACTTATTTTATATTTAAGAAGCATTTGAATCAATTTCGAGAATTATTATTAAAAATTAGCAACAGTAGTCAGAAAGAAATTTTGGATAAATTTCATCATGTCGATTCTTTAATAATGCGTATAAGAGACCTTAGGTCAAAGTTTTACAGAGAACAATCATACGATAAAAAATAGTTCATAAGTTTCCCACATCTTAATTTTTTTTTAGATTTTTAATAAATAATTCCCATTAAAGACTGTTTATAGAGAAAACCAATTGAAATTGATGCCAGACATAGCTCAGTATTTAATACTTTGATCGTTTTGGAAAATAAAACAATAAATATCATATACAACTTACCATTTCTATTTTCGCTATCAGCCGGCTTCATTTGAATAGGATGATGCATCTGCAAAACAAAAAACGAAAGGAAAAAAATGCAATAGAAAATGATTTAATCAATACGCAAATGTAAATGCAAACTTTACAAAGGTTTAGCATAGATTGGCATGAAGAAAAAAAAATAACAACAGCAACAAAACAGAGCAATGATATAACAGTAACAACACCATTCTTTCATTTTCCACATTCATGCAACCATTGACTGCCGGACGAACGCTCCGAATACAAACAGAAACTCAATAACAACGCCAATTGTATGCTCTAAGCCAGCTTCCCCCTCCATTTCTTTGCGCATTCTCATAAAAGGTGTACAACGTGAAGAGCACAATTGGCCAAAGTAGTCGATCAGTTCGGCATTTTGAAAGGCTTTTGATTACTTTTTCATCCACTACTTTTTCTACTTACCAAGCGATGCACTGTCTAACAGCGCTGCATGTTTGTGGACTCTTGATGAAAATAGCTGTATGTATTAGTCAGAAACTGTTTGCTATAGTGGTGTGCGATATGTTATCGATTGACTGGTGGCGCTTATCGATAATGACAAATATATATTTTTGGAATAAAATATTTATTTAAGAAAATTAGGTTAAATGAAGTGTAATAATAAAACTTAATAAGTAAAAATATTCCTGTTTTGAATCGTTTATTCAAAAATATTGTTTATATTGTTACCAATATTGAAGATCAAAAATGATATGCTATTCAATACCTGTCTCTGGAAAATGGCTGTCTGCAGTGGTCAGAACCTGTTCGAAGTGTGTGATATCTAATGATAAGCGGTATATATCGATAATGCAGAAAAAGGTTTGGTAAAAAAAGGGAAAATAAGATTTTGTTTATAATATTAAAAATTAATAAATAAAGGTATATTATTATTTTTTCTATATTTATTCAACGTCAAAGGGGATATGTTATCGAAAGTGAGGGTATGTATCGATAGTGAGTAATGAATATTCGTAATAAAAAATTCGAGTTTTTCTACAAATGTTCAAAGTCAAAAGATTGGTGCTATCGAATATTATCGAAAGTGTCTATTGTAAATCGATAACGGCAAGCAAAAACTATCGTAGATTTTTTATAAATATTAACTGTCAATGTTAATTTCGAATTTTTCTACAAACATGCGAAGTCGAAAGAGATGTGTTATCGAAAGTTATCGAAAATGGTGATACATATCGATATTTTCTTGTGGAGAAAAGCTTAGATTTTCTGAAAATATTCAATGCCAATAGCCGATTGGATATTAAAATTTCAAAAGACGAATTTTTTCATAAGCATTTTGATGACTTCGGAATCTATTATATAAAGCCCGTTTAAGGTAACGTAATACCGTATATTAAAACTTTAGTATTTTTCTCGGTATTTTGATCCCATATATATTGCAAATTCTTTTGGTCTCTTCCATAAAATATATGTGCTCGTTATAGGACATTTATCGAACATTGCTATAAAAATGTCTCAGTAGATAGTAAATATTTCAAGTGAAATTATGAGTAATTTTTTGATTACGAAAAACTATCTTTCGGGTCTAGTATCTTTCAATTTTTGTATGAATAAAAATATTTTGTAATTCTTTCTGGTTATTTCCTAACAAATGAACGCCAATGTCCCATACGGAGTCGCGCGCAACAATTTTCTTCCACTAATCGCTGGTAGAAAAAGCCGCCCATCTCTAGTCTATAGTGTATCGAATAGTACATGTGTGGCAACATATGCATTCGTTTGAGGCTATGCCTCGTACAGCACACTAAAGGAGTCGGCATGTATGAAAGTGTGTATGCACTACTACTTTTGTTTCGTAAGGACTGCTTTTATCTATTGGTGTTGCTCTATTTGAAGTAACAAATGGCTGATTACTTTACAATACAAAGCGTTTCGTACGATTTCAGTTGCAACTCTCACCATAAACGTGCACAATCACAGGCAATTAAAAGGAAAATGTGTGCGCTAGATGACAGTAAATGATGACTACGAAGCAAATGTAGGCAAGCATGCTTAGCAAGTAATGAAATCTTGGTTATGAAACAGTTTTTGAAGACAGCTGAAGGGAATATTTTGGACTGAGTGCCATTTTTGATGAGTGAAATGTGTTAGAGCTAAACGAAAAAGCAATCGATTATTAAAAAATTTCATATTTTGACGCTGCAAAGTAATGAAAATTAAATTGAGAATTAATTTTGATATTTTCTGATATCAATTTCACGGCATTAAAATTTATTTACTTTAGTTTTATTGCCATATTATTTAGCGCAATTAATTTTATGAATATTTAAAGTGAATTAAAAATGTTTAGTCTAGATATTTATATGTTTTAGGTTATGTTGTTAAGTAAACATATCACATGCCACCACGTTTGCCAATAATACATACACATACACACACTAATGCACGCATATGCGGTGATTTGTGAGTATATAAACAACCGTTGATCAGATGTACTCAAAGCTCGGTTATGTGTTTGCTTAATGACTAGGCAATTAGTTGATTCAATTACTGAGCATAATCCTATTGTAAGTGTACGACACTTGTATGCAAATAACCGCATACAAACTTAGAACGTATGCCACACCGCTATAAACACACCTAGGCACACATGCATATAAACGCGGACATACATACATATATACCATAGTATGTGTTAAGTAAGTAGAGTGCCTGCGTTGCTCTAATGTTTTTGTAAACAGATTTACATATTCAAATTGTTAATGGAAAATCGAAGTATATGGTGTGGAATAGACTTTAGCCGCTGCCATTTCCTGTAAAAAAAACAAAACATTGCGTATACGACACGTTGTACCACACGCTCATACAAGCAGAGGCTTCACTTTACCATATATATATGGATGTATGTGTGCATGTTGCTAAAAGCGCTGGCATTTGCTTTCATGTATGTGTACGCCAATATGTATGCATGTATGGCTGTGTGTGCGTGTGTCAAATTGAGTGCGTGCAATGCCACGTGTAATTGCGCAAACCAATGGTCAGCTTCGCATAATACTCGGGTAGCGCCCACATTTACGTCACAAGCCCTGACCAAGTGGCGTCATTTCCAATCCCTTTTTATGCACTGAAAGGTCCGTTCCCCAGCACTCAAATGCACTTAAACACTAGTGTGAGAGTGTATGTGTGTGTGTGTGTGTATACCTGTCCTTGCGCTCACATAGCCGCTATGTGTGTGTGTTGGACGTGAGTAACCATCTGCCGTTTCACTCGTTAACTACGGAGTAAAATTAAACCCCAACAAATGGCTACGCATGCTCGGCTGTGTGTGTGTACTATTATTTAAATGCAAGCAAACACACACACATACATACATTCATGTATGTACGTGGTTGCATGTACTTGGAGCTACTTAATTTACCTGAAATAATCGAAATGACAAACATGCATTAAAAGCTTGACACTTTCTCGCACGTCAACGGAAAAATCAATTCCTCCTCTAGCTGTATGACGTTTCTGCCGCGTAGAATTGCTGTATCTTCGCTTTTGCAGGGATCAGCCGCACTCTTTATACAAATACATATATATAAAAGTATGTTTGTAAGAGGAATAACTAAAATGTTCATTAAAGCAACTGACTGGCGTATACTTGTCGTGCAGCTTTCACTATTTCCGTGCATCTGATTTCAAACTAAATAACCTTGCACTTATCGAAAGCCTACATACCCGGTAGGATATCGTGCTGTTTAGAAATTATTGTAAAAATAGCTAGTTTAGAGACGTTACTGGTTCTAGTTCTTCGTGGGTTCAATAATTATTTAGACAAAAAAAGAAAAAAAATTTTAAATAATGGCAAAACTCATTTTAGATACACTTGACTCCACGATTCGCAAACTTTGAACTCATCTGTCAATAGATCTGTAAAGTAAGCTTCCATAGTGGCGGTAACGAACTCATATGAACAATAATTTCAGCCCCATTTGAGCGAATTTTTCATGTTCGGAAATAAAAAGAGGTTACATTGGACCAAATCGGGAGAATATGGATGGCAAAGCAATTTGTAACCTATTTCGACCAATTCGCCGCAGCGACGGCGGAAGTTAGAGTTGGCGCGATATCATAATGGAAGAATAATTTTTTCTAATGAATACCAGGCCTACTACTTAGGTCACACCTATTGAACCTCAGAAACCGGTCCCATAGAACAAGTTACCTCTTCTTCAAAGCATGTTCTCCGGGCGCAATTCATCGTTTCCACCGTTCTTTAGACTAGCGTGTACAAGTGAATCCATATAAAATGACCTTACGGCTAATCCGAAGTAAGCAGACGCGACACCCGACGTATGACGAGTTCATGTCCACCTCTTTTTCGATATTTTGATGATTCGCGAATACGACGTTCTCTTTCACATGCGTTCAAAGCAAAACATATGATATAAATGCCGTGTGGTATACGGCACGGTAAAAAATTCTAACTTATTTTGATTATAATTACCAAAATGAATCTGTTGGCATAAAATTGGACCTTAGCTATCCCACCTTTCAAAAGTTTTTCACCAGTTCTGCATTAGACACAAAATCTCGACACCCCAACTAACGCTTTGTTTGACTGCCTACTTTTTTGCTACTGGGCAGTTATATGCTTAATTCATTTGCGCAAATGTATTTACTATTTTTGTGTTCGCTTCGGCGTGTGTTCACACACATACATATGGCCTGTGGCTGTATGTGTTAAATGTAAATGAATTTCGTAGCGCTCCACCTGTGCTGTAGCTGGAGTAAATCTCTGCAGCTGACTCTTTGTCTGTCTGCCTATGTAAATGTAGTTGCACATATGTGTGTGTTGGTGTGTGAGTGGGTGTATGCACACTTGTAGTATTTGAAAGGATTTTTCACAGGTTGTTTACTTTGCATTTAAATGCTGTTTTGACAGCTAATTGCATTGGAGTATTTACGCTCAGCAAAAGTCACACTGTGTTTGTCAAATAAAGTGGAGTTTTGTTTTTGCATGACAGCTGAAATGACAGTCAAATGTGAATTGTATGTTAAGCTGACTGACGCACCGACACACACACATACATATACACATATGTGCAAACTTTAAACAATAGAACCATCAAATGCACGTGTCGTGTTCATTGTGCAACGTAGAGAAGAAAAATCGATTTGAAAAAACATTTAATTTAATTACCAAAATATTTTCGAAACTGCTTAACTGCTAATGTACTGTTTAAGCCAACAATTAATAATCCAACATAAAATGGATTTAATTTTTAATTTTATGGCTATTTAATATGCCGGTTAAAGGAGTTATGGGGAAGTTATAATGGCTTGTTAATATATTTTTTATAACTTTCAATCATGAAAACGAGACTTTAAACAAATTCTGGACATCCTGATTCGGTCCTATACGTAGGCTCTTCACCCACTAATTTCATATAAATTCCGCTTGTTTTCTAATCTACATGTAGAGTTATCCTACTTAACAATGATCAAACCTCAGAAGCAATCGGTTTGACGAGTTTAAAAGCAATTCTCACGACAGTCGGTTCTAAGTAACCGGAACGGATTCGGATTATTATCCGGCCAAGTACTATCAAATCGGCTAAATGTTTATAAAAAAGAAAAACATTTTTATATGAACATTTTCAAAACGGGGAACTAATCATTTTTTAAGCTCGAATTTTAGAATTAACATTTTGATATTATTAAATAAATATCCAAATTTTTCATAGCAAAAATATTTTGAATGAACTTTTTTAAAACAATGGACTAATTGATTTTCTAAACTCAAGTTTCAAAATTTGAAAAAATTCGAGTTTAAAAGAATTAAGTTAAAACCCCTTTGATATTATTTTAAAAATTCAAAGTTTTCTATAAAAAAAGAAATTTATGTGGAAGTCTGATCGAAACATTTTCTTAAAATCGGGTTTTAAAATTATCTTATTAAAAAAATGTTACATATTCTTTAAGAAAAAAAATTGTATATGAAAATACAATTTCAGAATTATTATTATTATTATAAAAATTATTAAGTATCCTATAAAAAACAAAAATATATATGAATATTTTCAAAACTCGAGTTTTAGAATTTATATCCTATTATTAAACATGTTTTTAATTTTCTATACCAAAATAGTTTTCTTAGAAAACTTTCAAAAATATAACCTCAAACTTTTTTGGAACTCGAGACGTTTAATTTACTTAACTCAGGTTTCAAGTTATGTGTTGTTTATTAAATGGGAAATATTCGAAATATGAAAGAAGTACTTTTTCTAGCGCCTTTTTTCTTAGGGTATGTGTTGCAGATCTTTACCTTTCTCTTAATCACACATATTTTTTATTGTTCTGGTAAGAAAGATTTTTTATCAACTGAGAGCTTAATTTTCTGTTTTACTTAAGGTAAACTCGTGTTTAAGCGTTTACTAAACACGAATTTAAAGCAATAAAAAATATTATTATTTCTAAAAAAAATCTTATTGAATACAAAACTTTCTGTGATCTGAATAAAATATTTTTCTTTTGATTTCTTAATTTTTTGGGTGTGGTTATAGAGTTTTTTTTACCCTTATTGCACTAGAGTCTGCTATACATGTTTATAGATTGTATACAAAAAATTCATACCCTTTTGTCCACATCTCTCTAAGAACAATACTTAGTATACTTCCCTAAGCCATGCATTAACTGTATTACAAATACTCGTATCGCCTTAAGATATCAATACAGCTCGTAGATCTTAAATTCTCTTTATTTCCTATTGCAAATGTTAACCTTTGCTACCTACTTCGTTCTCCCACGCATTTAGTGAAAAAGAATTCAAGTGATTCTTTTGAAATTGTTGCAAATACATACCATATATGTTTGTATATACATATGTACATATTATATATAAACTCAGCTTTGCATTGAATGCCACAACGAGATAGAAATTTCAGTAAGCTAACTAGTATTTTGTTTCGAATACCACTGAAATCGTATTCACAAATATATCACAGCAGTAAAATTAATTAATTAAAAATGGTATCAAACATACATAAATACGAGTATATAAAATTACACACATTCTTTGCAGTGCTACAGTAACTCAAATTTGATGAGCTATTTGATGTAACTTGTAAAATATTTGGAATTAAATGATGTGAAAATTTTCAAAAATTTTGTATTTTTCTACTTTTTAAAAACGATTGCAAAGTTTTAAATGGAAACGTTCTGATATCATATTCGTTAAATTTTATTAATTAATTAAATCTATTCTATTATTTATATTTTTATTTTTATTTAAACATTCAACAGTAGATGGAATACATTGCTTATTTGAGACAACTCTATTAGAACATATTTGCTGGCAAAAACAAAATAGCTTAATAGAATAAAATTCAATATAAATTTTTAACTTTTCGGTCTTTGACACATATATTAGTTAACATTGTGTACGAGCAAAAATAAAATAGATCGAAATTGATTTTTTTCACATTTACTTTATGTTATTTACAGTTATATAACCATAAATCAACAAATTTATTAGGATCAGTACTAAATCCTTGTAACAATTGGATTACTCATATGAACCAGTGCCTCACATGGTATATTATCGTATTAACCAAAATCTCACACATATTTAAGGTTCTCTATTAGATCCTTACGCTTAGCTATATTGAAATACAGCAGTTTGCAGTTGCCTAAAAGTATGCTATATATAATATATTTTATTTAGAGTACTATAAGTTAGACTGGTACTCAAAAACAGTTTCTGGGTGCTTACTTAATACACCATGTCGCAAAACGTAGCTTAACAAATCTTTAAAGACTCGAAATGGTATGTTTAAGCAAAGTGAAAATTAAACAAGAAAAAACTTTAACTTCAGCTGCACCGAAGCTATAATATAATATAGCAAATAAGAAAGTTTTCCATATAAGAACTTAATTTTGATCGGTCAGTTTGTATGGCAGCTATATGCTATAGTCATCGATCTGTGCAATTTTTTCGAAGATTATTGTTTTGCCTCGGTCAATAATCCATGCCAAGTTTCGTGAATATATCTCGGCAAATAAAAAATTTTTCCACATTAAAATTTGATTCCGATCGTTCAGATAATGGAGATTAAAGAAGCTCATAAAAACTGGGTATTTATCTGGCAAAACTTTAAATTAAAAGGATTTTTCTACATTACTACCTTAAAAATTTAAAAAATAAACTCTACCATAGTTGAAAGCAACTCTGTGTTTTTGATTTTAATATAATTTCAGTAGAGAGTAAAACAGCGAATATCCAGCTTTATTCCAAACGAGCTTTCTTTTATACCAACGTGTGACATAAAAATGGGATACCAGCTTAAATATTTTCGAGAGTATATCGAATGCCATTGAAATGGACTGCCAAGTAAGAAGTGCCAAAATCTCCGATATTAACAGCAAACAAAATGGAGCAATTGTGATCTCAACATCGTAGCTGCATATTTTTAGGAGATTTTTAGCGTTCCTTTGCGACTCTCTTAAGGGGTAGTCAGATAAAAAAAAAAAAACAATTTCTTAAAGTTTGATACCTTAGAAATATTATATCCGACAAAATACTTTTCGAGTTATTCGATAATTAGAAATGGGTTCTCGCATGCGTTCGAAACGTTTGTGTAAACTGGTGACCACTGTAGCTTTAAACCCGCTCGGTAGATTTCAATCAAGTTTATACTGCTCTATACATACAATTTTTTGAAACGTAATGAAGGCAAAAAATAGTCATACAATAAATGTGATGATTAATTATAATTATATGCAAAATTTTTATACAGACAATTTTTTAATTACTACAAGCAAATGTGAATCATGCAGAGACAAAACTATTTGAAATACACTACAGATTACTTTAAATATATTTTGACATTGTGGAAACTTTTAATAAACAGCGCTAATTAATTTAATTCAATAATATGGATCCGCAAAACTTAATCTAATTCTTGATTTTTAAATTACGTGGCATTGATTATACATACAAGTACATACAAATATAATTGTTATTTTTTGTAAAAACAATTTTTTGTGCACACTGATTAGCTAATCGAACCACTGTGCTTTCGCTTATAAACTCTATTCGGAGCTAATTTTCGTTCAGTTGAAAGCAACACAAAAAGACAATTACATTTACGTTTTCTCTTACATTAACACTTGTGCAATCTAACGGGATCTCAGTAATCAAAAGCATTCTGAAATTTCATTTTGTAGAAAAAAATCGAACTCATCGTTAACTGAGCACATCACACACAAGACAAAAATTGAAATGAACATAACAGCAAAGGGGGGGGGCGGCGGGTAAACAATACTATACAGTAATGATAATGGCATCTATATATATGTACTAGGTACTTACCCCTTCGAGTGTTTTTATGTTATGTAAGGCATCTTGTGCCTTCAAAGCAGCCTTGCGTGTATAATACGTAACAAAACAGCACCCTGCAACACAGAAAAAAGCGGAAAAGAAGAACGAAAATACATAGATCAGAAAACAAACGTGGACAGTTCAAGACAATGGATACTCTCTACTTGGTAAAATGCAATTAGTCAATTTCAATAATTCAATAATTTAACAAATTGCCGTCATTAATAAATATTATTTATGCAAGCGTCACATGCAATTCTTCATAATGCTATGCTTAAATTTACTGTTATGCTAGCAGACATTGGATGTTTATACTTTAAATATAATTATATATTAAGTATGATATGCAGCACGGCATGCAACAAACTTGAACAATTAAAACTAAACAACATTTACATTACTGTGGTTAAAAGCTAAGAATTACTCATACGTGGACTTGACACTACATTGAATCGCATCCGAACAAGGATTACATGCACTAGAATTTAATGTGGCTTATTGCATTAATTGATTCATATCTTATAATAATTATATATATACTTGGTTTAAATACTTATTTATATGCTTAACAATTTCAAGTTTATAAAATATACGCATACAAGGATATTATATAATTGATATTAAATTAAATACGATATATTTTTATGTTGTGAAAATAAAGTTACCAGATTACAATGACACACTTAATTTAAATTTTTTAGGGCTGATCTGATAAGATTTGCGGGAATAGGAACTAAGCTATGAATCAAAACCAAATTTAATTTAAAAAAATCTTTTCTTCAAGTATTCAGCTCTTATTCAGCTAAGCGAATGACAGCTGAATGAGGTGCACAGCCATGATTGTCTTAGGCTGAATAAAGCACTGAAAGCCAAAGCGTTAAAACCTTCCTTAGCTTCTTTCAATGATCTACAGTGTAGACGCAATGCAACAATGAACAGATCAGAAGTTGTTCAGGCAGAATGTCCGTGTTGAAGGTGGCTTCGTTCTATTCAAGATGTTCGAAACAGCCTTTTTTAAGCCAGAATCATCTAAAGGTTCTAGAGAAGGCTCAGCCTACTTGCTTGTTGATAGTTGCTGGTATGTAACTAAAAATGCCATAAACTACAAGTTAACATCCAAGCAAGCTTAGACTTCACTAATGGCTTACAGTCTCTACTCAATACAATATAATTTAGACACATAACATTGTATGTATACTTTCACTTATTGACATTTGCGACTATATTTTGTACTCAGACTGAGCTGTATATCTTACCGGGGGGAAGCATACTAAAAGTGGGAAATATGCCTTCTTATTCAGAAGCAGATGAGATTGTTAGGTGCCAGTTGTATCAAAAAAAAATCAAATCTGAAGCTGTATGAATAAATAGTACAAAATTAAGTTTTTCTTACCCAAAGAAATTCCTTAGACAGAGGCACGAACTGTTAGATACATTTTTGAAATTTTTTGCAAATTACATGGATTTTGATAGAGTTAAAAAATGTTGTAAAGAAGGATTAAGTATAAATTAAACTAAAAGGGTGTCTGAAGATAAATTTATATCGATCCCTGTTTCAATAAAAAGATAAGAGTAATAGATGTCTGAACTTTAAGCCTTTCGAAATTTCTTCACAAGCCAACAACATCTTGCATATATGTATGTACACTTATTAGCGACCAATTTTTGAGTAGTTGCATAACGAAAAGTTACTTAGATCCTTAATATGAGTTTTCTTATTCAACATTACTGTGCGTACCCCTTTAAGACACTTCAATTAAATATATATAGTAGTTGGAACGCATTTGTCAGGATTATTGCCACATGTGCATAACTAATACTGCTTATCATTACCGCAAATTGTGTGTTACTGCGGTAGTCAGGCAACGGTAATAGCACCTTTACATTATTCAGGTCCGGACAATTGACTATAATGACGAGCAGTAAAAATTTAGTGGCCGGCTCAGCCGTAAAATATTTTTAAGTTTTCCACATTTGAAGTAATGCAAGCGCTTTCTTTTCGAGACACAGCTGGTACTACGGCGCCAGTGATTCCAGAAGCACAGTGATACCACTTACATATATAAAATATATTGAAACACGCAACACTTGCACATATACTACCAAACACAGGGTTGTGTACATAAGTATGTACCATATATGTACATATGTATATACAATCAAATATGCTAGAGACTCATGTCAATAATTTATTTAGGCGCACGTAGAAGGTTTGTCTACATTTCTTTGGAAGGGCAGACACATATATATATAGTTATATTGGCTGATAACTTCGTTTTTACTATGCAGTCGCCAGCCTAAAAGTAGGCTAAATATTTAGATATAAGCAGTTGCCGCATAGTCAAAGCACCTGATTATAAACTGCACCATTAATTTAACTACTATTTTTTGGTTTTGGGCAAAAATAACATTTTGTCCTACGAGATGTCCTACGAGATAATTTTCAAAATTCTGATAAGCAGGAAGTTTGTAACACCCAAAAGAAAACGTTGTATACCCTAAAAAAAAATATATATATACATATATGTGACTAGCTGAGTTGATTTAACCATGTCCGTTTGTCCGTCTTTCTGCCTGTATATGCGCAAACTAGTTCCTCACGTTTTGAGATATTGAAATGAAATTTTGCATTATCTTAAGCAAGTATCAAAATAAAGTTCTTGTATGAAAACTTTTTTATTTGATGAGGTATTTCCACTAAATGTGGCATGAAATATTGTTCAAGGCAACCCTATAACTTTTGGAGACGTTTTTTATATTGGACCGCTATATTATATAGCTGCCATATAAACTGAACTATCAAAATCAAGCTCTTGTATGGAAACTAGCTTCAATACAACCGTTATATTAACGTTTTTGTTTTTGCGTTTTATTAAGTTTGATTAAATTCTTTCATACGGATTTTCTGCATACATAGATATAAATAGAAGGAAGAGCGTATATACTGCACCTCTGACGATATGGTGGAATCGTCATAACATATTTTTTGGCTTTTTTTTTGGCGGAGGTAACTTTGCTTGTACTTGTCCTAACTTGTTGGCGTACAAATTTCAATGTGTCGCTCGCATATGTATATATATATATCAATAAGAGTGGTAACTCACAGGATTTGAGTTTGTCTATAGACAGTGCTGGGATCAAAAGTTGGTGGTTTTTTTTTTTGTGAGCTTTTTCTATCAAGTTTAAATCATAAATAGTCGTAGTAATGATAATAACATGCTATCAAAATGTATTATTCAGTATGACTACGTAAGTTGCTGTTTACTTTTCTATTTTTGTGTGTTACTAGTATTGGAATGGTACTCAATTTAGATCCTGCCAAAGGAAGAGTCAGAAAATATTTAGTCAAAAGGACGTATGAAAAATTCCATATCGATATTTCAAAAACTGAGGTACTAGTTCGTGTATATACAGACAAACGGATATAGCTTTATCGACTCAGCTCGTCTCGGTGATCATTTATATCTTTATATACCCTATTCGAAATATAATATAATATGAGTAATAGGAACCACCTAAATAAAAAAAAATATTTTTAATAAATCTGAAGGATCTGCTTATAAGATAGCCATTATACAATTCAGAATTGATAGTCTTACTAGAGATGGTCATTCATTATACATTAAATTTAAAAAAAATATATATGCATGTATTTTGGTACAAATTGTATTACTTATTTCTTAGAAGTATACTCACATCACTTTAATTTCTTTATGTAAAATATTATATTCTGGACATTCATAGCATAACTCACCTCTGCTCACTGACGTCACCTTGTCACGCAGCACATTCAAAGTGTGTACGCGTCCATATTGTTCGAACATATTACGCAATCGCGCCTCCTCCCACGACTTGGGAATTTGACCGACAAACATTTTAATATTATCCGGATCCGGTTGATCTTTGTTAAATTCATTTTCTACGATGGTATCACCATTTGTATTATCCACGGCATTGCCATTTGTACAGTTATTGTTCGAAAGGGCTATTAAATTTGAGCAATCATCGGTCATCATAGACTCGGTGTAAGCTTCAGTGGCACCATTTGGTTCATTACTGCTTGCTTGGGTGTTGTTAATGTCTTCATTTTCGGGCTGTGAACTATTGAAGAGAGGACAAAAGTGCATGCAAACAGGGTTAGTTAGTATATGTAATGTCAGTAATGTTTCAAGAATTAAAAGTAGAACAAAATAGTAATAAATTTATTTTTTTATTAAAAGATTTATACACTCAAGATCAAATTTAAACCGGACAGGTCCACATCTAGTTTCTTTAGGATTTACATTTCGATTATATCAACTATTTACTAAAGTGGCACCCTTCTCTGCCACCTGTTGGAAGAAAACAGAAATCTGAGGGACTGATCATTGCTATAACAAATTATTTGGTCTGGAGAAATTTCTTGCAAAAGTTCGCTGCTTCGAGGTATAGACTTTTAGAACTAACAAGTCTATTAAGTTGTTTGACGCACTTCGGCACCACACTCACCACTAGTATCACATATAGCGTAAAATGCTCATTCATACGTTAGTGAGATTTCCTGGCCGCACATCCTCCACTCCGTTAGCCAATTGTAAATGCCCGGCAACTAATCCCGCAAAGTAAAACTGTTTACAACTTTTAGATTAGATTAGTTCGGTAATAACAATTAGTAGCTACATTTTATAGTAATGTATTATCGTTGCTGTTGTTGTAGCAGTAGCTGCTGTTCGTTTCTTTATTTGTTATTTGTTTGTTGCCATTGCGAGTGCTTTTGTATTGAATGCGATTTCGCCAGTGTCACCGACTTATTGCCATGTTATTGCCTGTGCAGTGCTGTCACTACATGCCACACACCTATGTATGTATATATGTGGCTGTAATTGCCACTGTATTTGTTTTTTATTGTCATTAGCAAATGAAGTTGGAATAACAATTGCCGCAGCACAAATATACTGTAACTGCAGGTCTATCTAATAAAAGTTTGTTAAAAAGTTTAGCGATTGGTTTTGATGTTGGGCTTGTTGTTGTTACCGTTGTTGCGATTGTTGTTGTGCTCGTGCCAAATGATTGGAAATGTTGTGCAACAAATAAAATAGAAATAAATACTTGTGTAATAAAATAATATAAAACTCGAGGTGGGTTGTGGTTGTGGTTCGGGAGTCAAAACTGGGGCACAACGAATATGTGGTGAAGTAGATTTTTTTTCGCTTTGGAAAATTTCGCCGTTTCCAACTTTTGGGAGATAAAACAAATTTATTTGTTAATATGTGTGTGTAGGTATGTGTACGCGAGATCATTAAATTATATAATAGAGAATTCCTTTACTTTATAACAGTAAATTGGTTGAAAATTTAAATTTTTTAGTGAAATCGATTATGTAAAATACTATGTAGATGAAAGTGACTAATTTTTGAAATATGAGAAATATCGATACACATAATAAAATATGTCCCCCACAGATTTGTTTATTTTAATTTTAATTTTTAGTGATAAAATTCAAATGGTATTGCTATAATCGTGAACCCACACCCAAAGACCTAAAGAAGGTGCCAATTATGTTCGAAATTAGTCATTCGCCTTTTTATGTCAGTTCATAACTAAAAAAATATCGCAATTAGCGACCATAAGCCTAACGAAATTTATAGAATTTAATGCCCTTTAATAATCGGTAATTCATTATGAAAACCTTTGAACTCCCTGATCCCGTAGCCGATCTCCAGGAGAACCTCCGAAAAAAGATGTCAGTAGGTGAAGAAAATTTTTCTGTAGTGGATATAGTCACTAAAAGGAATCGGCTGAAAAAGACTTTGCAGTGTTCACTAATATTTCTTGTATAAACCGTTTTACGACTTCAGAACAGAGAACCGGTTCATATTTTTGACTATATGTTTTATAAAAAATACTACTTTTTATTAAGGTTGACTTTAAAATTGTGTATGTGGAATAATATCTGAAATATTTTCAAACAATCGATTTATTATTTATTCTTTTAGCATAAAAGCGCTGAGGGAAAGAAACCGGGTACGAAATGTTTCGTTCAAATTAACATACATCTGCTTGCCATAATATCATAATAATAATGGAAAAGTTAAAGTAATAAGCTGGTTGGGATTAATCCAAACATTATTGTAATCCTTATATTTGGGATAGACACATCTCAATACTATATGTAAAAAGATACTTAGCTGTCGCAATCGAGATATATGAAACAAAAAATGGTTTAGCGGTGATAGAAGGAAAATTATTGGTTGAAGAAAGAGAGAGAGAGAGAGAGAGAGAGAGAGGAACTATGTAAAATAACTGTACTGTTAGCCAGCATAGTTTTGAAGATTAACCAATTAACCACCATTATGGTGGTTTTTACACCGAAGATGTCGGTCGGGGAAAGCATTATCTGAACGCGGTGTCAGAAATTCATAGAAGAAAAGATCATCAACCTTACAATTAGGTAATGATATAGTGCTTCTATTTTATGACGTCAAAAAAGGTCTTAATATGATGACGGGTTTTTAGGCGTAGGAGATAAAAAAAATTCGAAACTTGCTAGACTCTATCATATATGTGGACTTTGTTATACTATTTTATTAACGAACCAACTTTCACTGAATACTAGTGTCGAGATTAAAATAGTTCAATGATATGACGCTAATATTGAGGTTAATATATAGCATTCTACGAATTTTTCAATTCAATATGAGCCATTACCCATGTTTTCTTATGCATTTCATAATATATTAATAAAATTTCTGCTTCGGCATCATGAATAAATTGTTCGAGTTGCGTAAGTTCTAAACGGCGACTTCAAAAAGGTCTTTCAGAAACAATACCGAAGTGACCCATTGTCATTGCCGAGTGAACGATGATATGAGCTGTGGGAAAATCAAGGTGAGCACACATGCAAATGAATGATACATGAAGGTGGCATTTGAGTCGATTTTGCCAAAAAAAAAATGTGGTTTTCATTCACAACGTAATTTTTATATGTATGCACCATTTGTCCACCATTAAAAAGTATGTAGAGCACATAATGGAAATAAATTAGGACATAAAATGCCTAAAATTTTATTTCGTGTTTATTTTGGGCAGACACCTCAATTTGTCACCATTTCTTTACACCCCAAAGCATCTTATATGTTACCCCCTTGCATATATTATATATTCGAAAGCAGCCGCAATGTGAAATAAATAAAATTCAAAAGTAGTAAAATATTTATATGGTTAAATTGAATATCCATGTAAAATGCGTGTTAGACTTTATTCATAATACACCAAACAAAAGTGTCGTGAAAATTGTTTTCGACGCGAAATAATATCGCAATAAAAATGGAGAGGGTTACAATCGAATGAAGAAATTTGGCGTGGGGAGGATATTTGTTGCGAAATACATAAAACACCTTTGCTTCAGTGGAAAACAAGAAACAAAATTAAGGAGGCAAAGCTTAGGATAACAAAGTTTGGTAAAATTCTATTTTTATGAATTTGAGAACGAATTTCTCATTATAGAAAAATTGTTTATACATATGTATCTTTAAAATAGGTCAATAGTTATATTTTGTACTTTTTTTTATTAGACTTATATATTTGCTGAATAAACTTCAGATTATCTCTTAAAGTTTCAGCATATTCAAATCTTTTTGGTTTTCTTTTAGTGGTTCATTTTTTTATTCTTGAATTGTTTAATATTCTGTTTTCCAAAAACTGTTTTTGTTAAAGTGAATTGAAAAGGACACATTATTTGAAAGTCTCAGTAATTATTAGCCGTTCATGACTTCCTCGTCGCAGTCTTAGTCTTGAAGTTGTAGACAGAAAGAAAATGTTTTTTTATACACAAGATTTTTTTATAACTGATTTATTGGATGATCTAGTATGAGAATTATCGATATAATAGAAAAATTGATAAACCATATAGCTCCTTGAGATGAAAATTGAGTGAGGCACACGTTTGGTGGAGCCAGTAAGTGTCACAGAGATCTTGGAAAACTGCGCTGGTAGCATTCACCACTACTTTGTTCGTTTTGCTCTCTACTTTGTTTGAACTCTGATCGCTTGTGCACTCAGTGTTGCAAAGTATACCAATAACCCAACGCTTAGAATTTTACTAAACAGATATGCCATAAATAATATATAAAAGCATTGTACTAAAAGGTCAAAAATGACAGTTATACCTCTCTTATTATGTTTGCTCTAATATGGGATGAAATGGAGCATGAGATATTTTAGAGAAACTTCCAACGAAAGATAAAAAAACATTTAAAATTTGTGAAAATAACCAACGTTGACTGGGTTAAAATTATTTCTGTGAAACAAATCAAGAGAGCAACAGAAGAACATGGAACATTTAGATTTAAAATTCTTGAAATCATAAGGCAGAATCATATTTAGTTGATAAAAGTAAACCTGATATACGTATATATGATAATAAGTGCTTAAGTCTTGGCAGAGCTTTTTCTACAATTTGTGGAGGATATCTTAGTAATATTCGTACCAAATTTCTGAACTTAATTTTTAAGTCGACTGGAATTAGCTCGCAGGTTTGCCATTGCATCAATACTCCACTTGAACTTCACAAATGCGCTAAAATCACACGGTCTATTTTGGCACTATTTGATGAATCATGGCTATTTTAATAATACGATTAACCTAATTACAATTAATATTAAATTATTTTAACATATTTTTTTATATTTTTATGTATTGTTATTATCGAAGTACTCGGTTTGGTTATCAGATATTGGATTACTGATAAGCGTAATCAAATAAACATAAAAAACCACTTAGTAATGTTAAATTCGTACGGGCAATAAGTAAATTGCTTTTGAACTCATACTTTAAATACTTGCTTTCTTAAGTAATCAAAATCAAATAACTGTCATTATTTTAATCAAAAAAAGCTTTCAAATTCTTATATTTAAAACACATGCAAACACAAAACCGCAACAAAATCGATCAACTTATGAATAATAGAGCAGCACATCTCCTCAAAAATAAACCAAACGCAGAATAAAGACTTCACACCACCCACTAATCATTCCGGAAGGCGGTTTCAAAAGCCGCAGTAATGATAATTACGTGCTATTAATATCATTAATTATAAATGTCTTGGCGATGGTAGCGGCTACAAGCGGTTGGTCGTGGCTGTTCGATCGACACAATGCTGACGACAATATTTATAATCATAAAGTTGCCTTCGAACGGCACTTAACACCCGGCACCTTGCAGCGGGACATAAAATAATTTCTCTTCATTTTACAACAACAACGTTACACACTGAAGTCAAGGCTATTGCAATTGCGCTTGTTGTTGTGCGCCTATTATTTAGTTTCCTTTCAGTGTCTAATTGGCTTTCCCTTCACACTGGGCGCAGACAATTTCGCTATCTCGCGCTGTGTGAGTGTTGGTGAGACAATTAGATGAAGTGACACATTGAAATCAACACGAATGATAGAATGACTAATAAGTATGCATAGTAGATATGTAAATGGCCAGACAGTCCTACATATTAAGACATATTTTACTCGCATTCACAGTGTTAAGGCGTAGAGCGGGCGCTATGTGGGTCGATGGGTTATTCGTTCGGTCGCTTAAGCGCTCTCGCCGTCGTCGCAAAATTATATAAGTGAGAAATGATTTAGCCCAGTGTCGTAGAACTATGATGGATTAAAAATGGAAGTAGATGAAAATATGAAAAGAAGAAAAAAATAAGAAAGCGCAGCATAAAGACAAAGCTATATTTTACATATACCAGATACTCGCAGATTTATAGCCGCGCACGCGGTGTGAGCGGTACTAGATATTAAATAAAATAGTAGACTAAAAATAACGAGAACAACCGTGCACAGACCCCTGATCCGCGTGGAAGGTGAGGCAAAGTGTGGTGTAAATAAAATGTTTTGCTGCCATTAAGTAATAAAGCAAGAATATTAAATTTATGATAGGTCATTTTTATGTAGACTGTTGTGACAGAAACACCGTAACAAACTGCTGTAATAAATTAAACGCGCCGCTGTCTTGCTAACTTTGGACGCGAGGTGTAAGGAAGATGTAGAGCGCACTATATCACTTACGGGAGAGATGGTGGAAAGTAAGAGAGGACGCCTTACAAATTTCAAAAGACAATTGCATGCCGCATCTCACCACCAACTGCCGTTTTTTGACTCATCTGTAAACTTTGGGAGGAAGCAGGCGCACACACAATGCTTTTCTATATTTATTTATGGCATATTTGCTTAGAATTTAGCTTGGAGTTGGTTTATGGGTTGCTGTGTAATATTAAGATATTTTTGAGTTGAAATCCGTGTAGTATGAAAGTCATTCAAGGTCAGGCAGAAGATAATGGAATTTTTAGATTAAGACCATTCTAAAAAAAACCAAATATCTTAATTTATGCGTGGCACGCGTAGACGCAAAAAAAAAACAAATATTAGACTAATCTCTTTAATTTAACTTTTAGAGAAAGGTACTCTATTCGTTACATACTCTGACAAACAATATCAAGTAGTCTACGCGCTTTCAACCAACGCGACATTTTTGGTATAAGAAGCCATAACAGTGCATATGGGAAGTTCTTTAAAATTTAAAATTTTAGAATCGCATTTAAGAACAGCCTTTAAACCACGACAAAGACAGTTCAATATTAGCATAAACTTTCTTTGGTTCATCAAACATTTGAATAGAGCGTGTCGAACACACAACTGGTATAAATCAAACAAACTGGCATAAAAACAATTGTAGATGTAAGAGATAGCTTATACTATTTTATCTCAGAATTGAGTTCCTGTGCATAGCTTTTCTGTATGTAGGTTTTTGCATGTAGGTTTTTTTGATAAGAACAGATCAGAGCGGACAGTGCCGTTTCGATCCTGTTATACCTTTTAGACCCGTTAACTCGATATTAACCGTAAGATCTTGTGTGGTTAAGGATTGTTTACATAATATCGATACGTTATATTTATCCAAAAAATAAGTTGACATCGAGTCCACTAGGAAAATAATTATCACGTTACTTGTATAAGAAATTAAATATGCTATGAACTGTATGACATGGTTAACTACTAAGCCAAATGGAAAGCTTGTCTAATTGTACGTATATTCTTGATCTTTTACGAGATTTAATCTCGAAAATTAAGTGAGATATTGCAATATTGCTCAGCGGAATTGCTATTCACTGTCAAATAATTTTTGTTTGAACAAATAAATTTCATTCAGCAAAATCAGCGTTGTGTCATCTCATAAATCAAGCAGGTCGTAAGGGCGTTTGACGTTCACTCACTTTGGAACTTATTTCTTCTTATACTTTAGCTCTTCCTTGCCTTACCTGTCACAGCTAATAGCAACCCTAATAGGCTTAACCATTTTTTTATTTAGGATTTTGATTTCCTCCCTCATTATTTATGTATTAGTACCGCACGAAAGATATTGCCGAATAGGCAAAAAGCTTTGGCAACTCACTACGCAACCGCGCCACTTTGGAATAAATCTTTTTATATCGAAATAATTCACTAAAAAACGAGTATATTTAAATTATCGCTATTAAATTACAACAAAAAAAACCGTCATGTGCCTTGCTACAGCCTTCGGGGATTTCGTATTCGCGTGAAATATTTGCCATAACCACTCCACACACTAAACGAAGATAATCACATGCCGCGCCAGCATGTGACGGAGTGCGGGGGGCATGGCAACAAAGCCGCCTGTGCCACCACAGGCGATTTTCTCATTAAGCAACTGATATGTATGTGCGCCTGTATGTATGCAATGACAGGGAGTGAGCAGCTCATCCAGCTTACCACACAGCTATTTGCCTGTTCGTTTCGCCTTTGTTTTGTCTTGTCGCAGCTATGCGCCTCATGTCTGCGTTGTGGCGGCTGCTGACATCTTCATTGCCACTGCAGCGTTCGCATTTGAATATCCTGAATTATTAATATCCCAGCAAGCGAGGAAAGAGGGCGCGCGCGCGTTGGCAATACCGGCATTGGCATCTTTCGAACGCGTGCCGCTTGTGGAGTTGACTCTGCTGTGGGCGCTGTGTGATGCTGATTTAGAGTTTGATACGCAACAACCGGTCGGCGTGCGCTGCGTTAACGGCGCGTTCAGGCGTACAACAGGAAGCGGATGAGGAAGCTTGGAGCGCACACTTGTAATGCCAATGCAATTTCCAGCACGTTTATTGCCTAGCGGCAAACTGACAGGTGGGTGGCGGTGCGGCACACATATATGCTTTCCTTTTAAGCGCGCGGCAGCTACAACTAAAGCGCCAAAGATCTTGCAAAGAAATGGAAAAATCCGTAGAAGCAACACTTACGTTCTAAAAGCTAACTGTGCAGCTGGCCCAAAAAGCAGCCACGCTATTAGCGCGCAAGTAACTGTGTAGTTGCGGTTCACATAGCATTTTGGTTTTCGTAAGTCTGTATGTGTGAGCTTCGATTGAGCATTTAAATTTTCGACAATAAATTTTCACAGTAAAAGAAATTTTTTATGGCAGAATTATGCAAATGCCCACATATACAAGTAGCGTTGCCAATTATACCAATACTTATGCCAATTCTTATACCTTTTCTCATACAAATACTCGTAGCAATTCTTGCACGAATACCAATAATATACGCACACAAACAACTACCTAACACACACTAACATCTACCCAAAGTCGCAGCTTAAATCAATATGACTCTTTGCCCGCGCTGGTTATCGCGAAAATCATATTCCTTGGCCCCAGTCGCTTCAATGCACGCATACAAATGTTATTTTTGTAAATTTGCATTTTAACCGAAATTATACTATTATATTTCGGCAGACACGTAGCGTGTTCTAGTGTGCGTTGCACAATGTATTAGTCTCGCTTGTGTATTTGCAGACGCTTCCCAGAGCGCCGCTTCCATTCAACCCAGTCGGTGGGTAAATTGTGGCAATTAAATGAGTTTATCATGGCGTAAGCGCAAACGTGCCACTAAAGCGATAACTAAGCTGCCTGCAGGGCAGCATAGCTCCACCACAATCGTCACCTGACAGTTGGCGCCGCTGACTGCATGTTAAAGTATGAAAAATGATGATGAGATACGAAATCAAATTAAATTGTCAAATTTTCATTTATTAATTATTAATTCCACAAGCGCTGACAACAGCAGGTGTCAGTCGCTGTTATTGGTAAGGCAGAAGTGCGGTTGTAGTGTGGTGTGCTAGTTGAGTTAGTGAAACGTTGTCTTATTACGTCTTTTGGTTCGAACAACGTCTGTGAAAGCATGTAAAATCATCACAAAGCCAGATCTAATTATACAGCAAACTTTAAACATATTCAAATTTAATTAGCTTTCTTCAAAGTGTTTGAACAATAAATTGTAACTGAATAGAGTACAATTTAAAATGAACAATGTTTTTTTACCTTCGGTAATAAATTGTACCTATACCCTGAACAGGATATATTAAGTCTGTCAGGAAGTTTACAACAGCTAGAAGGAAACGTCGGAAAACCAATAAAATCTATTTATAAATGATCAGTTTGAAAAGCTCGGTAGATCTAGCCATGCGTGTCTGTTTGTCTATCATATACGTCATTTGTCGGAATTGCTAATATCGAATCACTATAGCATGTAGCTGCCATACAAACTGAACGTTCAGAATCAAGTGCTTGTGTGGAAAACTTTTTATTTAGTTAGATATCTTTACGAAATTTGGCATGGATTATTGCTTAAGATAATAGTGTAATCTCTTAGGAAATTATTCAGATCGGACTATAGCATATAGCTGCCATACAAACTGAACGATAAAAATTACGTTCTTGTAAGGAAAACTTTTTTATTATTATCTTATTGATTTTGCTTTTACCTTCCCAATAACGTTTTTTTGCAAGATGAAGACCTTTAACAAAGCTAAAAAGCTAGACAAAAGTTGTATATTTGCGAAATCGTATCGTAAAAAGCACATGCACTCAAATACGGCTTATATTGTCTGTATCTGTGGCAATGATTGTAAAATAGTTTGCCCTACTTTATGCACTACTTCTAGCTTTTTGCCCACAATTACATTTCCACCTATTAATTAATCATAAGCCCTGCAATTGTAATTGTACTATTTTCAACTAAAATCGATTTCAATTTAAAAGGCAGCTGTCCTTTTTTAAAATTTATTTTTCTTAACCCTTAGTTGATTAAGTGTATATATTTTTAAAATGGCGAAAAAGTGCTAGAAGAGGTAGGACTATAAGTTAACTAGTTTCCGAATGCAAACATTTTTAAAATATATTAAACACGAAAGCGTTAACAAACGTTAACTGCTGATGCTATATTACTTTTCTCAGGTGGATATTTTATAGCATAAAATGGGTATACAAAATCTTTATCTTGCTTTTGATTGCTTAGTTTACATTACAGCTATATGCGATAGTGGTCCGACTAAAGCAGTTTCATCGGTTTTTATACCGTTATTTAGTACGATAACCCATGTCAAATTTCATGAAGATATATTGTAAAATAAAAAAAGTTTTCCATACAAGCACTTGATTCCGCACGTTCAGTATGTATGGCGTATACGTGCTATAGTTTTCGATATCGGCGTTTCCGATAAATGAGCAATTTCTTAGAGAGAAAAGCACGTGTGTAAAATTTCAGATAGCTTTTTTAAAAAACTGAGGAGCTAGTTCGGGTATATGCAGAAAGACCATTAGTTGGAAGGTTAAATCTACGCGCAAGCTAACCTACGATATATGAAGGCACATATCATACAAATGCTTAGAAACTCTAATAAATCGTGGTTCGTTTTGTTTAAACAAGGGTTAAAGGATGTCATATAAGAAACAAAAGAGGTCACCAATATCATAAAATAAAAAGTTTTCATTGTAGAGAAACTGAAAGTTTTCTATAACATATACGCCATTTTGAAAACCACAGCTAACTTCATACACATTTAATTGCGCATTAACATTCATATTCATACGCCCTTAGCTATAAAATCCGTTATCTTAAATTCTAGGCTGGTTAACTGTACTTACCTTGTGAAGTGTGCTGTTGTGTAGTTGTTGCCGCTGACGTTGCCGTTACCAAAGCTAGCATCGGAATTAATGAATGCCGCTGCTGTTGCTGATACACTGTTGTTGTTGTTGGTGGTGTTCGAAACGGCTGTCAGTGGCGTTGTTGGCAAAGTTAGTAATCCACTCGGTGCTGTCGTGGCGTTAACAGCGCCGCCAACAACCGCTGTGGTTACAGTTGTTTTGTTGGCGGCAAGGTTGGAATTTACCGTACTTTGAAATGCGGGAAACAGTGTTGCCGCAAATGCACTTGTCCCCGCCACAGTTGGCGAGCTGCACGAATTCTCGTTGGCCAACACTGCTGTCGGACGCAAATATGGATGGAATTTCGAGGCAGTCGGCGTTTCCAAATATTTGGCTTGATACTGATGAAGTTGCCGATGCACGATGCCATTGCCGTTGCTGCTGCTGTTGTTGGTATTATTATTATGGCTGTTGTTGCCGCTGTTAATATTACCATTACTGACTAGGCCGGCGATTGTGGCAGCAGCGTTGCTAGTATTTAAATTATTATTATCCGAAATGGCGGCATTGGCATTTGCATTTACAATGGCAACAGGTGTTGGCAATGTTGCCGACGGATTAGCAACACGCATTGTTGCTGCTGCTGCTGCTGTTGCTGTCGCTGTTGCGGCGTCTGTAGGTGTTGCCGTTATGCCATTGAGCTGATCGGCGCACAATTTCATGGAGTGCAACATCATTTACGCGGTTTGTTTGCGAATTTTATTGGAGTTTGTCGTGGTTCTTCTTCACTTTGCTCACTTTACATATACACACGCGCACACATATACACGCATACACTCAAATACACTTAAGCATATATGCCGTTATTACACCAACGCACAGGCAGCTCGCTATTAAATATGCCGTTATTTCCGCTATTTAAACAAAGCGCGCATGAATATGTGTGTCTCCGTTTGTTGGGGGCTTTGTTTGGCTACGTGTAGCGCGCGGTTGGTTGCTTTTGGTTTCAGCAACAAAAATTAACTGCCGCGGTTTTCAGCGATTTGCTAATAATATACGGTAGTTGGCTGCTGCTTTTGTCGTATGGCGCTGGGTAACACTCTATTATTATCACAATAGTTGCACAAATTCAGTAAATATTTACACACTTTATCAGTTTAATATGATTTTTATCAGTTCTGATTTTTTTTTTTCCTCAGATAAGACGAGTCGTAATTAAAGCTAACTTACGGTGCAGTTAAAGTTCAATGATGTTGACACAGATTTTCAGCACTGCTGTAACTGTCATTATATATTTGAACACCGTTATGTATATACATCTACTTTGTATTTATCTGTTCCGCAGATAAGTTAGGCAAATGGCACGGAGTTGCGATAGAAGTAATTAGCTGTAAGTAAAAACAACAGTTAGTTTATTAAATAAATATTTCAATGATGGGTTAAACAATATATTTAGTATATAGTATAGAGCCGAAAGTATATACATACAATGAGAAAATTAAAGTTGTTCAAAAATCCAAATATATTTCCAAATATATACCTCTATTAAACATATTATGTTTAAAGATTGTTATCAGTGAAAAATTTGGATTAAAAAATCTATTTATGTAGGACCAAACTCCTCCAATTGGCGAAAAACACGTGCTCGACGTATCATTAAGATATTGAAATTTTTCTTAAGAAATTAGGTCAGTCTATAGCAACAACAAAAGGAAAAAAGAACAGAATTTCTTCCTTTGAGTAGTCACTAAACTCATATTTACAATACAGCCATCCTTCGGACTTACTGTTTTCTAAAGCACCTCGACGGGTACTTGGGATTTTAGAAGCTCGTGTTAAATAAAATAAAAAAATCGGCACTTTACTCAACATAAAACGATTTAAAAAAGTTCGTAAGCTACTAGCTTTACATTAGTTTTTGGCAGAGTGGCGGACTTATAAACCAAGGTTAAATTTTCGACAGACTAAACTCTCGATAGTTCTTTAAACAAGAAAAACTCTTAAATTTGCCTGCACCGAAGCTATAATACCCATTACAAATAAAAAAAGTTCCATACAAGAACTATATGCTATAGTGGTCTGATCTGAAAAAATTCTTTATATATTTTAGCGTTGCGTTAGAAAGATTTTGAAGCCAAATTTCGTGAAGATATCTTGTCAAATAAAAAAGTTTTCCTTACAAGGGCTTGAGTTTAATCGTTTTGTTTGTATAGCAGCTATACTCGTATGTTATAGTGGTCCGATATGGGTGGTTGCGACAAAAGAGCAGATTTTTGAGAAGAGAGACAAATATCTCGAAAACTGAGGGACTTGTTCGCATATTTAAAAATAGACAGACAGGTAGACATCGCTAAATTAACTCAGCTCGACACGCTGGTCATATATATTATATATTATAGGGTCAGCGACGTTTCCTTCTGCGTGTATACCCTGTTAACAACATTCCTACGTAGTTTAGAAGATAGTATACTGTGAAGCTGTGCTTAAAATTTCAAGTCCATGCTCCGATTTCATAAATGCCGTTAGGAGAATAACCCGTTTAAATTTTCTGAAAATGCTTGACTGGTACAACTCCTTAAGTTATAATTTGTAAAGACAGACATAAGAACGGATGAATATTACCGTTGATGGATAGACAGGTATCCTGAAATCTACATATTCATTCAGTTATCCTGATCATTTTCATATATATGGAGTGTATAAACATGTATGTCTCTTGATTAATTTTGTGTGTTACTAACAACTGTTAGGTGAACAAAACGAGAATTCTTTGCATCACAGGTTACGAGAGTATAATAACAATTCCCACGACAGGTTCTATATATGCAGACATATTCTGAGTTTTGCTTCTATGGAATTTTTCGAAATCGAAACCAATATATTTTGACGCTGATAAGTCTTTTATGGATCCCAAACAAATTACAGCGTAACAAAAAATAACAGGCAAGACACATTTTTCACTTACACTGTATTGGAAACCAAACCGAGCTGAAGTAAAAATCGTGCTGAATATTTTCACATAAAGGTTTTGTGTTTTTATCAATTAAAATAATAATATTTTATATCGAATCGAAATATTTTTGAATTCAAAAATTTTAAATTATATTAAAATATCAAATTGTGTTCTTATTTGTTGCTGTGATTATTCAAATTAATAATTTTAAAAGTTTTTATAGTTTAAAATATAAGTAAAAAATATCTTTTTATAAATAACTTTATTTATTTAATAATTTTAACTTTCAATATCATAATTTGTTTGCAATTTTTGTACACCCTTATATTAAGGAGTGTTAAAAATTATTAACATTCGTCTATAATATGCGTCTCTTATGAAGAAGATACTCAGTACAGTCCTTTTAAATTTAATTACGAAGTATATATACATGATTAATTAGCATCGCATACGCGTACATATGTAGTTATATATCGTAAGTACGAATGCAGCATATGTTTGGCTAATTTATTTAATTGAAATCGAATTACTTGCTGTCGCTCTTGAAATACCGCAGGCGCAGCTTAATTATCGGTCAATTGCTGAAATGTAAACTTTACACGCTTCGCTGTACACAAGCACCAGACTCAAGAGTGAGCTCGTTAAGCTTATTGAACATCACAGTATAATGTTAAATAAGTTAATAACAATAATATTAATTATAATATGTTGTTAATAATAATAAAAATAATGAACATATTAAGGGTATTATTAGCAAATATATTAAATAACAATAATAAAAGACACTCGTAAAATTTTAAACAAAAATAATCCTTAGAACAGCATAAATATTATGCCACTGATTGAAATAAAATATTTTTCTATCTTATTTTTAATTGTTATTATTATTATTATTAAAGGCTAAAAGTAAAATTTTTCGAACTCGATATCTCCATTGGGTGTATCATATAGGGTGTCCATTTGGGAGTATGGAGTTTAAATTTCGAATACAATTGAAAAAAAAGAAAAATTGAGGAAATTAATAATGTTTGGGTTGGTTTTACCTCACAAATTGTGGGGCATGTAATTACTTGTATAAAATAAAAAAAGTATTCTTCATCCGGGCTAATTTTGAAAAAAAAGTCCAACATAACCAGGCTCTTTCGATTATATTACTCTGAATATTGGTTTATAATTGCTCAGTGATAGTTATATTATCCGTTTAGAGTCTAATATAGTCAAAGAACATAACCTTATCTTGTCAATATTCTGCCACCAAAAAATGAATGCCAATAAAGCGATGAGTTCACACACTGTCTTATATGTAGCTTCATCCTGTTTGGAATATTTAGCACTAAGCTTATTGTTACATAAATGTGGAACCAAAAACTCGTATATGATTTGTCTGTTGCGTTTAACATTCACCACAACATTGTCTCTATTCTGAATTTTATAAACAAAAATGGACCAAAAACTTTGCCGGTTCAAATAAATTTTAATTTTAATTAGAATAAACTATACCAGGCAGTATCATTTTTGGATGGATGGAAAGTTTGGATGGTCTCCTTTGTATTCGTCGGTTCCAAATAGAGCGATATTTCTTAAATATGTCCTCGTTAAATCCAAAATTCGCCGTATCGGTAACGATGGTTTCAAGATAATAATTCAATTGTAATTTTAGAATACAGAACTCGTTTTTGGAAAAGAATTTTGACCAATTTGAATAGTATTGCATAGCACTTTGACAGTTGGTTTGACAGCTGTCTTCGTAGCAAATTATTTACCTCCCAAAAAGTACCCAATATATATATGTCATGAACGCGGAGTTTGCATTTATGAAGAAAAATTTTCAAAAATAAAATAAAATTTTGACACTATTATTTATGATCTATAAGAAAAAGTTAACTATAGATTAGCAAATCCTTAAACAGAAAGCGTAATTGCAAAGAATTCTTCTTAAAATTAATCGGAACTGCCAAAAATCAAATCTTTTATGGATTCCAGTTATTATATATTACTCGAATTAGTTAAAGTGGCAACAATAGTTTAAAGCATACACTTGCTATTCGCTATTAACACACACACACACAAGCACAATCACAAGCAAGTACGCGTATCAACAATAAATCGCGTTATGACGAACATTAAACGAGGAGTTTCATGCGAGTATGTGTTGTTGCCATTAAAGAGAGTAGGCGCTCGTGTGCTGCGAGCACTTAGCATTATCGTCATTGTTTAACTTACTAAAAATTAGGCTGTTGTTGGCTAGTAGTACTTACTCTACCAAGGGGAGATACCCAACTTTATAAACATGTTATATTATATGCTCGTATATGTATATATGTATGTACCATATATTTATATGTTTTTATAATCACCAACTATATGAAATCGCAATACTTTCGCCATTAATCACCTTGTATAACCAATAATTCGTTTGCAACAACACTTAGCGGTAACACGAATGTAACATTATCGGACGGCTGTCGTTCCACCGATAACAAGCTAATTTAATTATTTCAGTATTACACCTTTTCAAAGTGAAACAGTGAATTTCCCTGAGCGTCAGAGCTGAGTTTACAATTTTGTTGTCACCTGCCGCCGCCATGTGCGATACTGTTGTACTTTCAATCAAATTGAACACTTTTTGTTGCACCTTCGCCGTTGCTGGCAGTCAGTTGTTTTTTTGCCGTTTTCTTTACTTTTTGCTTTTGTTTTTGTGCTTTGTTCTTTGTTTTTCCTGTTTCGCCTCGAAGGATGAGCAAACATCGTATTACAGTTACTCAATATAAGCTTAACAACGTGTGTAACAGTATTTGTTGTGCTACTTGGGTTTGTTGTAAACTGATAATTTATTCAGCACACAATAAAGAACGGCACTCTAATGCCGCCTGCCACTGCTGTGCTTGTGTTTGTGTGTGTGTGTGTGTTTACACGCAAGTATGTCAATGTGATGCGTTGTATAGTTGTGTGTGTGTCTGTTTGCAGATAACCATTTTATCTGCAGCCACCAGTGAGCAAACCACTCCACCCCCCCCCCCGACTTGCTTTGCCACCCTTACTCGGCTCCACTTTAAATATTCGCTTCTGGCTTGTTTGTTTTCTTGAGTATTCTATAAATAGTTTTATGTTGATTGTTGTTGTTATTTTGTTTGTCCTGTTGCTGTTGCTGCTGCTGCTGTTGTTTCTGCTGCTGGCAACTTGTAAATCTATTTATCTACCAGATATTGGTTATTGGTTTTATCTTTTTCTATTTATCTATCTATTGTACATTTTTATATGAATATTCCTTTTTGTCACCGCCACACGCTCGTCTTGGCTGGCAAACACACGCACAAGCATACATTTGTACATCCATATAAACATTCGTTTCATTTTCTTTTATGCTTCCAATTTTGCCGCCCTCAGGGTTTATTATGTTGCCACACTTTACCTGACTGTGCGAATAGCTTTGCTTGCTTGTTGCAAGGAGCGGATTCAGATTCAATGGCACATAGGGTGATTCATTTCTACACAGCTTGAGATCGTTTGCTTGTCAACAACAAGTTCTTAATTCGTTTTTGCCTTTGTCCGGTGAGTATTTATAATCAAAATCTTTGTCTACAAGTTTTAAATAAAAAAAATTTATATATTTACAAAGTTATCATCTAGCTATCATCCACCCCATATTTGCTCTATCATTAGCGCCATCATACAGAAATCAATATAAAATTACTTTATTTCGCTCCACCCTGATTCCATCAAACCAAATGATTTGAATTTAAACCCAAATTATCTGAAATTATATATAAGCACCGTAAAAAAATTTGTAACGTGCCATCCTCCGTAAACTTCTGGCCTATATAGTATTCAGCAAAACCTAAGAGAAAGAGTTATTGACTTCGCATCATTTCCAACCAAGTTCTACTGGAAATAACCAACGAACTACCTATCGAGCTAACTATCAAACGTAGATATTTGACTAGCTTGGACACACACTCAGCAAAAATATTGATGTGGTTTCCAGAATATCTCTCTATTGAAACGGACAAGAGTCCAGTCCAGTGGTATAGCCTACCGCAGCTCGCAAAAAATCGGAACGACTACAACCTTTTAATTTGTCACTACTTTCCAATCGGAGTTAGAGGTAATATATAATATATAGAGTTATATATAGAATTATTATTCAAAGACAAAAAAATTACTCTCAGTTCTATATCATGAATATAAAATTATGGAATGTATAGACTAAATAACAGTAAAGTATATAAATAGGGTAAAAAGTCATTACAGATGAAGTCAAAATTCTTTTATGAGAAATTGCCAACCTAAAATCGCTCTCTTTTCTAAAATCTGGTTCAAAGTCCATTAGTATACAACGTTTTATTAAATTTCCCTCGGTTTTCCAATTAAAAACTACATAGTCTCGATCGAACTTGCAAAAAAATTCACTAGTTGGTGCAGAGTCCAGTTTTATTCACTTTGAGAACTCACCAAAAAAATTGTATGAATAATAAATCCACTAGATGGCTTGTCTCAATATATGTCGACAAGCATTTTCCAAAAGGATATACCATTAACGGATTTGTAAAAAAGTAATCATTTAGTTCCTTAGACTAATATTCCTTAGATCAACTGTTTTCACACCTAACCTCGTTCAATATATCAGGATTTGAGTTTCAATAATCATTAGCAAAATCTTTGTAAGGTTTCGAAGTTAAATTATGAGGTTTCTTTGTCTACAGCTTTTACAAAAATCGAAATATTAATTGATCATTGATATTGGCACTTAAGAAGTGGAATGTCAGAATAAAATAAATGAGTTCGCTTAATACATTTTATATAAATATAAGACTATTAAAGGATCTCCGACCAATAAATGCCGCTCTTGCTCTCACATTGTCAATTTTTTCTTGTGTAACAACCGAAAAAGTGAATGACTCGAGGTTTCCTGCGAAACAACTTCAAACACTTTTTTAGACTTAGAACAATATACAGTAATTAAAAAACTCATAACTTTGCCAAAACCGAATTATTTTGCATGATTAAACCGAAGCGGATACTATATCTTATTATATATAAGTCTTTTACTCTAGCGAACTTCACTTGCAAACAAAACTCATGGACCTACATATCCAATAGATAACGTAATTAAACTCATTTGATTTAAATATGACAAAAATAAGAAGAAAGTCAACCAATAACTAAAAAGTTTAAAGAATGGTATACGAATACAAACATAAAGCCACAGTGACGGTAAAATGTTCTTTTTAGGAACAATCTTCCATGTAACAGCACTTATCACAGCGGAGAACAGGAAGAGAATAAGGAAATATTCTATAGTATCTATTTATAGGAAGTATATCCAAATTACGAGTAATACTTGTAGATTATTGGGGAATACAAAATGGTTTACCTAAATGATAAATAGCCAATGCAGGCAATATTAAGCAGTATATTAAACAGATTATACCTACTCAAACTAATCTGAGAATAGCATTAATAAAAATAAAAACAATCAACTAAGAATCATCAATTTTTGAACTCTCAGTGTAAGTGTGTACATAAATTATTTTTGGTGGCGACACGAGTGCTGTAAACAATTCTAAAATTGAAATAGATTTGTGTAAAGCGTAATCGAATTTTGACTTTACATTTTATACATTTGAGTGTTAGCTTTAAAATTTGACGTATTTCTTATCTGATTATTCTTGCACAATAATTCGCAATCAACTTGACGTGTCATAGTCAACACTTAACCTGATTGACAGCGTTTTCTAAAGAAATAATTACTAGCGGTTAGGAAATAATTAATTGTAATTACAAAACGTTTGATTTTATCAATTACCGAAACAAGAATAGTTCATAACTGATTTTCATAATATATATATATATTTTTTTTTTACTTTTGGTTTATACAAATACGTGCTAACATAATTGAAGCTCGAATCGGTTGATGGAAAATCTTGTTTGCAATTCTTGATAATGTAGTATCAATTTTAGAGCGAAGTAGGATAAAATCTAATAATTATGTTAATTGTTTATGGCGCTTAAGAATCTTCACAAAATTCTGTTATCTGGTTCTTTTCGAATTACCATTAGATAAAGACTACTATGGAACGATTTATAGAACAAAGTTCGATGCACAAATTTTCTAAAATCTCCAAAATTCGCTAACCTAATGGAGCAAATATTCATAGGGTCTCTGACATTTTCTTCTGGGTGTAACAAACTTCGTTGCAAACTTAATATGCCCTGTTCAGAGTATAATTATAGAAACACAGTTGGCGACAGTTTCGTTCTATTACTTTTTGTGATGCGAGTTTGACAGAAAATACACTAAATCGCGACGTCATGAACGAACAGAGCTATATGTTATATTATTATTGATAATTGCTATTAATGCTTGACATTTCGTTACGTCCATGAAGTTGCCGGTTGCAAGCTTGCCTCTTATAGTATTGCTATATACAGTAAAGTATTTCATCTTATAAAACAAATTTATTTCCCAAAAACTTAAAAGACCAAAAAATATATACAGATTTTCTGACTCAGCGAGCAATCGCTTTTCCTACCGCTAACACACTCCCTTTACCTATTTCAATCTTCCTAAAACTTCTTCATTTTGATTTCAAATTCATGACTATTTTTCTGGTTTAATGGCCCCCATTCATTATTGCACTTTTATTAAACTCATAAATGAACTATTTTTGTAGTCGGAAAAATAATAATTTCATTTTATAGCTGTCACACAAAGTATATTGACGCTGAGTGGCCTCACTCGCTGATTGCCTACGAACCGCTACCGTAAAGCGATTTCCAAATGCATACCAGGTGATGCTCATAAAAATATCAACAGCGGCCGAGCCAAATATGTCGTCCGCAGTTGTCGCGTCTGCCAATGCATGGCCACCGGTGGCATTCAAGTGCGCTGCGCATCTCCTGCCTGCGCGACCACACAGCGCTCATCAACAACAACAACTGCACTAGTGTGTGCTTAGACATGTGTAGAAGCGCACACGAACAAGGCAATCGAGGTTTCTCACTGCATGAATAGCAGCAGACTGCAGCCGAGTTGACACACACGGCACGTGAGCGCCTCGGCTACACATGTGTTTTGAGGTCTTTCCACACAGACACACACATGTGCATAGTTTTTTGTGCTCAGCGCATAATAATAATAAGAACAACATCAGCACGAGCAACACACTCACACATACACGCGCAAGAAACAAAAGCAAACTTAAATGCATTTTTAATCTGGTCTTTATTTTTGGTTTATTTTATCTGAATGCACTTGAATAAGTTTGCTGTGCAACACAAAAGTGTTGCCTCCACCTCACCGACACCCATTATATTTGTTATATGTGCTCACGTGTGTGTGTGATCTTTATATATATTTTTTTTAGTTTTATTTTTTAGTTTTGCTTTTTATTTTTAAAATTGCACTTTTGGTTTTGATGTCGCTATCTGCTGGCGCTATAGTTTTTTGTCCTCTATCTGCTGCTGTTGAAAGGTGTTACAGTTAGGAAAGGACATTACGTTCTCTGTATGTGTGTGTAGTTCATTTATTTTATGGACATATGAACTCGAGCGACTTGCGATTGTATGTGTGCATATATTTGTATATATTTTATTGTCGTAGATTTTTATGTGTTTGTATGTTTGCGTGTAAGCTTATTTACATGTACTATATATATATGTAGGTGAACAGTTTTGTGCGCCATTTATTTGATTGTGCTTATATGCACTTACAGTTATGTGAAAATTAATAGACTACAGGCCATAAAAATTTAAAAGTTATAGCACTGATTTAAATGAATTGAAAGTGAAAATGAGTCTGAAACAATATTTTTTTCAAACACGGATTTTGAAGAATTTTCGCAGAGCTGTTACTGCTGCACTTCCTTCCTCATTTGTAGAGCTTTATCGGAGCTATCCGACAAATGAAGGTCTCTATAAATTCTAAACAGCTATCTAACCCAATGCATTTAAAGCGAACCGTTTTTATGCCAAAAAGTTACCCACTTATCTGACAATTTATTACAAGCAGAAGTCCACCTTTGAAAACTTTGTCATATACTCTGAATTTTATGCTGTTCTCTCGACGTTTGGTTTTTATGAACTTAAAGTATTCCGACTGACTACTGAAACTATTTTTTTTGCTGCGTTTTTGGTCTTATGCGGAATAAAATTGTATAACATTTTGATATTTGATACATCTTATTTGCAAAACTCTATTCCTGCTTTATACTGGAAACTTATCGTAGAAAGATATTCTGAAGCTTAGCACTAACAAAAAATGGTGTTCAGTTAAATAACTTGTCTATTGTGTTGTTGTTGGCTATATTGGTGTACCTCATAAAAGTGGCATATATATCAAATAATATTACTAAATATATAATAATTATAATTTTTACTAAAAAACGTAAATCTGTAAATTGCGTTAATTTCTTGCGCCTAAGCGAGATTATGTAGTAATAGGCGTCATCACTTCGCCATTTTACATCTCACTCACTTGGAACTCTGCTCACCTATGTACAAAGGCAAAATAAACAAGTAAGAAAGGGCTAAGTTCGGATGTAACCGAACATTTTATACTCTCGCAAAGTCAAATAGTATACTCGTTTGAGATTTCTTTGTGGATTGACTGATATTTTCGGTAGAAGGTCAACTATAGGCACTGGGGTCCACATATTTAGTACTTAGGGGCTTAAACAGTTTTGGTTCGATTTAGACAATTTTTGGCCGCAAGGTGGCATACCTTAAACGCATTATTCACGCAAAGTTTTATCCCGATACAGTCATTGTTGCCTGATTTGCATAGTGGAACGTGAAAGAATCAGATGGAATTTAAAATGGTGTTATATGGGAAGTAGGCGTGGTTGTAGTCCGATTTCACCCATTTTCGCACTACGACATAGAAACATGAAAAGAACGTTATGCACAGAGATAAAATTTAATGTCTCCGGCGCGTTTAGTGCTTGATTTATCGCGCTTTTAGTAGTTTTTAACAGTACCGTTATATGGGGAAAGGGCGGAGTTGCCACCCGATTTCAACTATTTTCACACTGTAGGTAGAAGTTCTAAAAACATTTGCTTCCAGTGAATTTTGTTATTATAGCATTAGCGGTTTAAGAGATATGTACATTAAACCTATTAGACCCACTTTAAAAAAAAAAGCTTTAACTGCAGATGCCCCTCTCTAATGTGATCCTGTGTACCAAATAACAGTCTTGTATCTTATTGCGGAGCTTAGTTATGGCAATTTATATGTTTTTGATTAATGGCGTTTTGTGGGCGTGGCAGTGGTTCGATTACGCCCATCTGCAATACCAACCGTCTCACGGTATCAAGAAACATGTCTACCAAGTTTCATAAAGATATCTCAATTTTTACTCAAGTTAGAGCTTGCACGGACGGACGGACAGACGGACAGACGGACGGACGGACAGACAGTCACCCGGATTTCAACTCGTCTCTTCATCCTGATCATTTATATATATATAACCCTATATCTAACTCGATTAGTTTTAGGTGAACAAAACTCTTATACTCTGTAGCAACAGGTTGCGAGAGTATAAAAATGTTAAGGAGTTTAATACCATACAGTAGAGAGAAAGAGAGTATGCGATAGAAAAAGGTGTAAATAGCTCATTTATGGATATAAAAGCTATTATCAATGCTACCTACTTTTAGTTTAAGGGTTTCAGACTTATGTGAATGGCACAAATGACAAATTACTGTCAAAATTACTTACACAATTTTTTTTATAAAAAAGTTAAATCTTAAGCTAAGATGTCGATTTTTATTCAAAATGAACACTAATCGGTCAATAGCACAAAATTTACCGCCATTCTTTAATTTTCGAAATTACTTAATATTTATAACGGTATTTAAACATAACATAACAAAATTTGCCCTGTAAAGCAGAGTTTTTAGTATAATATAAAGGTATGATATTTCAATGAAGTAAGCGTCGGAGACGCGCAGAAAGAAGCGGTATAATCTCCGCAAAAATTGTTTAAATTGGACCACTTTAGCATAAAGCTGCCATACAAACTGATTGCTCAAAAGTCAAGTTCTGGTATGGAAGCTATTGTGTTTGTGAAGGTATAATAACTTCGAAGTTAACCGAAAAAAACGGTTTTACCTGTTTTAAGTTTTTTTATTATAAACACTATATTTTTTTTTACAAAATATCACATAAGTAAAATTCTGCCATTTATAAAAACTTCAATGCTTACATAAAAGCTTTCTAATATTATTCATATCTCACGCGCACCTATTATTTCGCACAACACTGTCTGCCAGCCCTGCAGATACCTGGGAACGCACATATGCAACTACTACCTTCGCAGCACTTTATTGGCACACAAATTACAAAAAGAAAACAATACGTGCGCAAAGCTACAAAAAAAGAACAGTTGTATGTGGATGTGTAATATTGTGGCACACAAAAGCCGGAAAAATCGATGCAACGTATCCATTATTTTTGTAGATCAGTGACACAAAAACGAGTTCATCCACTGACTCTGTGACTGGGCGACTTAGAATTGGTGTGCCAGTGTAAGCATATGAGTGTGTGTATGCCGTTTTAGTGTATATGAATGTAAGCAAATAGTTGTGTGTGTGTGTGTGTTATTGGCATTGTGTGCGACCGAGTGTTGTTATGCACTTTGGCTTTTCCGAATGGCTTTTCATATGCAATCAGTGGAACACTGGTCAGGCTGTAGTTAATCCTGCCAGCTATGGCTAGCCAACAACAAAACTTTCATGCGCTGTATTATTAGATAGTTTTTTCTAACAGTTATATATATATAGATATCTATATATTTGTATATAGATATTTTTCCATTATTTTCTATTCACTCACGTTAGTTTCTGCACTCCAATGATTCTATATTTGAATTATAATTCGATTACTTTGAGCGCGCGTTGTTGCTGGTATTTAGATTGGAGCTCAAACTCACTTTTAAATATAGTTTAGAAGAATTTTATTGTTATATATAGACATATATATGTAAGCACTAGTATTTTTTATTTACTATTGATTTTTGTAAATCGAACCTTTGCCGCAGAAGACACGAACTTCAACTAACTCGAAAAATATTTCTCTTCATCGCATACACGCTGACGCTGCTCCAGTTTCGTTTATTGCTATATATGAGTAGTGTATTGTTTTATCTGTGTCCATTTAGATAAGAATAATCTTATCATTTCGTCGATAAGCATATATGGCGCTCTTATCTTAAAGCAAATTGTTGATCGTTGCCGCTGGCGAGCCATAAAGCAACACTATAAATGTGAATTTACGCGCATGTGTGTATGTAAACATATGTATGTGTGTATGTGAGTAGTTTGTGAGTGTTTGACTTAATGCCAGCGCGCACATGAGCGGTGAGTATGCACTTTAAAAACCACACACTCGCATATAAATATAGGTATATATACAAGTATATATATATATGCATATATAGTGTTGTCCACACAACGGTACAGGTAATTCAAGTGACATTTATCGCGGTTTAGTCGCGTCTCCCGTTCCGCACATTGTTTGGTTTGAAAGTATATTTGGTGCGTCCGGAAACCGAAGCGGATCCATATAAAAATGCCTTCCATATTGTATGTGTGTGTATTTGGTTGCTTCATATCTGTCAACTTGTTTCCCTCATTTGTGGGTGTAAACATATACAAGTGTGCGATAAAGTAGAAACGTGAGTTTATGACAGTTTGTTGTGCGTCCTCCCCTTCTTCAGTGTTGACAAATTCCATATATTTTACATATCAAATGTTATTTAGATAAGATTATATTTCGTTAGTGTAATACTTTAGTTTCGCAGTGAATTGAGAATATAGTTTCTTTTTAATAACACCATAAGACAGAGAAAATAATATTTTTTCTTGTTTACTGTATATCTGTATACTGCTCCCTAGAAAACTTCAGTCAGCGTAACCTTAGCATTGAAATAATGCATCGGATGGAAGGACTCGCAAGGCAGTAGCTGCCAATATTTCGTGATATAATAGGTGACCTGAAAAGTTGACAGCGTAAAAAGAAAAAAATTTTAACCATAATATCCAGGATCCGTTTGCCTTTCTCTATACACGATAACAATTCCGTCAGTTTTTTAGATATATATCTAAATTTTGCTAATGTCCCCTTCTCTCCAAGAGGCGGCTCATTTATCAGAACCGCCGATTACAAGCCACTATAGGAAATAGCGGTCAAACAAACTGACTAATCAAAATCATGTTCTTGTATGGGAAACTTTTTTATTTTATATTGTGATATCTTCACGAAATTACAATCTAATTAAAAATTTTTCAGATCGGACCGAAAATATCGTTCAATATCTGAATTAACTTAATCTCTCGTGTATGTGAAATAATCTACATATGAGTAGTAGTAATAAGTGTTTATATACTCATTGGTACAGCCTGATTTTGTGTTAAACATATTTAAAATTGGTTAAGACTCCCTACCATATATTGTACATATAATATAATAGTATAGTTTCTCGCCATTGATTTTATTATTAAAGTACCAGATATCGCAAGAATAGAAATAAGCATTCGTTTTTTGTGATTCGGTGCCAATATTGTATGGCATAGGTGCATACCTTTGACCTAACATAAGTGTCTAGCCGGTTGAAAATTTTTACTTGTAACGTACATACAACTTAAAATATTATACATATACAAAATAAAACGGCTCAGGTATGATGAATACTGTGATCAAAAACGAACGTGAAGTTGTTTATAAAATGTAGATTTTTTATTTATTCTTTTAAATCAATTTAATTCCCTTTAAATTAATCCCCTTTAGATAAAACGCACTTTTGTCAACGCTATTTCCAGTCCTCGAAATAGTCGGAATAGTCTTTTTCTGACCTTCAATACCTTCTTCGATTCGGTTTTTAACTCCTCAGTCGTGTCGAAACGGCACCCTGGCGTTGGCCTTTAGAGTTTATTGAATAGCCAGAAATTGCACGGAGTCAAATCAGATAAATACGATCTTAGCGGAACTATATGAGTTGAGGCCTTTCGCAACATTTTCAATGTTCCGCAAACAAAATTTGATGCAAGTTTTTTGTTCAACAAAATCAACCATTGAAAAAATCGAAAAAATTTACTTTTGACTGTTTACAAAAACACGTGTAACTCGGAAATAATTAAACTTTTTGACAAATAGGTGCCTGGAAAATGTTATAGACAGTTCTACCAACCTAGAAAAAAAATGCTTATTATTTAATGACAATTTCTCTTTACTTTTTGATCACATTTTTTTCCAAAAAAATCATGAGACGAACCCAAGGGGTTTAATTTAATAGTCTCATTCATCACCCATAAAAACATAACCACACAAGAAAATCCAAATTTTTTTTTGTTTTATTTTTATTATTTAAGTCGTAACAAATTCTAGTCAAGAAAAAATGACTGATGAGAAAAATTCGAAGAGTTTGAGAGATAAAACGAAAGAAAGAAAGTATTTTCGTACTCTCTCTTCTCTTTTCAGCATAAATCAGCCAGATTCACCGTTATATTTATTCTTATGTTATTTTTGATGTTTTTAGTGTAGTTTATAATGTGTTTCGGCCGAAGCAAAGCAGTTTTTGTGAATTGGTTTCGAATTAGAAAAAATTTGTCGTAATTTTGGAAAACAAATGCGAAAATTATCTGAAGAAATGGAAAATAATGTTTGTGAGCCTTAGCGAGAGTGGCTGCACTACGCGGAAAATTTCCAAGAGGCTTGGTATTTGCAAATCGGCGGTGATCGTAATTATAAAGAGGCGAGACTCCCAAACCGCAAGTCGCAGGTCGCAAAAAATTTTCTTCAATAACTCAGGTGCTTGACTAATGATGTCCGAAATTAGAAAAAACTAGCTACCAACACCAAAGGGTGCTTTCTTGGTCCTTAGCAAAAAAGTTAGTGAATGAACTGCTGGAAGAGCGCTGCGAGACATCAGATTTATTTCAAGTGTGAAATAAAAAAAACACACCCGTGTTTTCTGGTCTGATGAAAGCAATACTGCTGGCGTAGCCTCGGAGAACGTATACAAAGACACCATGTCAAACAAACTTTGTAATGTTTTGGGGATGCTTTACATGACTCTTCATTTAGTAGATGGTAACATTCGAAAAGAGGACTATCTTTAAATTTTGCAAAACAATATTCCTAATTTAATTGAGAAATTGGCTTATCCCGAGCAAAAACTTTTTTTCAACAAGGTGGGGGTCCGAAGCACATGGCAAAACTTGTAAAAGAATGGATTAGAAAACAACATTTTAAATTGATGGAGTGGCCAGCACAAACTCTCGACCTCAATCAGATTGAAAATCTTATAGTGAAAAGACGGCTCGCGCAGTACGAAGCAGCTCCAACAAACATGGGCAACCTTTGGGATCGTGTAACAGCAGAATGGTGTCGAATTCTGAAAGATATTGAAAATTTGGTAGAGATGATGCCAGACCGCATTAAATAAGTCATTACTATTAAGGGTCTATGGACAATCTATTGAAATTTATTTATTATCTAGTTATTGAATTTTTTTAAACGTGCAAAATTGAGTTTATGCGAGTTTTTTTGGTTTTTTCTTTTAAACTCTTCGAATTTTTCTCATTTGTCATTGTTTCTTTACTAGAATTTGTTACGGCTTAAATAATAAAAATGAAACAGAACAAAACTTGGGTTTTCTTGTGTGGTTGTGTTTTTATGGGTGATAAACGTCAAACGTTCACTCAATTCAGCTCGCCACTGTAATTGTTATAAATGTAAATATATACTGAATTTCATTATGCTGCTTAATACTACTATTAAATCAGAAAAACAAGCTGTTTTTGATTCGAAGTGTTAAATCGTAGACTACTAAAATACCATTGTGAAACTAGTTGAACTCGGTTATGCTTAGGCATGCGCATTATCGTCGTGGATTTTGCCACATAGCTCTTAAGCTGTACATGCACTGATCTACATATATCCCAAATAGTCTTGAATGCTTAAAAAGTTCTAGTTTTACGGAGTTTCAATGAAGGTCGAAATGTATTCACTGAACTAAGTAACAGGAACAATCGTGGAAAGCAAAGTTATCTAAATGCATCAGTTTTCGTCAACTGTAACAATCATTCCAGTGTCTCTTACATTGCAATCGACTTTTAACACTGCTTTTGTGGGTATGATTATTAATCTAAAATTAAAAACCTTCAAACCTTTATATATATATATTATTTACCTACAAATATACATCATCGTACAGTACAGTACTTATTTTAGGAATAAAGTACAGTTTGGATTACCTTTTGAAGGTTTTTAATTTTATATATATATATATATATATATGGATTTATGAGTGTACTATCTTATTAGTAATATATTATAATTGTTTCAACTTACTTATTTTCGCTGCTATTGGTATCATCGAACACTATACCTCTAAAAGTATTCAAAACTGTCGTCCGATAAACCGTTAAGAACACTCTTAAATTAGATTATAGCTTTTTGTAGCTCATAACGATTCTATTTTAATAATATAAAACGCATTTTATTTTTTGCTATTTATGTAGGCCGGTTACGCGCGCGATATCCGCTCGATAATGGTAATAAATATAAACTAAACTCAACCGTTCAATAAAAACAAAAAAATACCAATACCAAAGTCAACAGCAAGCGACGTTCAACGAAATTATACGATTACATTGGAAATGGATTGAAGTGTCGGCCACTGGCAGGACATACACCTACAGGAGCTGCATGGATATGTGTGTTTAGGTGTGTACTTTTGTATGTAAGTATGCAAGTATATATGTATGTGTATGGTAAGTATGGCGCAAGGGTTGTATGCTTAAGGCGTGGGTGTGTGGTGTGGTGGCGCCGTATGCGCGTTCACATTAATCGTGGAAATAATCGAATTGTGATGGACAGGAAAACAACTTATGCCAATACATATGTGCATACATCCATATATACGCCACATATGCAAGTATGTGTTTATATGCGTATATTAAAAGGCATATGTGGAGTATATGGGCAGCTTATTCATATAGATATGTGGTCGACTGCGCTTACTTACATTACGGTACTTTTTTTTTTTTAGATATATGTGTGTAGTTGTAGCGGGTATGTGGGGGGATTGTGAGTGAAAGTTGCAATTAATTGCTTTGTACAATGTTGTGGGCAGATACATTTTAAATGGGCTGGAATTTACAGTATAGGCACATACATACGGTTGGAGGGTACCGAGGGTGGCACTTTTCCACATATTTACAACCATTTAGGCATAAATAATAATTATTTCAAATATGCCTATGCCTGACTTACCTATATACACTAATGCTTCTAAAATAATAATCAATGCATTGGAAAAAGTATTTACTACGTTTATTTAGAACACGTGGGCATATAAAATCTTTTTGACGCTTTATTGGATGTTTATGACTTCAATAATTGTACGAGTATATAGGTACATATGTATGCGCACTATTTCCTTCGTTTTAATATTTTTTCTGAAGACATTATTATTCTATATATTAATAATAATATTATTTATGTATAAATATATATATATATATGTAAACTTAGTCAGTTGTAAGTAAACATTTAAAATTACAAAGCTAACTATATATTTATTCAGATATTTTATATATAATATATATCTGAATATGTGTATATAAAAATCTTACAACCAAAGACCAAGTTAAATATGTGACTTTAAGATTAAGAATAAGACGAGAGAAATACTAACTCGTACTTACTTTTATATATACACATATGGTACACATACATTTTATAACCGAGTCTAGCAAAGAACATATAAAACAAGAAAAAACGGTGACTTCGCCTGCACAGAAGCTATAATACCCTTCACAAGCGCATTTCTCATAACATAAAGGGGCGTGCAATGGTTTTTATCTTAATTTTAATCGCTCAGTTAGTATGAAAGCTATATGCTATGGTGGTCTGATCTTCACAATATGTACAGCGAATGTACCGTTTACTTAGATAATAATCTGTACAAAATTTGATGAAGATATATTGTCAAATAAAAATGTTCTCCATACAAGAACTCGATTTTGATCGGTTATTTGGTATGACTACGACTATGGTATAGTGGTCCGATATCGGCAGTTCCAACAAATGAGTGGCTTCTTGGGGAAAAAGAACGTGTGCAATTGTGTTTCAGATGAATACTTAAACAAGTAAGGAAGGGCTAAGTTCGGATGTAACCGAACATTTTATACTCTCGCAAAGTCAAATGGTATACTCGTTTGAGATTTTTTTGTGGATTGACTGATATTTTCGGTAGAAGGTCAACTATAGGCACTGGGGTCCACATATTTAGTACTTAGGGGTTTGAACAGTTTTGGTTCGATTTAGACAATTTTTGGCTGCAAGGTGGCATACTTTAATTGCATTATTCACGCAAAGTTTTATCCCGATATAATCATTGTTACCTGATTTGCATAGTGGAAAGTGAAAGAATCAGATGGAATTGAAAATGGTGTTACATGGGAAGTAAGCGTGGTTGTAGTCCGATTTCGCCCATTTTCGCACTATGACATAAAAACATGAAAAGAACGTTATGCACCGAATTTGGTTGAAATCGGTTGAGCAGATCTCAAGATATGGGTTTTTACCTAAAAGTGGGCTGTGCCACGCCCACTGACTAATTTTGAACGCGGTTCCTATAAAGCCAATTTATACCATCTCAGAGATAAAATTTAATGTCTCTGGCGTGTTTAGTGCTTGATTTATTGCGCCTTTAGTAGTTTTTAACAGTACCGTTATATGGGGAGTGGGCGGAGTTGCCACCCGATTTCAACTATTTTCACACCGTCAATAGAAGTGCTAAAAACATTTGCTTCTAGTGAATTTTGTTATTATAGCATTTGCGGTTTAGGAGATATGCACATTAAACTTATTAGACGCGGGACCACGCCCACTTTTAAAATAAAGCTTTAACTGCAGATGCTTCTCCCTAATGTGATCCTGTGTACCAAATAACAGTCTTGTATCTTATTGCGGAGCTTAGTTATGGCAAGTTATTTGTTTTTGATTAATGGCGTTTTGTGGGCGTGGCAGTGGTCCGATTACGCCCATCTGCAATACCAACCGTCTCACGGTGCCAAAAAACATGTCTACCAAGTTTCATAAAGATATCTCAATTTTTACTCAAGTTAGAGCTTGCACGGACGGACGGACGGACAGACGGACGGACAGACAGTCACCCGGATTTCAACTCGTCTCTTCATCCTGATCATTTATATATATATAACCCTATATCTAACTCGATTAGTTTTAGGTGATACAAACAACCGTTAGGTGAACAAAACTATTATACTCTGTAGCAACAGGTTGCGAGAGTATAAAAACAGTGGGACTAGTTTACCTATATACATACAGATAAAATGACAGACAGACGTATGTGGCGTAGTCAATGCAACTCGTCATGCTGATTATTTATATATATTTTGTTTTATAGGATCTTCGACGTTTCCTTCTGGAAACACACTTCGTGAAAGCGGAAATTTAATTGAAATTTAAAAGCCATATTTAATAACGGGCTGATAAATGAATAACTATATGGTTAAAGTGAGGGTACCGGTAGTTAGAGATAACGTATTTGAACAAATTATGTGGACATAACGGGCCTTTGCATGAGTTTGGGGAGAGTAAATTTTAAATGCAGTGAATTTGAGCACGAAATTAACAGTAAGATTACAGTTACAGTCACAAGACAATAATAAGTATCAAACTCTTTAGGAAGTAGTCAAAATGATAGGACTTCTCTAAAATCAAAGAAAACAGACTAAAGAAATAATTTTGTATATAAAATTTCACAAAATACCTGTTAAACCAGTTGTCAGAGTAAACATATGTATTTGACATTTATCTTAAGAGTTCCTTGGTAAATCCCTAGTTTTATACCAGAAGGACCTTAAAAGACCATTACAATTTATTACCGAAAATCCTATTAAATAGTACATTTACATTTTTACCGACAAACAATGTACATCGTTATCTTCAACAAAAATTCTGCGAAATGTAAGATAGTCCCTGAGAGATACCTAACTGATTTTTATCCAGAACAATTACTGTTGGTTAAATTGTATATCCAGATCAAAATTGATATTTTTTGTGAAGAAATTGGCAAGAAGAAATACAGCTCGTAAAATCCTCAATTTATTGCGGAGAAATTATATTGACTGAAACATATCAAGAAATTGGCCCGTTAGTTGGCCATCAAGATCATGTAATTTGTCTAAGTTAAACTAATATTATGTGAACCTATAACAAATCAATGTTCTTTTTTGATGAGACAACGACCACGGATCAGTTGGAAACCAATAATTTGACAAATTTTAGCGAGTTGTCAGTCCCTGGCGAGATAAAACTTGGGTTACGTAGACCAAACTATTGCGACAAATCAGCTGATCTAAATTCCCACAAGTGCTGCCAGTCTGTGAAAAAATTGAAATTGCATTTATGTTACTATAGAACACATTTTGGTTTGCATTTCCACCTGCCCCCAATAGGAAAGACGTCAATATCGTGACTTGCATGCAGTGTTTATCCCAAGTCAGCAAGGTACTGACGGAAAATGTCACTTGTGCCAGTTATTGTTCGATAATTCATTAAAAATTTATACAAGAAAAAGTTAAATACTGACCACACGGAAAAACCCACAGCTAACCGCAAGCAAGCCGAGCCACATACATATGTATGTGTAGATGTACATATACATATATGTATGTTTGTATGTGTGTTTGAGTATATGCATATGCTTAAGAATTGCCGCATTCAAAATGTCACCCGCAAATCAAAGGCAAATGCCAAACCAACTAACCAATAAGGATCCGGCGGTCGGAGTGTCGTTTCAAAGTCAAAACACAATTTCGTGGCTTGTTGACCACAACTAATAACATACAATGAGCGGATACAAATTTGGTTCAGATCCAAAATAAATGCATCCCATATATTGGTTTGTACAATATGTTGTTACGACATTTGCCCTACGGCAGCTTTTCTGTCTGTCAGTTGGGGTGCTCCCCACTATATGTCTCTTTCAATTCGATTATTTGAACAGGAGCGGATTTGCTTAGATTGAATCTCTGGTCACTTAAGTTTGCACCGACATTTATTTATTCAAGTAGAAACTATTTTCGAGAACAATATATATATATACCAGAGCCAATGTGGCATCCAGTAATTTAGTTTTTGTCCCCACACATCAAGATTATACTCGATGCTAGATGAAGCGATTGACGTATTCAAAATGTTTCGTAGTTATCTCCATCAGCTCAGACAAAGACCTTCGACATTTAGATTAACGGTAATAATATATTAATCAGTGATCGTAAGCTCGAAATATATAAATTTTCGCATACATTTTGTAAACCTATTTAGTTCAGATCAAAGTATATATAAACATACAAGTATATTCATCTACCATCAACAATCGTATACGAGTTCGAAAATCGTAAAAAATATTAAGTTATCAATCGATTATTATTTCTTGCAGGAAATTCGGCCATAACCTTAAATTGTATGACATCCGCCAACGTTCGATTGCTTTTCTGCTGCTGCGGTTAATAGTAAACAAATAGCCATAGAACAATAAGACAATTGTTACTATAGGCATAGCAATTTGTCAGGCAGGTATTGAAGAAGACGGAGTTGGGGTAATGCGGCCCAAAGCATATGCAAGGACAATTGTGTATACTGCCGTCAATGGTAGGTAAATGTATGATATTTATTGATTTATATGTAATTATATCCTACGTAACAAAATTAATCGCTAATATTTTTATTTTCGAAAATCAGGATTCTATAATTCCTTAGTACATTGGTATGCCATATCTAATCACTTTATATGTCAATTAAATATACTAACCTATTCAAAGCTACTATACTATCAAGACATAGTACTATAAAATTGTCCATATTTTATCGTATTCAGTATTTTTGACCAAAAGGCAAGAGCTTAAAGGGCACTTTTGAAGTTATGAAATATTATCTTGAATAAAACACAGACAGTTCAACAATTTGAATCCTAATATTTATAAATATCATTCGTAAATTTCATGAAATTTCGTGTTAAAAGCTTCTGCTTCTTATGAAGACCATATTGATAGTGTAATTTTAAACACCACCTCTTTCAGCAATCCCGGCCTTACCTCGCCAATAACACGACGATTGTTGGCTTTCATTTGCTCAGCCATCATATATGGCTATGGCTATACTTTAAACTATCTACTAATACTACCACAAAAATTAGTCTAACTAATCAGGTTAAATATTTAAATACTGAAAGTATAGTCAGGAAAGTATGCTTAGAATTATTTTTGCGATAAGAGAGAAAACTGTCTCATCGGCGGTATTTTGACAGTAAAGAAGTAAGCGGAGAGTTGTCACACAAAATAAGCGTTTCGGAAATCAATTTTGCTTCCTAATTTGTGAAAATATTCTTAACATAAATGTCATGTTTTTTGACAGCTGGTTTGACAGCTATGCCTTTAGGAAATTGAATATCTCAAAAAAGAGTAGTATTATAAGAAATCATTTTATTTTTAAGTGTAGAATTTTGGTATACGCCTTTACGATATTGAATCATTTTTCGATTTTACAAAAAAATATATATTACTAACCTATAATCACAATATTTGATATATATATTTTGAAAATTAATTATACCAAGCGCTGTTGTTTCATAATTCTTAAATAACAAATAAAATACTCTATATCATTGTAATCTATGCACCTAACTATACAAGATTGGGTACCCCTGCAGTGCGGCTGCACATTTTCTCACGCATGTAAATTTCTTTTCTGGTTTACTGGGTTATATCACTTTGAGCGCCATTTAACCGCCATTCGATGCAGGCACAATAATTATTTTCGACAACCAAAGGATTTTACCGCAGTTACGTTGATTCTCCTTGTTAGATTGACTTGACTTGGGTTATTTTTGTAACTGATTGCATGCCGTTCGACCCCGAGAATATGTTTTATGATGCATACAACTGTACATTTGTTTTCTAACATGTATAGGTTTATTGTGTAGAGTAATGTTTGCTGTAAGCTGTTGACCACAAAACCGGTAACGAAGGGAAGTGTTCATTTAGCTAGTCAATAATTTTGTGACAAGTTTGCTGTAATCACCGCATACAAGTGAAGCATACACGGTGTATTAACCATACAAAATGGTTTTGATATATGCGTATTAGGGTGCATAATATATTATTATTTTCGATGTATGAAATTTGTATAGCAATTTATTGACGTCGAATATGTATATGTGATTGAACTCGTGGCTATGTAGCCACCACTCGGTGTGGTGTGACTTCGTAGAGTGTTGTCGTGAAACTTTAAATTGAAAAGTAACTTATTTCTAGGGTATTAGTGAACCCTCGCTAAGTAATTCGGACACTAATTGGAATATTTTAGTTGGGAAAATCATTGAAAAAAGCCATCAGGCGTTAAATGTCAAGGTGGCAACATTTGTATAGGGTAAGACATTGCGAAAAAGATATTGAAGGCACATATTAATAACTCCAGCACTTAGTTAGTCGTCAAATTGAGTATTCACACACACACACAGTTAATTTAGTTTGCGTGCAATGATAATATGGAGAACTTAACTGTGAATAAAACTTTATTAATTTTGAATAGAAATAGGATTTTTTGAATAGAAATATTTTATTTTAAACTCTGTTAAAGGAACTGCAAACTATTATATATGAGCAGTTTCATGAAAGTTACAATACTTATGTAGAAATGTAGTGTTAGGTCCCTGAAGCAGATATTATTTACAAGATTAGAACTAACTGGTTAACAAAATCATTCATGATACCCACGTAAGAAAAATCAACTGAAATAACTGGAAACCAACCCGACAGCAGTACAGATGCGGCGTCAAACCAGCTCTTGTTACAGAACTTTTTCTTAATATGTAATGTCAAATTAAGACTTTTCGAAATATTGAAAACCACTCTAGACGAAAATCATGCGCCGAGCTTAGAAGAAGAAGTATAGTAACCACAACCAATTCACGGATAGATAAAAATTGAAAGCTGTCATTTGAGCAGGGTATATATTTTGCAACTCCTATTCATGAGAGTCGTTATTTCATGATATTCCTGAATAGGGTATACTAAGTTTGCCACGATATTTGTAACCCCCAGAAGAAAACGAAAAAATACCATTTAAAGTATATATTATATATAAATGATCAGCGTAACGAACTGAGTCGATTTACCTGTATCCGTCTGTGTTCATTTGTCGGAACCACCGATATCGCATGACTATGAAATATATGTAGCTGCGATACAAACTGATCTATCCAACTCAAGTGCTCTTATGGAAATTTTTTCATTTGAGGTGCAGTCAAGAAATTTGCCATAAATTATTATCTAGGACTTTTCTATTAGCTCCAATGAAATGGTTCAGATCGGACAATTATAACATATAGCTGCCATACAAACTGAGCGATCAATCTCAAGTCCTTATTTGGATAACCTATATCTAAGATATCGCTATAATCTCCGAATAAATTATTCTAATCTCACCACTATAGCAGCTAAATGCCATATAAACTGACCTTTTATTCACTTTTATGCTATAAAAAATACACCTGTGAAGAGTATTATAGCTTCGGTGCAGCCGAAGTTTGCATTTTTTCTTGTTTCGTCCTCTCTTATAACATACCTACAATGATTTCTTTGGTATGTTCTGGTCCGCAAAATTGTTTGACTAATTGAAAAGTGAGTGTCTAAATTTTGATTGTAGCAAAGATTTGCGTGCTCCAAATAGCAACAATAAAATGATCTCGCATTTGTCATAATTTTTAATATTTTTGAAATATTCTAATTTGTTTTATGATTTTTCTCCATTACCATTCACAGTTCATGGCAAGCTAGAAGACGTTAAAATAGTTTAAGACTTCATAAAATTTTTTTTATGGATTTTATGGATAATGACAGCAATTAAAATTAAAAATTGTGAAGCATGCCGACTTGCAACATTTTTATACTCGCGCAACATATGGCACAGAGTATACTAGTTTTGTTCATCTAACAGTTGTGTGTAATCAAGATAGATATAGGATTTTATATATATATAAATAATCAGTATGAAAAGACGAGGTAAAATCCGAATTACTGTCTGTCCATCTGTTTGTTCGTGCAAGCGATAAATTTGAGAAAAAATTGAGATATCTTGATGATACATACATATATTCCTTAGAGCCGAAGGAGCGTTGGTACTGATGATAGGCGTAATCGGGCCACTGCCATGCCCACAAAACACTATTAAACGAAAACTTATAACAAGTCATAGCTAAGCACATATTTAAGATACAAAACTGTAATTTGGTGCAGGGCCTCACAGTAGCGGAAGGCCCATATTTTTATAGTGGGCGTGGTCGCGCCTTCTAAATGGTAATATGTACATATCTTTCAAACGACTAAACCAAACTTAACCAAACTTGTTGGGAAGAAGTCCTTTAAGCATTTTTTTATCCACTGCGAAAATGAAAAAAATCAGATAATAACCACGCGCACTCCACAATCGACGTTTATTTTAAAAAAAATAACTAAAAGTGCGATAACTCACTGAATAAATGAGCCATAATCATTAAATTTCACAACCAAGATGGTAGGAGAGGTCTTTAAGGTATCTGGTATAAAAATTGGGCAGTAAGCGTGACTTTTAAATTCCATATAATTCTTACACTTTACATTGTACCAATCAAAAATCAATGGAGTTATTGGGGTAAAACTTTGTCCTTACGATATTTAATCTTACGCCCAAAATTTTTCGAAATCGGACTATAACTTTTTAAAGAACCAGACACCAAATACCAGCTCATATGGCTGCTTTTGCACCGAACATATTACTTCGGTCAGTTTGTGAGTTCTGGTATTGAAATTCGGGAAGAATTTATTTGTGATCACACCATGCCCTTTTGTCAAAAATGGGTGATATCGGGTTAATACTCTCCTTAGCTCCCATATACTTATGTTTATATGAATATTTTCGGCTTGTTTTAATGCATCTATCGGTCAATATGTAAGAAATCCTAATGAAATTCCGAAAGAATCTCTTTCTAATAACAGTGTATCTTCTTGCCTATGATTGTGAATAATGAATGCAATACTTCCAACTTTTAATTAAAATATGTATACACGAAAATCCCGTATATCGCTTTACCTTGCGAGAGTATAAAATTTTCGGTTACACACGAACTTAGCACTTCCTTACTTGTTGTTATATTTTTTGTGCAGAAATTTTCAATTTTTTTTCGGATTTTCAAAAGTTTGGCAAAAGCAACGTAACTCAATATTGGCATATAGTATGCATAAATATATCGAATTATATATAGACATATAAATGCACTACCCAGTACACACCCATATATCTGTCAATTCGTGCCACTTATTGGCACTGGCAATGTAAAATAAAAATTAAACATGAAAAAAACGTATGCTTTCCTTTTGAACATTCACCTACCAATCGCAGTCTTGCAGTCGTAAGTGCTTGAGTTCGATGCGAATTAATTACTTATCAAAAAAAAAAAGGAAGCAAACGTCATAAATTTCTGAAATTTATGCCATGCATTTGTTGTGTATCGCTGAATGGCAAATCGAATTGAGAGAAAATTTAAAATATAGCACACATCTGCAGCGGAAAAGCAACGCACATGCATATACAGATAAAAACATACAAATGGGAAAAACAAATTTTTTACCTAATTGCTTTTCTTCATTTTAATTTTTCAAATTTTCCGTTTTACTAATTTGTTTGAATTATGTCGCATTTTTCGATTTCAACAACATGTTGTGGACAGTTTTGTTTGTACGTATGTATATACATATGTATGTGTATGTGCGCTTGTGTCGGTATACTTGTAGTTTTGTGATTATTTGTCAATTTGTGCCGCCAACGCATTCTCGACGACCTGTCGGTCAATTGCGACAGAAAAGAGGCAAAAGCTGAACGCTTTGGATTTTTATGATTTTATGCATATACATACATATGTATATAGACATACATACACTACATATATATAATGTACCGCGAGTATGTGAATGCCTTTGTCAAAATAATATAAGCAAAACGTGAGAATATGTATATTAATTTGAAGGTGTTTTTGGAGGGAGTTGTATATTTATTTGTTTGGTTCATAAAATTTTTATTCCCTCCCTCTTTTATATTATTATTAGATTTTTTACAAAAATTGTATATACATACCTATATACTTTAATAAAAAGTATATATTTTTTATTGCCTCTTGTAGTCTCTTCACAATACAGTGTTTTATTTTTAAGTATACAGAAAATAATGGTTCCAAGTCAGCTGTTTGGTATGAATTAACATAATTTTTGAACCTGAGTTTAGTTTTCGAAAATCTTCTGTAATTACATATAGGTACAACTCCACCGACCCACTCACTTCACTCAGAATTATTTTGAACTCATTTCGCCCTATATATTATATATAATATATTAATGTATATCACAATTGTGTCCAAGATCCAATGTGCATGCCAGCGCCACTGTTTCTGTTATGCGTGGTTGGAAAACATGACGCTTTGCTTCCTCTACCATCTACAAATAGTGTTTCTATTAATAATCCGAATGTTATTAAAATTAGAATTATTGAATTTTCGTTCGGCTGCTGTATCGTCTATGCGTGTTTTCAAAATCTGTTTTTGTTTTGAAAAAATAAATATAAAATTGTATACGTGACGATGCAAAACTCAAAAATGGCTTGTAATTAGTTGCGGCGGTTTTAATACATACATACATATGTAGGTAGAGATAAATTTGAATTTTTTCAGCATTGACAATGTTTTTTGCATTTAATTGGAAAATCCTTAGACAATTCGGTTATAGCTCTATTTGTTTTAACTATCTTTTTAAACAATTTGTAATAATTTTTTCAAAGTTTAAAAAAAACCGTAGAGAAACTAAGCCACATACCACAAAAGTTGTAGAACAATATTGTAGTGAGTCGAAAATCATGAAAAGAAAATAGTTCTGCTAGATGCTTACCTATAAAAAATGATATCATCTGAATCTGAACATGCAGATAATAAGATAACTACATATCATAAATTCCTTAAAAAGTTTTTGGAGAAAAGTTATCATAAATCAGAACTAGGTAACAAAATATGCTCGTGCCTTCTAGTATAATAGTACCATAACTCAAAAAAATTAAGAAATTGTTCGGTGAAACAAGGGAAGAAAAACTTTTGATCTTTTATCTTCCGCCATCGATATAAAGCGGCTGTAACCCTAACATATTTGTAATGAGTTCAAGGCGCTTTTTTAATACATGAGAGTTCAGAGTCAACTTAAGGATCTTTGACTTCACGACGAGTATTTATCTTTAAGACGTGTGATTTTCAATCAGGCAATACTTTTTTCAGATTTTGCCTTCGTAATAGCTGTTACTTGATTTATATTCAATTTGGTTTGCCATTTCATAATAAACTGACTTACTCCGGAACGAAACTTGCAAAGCGTGTCGTCAGTCGACATAATCGCCTAGCAGAGTCGGTAATTTGAGCAACCATGGATCGGTTTCGTACCACATTTATTCTAGTGGATAACGCGCATCCTCAGAGATGCTGAACAGTGCGCACCGAAGTCGCTTTTGCTGATCTTGATTTAGGGGCTTACAAAATCCAACTCTTGCAAGAATTGAAGCCAAACGATCATCAAGCGCGTCACACGTCCAGTGAAGAGGTCTAAAAGATATATCCAACGAACCTGATTTTCACAGGAAAATTTTTGTTCAGTGGTTTAATGGGTACGTTAATGAATAAAATTGTCGCATTTGGAGTGATGATAATCTACAAGCCAACGCCGTTACTTCCTCAAAAAGTCTCTGGTTAGAGTGCTGTAGGAACAGAGAGAATGTCTTTTCCATATTTCTTCAAAAATGAAGCCGGCCATAATGTTACATTCAATGGGAAGGCTATATAGTAATGGTGAATGTTGATGTGGACGACTTTTGGTTCCAACAAGACGCCCCTACATGCCATACAGCCAACGAAACTATCAATTTATAGAAGGAAACTTTGGTGAGCCCATTATTTCGCGTCCTGGGCTTGTGACGTGACCTCAAGAAGTCGCTTGGCTATGCAGATAAGTCCGACACGCCTTGGAAGAGTATATTCGGCGCGTGATTGCTGACTGATGGCCGGAAATTGGGCCTCTCGGTTTGAATTTATTTGAGCGATAGAAAAAGAATCCACATAAATGCAAACTTTTGTCAAAATTATTTGTTTGCTCGTTTAATATTTATTATGGTTGAATTTGACGGGTCTAAAGGTTAGTGCTGAATAATCAGAGTATAATTTTAACGCGTCCTTTTGCAGTTAGGTTACCGTTATTTTTAAGTTAGCGCTCAGCTCATGTTTGAAGTAGGGAATAAGTAATATTTCTTTTTCAAGCGACAAAATAATTGTAAAACCACTTAGAAGGTAAGAGGCTCCATCAAGCATTTTTGGTAAGCATAACTGTAGAACAAAATAATTCTCAAGCAACCATATTAACAGTTTGTTAATTTTTTTTTATTTTTTTGGCGGATTAGATTTGATGATTCTTGTTTAGCTGCTTCGGAAATAAATCACTTAATATAAATCACATGGATTTCACTCACTGACGCATTTAAATAATTAGCAATGAGACTTGCATAAAAAGATCTCAATTATTAGAAAGACACCTTGAGAAAACATCGAGAAAGTGAAATTTCAAAACACCTCATAGAAAAACACAAACAAAGCGTTAAAGAGAATAGACAACAACAAAATAATATATTTTCTATTTACCACTTGACTGGTGAAGTGCGAGGTCACATCTTCGGTACAAGCAATTATACTAAAAAAAGTGCACAAAAACACGACACGAGTGAACACATTGACAATATATACACGCCAGATGTTGGTGCACACCGATCACAACAAACACTTTATAAATAGCACCAACCACACGAAATTTTCCATTTACACTATTCATACTTTTTAAATTATTTTCTTTTATTATTTTTTTGTAAAAAATATTCACTTCTCCTAAGTACAGCTACTTGAGGACGAATTTCCATTATGTTTGCACTATGCGCGATGCGATTTCCGAATGAATTAAATTGATTGGGTGTGCTTTTGCTGCGCGCCAACACTTTCCGAACGCGAGTGGTCGCAAGAACAACGGAATTGCCGAGGGTTGCCACTGGCAAGCGGCTCTTTGGAAATACATGTCGGTATGTAGCAGATGTGACAGCGAACACAACGCGAATAGCAAATGCGATGCGATTGCGACAGCGACAGCGATCAGGATCGTTGAGTGACATTCTTAGGGGGTGCGTGACACATATGAGTGCCGATGTTTTGATCGACATGCGACACGCAACAACAACACTTTTGAAAGATGCGCCACGCTGCATTGCACTGCTAACGCTTGACAGAGATTACAGCCGGAGCAATTAAATGCGATTGATATGCATTTTGACGGGGAAGATCGGACAGTGCGCAAAGATGCGTTGCACTTATCAAGTGGCGCGAAGAGTTTAGCGACATGACACCTTAAAGCGCATATTATTTTTGTTTTCATTATATTAATAGATATAAATTATTGTAATAAATAGAATAGTCTTCGTTTTCGAATGTGAATAAGAAGAAAAACACAAGCAACTTGTGCGCTTAAGGTAAGACAACAGCGTCAGCGTGAATTCACTATAATAGACAGCGACTTTCACGCCTTCGCGCCGCCCCAGTGCTGTCTACATAAGTATGTATGTAGTATATAGCAGAGTGGGCTAATCAAACGCAAGTGGCGCGCCCCCATCTCTCACGAATGCCGCCGCAATTTCTTTACATATTTTATACGAAATCATTTCTACTTCTTCTTTTCGCTGTTGTTGCCTCCGCTGTGTTTTTTTTGTTAGAATATTTTTGAGTTGGTTTGTTGAACGTCAACGTTGCCTCCAATTCTGGTCTGCCGCAATTGCCCAAGCGTTCCATAGATTCGTTTAATTTTTCCGGTAGCTTACCGGCAGCTGTGCGTTCGCTCATAGTCGTCGCGGTCGAAAATGTCTTGAATACGTTGATCATGATTATAATAACAACTTTGTATACTATATTTTTATTGCTACTAGGTGACATCGCGCGATCGCGCTCGCCTGCTCTCATTTTCAGTATATACTCGTATATGCGGTGGAGAATATTTCTGCGGCAATAGACTCTACTCTGTGCTCAGGAACTGTTGCTGTGGTATCAGTAAAACGTTTCTTGGTTGCGGTGACGCTGCAATATAGTCGGGCGGTGACAGCTATCAAACAGAAGAATTTAATTGAATTATGTATAATTCAGGCGACAGCAACAAAACTGAAGCGAAAATAAATCGTTTTAAATAGGTGGTGTTGTATGACGCGCAATAAATCAGCACAAGACAATTCGGAATTAATGCAGAGATTGAATAGGTGTTAAAGTATTTTTGGATTAAGGTATAGAAATAAAAATGAGAATTTGCAATGATTTAAATTATGTGTGTTTATTATAAAAACAGTAAGAAAATGTTAAATTCATTGGTTCCATAATTGTGATAAAATGAAGAAAAAGATACCAACGGCGTCAATACTATTTTGCTCCGAAATTTGACTTTGCTTAAGATTAACAACTATTCCAGCGATATATCTTTAAACTCTTAGTAGTAACAAAGGAAGCTATATGGGAGAAAGAGAAACCATGTGAAATAATTTTTTCCACCACATCTTTTCTTTTATGAAATCACCTCTATCAAAACATTAAGGAAGATAAAGATTTAGGCAGAATAGATATCTACTCTAATTTATAATAAAGCCAAAACCTAAGTATACTTATGTGTCTCTGTTATACCCTGAACAGGGTACCTTAATTATGCCCGGCTGGTTTTAATATCCAAAGGGAAACGTCGGAGACCCTGTAAGGTGTATACAAGTATATAAATGATCAGCATGACGAGCTGACTGAAATAAGCCATGCCCGTCTATCGGTTCATCTGTATATACGCGAACTGGTAATTTTTTGAGATATTGACCTAAATTTTGTACACATCCTTTTTTCCCCAAGAATATTTTCATTTGTCCAATACCGGACAATTATAGCATATAGCTGCCATACAAACTGATCGATCAAACCCAAGTCCTTGTATGGAAAACTTTTTTATTTGACAAGGTATCGTCACGAAATTCTAAACATATTCGAAATCATCGAATATATTGTACAGTTACAGTGACCACTTACTTCAACAATTATATTGAAGATACCTTAGATAAATAATTACCGAACACTTCAACATTTATTGGGCTCCCAATGGAATTGTAACTAAGCATCGGATGATAAGTTGAAAGATTTTATGAAATTCTGAAGTTTATTCTACCCTAGCAATCCAATTATTTATTTGGGAGCTATGAATCAGTCATATTCCGTCTCAAACAACTGAAGGCTATGCATCTGAACAGGTAATGCTTTAAAATATCATCATTCTCCGGTTATGATATGCACTCTGCTAATTCTACTTTACCAAGTTTCTGAAGATGAGATCGCCGGTGTAGTAAGTGTAATGTACGAACCCCTATGACATCATTCAATTTATTTATTCCAAAAATAAAAATCTTTAGATATTTTGACACTATCTCAAAGTATTTTTAAGGAGTGTTTTGTGGTTGTGGTGTTTCTGCAACATCCATTGTTCCAAGTAGTGGAATTGAAGGGGCGAAAACAAAAAAGGAGACAAGTTGGCCTACTAACGATGTGAAATTCTCTATCTAAGCAGTCAAAGATCGTTTAGCTATTTTACAGGCTACTTTCAGCAAGATGATATATATAAAAAAATTAACTGATTGCCATTAAACCTTAGAAACTAGGTTTACGTTTTAACCTTAGTTAAGAGTCATTCAGTATTACCTAAGAGGCTATGTAAAGTCATGATTTTAAAACACTCTATAATATTAAAGATATTTACTTAATAAGCCGTATAAAATATATGCGCCATTTCATCCGAAACTTACTTAAAAAATCTCGGACGGAACTTTTAATGGTCTATTCTTAAATTTATACAGTTGATATCGCAGAGCCTAAAGCACATTTTCATTAAAAAATACTGAATTTTTTTTCAGTTCCAATTTGAAAAAAAAAATTATTTGTTTATAAAAATTTATATTTTGTTTATAAAAAAAAAGTCGAATAAATACAACATATATCCCACTGGAAAGCTGATAAAAAATCGTAAACATTATGCCGACTAGTTTTTTTAAAATGAAATACTTTTCTTCGTATACGAAAAAGTTTAGCATTTTAGAGGTACTTTTTCGGAAAGTCGAGTCCAATAATTTGCCTCAAAGAACATAAAACAAAAAATATTTTGGACGAAAAAATATTTTGAATGTAAATTTTGGATGGAGTGACCCTTATATAATATTATATTATTTATTTATATTAATATCATATTCAACTTTCTTACAAAGAGATGGTAATCTATAGCAGATCAGTTCAATAACCTAGTAGTATCTTAGATTTAACTGAAATTTGTTAAATTGTTTCATCCAAAGAGACTGTAGTTTTCAATATCAATCGAGAAAAAAGTTGCGAATAACCAATGCGGTATAACATGATGGATTATCGATTTAGTTATTCATAGTGCACCAGACCACGATAATTACCTCACAATATTTTTATAAATATTGCTATGGTCGAAAACTTAAAAAAAAAGAGCATAAAGTCAAATTTTAGACACTAAATTTGTATTTTAAGAAAGAAATAAACTATTTAAGGCATATTATGGAATTGTATAAAGATTAAATAAGTTATGTTTTAACATCTTTCTTTAAGGAGCGAGCGCTAAGAAAATAATCGATTATAGGGTATATAAAGGTTACCAAAAACATTTGACTACTTTTTCTACGTCTGACGAGACTTCAGATGTATTTAGTATAAGAATCCGAAAAGATTTTCATAAAAAAAAATAATTATTACAGCTGAGATTTTATCAGCGTTAATAAACAGCTTTGGAGAAACTTCAACTTAGTTGAGCATTCTTTTGCCGCTCGCTTGAAAATGGACTGATATTTAGTGTATGCAAGATAATTGATCTAACTCATCTCTTCAGAGCTTAATACATTCAACTAAAACTATTTGCTGACATATTTTTTGTCAATTCCAATCCCAAAATTTTCTAATTTTTAAGTAAAGAAAAATTGGTCCCTTAAATTTTTATCGCTGAATTCTGTGATATAAATTTTGATATCTCATGCAAGTTACAAAAAAGTGCAGCTGGTATGATGAAAATATAAACTTGTATATAAATATACCACCACTAAAAATGGTTCATAAAAATCAATAAATTGCGCCATACCAACTCGTGCAGCAACCCTCTCGCAAGTACAAACTTCATCTTTCTCTTCCTTTGTCAGTTCGTCATTTTTAGCTTCATAAAACTGGCAAATTTTCACTTTTGTCGAAGTAAATTCTAAAAACGGCAATAATTTGTGACGTGTTTCGAATAGTAAATACTTGCGGCATGGAAAAGTTGATAACAACTTTGCACACAATTCATGCAGTTGAGCAAATTCTTTGTTAAAACATTCGATAACATTGTTCGTTAGCGCGAAATGGCTTAAATGCTTAACGAAGATGCTGCACCAAAAAGGTGGCAATAAAACGAAAATCAGAATAAAATAAAATAAAATAAGCTAACAAAATAAAGCGTCTGAGTGGCAAGAAACTCGACAAGTAAATACTTATAGGCGTCGGTGAGTGCGAAAAGTTTGTCTAATGCATGGCAAAGTAAAGTTTACGTCGACGTTACAGCTGGTGGTGGGGTTGGTGAGACGCTGTTTGGTACAGATGGCAACAGCTGTGGTCAGCATGTCGCCTGTTGGAGTAGATAGATCGACCGCCTAAACCGAACTTGATGTGAGAGTATGTACCGTTATATAGAGCTTTAGCGAGCTGACGTTGTGGTCCTAATAAATTAGTATGCAGTGCAAGCGTTTGCGTAAAACTTTTCTACAAATTTATAACAATCTGGCAAGGTGCTAAACGAATGGTGGCTGTGGTGGGACGGCATGGCAGGTCGTGTGCTGGTCACATGGTCAGTGAGGACAAATCAGCTTGAAATTATTTCACTTTCACGCTGCTCAATTATTTGCTTGTATCTCGCTGGCGATTGTTATTACCTGCCTTTGGGCTGGATTCTTTAATTTCCTCACGCATTTATTATTCGTGAATGACAGTCGGCGGTTCAATAAAGTTTATTTCATTTTTTTGTGTTGCTTACACACAATGAACAATCAAAGTTTGGAAACAAATTTTGAAATTTTGTTGGAAGAAACAACAAATTTGCTTGATAACAAAATGGAGGGTAAACTAGGTAACAAGTAAGAACACATTAAATTCGTACGAAACCGAATATTAGATACTCTCAAAAACCGTAAGATAATAATACTTTAAGTTGTTGTAAAGATTTGATAAAAAAAATTTTACATTGATTTATTTATATTCTTTCTATGCAAAGCTATCTAAGATTATTGTACATTTTGGATTTCTTTCGAACATCGAAATAAAATTTTCGAAATCGAAATTAATTATTACTTGGATAGCATAAGCTCTTCTATATTCCAGGTACTTCTTTCCATTTAAAAAAGTTTAATATTTCTCCGCATGAACTCCGAATAATTTTTTCGAAGTCGAAATTCAATATAACGTGCATGCCATAAACTCTTCTATCTTTAGAAAAAAACTGTCTACGAATTGCATTATGCTACTTTTCTTTTGAACTTCAAATAAAATATTTCGTAACCGAAATAAATTGTTTCTTTGATACCGCAAACTCTTTTATATATCAAGAGCTAATTTTCTCACGATCTTCAAACAGTTTTTTTTTTTTTTTAATTTTATGATATAGGTACATATCTTTCGATATCAAAATGTCTAAGAATTACATCTTGTTAATTTTTTTACTTACTTTGAATAAAGTTTTTCGAACTCGAAATGAAATTGATACACTCGTAACCTTTTATTCTTTCTTACATTCCTTATCAACCTCGAATGAAATTTTTCGAAATCGAAATGTAAAGTTCAAAAGAAAAAACAACTTCCCTCAAATTAGTCAAATTTCAACGGTTAAGTCCGTTAATATCTTTTAAACTGTACAGTTTACGAAAATACCATAAGAGACTATTTTATAGAGTATTAAATTTCTTACAAATTCTTTAAATCGATAAATTTGTTCAAATGGTTGGAAGTGAGATATATTTTTTTCTATTTGATAATAAGAAAAAATTATAAAACCGTTAGACGGAGAACCTTCCCGTTACAATAAAGAACTCATACTTGGAGAGTTTTTCTTCGAGGCGTTTATCACCCCGTTATTTTCTGAGTAAGAAGATCAAAAAAGCATATGTTTTTTGACCTATCCTCATATACAGCTATGGACAGAGATTAAGCGCACTTGCATTGATAATTAGAAATATTACTGTTACTTGTAAGGGAGCGATATTTTCATGAATTTATTGTTGGTAGATCAATACTGTTTCTCTTGCCTCATTCAATTGACCATTATTATTTGTCATAAATTCATTGTCATTGACAATGATTTAGCGCATTTATAGTTTTCGGTCATTAGTTGGTCTAACAAACAACTACTCTCGGTTGTACAATATTTAATATTTAATATTATTACAAATTTTAATAAAATGGCAAAAGAAAAATACTGTTTATTTGAAAAAATTAAGAATTATTTGGGACCTTAACAAAAACGGTACAAACCTAGTAAAAATTGCTAATATAGTGAAATGTTTCAAAAAAAATGGTGTGCAATGCCATCACAAATGTTAAAGGTGATCCCAATCTGTTAATTCAAAACAAAACACATAAGGCGCCGCCTCGCAAAATAACCCCCCGTCAGGATAAAACAATTGTCAAAAAATATAAAGCTGATCCTTTTAAATCCTTACGCGCAAAAATGGTCGAAGTCGATGCAGAATTGTGCTTAAACGTGTCAAGTAGACTAGTGCGGAGACATTTAAATGAAAGTAATTTGTTTCGGCGTGTGAGCAGAAAAAACACGCTATTGTCGAAAAATAATATTAAAGCGCACTCACAGTCACAGATTAAAAGATTTAAATTTTTGGAAGAGAATACTTTTTATGGACGGAACTAAAATAAACCGCATTAGTCCTGATGGAAAAACATTTGTGCATCGAGAGAAAACCAAGAAATCAGTTCAAGACATGCCAAAAAGACCGTAAAGCACGGTGGAGGAAATTTAAAAATTTGGGGGTGGTTGTCATTGCATGGCGTTGGACCATTAGTAAAAATAGAAGGCAATATGGATAAATTTACATATCCTGATATACTAAGGAATACAATGGAGCCAAATACTAAATGTTATGCCAGCAAATTGGATCTTTATGCAAAAATGCACAAGAAAAAGTGGTAAAAAACTACGGAACAAATTTCACTTCTCGATTGGCCAGCGCAAAGTCCAGATCTAAAGCCGATCGAGAACTTGTGGAATGATGTCAAAGGAAAAGTTGGGCAGAAGGAAGTTATAAATTGCGACGAGCTTTGGGCAGATGCCAAAGGTTAATAGAGAGCTTGCCATGCAGCTGTGAAGCGGTGATTAATAATAACGGTTATTTCACAAAGTATTAACAGGTTACATATAATATCAAAGAATTTCACGCCACTTGTTAATAATATTTATTTGGCCTTGCAGATATTTGAGAGTGCGCTAAATATATGTCCAAATCAATTGTGACTTTATAATGTAAAGTGAAACAAACGTTGGATTTTTTTATAAGTAACTAAGTAAGTACCATAACTAAGTTATGGTATATGCAAATAAAACTTTTCGAATTAGTTATGCGAATAAGCTGCTCTTATTCTGGGCAAAATGGTCAATATCATGTTTATAACAAGGACAAACTTCCCTTACATTGCTTTAAAATAAGCGCAGAGTAATAGGTATCATAAACAGATATATACATACATACATACATACTATACTACACTCACATGTACATTCAACTACGAAAAATAAAATCATTGCTTAAGAGGCTTACTGTACCTTCAATTCTGAATGACAAGTTAATCATTTAAAATTCTATTAAATGACGTTGTCAATTCAAGCAGAAAACAATCTATGCGCTTCTGCTTTACGCTATCTCTATCTCTCTCTTTCGCTCAACCATGCTGCGCCCGAAAGTAGGCAACAATTGCCTGCAGTGGCGTTTGTGTGGATCGAGAAACAATTGCACTTTTGAAAAAGGAAGCCGCCGCCGTTATTCAACACACATACACGCCCATTCTCACTGATGCCCACACTGAGGGACACAAAAAGTGGGTGAGTGTGTGAGTAAGTGAGGTGGAAGCGTTTCCGGTCGTCGACATTGCTAGAACGAGCAACAATGGCATCAGTTGTCCGTGATTGTTGCTACGTGACTCAATTTCTTAACATTTTCGTTGCCCTGCAAGTTCGTTGCGTGTGAGCACTTGTCATTTATGTGCACACACATATGCATACACGTCTTTACTATGTGTTCGGGAACATTAGCGATTGCCGCATGTCATTTGGACAAACGTTCACATACATACATGCTTCGTGTTTTCACATGCAATCGGCTTGTATTATTGAACTTTGTGTAAATAAAAGTACTTTCGGCACCAACAGCTTCATTTTTTTTTTTTTTTTGAATTTTGGAAATGTGTAGTAAAAAATTTTCTTGTGTATTGAAAAGTTTTAAAAATTGAATTTGCTATGTAATGTGTAATTTACAATTTCTGTATTCTACTGGTTCTTTTGATATTATGCATATATATATTACATACATTAATGTTCCGATGCAGCAATTTTAAATACCAATTTAGAGTGATCCGACCATTTTCAGTAATTTGCTGCCAAAAAACTATTTCTATATTAATTTATTTAAATTTTATTTCGAAGAATTTCTTATTTTAACAGCTAAACAACTTACAATTTCTCTTCAAATAGTTTAAATGTTTGTATGTGTATAGTCAATATATATATTACACAGCTTAGTTTAGATCTCTTTAGTAATGATGTATACAAAAAGATCACGGTGCGTAAAGTACTAGATTAAATTACGCTCTGCTTTGATATTATATGGTGCAAGCAGGTTTGCTGATTAAATTCATCTATAAAATATACTAATCAATGGAAATTGAACTTGAATTCAAAAGAGTAGGGAATAAAATAATACATATCATTAACATGTGCAACGTTAACTTCAGCTGCACCGAAGCATAATACCTTCACAGGTGCATTTTTTACAACATAAAATTTTATTAAAAGATCTGTTTTCCGATTTTGATCTGTTAAATGGCAGCTATAAGCTACAGTAATCCGATTTGAACAGTATGATCGCAAATTTTAGCAATACCTTTGATAATAATCTATGCCAATTTCTTAAAAATACCTTAACAAATAAAAGAGTTTTCCATACAAAGACCTCATTTTGATCGGTCGGTTTATAAGGCAGCTATATGCTATAGTGATCCGATCTGTACAATTTCTTCGGAGATTGCATTATTACCGAATTTCTCGAAGATATCTCGTCATATGACAAAACGTTCCATACAAACACTTGCTTCCAATCGTTCAATTTTTATGCGAGCTATATGCTTTAGTGGTCCGATATCGGCGGTTCCGACAACTGAACAGCTTATTGAAAAGAAAAAAAATGTGTGAAATTTCAGAGCGATATCTCAAACACTGTGAGACTAGTATGCGTATAAACAGAAAGACGTACGGACAGACGGACATGGATAAGTCAACATAGCTCACTCCGCTAATCACTGATGTATGTACTTGTATATGCTTTATAGGGTCTTCGACGTTTCCTTATAGGAGCTACCAAAAATCGCGGCAAACTAAACATACCCAAAATGTGATTTTTTGATGTTTTTTTTTAAAGAAATATTGCATTAAATGTGTTACAATTGACAGTAAAATTTTTGCAAATATTTGCTTGTATAGTTTTGCAATAGAACTATTTTTGTATATTGCATAATAACTATTTTTATAACTCTCCAATATTATCGGTATATAAATTACCTCAGATTCACAGGTGAAGAGATTTGTCTTCTTCGATTCACAACATCTCTGCGTGCTAGATTTTTCGAAACAGCTAAAAACCAACTTTTTCCCGTTGTATGGTATTTAATACAAGAGATTATGCCAAAACAAAGTTTTTCGTATAGACATCGTTTTGACAGAAAGTTGTTATTACGTCGTGAACGAAAACAGTGGCGCTAAGCTTATTTGAAATTACTGTTAAATTTTAATTATTTCAGCCTTGGTTTCCCACACATTCCTTAATTTATGAGGCAGCATACAAAACACATTCAAATCTATTATTCTTGTTGTTACTTATTTGACAAATAATCTCTATGACAGACGTGAGTTGTTTGTTCGATTCGTCACCAACCTGGCTTTTGGCGAATTCAAAACGGATATGTTTAAAAGCGTAGTTCAATTTTTTCGCTGATACATTTCCATCGTTAGTCTCTTATTGAAAACTCAAAGAAAAATTACTCCGCAGCATCCATCTGGTATACTACGCATGATCGTATTCGCCGAAAACAAGTTAGTAAAAAGTACACTCGCTGAATCTACTCACTAGTACATAACGCAAAACAATCAACAACAAAAATCAGATTTAAGTGTTGCCAATTCGATTTATATGAATTGTGCGTGTTCAATTGCTTACAACCATACTGTGCACATACAAACTCAGACATAATCTGCTTGTGTAAGCTTTTATGTAGGCGGTACTTGGCGTTGTAAGCATTTTTACGGATATTTTCCACACATTAACTTTCCGAATGTGTTTGTATTACAAGCGTAAATGATTTCTTCGGTTTTATTGCTCGTGCATTTTGTTGCTTTGAACCTTTACTGCGTACGTGTTGATTGCAATCTTTCCGCTTGCTTTGGCCTTCTAATCAACAAAGTTATGCGTCTGATTTCACTAATTCTGATTAACACAAATATGATTATTAGCAAACGTGACGGTTGTGAGTGAGACCAAATTACAGGAATGTTATAGTATATGTTTGCATAATTGATGTAATTTACACACTTACGAATGTACCGTAATCATTGTTATATAATACATGAAAGTAAAGTAGAAATACTAATATTTTTAGTATTAATAAATTTCTATATCAACTTCGAAAATAGCTGTTAAAAACTTTATAAATGTGTGTATATTTTAATTGAATAAATTCTAGAAGTTTAAGTGGTCTGAAATAATGACTTCTCACTAACCCGATCATTGATAATAAGTAGTAAGCCATTTGAAGAATTTTCCCAGAGGTGATATTCTTACTCAGCACCAAAACCTTATACCAAATACTGAGGTATATGAAAACCTATGCTTTCGAAAATTTAATCTATGAGTAATAAGTAAATATTTTGGCTGCCATCAGGCCCATCCCACCAAATAAATATACTATGGAATTATTTAAAGTTAAACAGACTATATGAAATCAATAATTCAAATATTTTTTGAGTTCAGGGAACTTTCCTTCAAGTCAAAAATACAATTATTTAATAATCATACTATATTTTCATAGGATAAGCTTTTAAAATAAGCATACTAAAATTTTAAATCAATACTTTAAATATTTTTTTAGTTAAAGGCTTCTAAAGCGGCTCAGTTCAATCCGTTCTAACATTTTATCCTTAAAAACGCTTTTTTCGAATCAGCGTCTTTCGAATTAGCTGCAGCGACCTACCAGTTTTTTTATTTGATTAAAAATCGTATTGCGGCAGGCCTAAAATGACCAACCATTAGAGTTAAATTAAAAAAATTGTTTTTAGACGCAAATTGTTTGATCTATTTTAATAAACGAGAGTCGTCATGCTCATAAAACCACGTTTAACCTAAGCGGCATGTTACTCAACATACAATAGTTAAAATAAAAAATTGGCAACAGAACTCTCCAAGCCCGAGAAATTTTAATTTAAAAATTCCCGTTATTTTTTGAACACACCTCGTATTCTAAAAGTATGCATAAATATATACAAGTACCTTTATAATTTTAAATCATTTGATATAGTAGTTTTTTTTTACTACACACTAGGTATGCTCCTTAATATTCTTTTAAAATAAATTTTATGAATTTATACTTGAGGCAGTGTCGCATCTTCTACCACTTTTTGTATTCGACACCGTTTTTATTCACATATATTTTTAAGCACCTCGTGACACCATAGATGTGAACGCATACATATGCATGAGGTAGTGGCGATAAAAAGCACACTTGTATTCATTTTGGCCTTCACTTCTGCGTCTGCTCTGCGTATTCAATGTTTATTCATTTCATGTGTATTTTTGACTACCTGAAATAAATAAGGAGAGATTGTACGGTATGAGGTATAGTCCTTTAATTGTCAAATAAATACTCAACAAACAACTTTTGTTGCAAATATGCGCCTATAAACCGATATGCCTCAAATAAATAAAAGAAATCTTTGGTGATGCCATGATCGATACATACAATACAACTGTCCCAGCATGCTGATTCAAGGTTTACTTAAATCGTGGTAGAATAGCGGATACTTCTGCGAAATCATCATGCTATATGTGTATGTAAAAGGTTTTTTTTTTTAGAAATTGGAGCCGTATGCCAGCAATAACGTGCCGAATATTTTCTTCCAAGGACTCAATCGTTTCGATTCTTAATTTATTTTTAACAGTATAGACAAGCGACTCCTTGGAGGACACGCCTCAGGCCCACGATGCGAGATAATTCTCTCTTCAAATAATTTGATTATTCCGTTGGCTATATGGCATTTAGCGTCTTAATCATAGCACTATAGCGTTCCGCATTGACTGTAACATTATGGCCGACTTTATTTTTGTAGAAATTTGGACCAATGATTCTCTCTGGCCATAAGACACACCAAACAGTGACTTTTAGTGGATGTAACGGCGTCTCAACAATTGTTTGTGGATTATCATCACTCTGAACACGACAATTTTGTTCAGTTACGTACCCATTCAACCAAAAGTGAGCTTTATCGCTGAACAACATTTTCTTGTGAAAGTCGGGATCGGGATATCTTCCATAAGGTAAATGGGCACAGATCTAAATGTTGTGCGCGATGGCGCATTGACTTATTCAGATCTTCTTCGATACTATGCTCTCTTCGTCTTCGATGCGCACTGTATGGCGTGTTCGACGTTGCGCATCATCCACTAGAGGAAGCGTGGTGCGAAAGCGATTGCAGAGTAAATCTATTCATTATAGAATTCTATAAAATTATAAAATAATAAATGAAGTAACAGCTATAAGAAAGAAGAAAGTCCGTTTAATAGTAAATCTTTGAAACTTTAACTTTTTCCATTCATTAGCACCCATGTTGCAGTTAAGTGTCAAATTGCACAGCCATTTCTCCAAAACCCTAATCATTTCCAAGGTTTTTATTTATTTTTTATTTTTGCTTTAACTACTTAGTAAACTGCAATATTATATACTATATATATTAAGTTAAACCTAACTATTCGAAAACTTATTGATTTCACCAGAAATACCATTTGACATATTTCAATTAGTCAAAAGTTTATTTAATTGTGACAGTAACAAAAGCCCGCAAATGCGAAAAGGGCAAAAACAAAAATTCACCGCAACACTTAAGAAACTTTAGAAGATTAATTATCAGCAGTGAAGAAGGCAAATGCCGCAAAAAGGAGATATGTAAGTTTATATATAATATATTGAGGGAAATACAGTGCAGCGCATAAATATTCGTATAAATAATATCAAGTTACGAAAAACTCTTATATTCAAAGAACAGATTTTGTATGGATTTTACGCAAGGCAATCCTTTTTATTCTCAGTACCAACAATATATATTGGATCACTAGAAGCTGAGGTTTGGCTTTGTTAGACATTTTTGTCTGATGTATTAGGAGTTATTGTAATGAGCACAATCCATCAACGATTCATGCTTTTAAAAACGAAAATAAAGTGTGTAGTAGAAAGATAAAATCAGAATCGTTATTATAAGCCTGTTCCATAAATATAAGATATATTTGCGCTTTTGAACAACCGATCAGCTTGAGAGTATTTTGAGTTTATAAAAAGAGATCGATGAAATCTCAAGATATTTTTAAGTAGAGACGATACATATTTATTCCTGATTTATTACTGATATTAATCAAGTTAGCCTCGCTGGTATAAATTAATTCCATTTTTCTAAAAAAAAAACAGAAAGTCAAAAATTATAAAAAAAAATGTATTAAAAAAGTTAAACTCAGAAAACCATAAGTGTAATCGAGTAAAAAGTCATGCAAATTGAAAGTGGAAATTTGGTTATAAATTTTAACAACGTCAAACATGAAAATTGGCCAATATGAACTACGCACAGCCTCGTCAGCTACGAGTGCAAAGTGCGCACGTGTCTCACTAACGACGGATTCAACTTTCAAACAGCTCGAATAGATCTGTCTCACTCTTTCCCACTCGACGGCTTTCTGTGAGCCGCTATTTATGGTTTTTGAACGTGACTAACCGGGGGCACACACAGATTTTTACGGCCGATAAGAGCCCAGTTTTGCTGCAGCTTTTTATGCCATCTAAGCAATTGTGAATTTTTCCATTTCTTTGCCGACTAAAAGTGCTGAAAGCAGTAAAACCGGCACTCGCTAGTTGACGAAAGGGGCATCGGGGTGGCCCACGCCTATGACAGGTCTTTAACACTTAACTTGCTGACCAAACTGTTGTTGCCGCTGGCAGCTGAGCGCTCGTTTCAACTCTCCAGGGACTTTCGCTCATACAAACGACCAATTACTGAGGCGAAACCGTGGTATTGGTACGTCACGGACCACCAGCGTGTATTGACGTTGTTTTTGTACAAAGAGAAGCATGGGTGGATGGGGTCGGTGCTCAAGCTGATGGCCAAGTGAAAAAGAGTGTTAAAAGTTTTGCGTATAAATCAAGAAATTAATTAAATTTGACATGCATTTTCGAAAGTGGTCTCATGAACAGCTTGCGACTGGAATGCCAAGTCGTACCCGCTCTGTGGCCAGCTCGGACCACCACCATCGCCCGCTCGCCGCGTTCTTTTGCCGTGCGCATTCGTGGACGAACGTGTGTGCGGGTGTTTAAAATTAAAACTAACAGCGTGAAAAGTGGGCAAAAGTTTTGCTGCTTTTTGTTTCAAGAGTTTTTGTTAAATGTTGCGGTATTGCTGGCAAAGTGAAATGAAAATGGTCCGAAGTTCTACCAAAGAATTGCGAAGTAAAAGCAAGCAACTCGAAAAATGAGTAAAACTTCTAAGCGTTGCGTTAGTAGAGAGAGGAAGGCAAGTTTGAAATATGAGTGCAACTCATAATAGCGTGCTATGGCGGAGCGAAGGAAACGGGAACGGGGAGTACGGTTAGTCGACGGCACGGTTGCAACTGAAGTGTGCCAACTTTCTTAACGTACTCCTCAAACATATACGAATGATTTTTATGAGTTTCTTGATAAGTTCTCAGTTTTGCTGATAAAGTGAGTCACAGTTGTTGTGAGTAAAAGCGAAAATAATTAATATCTGCACTTCGTAGCTCATTAAGATCACTGCAGTGGTGATGAGCTGGGCTTAGAAGCGCTGCTGTTTGGCAAATGTAGGTTATTCGGCTATCCGGATGTACTTGGAAATGCAATTTACAAATTTTGACAAGTTAATATGAGAGAGTAGATCTTTATACCATTAAAAAAGAAAAAAATGCGTAAAGGAATAAATATTACATATTATGTGAATAATACGTCCAGCTACCCACCATGAAGTACTATTTATGCCTGGAAAAAGCTTCAAATAAAAATACATTATTTCTTCTGTGAAGCATTATCAGGGAAGCTGCGCATATGAAGTGGTCCAAACAAGGACACACCGAAATTCTCTCCTCCTGCAACTCTGATCCTTGGATCACTGCATCGCAGAGGCTACTCGTGGCTGCGCTCTCTGCCCACATACCGACGAGAGATGACGAAGAGACGCAGTGACTTTTTTCACGGATGGGTCGAAGGTAGGAGGGAAGGTTGGAGAGGGAGTATTTTGTAAGGAGCTTTCCGTCAATCTTGGCCTTAGACTTCTGGACCCCTGAAGGGTTTTTCAGGCAGAAGTGGCTGCTACTAGGGTGGTAGCAGACGTACCGCTATGAAGTGTAGCTTCTTTGAGTGAGGTGCGCATTCACTCGGACAGCAGTGCGGCAATACTAGAGCTCAGCTGGCTAACTGTGCGCTCAATCTAGTCAAGGAATGTCTGTCCATTCTAAACTGTCCAAGTGAGATCCCTGTTTCGATCGATCTCATGGCACAACCTAACTTTCTGCGTCAAAACTTGTAGGTCCTTTAATTGTGTGTATTAATTCTGTATACTGTGTATGTATTTGTCAGTTCTTTGCTAATTATAGATGAGCTGTGCTCTCTCGTCAAATAATTTGCCAATGGGTTCGTACGCCATGAATACACAAAAGAGAGCATACAAGAAGTTTTGAAAATGTTACAACAACTTTATAATTTATCTCTAATTAATTATACTAATTGGTGAGATTTATACATTTCCCTACAAGGCTCTTCGACTTGAAATCTCTACTTCAATGTGACAATACACTTCTTTATATCAGTTTTTTAACTGATTTGTTACAATATTCGTTGTCAACGAGAATATGACGAAATTTGACTAGAAATGCTTCATAATATAGAGGTAATTGCTGTCTGTTTACACGCTGTTAAAATAGTATAAGCCCTTAGTCTTTTTTATATCTCTTTTATTATACCAGATTGTGCGAATTATACCAGTTAATTTTTTCTATTCTTGAAAACCTTGTGAATTGAATAAAGTTTATATTCACTTCATTGAGATAATTTTATATATTTATACCAGTTTTTTCTCAATGTGCTACAATCTCTAATTGAAGATACTTAATATGTGCAACAATTTCGCTAACCTGTGACTTGCTCATACTGATAGAATCGCTATCGTCGAGCACAAAGAAAAGGTTTTAATGTTTACATTTTACTTTTACGGAAATGTTAGTGTATTAAGTGACTCATACACATCTATGTATGTATGTAGGATATCAAAATTTCGCAAACAAACGTATAAATATATACTAAGGGTATCTGATAAAAGTTAGCTAAGCGCATCGAGAACACTTTGTGGTTAATCTTCTATACACACGTACATACACACAAGTACAATGGTAAACACAAGATTTCTGAAAATGGCCAGCTTAAAAATATCAGGACACAATACAATGAATACATTTCAAAGGATAAATGAGCATGTGCGTAGTGTAGTAAAGTCTATATTTGGGTGATTTCTTAAAGTATTAAACTTTGAATAGAAAGAAGTCACAAACAAGGGTTACATGTATGTGGCTAATCTGCGGAAAGTGTTAAAAAGGTGTCGAAAGCAAAGAAATCCCTCTTCAGGCAAACTAATACATTTGTACATATTTGCATAGGCGGGAATAGAAGTTAGAACTGCCAAAACCGTAAGGGTACATGTTTACAAAGTCAGCTTTACGAGGTTTATGGCCAAACATTTACTTTTTTCAATGTGAGTATTAAGGCTGTGTGATGCTTATTTACATGCCGAGGAGCTTTGGCAAAGAGCCGGTTATTTTGAATAGGTTTAAATTTGAAACTTCGCTTTGGAATTTGTAAAGAAATGCTTCATATAATACTTTTAATTTGTTAGTATAATTGTTCAGGGCTCGACCCATATTAAAATGGGTACTTTTCTAGTCTAAGAAAGCCTAAGCTTAACTATATAAAGATTTTTATTCAAAAAACAATAAAAAATTAACTACGAACCTTCTTTTATTTTCAAAAAATTAAAATAAATAATAAATACACTACAATTAATTGAAAAAAAGTTATGTGTTCACGTCGCGAAATTTTTAAGATGATGCTTTACAAATATATATGGAGACAACGTTTTTAAGTTTTTTTGGCTACTATATATCAATTAGTCGAGATTTCTTAGTAAATTTGTTTAGTGAAAATCGATTTTATTTTTCCAAGCATTTTAATTACCGAAGCAATAAAATTCCGACATTGACATAAATATTGATATGGGAATATATACACATACATGTGCAAACTAATATTCCTAACCAATTACTAATGAGTACTTAATTGCTAATTAATTAAATTCCCTTTGCAACCCTGTGTGGTTAATTCAATTAATAAGGGCTAATAGAAGTTGAGTTAGAAATTGAAATCTACTTCAATATGTAAAAAAGTAATTATCATAAAATATTATGGTTACTTCTTTGAAAGGCGATTTTTGGATATTACAAACAAAAGACTCTATACATATTTTAGGAATACACTGTGCCAAAAAAGGTAAATTAGTCAATCTCGCCGTAATTTTAGGTGTTCTGACCGAACACTGTCTTCTATGTCGAACGCGCTTTGACGCCGTAAGCGCGAAAGCAAGGTGGAAGCATCTTATTTTTATCGCCTCTATTGTCCGCCTGTTGCCAGACTGAATATTAAATATCTCGGTAGACACACCTTTGGCGAACCTAGCGAAGTGGCTGGAATTGATATAAACAAATTTGTGGTATGCTTAAAACGCTCAATTAGTCTTTGAGGATCTGGTGGTATACTTTCAGGAATTTATGGGGAAACACAGAGGACGAACATTTGTCGAAGTGAGATCCATCGTTTAGGATCAACCCTTCCAAACCTAAGTGATTAAGGCCTTTTCCAATCATGAAACCTACTAAATATTCTCTCTAGAATATATAAGCCATAGAATGACCTACGGTAATGAAAAATTTAATTAACAAAATAGCGGTCTTTCACAAGTTATCTAAATTTTCACTGTTATCTAAAATTTTATTCGATCAGACCAATGGATAACACAATACAAAAGATGCAGAAAAAATTTAGTAGTGAACGGATCATATGTCTCCAAATAAGCACTGTAGCAAACTCGAAAAATGCTGTTTCGAGAACAACGTGTTTAAAAATAAATTGTTACTCCTAGAACAAAAAATATTTGAATAGTTCATTTAAAATTTTAGTACGGTATTTTTAAAGGTATAGACAATCGAAATATGCAAAAAAAAATTGTAAAATTTTCACAACGAGTTCAGTTAGTTTCAATTTCAGAAACTCTCTCGGTTCTTAGTTGATTCCTAGTATGGAGTACAAAATATAGGGGAACTCGAATTACTAAATTTTAAAGAATTACTCAATAATTTTATCTCTCGCAAAGAGTGTATTTGTAATTCTAGTAAAAAATTTAGAAATTGTCCCTACACCTTCTTTCTGGTTTTTACAAAATTAACAAAAAGCAAGAAAGTAATGAAACAGTTTATTATTCCTGCTGATCCTGATATTTATAACAAATATGTTAATTGACTCAATTAAGCTGTTTTAAACACATTTTTATGCACAAATTTATGCTTTCACACCGAAATTTTTGGAAGACAATAAAAAAGTAATTTGATATCAGCTGTCAAAAGCTAAGTTGAATGTAAGTGAATAGCAGATTTTTCAACTCAATTTATAACGTAATTGCCCTAGCTAATTACCTGTCCGAAAATATTAAATCACTTAATTAAGCAATTCTTCTAAATTCCTAACAAGCAATATAAAATATGCTTTGCTGTCAGTTGTGAAATACTAACTGTAAACTGAATACATCTGAATAGTAGCTATTACAACTAAATTTTTATATAACCTAATTGCTTCAAACTCTAAAATGAGCATATGCAAATGCCAGACTCTTCGACTCAATTCAAAACCCAATTGTTTCAGCTCTCTTCATTGTCAAGTTTTCTAACAGCAAAGCTTTCAAGATACAATGTTAAAGTACTTTGCAGCCTGCTGTCAAATTCTAATTGCAAATTTTAAATGGCAACCCAGGTTGTATGTATTTACCTACATATTTTTCGTTTGGTAGGCACTTCGTAATGGATAATTTAGTTGCTTTATGGCAAGCTTATTTGGGCATTTTCTTTCCTTTTGTCACCAAATCGCATAATCGAAATAAGTCTCCGACAGATTTTGGTCAGATAAAAGCTTGCCAATACCCTTAACGCTACATACACACACCAATTTACAAGTGGCTGAAGAATATTTCATGTTGCAATTGATTTATAAGCTGGTGGATTTGCACAAGCAAGGGATGCCAAATCAAGTGTTAATATATAAATGTATTTTTCTGATAGTAGGTATTCATAATGTGTGCTCCAACACAAGGTTTGGGTATATGCTGCTAGTTTACTCTACTCATATGTGGCGTAGGTAAATCGAGCTGTCAGTGTGCCTAAGCGGAGATGTTTTTATGACAGTGATCTCCGTTTATATGTTTTTTTATGTCATGCGATTTTTTTTATAGAGAAATACAGCAGCCGGCCTTTGTGGACGGATGTGTGTAAATATTTTTGTTTGTTTGTAAGTGGATTTATGCTTCGATACGAGTTAGTATTGCTAAGTAATGAAATTTTCATTTCAATTTGAATTTGATTTTTGTGACATGAGCTGACAGTAGGCACGCAACATCCAATATATGACAAGCGAACACAACGAGACTGAAATGTCCCAAATTATTAGTTGATGCCCGGCTGAAACAGGCTGAAACGCCTGAAACCACAGAAAATTTGAAAAGAAGAAAACATTTACTGCTGGAAAAAATTCGCATTACAGTTATATAACGGAGCTACACATAAGTGACGCTGAAACACACCTTCAAACATGGATACAAATGTACACATGTGGTTATATTGTGGGCATGTGAGCCTTTGAGCCCACCGTTGCTGGCCCAGCTGACAAACCAAGTTCGACATAATGCCCACTAAACTGCGCTTAATGCCCGGAGAGAAGCTAAATGGCCAGCAAGCAAAATGCCAAACTTTTATATGCGCGGCTTTATAGAAAGAAATCAAAAAGGCTGGTCCACTCTTCACTCAGTCGTTTTCGTGTGAGTTTGTTTGTGTGGTTGTGTGTGACGACTCTGACACATTGAAAAACGAAGGCAAATGTAACATTTTCATTGAGGAAATATTTGAAATTTTTGTGCCTCGTGAAAAGCGTAAAAATAAAGCTCACACGACAATAAAAGTAGTCAGAAATGGCAGAGCGTGGCAGTTGGGTATGAAGGAAAAGGTAATACATTACCAAATGGGTACATACATATGACTATATGTCGTCGTGTATGTGCTCTAATCCGCTTTTGCGCCGCGGTCAGTAGACTGCACGAGACTGCCATCCATGTTGACGCTGATGTCCATATTGATTTAAATCCCCATATGTCCAACTGTGACGGGTAAAAAGTTTTTACCTCTGACCGCAGCCTAGTGCGGATTCCCGATAGAATTTTTTGTCAAACGCTCAACTATTTGCAGACATATACACATACGGTATGTATATACGCCCATTGAAACACATAGGCGCGACTTTGTTTTATGGCATTAAGTGCAAAGTTTTTTCCAAAGCTTAGCTTTTTAACTGATAACTGTTCAGGTGCAGTCGTTCCTGTTATAAATTCATTAGAGTAATACGAATTTTTCAATCTCTATTTTCACAATTTGTCGAGTTTATGTTAGGAAAAAGGAAAATCAGCAGTGTATTTGGTATAAACTCCGCTTGAAGTGAGTTAAAGCTGGCGTTTATCGCTTAGTGTTACCAAAATTAAAATATAATATCCCGGTTGAGCTTTAAACGCTCAAAAAAATTTCGATGAGATAGAAAAAGTTGTGTGAAACTACAACAGAAGTCAAATTTTTTTCTCTGGTTTATTGAACTTAGTTTAGCGACTTTAATATAACGGGGAAATAGAAAAGATGGCACAATTCTCAAATATTGCTCATCAGGTATACTATATTTTTACTAACTTATAGCGCCTCGAGATGGTTTTATATATCAAAATGATCATTATGAGGAGTACATTTGATTTTCCAATATCTGGTTATTAATTTGTCTATCAGCGTACCCGATAAGGTGGAAAAAAACTTAGGCATTATGATATAGCTTGGTCCATTGCTCGGTGCTGAAAATTGTCGGAATCGGGTCATTGCCCCATCCGCAAAACACCGACATTCTCAAATATATAACATAAAGTAAAAAACTCAAATTAGTAGAGGAAAAATAGAATCCCCATTTTGTCCTATAGCTGTTCAAAAATTGGTCAACATACACACAGGTGCAACTTCATGTAGCACAAGCTCTCGACAAATTTGAGTAACATTTGTTATATCGAACGAGTGTTGTTTTAGATATGTGCTTTTTGATAAAGCAATCGTTTTTTCAGAGTTGGTCTTTTTGACTTGATTTATTCTCAGTTTGTCTTACCATTTCATAACGAATAGGCCTGTTCCGGAACAACGTTTGCAAATCGTGCAATTTATTACCGAAATAATATTTCGGTTTCCCATCATCAGAGTATCGAAGAAAACCCGAATTAGTCCATCGGTTGTTGCGCGCAACAATTGGAGCTGTGCCCATCCATTTTATGGAAGATTTTGCGGGAGGATCTTGGTTTGCGAGCTTACAAAATTTAATTCGTGCTAAAATTGAAGAAGAACGACCATCAAGCGCGTCACACGCTTGGGGAACGGGCCCAAAACAAGATGGCCACCGATCCCGATTTTCACAAGAAAATTTTGTTCACTGATGAAGCTCACTTTTGGTCGAATGGGTACGTTAATAAACAACAAATTTGTCGCATTTGAGGTGATGATAATCATTAAGACTGTGTTGAGACGGCGTTATATCCACAAAAAGTCATAAAGCCTTATGATCAGAGAGAATCATTGGTCCCGATTTCTTAAATGTTACACTCAATGTAATTGCTGCAAAAAGTGATGGAAAATTGTTACTCTCGGCAGAAATTTGTTCGAGCCAGTCGTGTCGGTCATTTTTAAAACATATTGACAAAACCTTATCTTTATAATAACTCTAAATTCTTGGCCATAACATTATATTATTTGCGTTTTATTTCTTCTTGAAAACCACATATCTAAAAAACACCCTTTATATAGCATTCTCGCGTTGACTAAAGAAGCATATTCTCAAAAGCGTCAAAATTTCATGAAATTCACGCTTAAGCCATTTTGACACATATACGCTACAAAAAGCTACTTTATCCCAAGAACTTAAGTGAGCTTTGAATAAATAACTAAAACAAGAAATGATAAGAAATAAATTCTATTTAATACTGTTAGTAAACTAAATTCATACTCAACCTAAATAAAATTAAAAATTGTCAATAATAAATTTGAATGATATATTTATTTATACAAGTTAGTATTTAGAAGTTTAATGTTTGATATTGACTGACTTAAATATTTTTTATTGCCATCTTTCTACACCAGCTTAACTATTTTACACAGCACATACAATTTGCTATATTTACATACACATATGTACATATGTATGAAAAAAATGTGTCTTCCATCCAGCTGGCCTCTGGTTTTTGCAGTTTATTATTGACTCCAGCTTTTAGTGTTCACCTAAATCCATTCAAACTTGTTACATATCGACATCTGTACATACATACCTACATATATACAAATGTTTGTCAGGCAAAAATTCATTCGACTGGATTAAAAGATTAGAATGAGATTATGATTGCAGTGTGGTGGAGATAGAAAGCGACAAAAATGTGTATTTCCTGCACCGAATTAAGTTGACGTTGGATACACCTAAGCCTTAGCAATCTCGTTTTCCTTCAAAAGAGATATTTAGGTACGTATGATACCAGAGGTGAATAAAAGAAATTTCATGATAGCATCGAAAGCCTTTATAAGGCAATAGATTTTTAGGAATTATTGCACGAAGTTTGCTTGCAATTTTTAAGAATTTTTGCAAAAGCAAATTGTAGGTTTGAAGCTAAGAACCTAATTACTTTATCCAAAACGTAATTTTTGCAAGAACTATATAAATAGATATATTTCAATGTACTTGAATTTCAGTTTTAAAAATGAGCAAATGCTGGGCTTTTTTGAAGGACAAAGTACGAACATTCCTCCGCATAAAAGGACTGACAGTGTCTTGTAATAATGAATTAGCAAGTTCGAAGGAGAGAGATAAATATTCAGGTCCGTATATTCTTCGAAAGCTCGCTATGTTGAGCAACAGCTAAGATACAATTATGTAACTTGTATTGAAATAGATTTGAAATAAAGTGGATTAACGATTATTTAATACACGCTTTTTTACTTCAAAAGGAAAAGAATAGTATTATTCCAATGCTACTATCTGATCAAATTGCACCCGGATTGACAAAAAACCAACATTTTCACGTATTTGAATACAAATATTTATTATTGCGACAGAATTTCCCAGCCTAATTCTGAAATTTTTTGACGAGTCAATTTATCACAGTGGCGTAAATGAACTTTATATCAGTTGGCATGGGTATACTATCGTTTGGATTCGGATAGAAGTTTCCGGTAGCCCTAGTGTATATATTACAAGCATCTAATTTTGCATACACTTTTTATTTATACACAAAAACCAAGTCTCGTCAGCAGTGATGATACATTTGATAAATGTATGGTCATCAGGTACGTTATCAAATATCTTCGTTCCGACCTGTCGACGTCATTTTTGCAAAAGATTTAGGTAGGAGCCTAGCATACCTAAAACTATACTCAAACATACCCTAATCTATACCCAAAACATTAACCAGAATGTGTTGAGTCGATTCATAGGAGATGTTAACATCTTTTCCTATCACACTGAGGGTAAAACAACGATTTTCAATCACTGTTTCTTTAACTTTTCGATGATCCGTAACAGAGGTGGTCGACTATATATATCTCATGTACTCGATAAATGAGTGCTTTGCGCCTCTCAAATGCTTGTGTTCGTCATAAAATAACCTCCTGAAAAAAACATCTGATTATATTGGAAACTAAAAAATCCTGCAAACTGGTTGGTAATTTTTTTTTACGTGGTACAAATATCCACAAAAACCTTTTGCGTCTTAAACAAACCGCTGCCAAGCACACCTTAATTGACATATGGTGATCAAACTACACACTAACACAAAATCTGTACGTTGTTGCAATACCTTTAATAGATGAAAGTGTAAGTCAATTTATCTTAAGCTTAAAATGAAATCTAAATCGAAAAACAATGACTGAATCTAGATGTTTTCTCTACCACTGCTCAGCTTTTGTTTTGAAAAACTTCCGTAGTCAAACCATCTTTAGCCAAACAAAGAAATGTGTTACTGGAAAAAATTGTTGTTCAGTAACACTTCTATAGTTTTAATCCATACTTATGAATTTAGTGGTATCCTTAGTTACTTTAGTCACAAGGGTCAACCCATACAAGCAGTTTTGAGAAGAGGCATGGAAGAGAAGTCTATGGCAATTCAACGATTTGGCATCCTGGAGTCAAAATTCTGTGATTCTCAGTACTTCTTGCGCATTCAGGCTATAGAAACACCAGAATTATCTGTATAGCGCAATAACGGTAGCGGCGACCATTTGAAGTACTTATGAATACATTCTTTAATCGGCTTGTCCTTTTGTGCAGCTAGTATAAATAAATACCATAAATCTTAAAATCACCAAAGTAAATTAATTGATAGTATAATTTTAAAAAATTTAATTCAAACTTTGATTTAACTGGTTAGAAAACTGAAGAAGGTATCTAGTCCACCCTACGTAATTATATTTGTAAAATTAAAGCGATTCGAAATTCAAAATATAATTTTCTTTCTTTGTGCAACAACAAAAGAAAAATTTCAATTTCCAACAAATACAAACAGTTCTCTCAGAAGGCGCTGTTATCATTTCAGTTAGTGACACTGCCTCCATTCTCTTGTGAATTTATTGCTCCTCAGTGCCAAACACCTTCCGCCCGCTTAGTGAGTGAAGAAATGTTAGGCGTTGGGGATTCATTTGCATAAAGTGCAGAGATCAAAACGCATCCTGGTGCAGTGGTTCTTAATAGGCTGAAAATTATCTTTCCTTCAAAATGTCAACTGCTCATTGTTATACAATTTGTAGCATCATTTTGTATGAATCTTGATGAATTGCCTGAGTGAAGAGAACTATGGAGCTGTGGTAGTTGAATTATGACCATTGTGTTTATCGCTATTAAGACTGAAGCAAGGTAAGCGAGTGTTGTTAGCTGCCTGCAATTTGGGTATACACTTGCTTGTGGTTGGATTATTGAAATTAAAAGAGATTTGGATGCAGTGAAGTTTAATAAGAACAACATCCTTAAAAAAATGAGTATTTGGGTTCAAAATATAATGTGATGAATCCCAGCGTTCTTGGGCCCAACATCCTAAACATTTTTAAAATTCATTTCAAAGCTTAATAGGAACTTTGGGCTTGTATATATTGTTGTTTAGATAATCAAATGGCCACAACATATTGGATAAGTTATGGCTTCTTTATTGGACTCTTCGCCATCATGTTACATCCGCTCTCATTGTAGCAGTATATGAATATCGAAAGCTAAATAAAGCCCCCATGTTAACATCGATTAAGTTATATGAGTATATGTGTATGGAGACCAACTTTCACCTTCTAGCGATATCGATCAGCTTTGGTCTTTTCTCAAAAATATCGACATAGTAACTAAAATTTTCGACTATCGGATCAATATTACTTATTAACATAACTATTCGAGCTTGGAAACCTCCGTGCATGACGGTTATATCGGCATTTGCCAAGCATTCCAAGAACTTATGGAATAAATCTTTGATCGAAACAAATTTCTATGTAGAATAATGTCTAACAAAATCCGATAGTTTTGAGATGTTTAGTACAATGGAGACTCTCTAGGAAAAAATATTATCCTTTACTCTCTAGCATGTTAACTATAGCTGAAGTCGTTTTCCATACAAGGACTTCATTTCGATTGTTCAGTTTGTGTAGCAGCTATATATTGTAGTGGCCCGATATTGACGGTTTTAACAAATTAGCAGCTTTTTGAAGAGAAAAAGACGCGTGTAAAATTTTAGATCTATATCTCAAAAACTGAGTGACTTGTCGCGTATAAAAAACGCGGTCTGACAGTTGGAAATGGTTAAAATGAACCCGTTCATAATGCTGATCATTTCTATATATATTTTATACGGTTTCCAATGTTTCCTTATGAGTGTTACAAACTTTGTGGAAAACTTAATATACCTTGTTCAGGGTATAAGTATATATATAAATATATCGATTATATTTATTGAAAAGGGCGTTAAGCCTAGCCTTCTTCAAAAAAGATTTATTATTAAAATTTCTTTTCACTTCGCATCCCTCGTACAATTTGTCTTAATTATTATAAACTTAACTCTACCTATTGTGAATTATTTGATGAAATTAAAAATGAAATAACTTATCCCACTAAAAAAAATTTAGCAACTTATAAAGCTTAACCTTTTTCGCAGTTTATCGCATTAAATTAAAGGTAAGAAAATCATAATATGACGTGCTAAAGCGCAACGATTTCATTGCCTGCCAACACCACGTCTACTTCCCACCCGAATAACCGTGCGTGCACTGAGCATATTGACACTGTTTGGGTAATAAAATTAGGGACTCGGACGACGATAACTTTAACAGCCTCAATGCGCCACATTTTCGCCGCTTAAGCCCTTTGACAATTTTTTTGGTGCGCCAGTTTATGCCAAAAGCAATAAAATTAATGCGGAAACTTTTTCTTGCCAACGTCTTGCATTTTTCATTTCTTTTATTTGGCGCTCCTACTTAGCCCGGACACGCGGATACGAAGTAATGCGACGTGTTTTTTAAGGGATTTCCTTCTAATTTTACGCCACAAAGTGTTGATGCTGTGTACATTTCGCCGTGGAATTTGTAATGAGGATTAGAAGTTTGACCTCACCACTAAACCAAGTGGGTAGGGTAAGTCGGTTTGTCCGCACACTAACAAAAACACTAACTTCCATTGATGTTCTACAACGTAAAATTATTGTTGCGTGAAATTAGCAAAAAAGAGGCGTTTATTAGGTTTCTCGAAGGTAAAGTTACGCAGTTGACAGAAAATTAAAGTGTATAACCCTTTTTTGATAATGCAATTTGGTATATAATATGCATGAGTTTTAGTAACCAAGTTAATTTATTAATGAAGTGTTACATTTCTCGCAATCAACCAATTTTCGGATAAGAGTTGGATATACGGCTTTTTAGATTGTGGTCTGTATAATAATTAAAGAAGATTGTGCTGGTATTAAACAAGTAAGAAACAATGAGAACTTCTAAGTAATTTACACGAAGTCTTACGAACCATCTTTACTCAAGTTTAGAAACAGAAAAAAACCGAATTTTAGTAATTATTAAGTAAAAGAATATCGAAATGAAAAGAGTATCACAACCTTCGGTCGAAAATATGCTAATTAGAGTAATTCATTATCCCTACCTCTTAACGTTAGTTTTATAATGTTTACGGTACAATAATAGTACGCTATCCGTAGAGAGCGACGAAACGAACAAGCAACTGACATAAAGTAAAATGGCCGTTAACCGCAAAGGGTCAATTAGAGAGTGGCGAAAAAGCTTAAGTTAGAAAGTTACGAAACGAACAAGCAACTAACATAAAACAATAGTTTGCTAAACGTAAAGACCTCCCTTAGAGAGTTGCGAAACGAACGCGCAACTAGCATTAAGAAAAAAGTGTGTTGAATGAAAAAATATTTTAACGAATTCCATTCAAAGATTTTAATGAGTTATTCCTATTCAATGAGGTAATAAGTTCCACATACTTACTTCTTGCTGATTCCAGTAAAAGTTTACGAAAAACAAAGCTTAGCTCAAACATAGTAAGTAAATAAAGGATGATTTAAAAGTAATTGATAATAATTTGGTGCTAACACCCTTTCTAGTCTTTACTTTGCAAGGCCCTAAAAAAATTGGCAATTATAATATCCCCCATTACCACAATACAATTTACTATAATCCACTCGAATAAAATAAATAAGCAACTAATGAAATGGTTATTATAAAAAGCCAAGGTATTTTCGCCAACTTAAGGATTTTTTGCCAACTGCCAAGAAGGCTTGAAGCTACTCCTTCATTTGACTTTCATTTCACCAGCTTATTCCAGCAGTTTGTCGTCTGCCATTCAGACTATTCGTCTTCAGTTGTAACGGTGTCTGCTGTGATGGCGCCATTCTTCATCTCACTTGGCTTCATTCCAAGAAGTTCGCTCGCTTAACGGTGCTACCGTTGACAGTGTCGAATGCCTTCCGGGTCGACAGAATTCACACTTTGTCAATGAATTCTGCCCTACTCTGTGCTCTCTGGTTGTTTCGACGTAGTAAAATAGAAAAGTGAAAAATGAAATAATAAACAGTGCGCAACAATGCCCATCCCTTTGCCACTTGACGGGAGGGTTGCTGCGCCAAGTTGAATGCTGCAACTTATTCTTATTTTAATTTCATGCTTTGCCACTTTGGCGTTTTTCATTTTGTAATATTATTGTGTAATGACATTTCACGCCAAACTTTTTGACATCTTTCTCTCAAGTACATAGTTTAAAATGTTGCAGTCAATATCTGCGCCCTTTTATTTGAATTTGCGCTTCAGCTAATTTTAATAGAAATAATTCGTCTTCTGTTCTATGCTCCTCTATATAAGCGTGTTTATAAATATATTTACCTTAAATTTATATATTAATTTGACTTTTTCAACATCGCTGCCTATAGTGATTTAATAATGAATGAGCAAAGCTGGAAAAGAAAATATTTCAAACAAAATGGTGTTAGAGAACAACGAAGGCTTTTACACTCTTACAGTGTTCGTATAACTGTATATCCATTCAGGGTAAATGGCGGTATGCTTACACACTCTCCTCCATGCCACAATGTTTGAGTCCCAATTTATTTATCTTACACGTTTTTCTTATACCAATTCTTCTTCTAATCTTTTTTGGTACGTTTGCAGTGATGGTACCAATGCATTGAAGACAATTTTCTCACAGCTCAGTTCTATTTTCAAGTAAGTTTTTTCACCACAGGGACGTAGTAGCGGGACAAAATTCCGTCACGCTCGCAGTACAGAAATTGAAATGGCTACGCTTCTATCAAATTTCAACCGTTTCAGACACATAGTTTCATTCATAACCATGTTTCTTAAAATAATGTAAAAAAACAAGATTTCGTCGCTGATTCTCTAGCCGTGTTTGATGTTTAAGCGCAATTCGATTGAGTTCCGTTGACGTTGGACTTCGCCCGACGAACCTTCTTTGAAGATGGCAAAGACTGCCCTATTAACCACTGGTGTGCATCGCTTTTTGGGATTTACATGGTGTGATTCAAATAGGTTGACTTTGAGCTAACAAAATTTCTGAGAATAATACCTACTAAGTTCTTCTCATCTCAGCTAACAGTTTGTCATCTCTTTCTCAAAAATGTTCGAATAGAATACCAGATACGAAATATGTACATCTCAGTGCTTAGAGCTGACTTTGTACGGCAAATGCCAATCAATGGCTTAACAAATCGCAATTTATGTCAACAATCACGCACATTTTCACAATTCCTGACAAATATATCTGATAAAGTCGTGTGAAAATTTCAAGTCGGTAGATCCAGCCGTTTCGAAAAAAGATTCCTCGCCGACTCTAAAACCAGCGTTTCGAGAAAGACGCATTTAATTTTAAGTAAAGTTTTGGTAGCCGATTACACTAGCTTGTAACATTCTTATATAAATTCGAAATTTTTTCCAAGATCAACTTAAAATTTTCGGAGAATATTCTCGATTATACATATGTATGTACATTCAATATACTATGTATATGCAAAAAAAGAAGAATTTTTGGAAATTCACATAGAGATTTTTGTTAAATAGATATTGATTTGGGAGTATATGTTAAATATTATTGCTTTAATCTGACTGAGTTTCTCAGAAAATAAATTTATATTTGCCAACAAATGCAGAAATAATACATAATGTATATTGTGTATGTAAACATAATCATATAATCTTTCTCAAATTAGTTAACTTTAGAAATAAGTAAAATGTAGTCACTGGCACAAATAAACCGTAAATATTTCATCTCATTCAAAACAACAAAAAATATATTTCTTTACATTCATAGACTTTTAGTCATGCTAAGTATTATTTAGAGGCGGAACAAAAAGGTTTCAAATCAAAATAAAACAAAAATTGTGAAAAAATTATTTTTTTCCAAAGAAGACTGATAATTCAAATTCTGATTTCAAAAAGAGAGCGCTATTAAACTTGAATTATATGTATGAATTAAATTGTAAAAGAACTAACCTTGAAAAGACAATTGGAAAAAATTGGTTAGAATGGAATTTCATGAGTTAATGAAACACTAAATAATAGTAAAAAAAATAAAACACGTTTACTTCGGCTACACCAAAGATATAATACCCTTCAAAAAAAAAAAAAAAGGTTCCTCACAAAAACTTGTTTTCGATCGTTCATTTGTATGGCAGCTATATGCTATAGTAATCTGATCTGAACAATTTCTTTGGATATTGCATTAGTGCCTTAGACAATATGCCATGCCAAATTTCGTGAAGATATTTCGTCAAATCAAAAAGTTTGCTATGCAAGCACTTGATTCCGATCATTCAGTTTGTATTGCAGCATATGCTATAGCGATCCAATATCGGCGGTTCCGACAAGTGAGCACCCTCTTGGGGAGAAAAGGATGTGTGCAAAATTCCAGATCGATAACTCAAAAACTGAGGGAGTACTTCGGGAATATACGGACAGACGGACAAGACTAAATTGACTTAGCTTATCATACTGATCATTGCCACTGGTAGGTGTTACAAACTGCGTGGCAAACTTAATATACCCTGTTGCGGGTATAATTATTCGTTCATGAACATTTGGATATCCGAAAGCTCAATAATTACAGACAATCACTCATTACTGCAGAAAAGTAATTACTTTGACAAATGCGTAGATTTTTTTATTAATTAAGTATAATTTTTTTATGCACCATAGTCAGACGCCGCTACGTGCCATGCAACCATTTGTAGCATCCACAACATTTTATGCGCTCGAGGCGTCAATGAAACGGTACTTTGTATATAAATTGTATTAAAGGTGTAAATTTGCATTTATTGATAATTGCAGCCATTTCGATTGAGGTCAAAATAATACCGTTAAACCTTCGACCGCTTGCAACAAGGAACTGTTTAAATTTCATTATGTTAAATGGCAATGAAAGCAACAACACATGCAACCGAACCCAGCAAGTCGCCGACGCTGCAACTCCAAATGGCCACATGACTTTTATTGCCTGCTACCATGTGATATGTCTGTCTGTCTGTCTGTCTGTCTGACTGCCTATCATGGCCGTTGTGTTGGTTCATCATTCTGTCAGCAGTCAATTAAGTGAATGTCACAGAGAGTTGCCGCAGAGGCTTTGTTGACGTATCGGCCTATATGGATCCAGCAGGACCGCAGCAATCGACTATTACCGTCCAATCGTGTATGAATATTAATACTCACACACATACATAAGTATATACATAAATGCATGCAAATGAATGTGCGCTCGTATGCATACGGATAGCTGCATATTAAACAGAACTGTAACGGTACTGCAAGGATGATGCACGGCGCATAAGTAGTGTACGTATGTATGATTGTGTGTGTATGTGTGTTTAAATAAGTGGAGGCATAAGCAAATAAACTTGGTATTGTCACCAAATGCCCAGCGCTCACTTAACAATTCATCAGTTAATAAGAGCTGGAGCCACAAAAAATTGTTTGCACAGACTATACATACTACATATACATTAACACCACATATATAAATCATACATATACATTAAGGTGTCCGGAATGATACTTTTTCCCATATATTTTTTGAACTTCAATAAATTAAAAATTAAATATATTGTAATACAAGCGTACAATACAGCAAAACATTTTTTTAAAAGTTATATGCAATTAAAATTACGCGATTTTTATATAGTTCACCATATCGTATGAGCAACAAAAAATATAAATACATCACTTGTATAAATGCTCAGTACACGTAATGTATAAAAAAAAGCGATCAACTTGGGTAATAAAAGACACCCTAATATACATATATGGATATAGGTATATATATACATATGCTATCTATAAATATATATAAATGCTCAGTACATTTGATGTATAACAAAAAACGATCAACTTGGGTAATAAGGCTGGCTATAAATATGTTTTTTTTTTATATTAAATGCATATAATAAGCGCATATGAGCTCTTATTTATCTGTGTGTGTGTGCTTGTGTTTATGTAAATGCAACAGTGTTGTGCCGTAGGGTGTACACAGTTTTTCTGACAGCTTATAATTGGCAGACTATAATTAAATTGAATTAACCCGCTCGCTGCACATAGGCATGATGGTGATGCCTAATGAGTTGGAAAAATAAGCAATATGTGAGGTGGCGGGCATTGTTTATTTTTAGCTTGAAAATCCAGAAAATGAGAAACGTTGGTATACTAATATTCAATAAATGGAAAACTGAGCAGGTTGCAAATAATAGAGCACCAACCAAAATAGAAATTTACAAGAAAACAATAACATGTTGGGACCGGAAAAAGTTGTCCTAAGCTTTGACATTCACAGGGCAAGAAAGATATAGCTTTAAAAAATCTTTGTGCAATAACTTATATGTATTAATTAATTTTAAAATTTTCGAAAGCATCTACCAAATGTAAAACTGATATAGGATATTATTAAATTCCTTAAGAATTTCTTTTTTTACTAAAAACTTAAGAAGTTAAATAAATGAAAAGAAACTGAAATATGTCAGCTTGATTGCTGATAGGGGCGCACCACAGATTTTCTAGCCGTATTTACTAAAGGCGGTTCTGCTTAATCCCAACAGACCCAAATTTCAAACTGACTATCAATTTGTCAGCAAAAATATTTATAAAATAAGAGGCGTGTTACTACGAATATAATAAAAATTGCAATCCTTACAATCTTCAAAAGTTATCTGAAAAAATATTAAAAATATTTCTAATCACAAAATGATCATATACTCGTAATGTTATGCAATAATGTAATGTTATGATAGATATCAGATTATTTATATTATTTTTTTGCGTAGGCAAATTCTTTATTACCGCTTGAACTAGATATTGTCGGTCAGGTTATCAGTTCTGTATAAAATAAGTTGGTTATTACCCATATATAGAGCCATCGTTGGATTTATGATCTAAGAAATATCAAAAGAAATTTGTTTCCTAGTTCAGATCGTCGTAGACTGTCAACGACAAACTTGCGAGCGGGTTACAGGGATTGGTTTGTTTTTTTTTTCAAAATATTTTATGCAAAATATTTCCCATCTGTATCTATAACATTTTTTTCATCTTTCTGACAATTTTTGGATTCCATCCCAAAAGAACTGCACCGACCAACAAGCCAATTTTTGCTACCCTCTTTTGATGTGAACCAGATCCAGAGAAGGCGTTGACCGAAATAAATGGTAGCCAGAAGGGGAAATTTCTGGACCATAAAGTGGGAAGGCAATACTTCCCAGCCGCTCTTTTTCAAATAGTTTTTAACCGGTCTTGCAACATGGCCCCAAGCTTTGTTATGATGGAAAATTTTTACCTCGTGTCCAGTCGCGAATTCAGGGTGCTTTTCGGCAAACGCTGGTTTCAATTTGATAAGCTTTTGCTGGTAGCGTTCTCGATTAATGGCTTCCCACGGTAGCATCATAATACAGCACGCACTGCTCATTCTACCAACCAAATACAGAGAATTACCTTGGCGTCATGAAAATTGGCCGTGTCGTTGATTTTGCTGGTTGACCAGGTTTCACATATTATTTTTTTTTTAGAGTTGTTATAATGAATCCATGTTGTGTAGCATTCAAGCAGCATTTTTGGCATGCAAAATCCTCTTTCAACGTCTCTTGGACTCAACTCATATGATGCCCAATTTCGTGCTTTTGAATGTATACGGCTGCTTTTAAATGTTCTTAAATAGCTAATTGAGTGACTCCCAAACGCTCAGGACGTTCTTCGTCTTCCAAGCCAAAACCTCCACTTCTTAAACGGTGTAAACCACTTTTCGCATGTTCGCTCAACTAGACCATGTTCACCATAAACTTTCACCAAAATACGATGACTTTTGACTGAAGTTTTCTTCATATTAAAGTAATGAAGAAGAACTTCGCACAAGTTATCAGGCGCAAAGTTCGACATATTTGAGCGAGAAAAGTAATATTTTTGTTTACGCTTCATATGTAGATGATGTGCACCGCTCTTGCTGAATTATATTGCTGAAGGGTTTATGTGTCCATCGGAAGGTTACAAAATCGGCAGTTTAGGCATATGTCACTTCAGTCTGCAAAAATTTGTTCACATTTCACAACTACATCCTTACTCTAAAAATTATTTTAACTCCTATAATGATTATATGTTTTAAAATATGTATATATATAATTGTTACTACTTTCCACATTTAATCCTACTATCGCAGATGAAGCACTTTGCAATAAAAAAAATCAAGAAAGCCAAAGAAAACAAATTTCTTTTAATACTCCACTCGGCGTTTACCGCTAAGTATAAGTTGAGTTAAAAACATGGTCTTGAAGTTTAAAAAAACTTGAAAGTAGTTTATGTTTTCTCCTTATTCAATTTCTATTCTTCTTTGTTTTTGGCATACTACATATCACTTGGCCGGTTTACCAACCTAGCATCGCAAGACGGCATAGCTGAAATACTCTAAGCTGCGGCAACCAACCGAAATGAAATGAACTTAATTAATTAGCCAAACTCTCCGGGGAAGTTCAGTGCTGAACTCGGCCACAATCTGATTTCTTTTGAGTTTATGTCATTCCACTGAGCTCTGCCAACACACACTCCCACCAACCCACCAACAATTACGTCCAGCCAGCTGCGGCTCGTTTGCCGGCATTAGTTCACCAACAAGGTTTTTCACTCGGCGCACTTGAATCATTCGCTTGCCGTCAAGCCACCACATGCCCGCCAACAAACCTACCATTTCACTTTGTTTTTCTTTGAGATTTTCGAATATTTCTGTCGTTAAGAACGACTGTTAGTTATTCGTGTGTACATACTTACGAGCACATAGCATACGATGTACGAACATTCGCACGGTTTCAAATGTTCATGGGTCACTGGTGGGCCAAGTGTGTACAAACTTTTTTTTTTTTGTGTCTTTGCTACCGGTAAAGCCCAACTTGCCATCAGTTGGCTGCATTCAACCGCAATGCGATTGCGGTGGCGTTCTTTTCTTGTCATATTTCATGACATCAGGAGTTAATGGTTCGAAATGGGATAGAAGTGGGATTAGCGCAAATATTGGGTATGAGAACTTCGGAAAATTTTACCGACTATTTTATATAAACTGTTGGCATATGCTTTCGCTAATCAGCTTATGAAAAGAGCCACTACTGTAAAACTGCTGAGGTAAGCAGGAAACTCAGAGGGTAAGAATATTTGATTGCGAGTTTCCGACATTAATTTAATTGTTTAATACTGACTAGAAAATATTTCACATTTTTCTATTGTTCTTAGTGCAATTAAAATAACCGGGAGATAAAAAAAAAAAATAAACGGTAATATAAAGAATACCTATAGCAAATAAAAGCAAACTCGAGATGGAAAGCGGTGATTATTGAATCTAATATTGTTGTGAATTTTCAAGTTGTATTTTTACTTTGTGGAAGATGTTTCATATGCGGTTCCGGCACTTTGGCACAATTAATATGGCTACATCTTAGCTGTTAAGCTCGCGGAATCGATCTTCAAGATAGGTTAAGGTTCTTAGTGAGAAAAGGGCAGGTGCAGAATTTCATATCGATACTTAAAAACTGAGGAACTAGTAGATATAGAGACAGACGGACAGGGCTAAATAAACTCAGCTCATCATGCTGATCATTTATGTATATATTTTATAGCGTCTCCGATGTTCCCTTCTGAGTGTTACAAACTTCGTGGCAAACTTAATATACCCTGTTCAGGGTTTGATAAAGAAAAAAGAATTCATGGGCCATCTGAGATCGTGGTGAGAATGGGGGGAATGACCTTTATTCATTCCGTAGGAGCATTATTAACGTTTAGACATGAAGAAAGAGCAGGGTAATAGGCTTCGCAGTTCAAGGAACTGGTTGAATAGTCAGATATCAAGTCTCAATAAAAATTCGCAAAACGCATTGAGGTACTGCACAACGTAAACTTCAGCTCGTTTTAAAATGAACCTCCATTTGGCACTACAAAGAAGCAACCACTCATATGCAGTTTTCGTTTCGCCGATTCCCTTCCTAATTTTGATGTTAAAAATGCTCCGTACACTGAAAAGCTTTTTATCGAAAATATTTATAAAATAATTAAAAATTTAGTCCGGTCTTGATTACCCAGGGGCTAAACATTGCCATGTGGAACTATTTGAATAAGGCTGCAAATGGAAAACACGATTTTTGGCTCGAACACAAGTTAAGGGATTCGTCGAGCAAAAAGCGCCATATTTTCAATAATTTTTTTTTCATATAAAAAATTAAATATTTTTTTCCATCTTTTTATTACTCCGAAGGTTTAGTTTCGAGAAAAAGGCATTTAAAGTTTTAAGTGACTATATACCTGACCTCGAGCGCGCAACTTTTCACAGCAGTACCACCAAAACTGTTACTGTGATCAACTTGAGAATTTAGGACAATATTCTAGAGATATTATAGAATTAAAAAATATAATAATAAATAAATTTTTTGTTTTTTGAACCCCATGTAACCCTTTAACACAAATACACCTCATGGATGTTTTTTTTTGTAAACCTGTAGATCTATGATATGTATGGTGTGACAGCCAGCCAGCCACGTTCAGCACTATTAATTCCTGATTGATTCATTTTTTTTTAAATAATTAAACAAAAGTACATTTTGGTTCAAAAAATTTCTTCATATTTAACAATTTTAAATTAAGCTCTGATTATAATCGAAAAACTCGCATATTCAATTAAATTTTTGATTTTAAATTTTTATTAAATTTATTTATTTTGAATATGCACTGAACTACAATCCAATCTACTTTTAATTTGCTTGTATATTTTTTTAATTTACAAGCACACAAATTAAGGTGCTGCTCTTCTTCGTGTACAATTGCATTTCTTGGGCAAATTTATAAAATTAAATTTGTGTTATTAAATGATTAATTCAATCACACAATTAAGAAGTTTAGCTTTAAAGTCGAAAACTTTCCAAAGCGTTGCACACTCGACACAGTGGTATTGGTTACAAGCTTACACGCAAGCTCACACCAATACATACGCATAGACATATGTATGTGTGCATATTATATTTAAGTTATACGCAGTATATATATATATATATATGTATGTGAATGCAGGCGTTTGTGTGTGTGACTTTACAATTTGCAAGCGCACGGATGCATTCATGTGGCAAGTGGCAAGTGGCAAAAGTTTGCATTTGGTTATTATGCGGCTGAGGGCGCAACAATGAAGCAATAAAAACTTTTTGTTACAACTCAAATTTCAAGCCGTAATTCGCAGAGACAATTGCGCCAAGAAATGTCTACGACAGCGTACATTTACACGCACACTTATATAAGTGTGGAGCGTTTCGGAGACTTCGCAAACATTTTTGCTTTACTAAATCAAGAAAAGACGAATTTCTTGCAAATTCTCCGCTGAGTTGCAGTAATCCTTTGGCGGAAGGAAACTGTTAGTTACAACAAAAAGTAGTTTTTTACAATTTTATTTGATTGTGAATATTACAACAGGTTTGATTCAGCCAAGTAGAAAGAGTTCTAGTACTTAATTGGTGAAATTAAGTCTGGAAAGCATCAGAAAAATTTGGTTGTGAGCATTTTTTGAATAACGAAGCAAGTCTGTCATCTTTAAATCGTATATACTTGTATATTTATCATATATGACACACATATGCATTTATTGTACTTTTGTAACACACAAATAAGTTGAATAAGAATATACGCGGGATATTTAGGCAGAGACGGCTGATATTCTTCGGCAAATTTAATCAATAATTAACATACATATGTATATTTATATATATATATATATATATATTTGTGTGTTGACCAGGTACCGAATATGTGGAACCCAGTGCCTATAGTTGACTTTTTACCGAAAAATCGGTCAATGTGTGAGCTATATAATTTGAATTCGAAGAGAATCCTTTCCTGATAATAGTATGTCTGAATGTCAAAAAGGGCTGAATAAGGTCAACTTTCCCTTAGGCGCCATATATGCACTTCATCGATATATAATATAATATTATATTTTCGAACTTCCGGCTTACTTCATACCGCGTATATCGGCCAATCTGTGAGATATCTTAATACAATTAATTGGCTGTATTTATCTTATAATGGTAAATTTTGTGCCTAAAATTAGTAAAATCGGATGGAAACTTGCCCTAGCCCCCATATAACTAATCACAGAATTTTTAAACATCCGGTTGATTTTACTCTATATATGTAGGTGAAGGTATGTGAGGTACCTTGATGAAACTCGGACAGCATTTTAGTATGTTAATAGTATGTTGTGTTGCCAAAAATAAATGAAATCCGGTTAATAGTACATCTTTCTCTCTAATACCTAATATACGATTTTTAAACTTCCGGTTGACCTTATTCCATATATAATATATCAGTCAATATGTAAGATATCTTAGCAAAACTAACTTGTGTTTATATTGGATATACTATAGTCATGCCGAAAATATGTGAATTTAGTCTAAAAATTACCCCAACTACCAAATACTACATAAATTGATTTTCTAACAAACCCTATGCCGAACATGTCGTTCAATGTGTGAGTTGTAACATATAAAATTTATTTATAAAATTGCTTGAAACTGTGGTCTCAAGTATACCTCAGCAATGTAAAAATTAACTCAGTCAGCCCATCGCTTTCTCTGTCCCCAATATAGCTTGTATAATAATTTCCCAATTTCCACATGAAAAAATAGTTTTAAAAAATGTGTGGGATATGCATGATATTGGTCAAGAAATTGTGCTCTAAACCTTATTTTTTCAATAAAGGCGAAAATGCCACACATTCGGCTGAAAATTAATAGACTGTTATAATTCTGTTACTGTAACAGCCAGTCACGCGCAATTTTGGTTTCGTTAATTCCGATCCGGTAATTTTGAAAACGCACCAAACTTTGGAGTGCTAATTGTCATAATATTGATATAAAAAATATCATCAGGTCCGAACGTCTTATGAACACGTTGCATTAATAGGCGTCACTGCTGAATCGCAACAAAATCGATCCAGTTTCTAGGTAATACAGTACCTAATTGATTACTTTTGCTCACTCTTTGCAGAGAATTCTCTCTTTTGTGACCTCTACTCGTTGCCGACTATTATAAAAATTCAGGAGAGACTCAATTCATATGTAGACACGACACACTACACATTTCCTCGCGGCGTTGAATGCTTAAATGTTCACATATTTTGGAACAAAAAATAAAAAAAAGGAAAATTTGTGTATATAGGGAAGTGAAATACAATTGAGATCTATAAAATGCAACTGCTATGTAAACATGTCTTTCACGTGAGGTATTCGAACCAAAACCGTCATTTGATCATATTTTTTAACTAAAACGATCTAGTCGATGTGAATTGAAATCGCTAAATTCTCGTTAAGTTTCTGAAATAAAGTTTCCCTGGCCGTCAGAGGCTAATACTGACTAACCACGGAGAATCTAGAAGATATTTTATTTTCCTCGATTTCTTTTTGATGGGTTTTTTGAAATGCTTAGTATATTCTCAGTCTATTGAACTTAGAGCAGTTAAATCTTGCTGAAGCTAATGCTTGCTGAAATCATCGCCATACCGTTTTTGTTCGTATTATTGAAAATACAACAAAGTTGTCTGAATTTGACGTGACCAACAAAGACTGCAGTCAAAAACTCGTCAACAAAAAATAAAAATAAAGGCCAAATAAATTAGAAAAGCTTTAAATATATTTTTTTTAAGAGACATTGACTAGTCTAAATACCGATATAAAAGATGACGCGCTAATTCAATAATATCTATTGCTCAATTTCATTCGTATCTTCCGCATTTGCCTTCGACGTCAGCGGATAATTGAAAAAGAGCACAATCTAAGTGAGATTCTCAACAGCTAACGCCACTCTTGTGAGTTCTTGTTAAAATACTCCGCTCAGACACAGCTTGGCTGTAAACATTCAAAAACACTAGACTATTTTTTAAAGTCCTCAACTAAACGCATTCAAATTAGTCTATATAGCGCTGCCAAATGTCTATCATATTTCCAATTTCACTAATGCTCCAAAGTATTTTGTAATATCCTATTAAAAAGTAATATATTCCATTTGAAAATTGTCTAAATTTATCAGTTCAGCTAAATGCTATTAGACTGTACAGATGTTTTCAACAGTAAGCTATCGGATATAGATTTCCAGGCAAAAACACACCAAATCATTTTATTTTTGTTGATAAATGAATTAATTAAGACATCAACCTAAACATATTTACATATATACATTAGCTCAGGTAGTACTGTTATTAGCGATTAGTTTAATGAAATTTTCAAACTCTCTCACACTCTCCAAACCTTCATTAGTAAAAGTATATGCACCTTTGATGCCCAACATCAGTACTGTTGCCTTTTCTTTTGCCAATTATTTGTGTTTCGATTTGTATGTTTAATGCTGAATTTTCATTTATTCCCATCTCTGCTGCTTTTGTTGGCAACACGCTATTAATTTAACTTCCACCTCGACATTTGTGCTCCCATGGCTGCAACAAATGTCTTTCAATGTGCCACTATTTCTCAACAGTTCCATTCATTGCGCCCTTCTGACACCAGATGGACTTGTTGAGGAGACATTGTACAACAAACACGCCTCAGCATCAACATTGCTCACATAGTACCTTACTGCTTCGGTTCAATTTACTATTCCACTCCATTACCATTGCTTTCATTTGCTTTTCAAGCTATGATTGTCATGCTGTTGTTGGCTATGGTCCGCCTCCGTCAGTGCTCGATGCCCGGAGCCCATTGACCGACCGCCTGCCAGCCAGGTTATTCATCAGTTCTGCTCGTTTGTGCTAGATGAAAATATTGTATTTTCAATTTGTGATCTTTATCAGCAGGTGTTGTGCACTGTCGTCGTCATTTCCGACCTCTATTTATGCCAATCTAAGGACAAAGCAATGTCGACTGCTGTGTTGATTTAATTAAATTACTAGGCGAAAAAGAATCGAACAATTGGTGGTGTTTACACTTATGTACCTACATACAAAAACAAATACTTGTTTGTTTGTTGGAGTGCTCATATATATTATGTATATATATATTTTTTGGTATATGCAGTAAGACTTAATAAGACTTATATAAATGGATTTCCTATTGCATAATTAAGTGCCCCCATTGGGTTTTCATATTATATTATGAGTCCTAATTACATGAATAAATATATTTTTATTTTTATTTTTCCTTACAGTTTGTCAAATTTATTCGTGTAATTCGAAAACATTGATATTCGAGAGCAATACCTCATACCTACTACAAGTATATTTATTACGTCCGTATTGCTTTACATACTCGTCTTAAAGTAATATGGCTCAGATCACCGATTTCTGACTTTTATATAACTGATAAAAGTGTCGACTAAGCACTAAGGGATTTAATCAGCCGCATACAAGTATTTCCAAATGGCTGATTGAAGGTGTGCGAGATAATTGAGACATGAGAGAGCTGTCGGACTGCCGGTTTGAAGTAGTTTCTGCGTCGTTTCGTCACAACCGATGAAACATGAATCTACTATTACACATCAGAGCTAAAGGAAAACTGGACTTCACCTAGCGAACCAGTTCGGAAGAAGGCGAAAACTGTTCTGTCGAGTTCCGATCCATCCCCTGGATGAGAATCGGCTATTTGGAGAAGGCTAAAACCACATTTGGATAAGAAAAAAGTGCTCTTTCATCATGACAAAGTATCGGCTTTTCAAAATATCACCTTTTTCGGAATTTGGCAACGACCTACGGGATAATTCATGGTATTCTCCAGATTTCCAATTCTACTTTGCGACTATGCGACTTTTAGTGTCACAACTTGAAAAAAGTCAATCGGCGAGCAGAAATTTAAGTCGAACGAATAGGTGAACGACGCCACGGAGGTCTTTTATTGAAGATCGTATTGTTCAGACGATTCTGTACAGATCGCGTAAGTTGTTTGAAAGAAAAATTTTATTTATCAATCACCGTACTACATATTGCGTTCAAAATTATCCATGTAGATAAAAAATTTACAAAGAATTTCTACAACAAGCTCATTCCGGTTCGGTCCGTGCCAAACATATTTGTTTAGAGTTAGAATGTGAAATTTAGACCGGTAATGCTTAATCAAAACTCGATAACTCGATATATAACAAAGCGAAAAGAAAGTCCCAAAGAAAGTGGCACCTACCTTAAACACAAAAAAAAAAACTATTAGCAATTATTTCCTCCGCACCTCCTTCATAGCCACTTATAAATCCGTTAGCCCCCCACAACTTTTGCTCATTTATTATTGCATACTTTATCGCGGTTGTTCAGCAAACTCGCACAGATGTGGGCGCTCATAACTTTAATAATAATAGACTCGCTTGTTCCGAAGCGTGTCTATTTGTGTAAGTATCATGTCGCTTACCACAACCCACGCAACGCAGCGAGCATATTACGACACTTGAATTCCCCCAAGTAATGCTGCAGTTATTACTGTGGTGCGTAGTCAATATTAAAAATATTTGAAAGCCGGAAGAACTCATCTTCAAACATAGCCTCCAACCACCACCCCGCACAACACATACTTGTAGGTGATTTTGACGAATAACTACACAATTGCAACGAGTTAGCACACCTGCTGTCCTATATACACATAATGCCTATATATAGCTAGTGGGTCGTGTGCGCCAATACTCTTCACGCGCTGGCGAAGTTTTCGGTGTGGGTAGCAAAAAATGGTATCATATTGTTTATAGATTTCCGGCGGACAGGTGACATTGATTGATCAATACTTTGTCATTTAGGAATTTGTCATCTCTTTCGAATGTCATCTGTCAATTTTGATTTAGCGAGGAACGAGTTGGTGGGTTGGCTCAACGCCGATAAAGTTGCTGTGTTGCCTTGTTGTTGTAGCATTATTTTTGTTGTTACTGTTATTACACGTTAGTGTTGTTAGCTGATTGGTTGCGAATATTAGTTGTTGTTGTAAATACAATAACTTTGCTGCTACATTTGGTGAAATTGTTGGTTGATGGAAGTGTTTTAGACAAGCTGCGCTACATACGCGGACATACATCTAACGGTGTATGAAGCATTCACACTTCCTGCAGTCTAAATTAATTTCTGGCACAGAAAGAGTGATGCCCTCTCATAACTCATAAGAATTTTTACTTTCGGTTTCCAACTCCTTTTTGCCGGCACATATATTTGTAAATAAGTTTATATACTACATATATTATATGTATTTTATTGACACATTTATCTTATAAATAAGCATTAGATTGGTAGTGGAAAATTATATTCGTTGTACAATCTAGGTGTAGAAATATTTACTGAAATAACTTCAATTTACGAGCTTACAGCAATATTTTTATTATTTATTGTGTGGATTCTTGTCATTCATCAATCTAAAGCAAAAGAATTAAATGTGTACCAGGCAAAATTTTCAAAAGTTAATCTGTTTCATGGCTTCAGAATGATAAATGCGTTAAACTTTTGAATTAGTGGGAACTCTAGCTCCATATAATTACTGTCATGTCCAAAAATATTGCTTTATTATAAAGACAAGAGTTTGCCATTACGTTTTGAAAATAATTTCAGGCAAATGTCCATCGCGGCTGGCTCAAATAAGTTCCAGCAAGTTGCAAGTGACTGACACAACCCCACAAAAAATAGCTCAGCGGTGTTGAATCGCACGCCACAGATAATGCGCCCACCAAATGTTTCTTTCAATTAAAAAGTAAAATTATGGACGGGTTAATTTTTAAAGAAATATGGACCAATGATTCCTTCTGCCAATAGAACATATCGAACAGTGACTTTTTGGGGATAGAACGGCATCTCAATAATTATTTGTGGATTGTCATCACTCTAAATGTGACAATTGTGTTAATTCATCACTGAATAAAATTTTTCTGTGAAAATCGGGATCGGTGGTTATCTCGTTTTGAGCCCATTCACCGAAAGTGCGACGCGTTTGATGGTCGTTCGGATTCAATTCTTGCACGAGTTGGATTTTGTAGGCCCGCAAATCAATATCGTTGGGAAAACCTTCCATAAAGTGGTAGACATAGCCACAATTGTTGCAGGATGGCATATGGACTCATTCGAGACTTCTTCGTTACGCAGATCCACATCAGTAATAGCGTTTTCGGAGCTACCAAGTTTTGATTTACTTATTTACTTTAAATGAAAAATGAGCAGCTTCGTGGAAGAAAAGGACATGTGCAAAATATCATTTGGATATCTCACAAAGGGACTAGCTCCCGATCTAAACAACTCCTTCAGAGAATGTAATGCTACTTTGGACAATAATCCGTGCTAAATTTCGTGTAGATATATCATCAAATATCAAAGCTTTCCGTACAAGGTCTTGAATTCGATCGTTTAGTTTGTATGACAGCTATACAGTTACAATAGTAACCGACCTGAACAATTTCTTTGGATGTTGTACTACTGCTTTAAGCCGTAATCCTTAAACGGGTTCTCATGATTATTGCAGCTATAATATAGACAATATAAATATGTATTAAAGTAATAATCATTGGCGCAAATCATTGATGTCACTAATACCGCATACGCACCATAAGTGCCACACATTCCATAGTATGAATGCCACAAAAGCAACGCCGCAAATATTATTTCGTGACGCGCAGAAACAGAAAAAGTTTTCAAGTCACACATTTTTGAAAACCCTTCATAATTCATAATAAATAACAAAAATGTTCCATCAACTAGAAAAAGGCATGCAAATTAAAATACGGTTAAATGCAGCTGTGACCACAATTTCCATTGTTCGCTGTTGTGCTTGTGTGGATATAAATGTGTATGTGTATGTGTGTTTGCGTGAGTTTGGCATTGTTGGTTGGTGTTCTATACAACATTCAGTATTCAGTTGTTGTGCGGCAACAAAAATATGTGCAGTTTTATAAGCACGAGGAGATTCGGCAATACCCAGCGAACAATGAAAAATGTTACTTTTGGATTTGTATGCTTCAATATTTTAATGATTTGAGATATAAGTAATGATAATAAATGAATTTATTCTTCTCTCACTCAATTGACCCGAGTGGCTAAATCTATTGTACATCGCCGAATATATGAAGTCCGGAAAGGAAACTAGGTTGGTTATGCGCCGGAGTCAAAAATTGTATAGAGAATTTGGTGCAGTTCAAACGTGGTTTTACATGATTAAAATGTAAGCTATAGCTAGGGGTCTAAACAATATATGACCACCGTATTGAAACATTTAGCAGTTTTTCTAAGAAAATATTATGCCTGGTATTTCTCTACAACTAGCCAGTATAGGTAGCGGTTTAAGTTTAAAACAACTAGTATATAGAGGAGCATTTAATTTAGAATCCCAATATATCCCAAAATAAACTAGGGCTGCACCGAAGCTGTATACCACTCACAGGTGCCTTTCTTATAACAACTCTATATATGCTTGCATCCCGTAGAAAACGTTAAGCTTCTTTCTAGCCACGAATTTTGTTATAAATAAGCTTCAAAAGGTATTTTATGAATCTTCATACTGATTTGATCGGTCAGCTTAAATGACAGCAATATGCTACAATTGACCGATCTGAACAATGTGTTCGGAGATTGTAGCGTTGAATTAGATTATATCTTAGAACACATTTCGTGGAAATGTCTTGTCAAATAAAAAAATTTTTCACACAGTAACATAATTTTAATCAGTCAGTTTAAACGGCAGCTACATATATGCTTTAGTGGTCTGATATTAGCGGGCCCGACAAATGCCAGCTTCTTGAGGAGGAAAGAGTGCGTGCAAAATTTTAGATTGATATCTTTAAAATTGAAAGACTAGATCAGATGGATCTGCTGATCATTTATACCTACATACCCTTTAAGTCATCCCCGAAGTTTATTTTAGGATGTTACAAACTTCGTGGCAAACTTCGTATATCCTGTTCAGGTTATAAAAATTATTTTAAAAAGTATCTCACTTTTCTGAATGGGCTCGATAACTAGGGTTTCCACTACTTAAATAATATCAAGCCATTTAATTGTGATCTACGTTATGATATTAGTTTAAAGCTCCTTAAATTTTGTAAGTTAAGTATCAAAGTATGCCAACCTTTTTCCAAAAAGGGTTATATTGGATCATCTGTTAACATCTCTTTTCAACTGTCAATCTGATATTTTGGTTAGCTTTATGGTGATAATAAATTATATAAGGTGTGTTCCAAAGCAAACAGGACTTTAAAAAAAAAGACAGAATAAATGGTTTTATCGGCAAAATTAATTAATCTTATTCAAAATAGTCTAATTCTGCTTTAATACAGCTTTTTGCATGGTCCTAAAGCATGTTGAACGAGTGTTTTAGCCGGTGAAAGCCTTATGATTAGCCTCCACGTCTGCATATCGCTTTCCTTTCATCGGCAAGGAAGTGGTTGATTGTTAAAATGTGATTTTTGGTCAAATAATCGGCCACAAGCGTCGATCGATGAGATGGCGGATTATCATGCAACTTCCATCTTCGCGATATTCGGGCCGTACACTTCGAATACGGCGCACCAAACGCTTCAAAACTCAAAGGTAGAAAGGCACTTTGACAACTTTGAAACCACTCGTGCGCTCTGCTACGGGATAGGCAATCATCGCCATAAACTTGTTTCATCAATTCAAACGTTTCGGTAAAAGTTTAACCAATTTAAAAACAAAATTTATTGTTGGCTCTTTGTTCGAAGCTCATTTTCGCACCGATGACAAAAACGTACTGACACTTAAAACGCAATAACTTCACTTCCAATAGATGAAATGTCATGAAATTTACTGGAAGTCGATAAAGGATAGCAGATTCTAACGTACTAGTCGACATATAGATGGCGCCACTAAAGTTTACGTTGTTACTTTTTTACTGTTTACTTTGGAAGGCACCTTGTATACGAACAGCTTCATGAAAGTTACTTATGTAGAAATGTACTGTTAGGTCCCTGAAGCAGATATAATTTAATAATATAGTGTCATTACTTTTTAAGGCATTGTAAAGCTAAATATTTGGCCGTAATATTAGGTCAAGTAAAAGGTTCGCTCAGTTTTTATCTAAGAGATGGCGTTATTGTGTCCATAGTACTAGTGTTACGTGTCGCATCATGTCATACTATACGGCGCTGAAAACGCCTTTGACAGTTTTTCGATTGATTTACTCAGTGCGTTGTGAGCGCTCGTCAAAGATGGACACCAACAAAGAGAAAATTCGCTATATTTTAGAATTTTTCTTCGATCAAAGCGAAAAAGCAGCCAAAGCGGCTGAAAACATTAATTTAGTTTATGGGCCCGATACTGTAAATGAACGTGTAGCACAAAAGTGATTTGCTAGGTTCCGTTCCGGTAATTTCGATGTCAAAGATGCACCACGCGTCGGGAGGCCTGTCGTCGGAAATTGCGATAAAATCATGAAAATAGTGGAAACAGACCGTCACGTGAGCACTTATTTAATTGCTGAGGAACTAAAGATAAGCCAGAAAACCGTTTGGAACCATTTGCATAACCTTGGATTCAAAAAGGAGCTCGATGTTTGGGTGTCACACGAACTAACGCAAAAAACATGATGGACCGAATTTCCATCTGCAAATCGCTGCAGAATCGCAACAAAATCGACCCGTTTCTGAAGCGGATTGTGACTGGCGATGAAAAATGGGTCACTTACGACAACATCGAGCGCAAACGGTCATGGTCAAAGCTCGGAGAAGCGGCCCAGATGGTGGCCAAGACCTGATTGACGGCCAGGAAGGTTTTGCTGTGTGTTTGGTGGGATGGGCAAGGAAGCATCTACTGCGAGATGCTCCCCTATGGCCAAACGCTCAATTCGGCCCTCTACTGCCAACATCTGGACCGCTTGAAGACAGCACTCATCCAGAAGAGGCCATCTTTGATCAACAGAGGCCGAATTGTGTTCCATCAGGCCACACACGTCTTTGGTGACTCGCCAGAAGCTCCTGGAGCTCGGATGGGAGGTTCTAATGCACCCACCTTATAGTCCGGACCTGGCACGAAGTGATTACCATCTTTTCCTGTCTATGGCGAACGCGCTTAATGGTGAGAAGTTGGCCTCAAGAGAGGCCTGTGAAAATTGGCTCTCCGAGTTTTTTGGAAATAGGGACGCAGTCTTCTACGAGAGGGGTATAATGAAGTTGGTATTTCGTTGGCAACAAGTTTACGAACAAAACGGCGCATATTTGACTTAAATCGGACAAATGTACACAAAGTTATCATCAATGAAAAACCGAACGAACTTTTTACTTTACCTAATATTAGATAATATGAGTTTTATTTCTATTAGAAAACCACATGTTTAAAAAAACACCTTTTAGTATATCACGTCTCATCGACTTAAGCAATTTGTAGTCTCTAATGAAACAGGTTTCACTTAGTATGATGAAAGTTTTATGCTGAAGAGTTTCAATTTGCAAGCCACTCTCCTGTGACTGTTCGTATCAATTGAACTTCTGACCTCAACAGCGGTGATTACGATAAGTTCCAGTTTTATTACTTGTTGGGTGAAAATGCACTAACTTGTTATTTTACATTGTTTGAAAGTTATTTTGTTGGCATAAAGATTTTCATTTTCATATTTTTATGGAGGTGTGCATTTGTTGTGATAACTTTGATTTGGTTAATATTTTTTGAAACTTCCCACATTGCTGTTTATACTTACATATATGGTATATGCGATTTATTTCCTATCCATATATTGTATATATTATATTACATAGGATAGGATTAACATTAAGAATCGTATTTAGACGGCTCACCCCGGAACCCCCCAACGCCCTATGCGAGTTTATGCAAAACTGTTTTCTTAAATTTGAAATATTTTCTATTAAAAGGGTATTGATGCCACAAAAAATATGTTTCAGTTACTTCGCTTAAATATGATAACAACTTTGATTTTTTTAGCGAGACAGCTCGTGGCAAATGTTTTGCTGAGGAAGTGCGCAAAACAAAAGGAAGAAAATATAAAGAAAAGAAATCGCAATAAGAGGATTTCGCACCTGCCTTCCGGCTATGCTTCTTCTCTTAGCTCCGCTTTTCTTTATTTGCTTTATTTTATTTTTGATTTCTTGTTTCGAAACTTCCTGTAACAATTGCCTGCAAACCAAATGCGATTTACGAGTACTTTCCATAACTCACAGCCAATCGGTTCGGGTGCTGAGTTATACCAACGCATGCCCCCAAACCATCCCCACCTCTCTTTTTCATTCTCCGTTGCTCATATGTTTAATATGTTTAAATGTGTGTGTGTGTGCCTCAGTTCATATCCTTCATGAATTTTCCGGGCAAAGTTTTTCTCCGCTGCCAATATACGTGATTTGTTAGCAATGTATTGCTTTTTTTGCTGCTGTCATTTTGCCACTGCTATGCTTGTTGTTGTTGGTTGTTGATTTTTCACCAGTTGTTGGTTGCTTGTGCTTTTCTTTCTGATGCTGCAATCTCTTTGGCATTTTCTTGGCTGCAATCGGGTCCCCAGTGTGTGTTGGCTGCATTGCTGCCAACGCATTTTTACGTTTTCGAATTTCTGTATGATTTGGCAGTAAATGTTGCGTAAAATGCCGGTGCAGGCAAATAACATATGCTCTCAAATCAGGATTTCCTCATGAGTCTAGCATATTAACGTAAACAAATTTGGTTTGAAAGATATGTCAGTCGAAAGTGCGAAGTTATGCGTTTACGTGTAGTGCATTAGGAATGACACCGATGAGCATATTTAGAGGTACATGTCTAAAGAGTCGAAGGTGAGAAGTAAAAATACGTTACAGTTGTGAAATAATTTAAAAATATACATATATATTTACTGCATCATGATTTATCGTAAAGAAGTGAAATATAATTTGTGTAATAACGTTAAGTTCGGTTCAAACTATAAATATATGTCAAGAATATACTACGCATTTTCTATGCCAAGGAGAAGTACTAGTTGTGTACTAGTTGCTTCGGTTTTTCGAGGTAACTGGTGTTAACAATAATTATTGAAAAATTTTATACGATTTAACGAAAGGAAGTTCGGGCATAAAGTTACTGCGACTTTGTCTTTTGAAGACCATACAATTTTATATAATTATCTTTTCATCATCATAGACTTATCTCACCAATAATGCGGTGAATATTGATATATACTCAATCAGCTGGTATCTGGTTTATCAACATAGCAGTGGCTCCCCACAATTAGTAGTCTAACGGAAACTAGGCACATTACCCAGTTGGTCAATAGATATTACAATTTAATGAAACGTTTCGCTATCATTAGCAGTTCGACTCAATAATGGTGTCATTAAATGTTATCGGAAGTCAACAAATTGTTATTCCATTATTTTCTTGAATGGCGTAATAATCTCCTGAACGACTTTGCCCTTGTGACTAGTTAGATGCCACTTTAAACTAACTAATTATGCCAAAGTACCACAAGGTAACGTATCCTTCACTGAACCATGCTGGCGCACCATTCAGTGTCGAGAGCGCCGATTTCGTCTGTATGAGTCATTTACTCAAAATCCGACAGATTAAATTTTATTTGAGCCTATTGCTATATTCGTGCAGTTTGGCAAGAGATGGCGTAGGTAGGTAAGTTGGTAGAGGGGATGTTTGACGTTGCATCTAGCCCTTTAGGAGGGCGATTGTAAAACCACGCAGACTAAAATTCCCTCATTCAATTATGTGCGTCTGATGAAGTTCATCAATACAAAATGTTTTATCTGTGCAATTTCCGAAACATTGTCAAGAAACCCTCGACCGATAGTTGCGATTCGTTTCCTCTTCTTCTACTACCTTTTGACAGCTTCTACAATAGTCATTGTATGGTGTTTCTAGTCTGCTGGCATGTCTGCCAATTAGACAGTGACCTGTTAGCACACCTACTAGAGTTCTTATGTCATTCCTTTTAAATTTTAACAGTTGTCATGTTGCGCCCATATTTCATTCATGCCAAGTTTGCTTGCTTGTTGAGCAAGTTAGATATTGACTCCACCCTGACTCAGCTATTTTATAACATGTTTATCGATTAGATATCTACAAGAAGCCAGAAGCATATTCCCTCTTGTTTGGAGTCTAGTTGTAGAATGGGGCCTGCTCTAGCTAGTTCCTCTGCTTTACAGATACGCGATATGTCACTATGTCTTAAGCCCTTATAGAGCAAGTCTGTGGTCAGCAAATGTAAAATAACATTTACTGCCTGACTTGGCATTGTTTTAAGCATACCACTGGTGCAAATAATACTTGTTGCAAGAGACAGCGTAACTTGATTATTAACCTCAGCCAAAAGTCATCGCATTTTGGTTTGGAAAGGTTATGTTGTACACAGTTTCGTTGAGCGAACGTGCCAAAGAACTTTGAAGATAAGGAACTGGATGCATTTTTCGATAAAGATTATTGTCAAGAACAAGTAGAGGTCGCAGAATATTTGGAAGCCACTAAAGCAGCCATTCTTAAATGTTTAAAAGCTGCTATATGTATGCTCAAATATGTATCCATTACGACAACCACAAATACAAGAACTCATATAGGTATGAAGCCTGGCCAGCCAGCCAAATAAATGGCGAAGCCCAATATCCAATGCTCTGTACTTGGTGGGATCAGAAGGGCGTGCTGTAATATGAGCTTTTAAAATCTTGTGAAACCGTTAATGCGAAATGCTACCGACAACAACTCGTCAAACTGGAGCAACCGGTTGCCGAAAAGTGCCCGTAATTAAGACTTAGTAATAATTTTCCATCATGACAACGCTTGACCTAATATTGCAAGAACGGTTAAAAACTATTTGGAGAACAGCGACTGGAAAGTTTTCATCGCTCGCGTTATAAACAAGACCTTTCTACTTCTGTCTATTATTTGTTCTGGTCGATGCAGAACGCTCCTAATGAAATACGGTTCACATCGAAACAGGATATCAAAAATTGGTTTCATTTTTCTTGGCCGCCAGGCTGGAGCAGTGCTTTTGGAATGGACCTCACAAATCATTAAGATCGGAAAATTTTATAACTTCAAATACTTTTTACAATATTATTGAACATATTTCTCTTAAATAATGTTAAAATTTTGAAAAAAATACAGTACAAAGATAGTTATAGACCTAATAAATATAGAATAGCTCCATTAGCAGTATAAATGTTTGTGGTTAATTAAGTCGGAAGGTTTAGTGGGTGGTTTTTTTCTAGTCTTCTACGCTGTTGACTACAATTTGGCAGCTGGATCGTAAATACGTTCTTTTGGATTCCCAACAGACAATAATAATCACTTCTTAACTCTTCAATTGTTTTCTTTACAGTGCGCCTTTAGGTCTTGGTAGACGACCACGTTTCCCACACATTAAGCAATCCTCGGTATGAAGAACTCTACTCTGAAAGTCGTGTATCTTTCTTTATTTCCAAACATCTTCTATTTTTATTCTACACAACTTATTATATTTTTCCTCCAGAAGTAAACATTTCCGAATTCACCATTTTACATAACCAAATGTAGTTATCTCTAATATAATATAAACCAAATGTATGCATATAATGCCTTTTTGTTATTCTCATTTCATTTGTCGTTGTTGACCAACTTCTACTTCGTGATTTTTATTATTGCTGTATTTTTAACTTTTACTGTTGACACTACGAATAGAACTAGTTTTCCACACTGCTCCACCAAGTCTGTTAAGTCCTTCGCCACTTTTCCAACTCTTCTGCGCATACATAACCCAACCTCGAGTTACGAAATGCCAAAAGCCGAAAGAAAACAAAAAAATGAATGAGAATGGCAAAAATGCTATAGTATTAGTTAGGATCCATGGTAATAAGTTGGCGATACAGGGGGAGGTTTGCATTTTTTGAAGTTCATGTACATAGTTGGTAAGGCAATGGCTATAAAAAGCTGCCTCAAAGAAAAGTGCATAAGAAATGGCGTGTAGCAGCAGCAGCAGACTTCGTAGGCAACGACAAAAAAAGTTTATGAAAAGTTGTAAAATGAGTTCCTTATTGGCAACACAGTTTTTTCCGCTTTCACTAAATTAGGGTTAATTTCTGCAATTGCGAAGTGAAACATTTTTTCCCCTCCGTTTCAAGTAAAGTGGTTTATTGCAATTTGGCTTTTTAACTTGCCTATGAGCATGCGTTTCTTCCTCGTTTGTGGCATATTGTGAACAAGATGCTGAAGGAAAATTCATAAAAATCTTGCGAACTCGCTAACATAGTACAGAGAACTTTTCCTCAACTTTTGAGAATGTAGTAAAAATGCGGAAACGTTACGCATTAATTTAAAATGGAGTGAAATGAAATGAAGTCATTGAAATTGTATTGCGTTGACAGCTGGACATTTGTTCTAATATTGATAATGTCACAAACTTAATTCAGAGTAATGTTATCTTAAAGCGTAAAAATAAGCAAGAAGTTTTGATTCGGGTGGGTTTTTTTGACATCTCGGAAAACTAAAACTAATTTAAGTAACTAAGTAATAGGTATAAAGGGTCTACCAACAAGAACGTCATGATGTTAAAATTACAGAAAACACTAAAATTTGATCAAAATGGTTTATATTTTTTTTGTTATGCATAAAATTGTATGCCATTTAGGATTAGAACTATTATATCTCCACCCATTTACGCCAATTTTCGATGACCCGGTGCAGCATTTCGGCTGGAAATTTGGCAATAGTGCTCTGAATTTTGTCTTTGAGCTCCTCGATCAGCAGAGCAGCAATAATCTGGAGACATTAAATCGCATGATCGCAGGTGTTCGAACTGGAACCTGTCCTTTTGGCACTCCCGCGGTGAGCCAAAAATTTGGTGGGCGCAACTTGTAAAATTTTGCATTGAGGAAGATGAGGTGGAAACATCTAGATACTTTCTGGTTCACTGTCCAGCTTTCGCCAGTCTAAGGTTGAAGCATATCGGTTGCCATACTACGAACCCCGAAATTTGTATGGAATTGTTATTAGACGCCTCTATAAATTTGTAGTAAACTCTAGGCAATATTCACCAACTTAACTAACCTAACCTAACCTACTGGTCTTGATTGTCGTTCGGCCTAGTTGTAAACTAACTGTTAACTGGCTCATTTTACTACAGCAACAAAGCATTTTCCTTCACATAACCCCTTCCTTCGACAATACAACATATATATGAATGACTTCAGGGGCTTATAAAGAGCATTAATATATCAGTAAATTTGACAGTGGCGCTTACTTTTGCTACAATTCGATTGCTGTTTCAGCACAAAATCTTTTGATTTAATTAAGATAGAATTTTTCAAATTAAATTAAGCTTGCTTAAAGCATTGCTAAACTTTAAAAGACATTTATGCTTGACATGTGTCATCTTATTAAAAGAAATGTATGCATAAGGCTCGTAATTGCTTATTCAAAGCTAACGGTAAACGGCATTGATACACACACACGCACACATGTATATAGAAATTATTACAAATAGAGCTCATAATTCATAGAATATGACACAAAACTGACATGCGTCGGGCAAGACTACGTACAAAAGTACTCACAGATATGTGTGTGTGTGTGTGTTGTATGTCTCTACTAACACGTTTGCTGTCCACTCGCATCTTTGCAGATATCATATTTACAATATACGAAATTTTTGTTTTCATATCAGATATAACAAGAAGAAATTGCAGATAGTGCCTTAATTTGCATTCTATTACAAAATGAATGCTGAAAGTATTAATTTTCAGCTGAAATACGAGAAAATATTACTTAACTAACCTAGTAGGTAGTTGCATGTGTTGGCGTGTGTATGTGTGTGTGTTACGTTACAAGAGCGCATAAAGGCGATATGCTGAGGTTGCAAAATACGAGTTGTCATATGCAATGTAGATGTGTCTAATATGTTAGAACAAGAATGGCTCAGAGTTCGCCAGCACTTTAGTCGGTTGAACGACAAACAGTCCGATATACATAAGTATGTATGTAGATCTTTGTTTGCAATAAATATGAAATGAATGGGTGCTTGCATTTATTTATAGAAAAGTTTTTTTGTATGCATATACAGTGGCTGCTAAAATGTGAAGGTATTGCTATTTTTTGAAAATAAAATTATATAGATTTATCACGTGCTTTCTTTCCCTCGTCTTATCGTGAACTTTCCCTGTTTTCGTGTAATAATTCGTTTCAAATAATTTATTTTATGCAGAGTTTAGCAAAGTTTATTTTCACATATTGAAAGCATATCTCTATCTATCTTGTTTATTTCAGCTGTATGGTGAAAAGAACGAGTGAAGTCAGATCTTGGAAAATTATTATAGAAATTAGGAGCTTCACATGATTTCGCTCATTTTGTAACACTACCGACTTTTATGCTACAAACGAAGAATGAAATGAGAAGAATACAACCTAGTTCAGGGAACTGGCATCCAAATAATCTACTGACTAAGAAAATTTGTGTGTCATACGTGAAAGCATAGAGATAATTAACTCTACTTATATGGTAAATAGTAACTAGTAGACTAGTAAAGCCTAATGTACATTTTTCATTCAAAAATTAATAAAACTAGTTCAAAATTCAAAAATAACTTGTTTATAAAAATGTTCCTTTTGTTTATAAAAAAAAAGTTTAAAAATGCAATTTATATCTCATTTGAAAGCTGAAGAAAATCATAGGGAATAGGCCGGAATATATTGAGTCCAAAAAGAAATACGTGTCATCAAAGAACATACGAAATTTTGTCTCAAAGAACACAAAAAAAAAATGTTTTCTACAAAAAAAATATTTGAATGTATATATGTATATAATAAACAGAGCAAGCACTTTTATAAACAGAGTTGATAGGATCTCAAATAATTAATAATTGAAGGAATTTTAAACATGTGGTCACCGCAAATTGGCTGACCGCGGTATGACTATTGAAAGGAGGACTTGTAATTATCAGCTAAATTCAATTCCTTAATGAAGTAATTAATGATGCCGAAAAGAACAACCACCCGAAATCACCAACACAGACTTCAGCTCAGCTCTTTTTGCATACAAAAAGGAATAAAACACTTTTTAGCAAATGTTATTTACTTACAAACAAATATTTACATAACCTCTTAACAAAACTTTGGCAGCTATGTAGCTTTTAACTGACCACGAGTGTAAGAGTGCAAACTAGCACGAAGTCACACATATATGTATACACATACACACTCGCACATTCATACATGCATTTGGTGCATATGCCTTGAGTAAAATTTTAAAGAAAATCAAAAGGTTTGTTTCTTTCCACAGCCACAAGCAGAGTGTAGCTGCAACCGCAACCACAGCTACAACGAAGTTGTACGTTTTGTAAACCAAACCACAAAACTTGTCAGAATATTGTTAACTTACTGACAGGTTATAGCCATTAGGATGTTGCTGCAGCTGAAGATAAGTGGGCGAATTGCTGTTACTTAATAGGTGGGATGACGTTGAACACACACACTAACACTAATTTGAAAACTGATTTCGAACACCAAAGAAACCTTACATATGTATGTATGTATATATGTATGAGAGTTTACTGCGAGTAAGGTATATATATGTATATACACAACATTACGCAACAGATTTCACTAAAAGTTCTCTTCAGCATTTTTTGTTTGTTTTTGTTGTTGTTGCATTTTGTTTTCCACTACACGAAATCCGTCATAATTGCAATGAGAGATGAATGCATTTCAAATGAACTGTGATTTAGCGCTGTTTTTAAACTTACTCCCAGTCAGCAACCAACTGTATATATGTATATATATATATACATACATATATACATATATTTCGAGAGATTGGGAGATTTATATATGTGAATACCACGTAAACGAAATTGGCGCTGCACTCACACCCACAGCAGTAAAATTCACATTTTAGAAGCATACATTTATGAGCCAGTGTCATTGGAAAAGTTTCTTAGCCACATAACACATAAGCAAGGCAGAGGTTTAAAATGCATTTAATTGAGTTAGCAGACATGGTAATAAAATTTTTGCATTTCGTAAATGTCAAAAATTAATACGCAATATTGCTGCATATTACTTTTCAAAGCAGCTTCTCGGGTGTAAATGCATATAAGGCATACAAGTAAATAAAGTTAGACAAATTTTATGAAAAATTAAAAAAAAAACATATAAATATATATAATTACAAAAAAAAAAGCATTTTCCAGCAAAATTTGCGTAAAATTCATTCAATTTGGTCTATATGTACTCCAGTTATGAATTGGAAATATATTTCTAATATATTAGAAACATAAACTTTAATATTTAGTTAAGCAATTGAAAACAGCTAAGTTTCAAAGCTCTTCTGTGAAATTTGAGTATTAAAATAGCAACAACAAAAGCTATAAAAAGTTCATAATCAATGAGGAGCGATGTTAATCTCAAAAGCTTCGATACTCGACTTTTAAAAGTGATATTTTAATTTACCTTCGGGACATATTTACAATTGGACTGAAAAGTCAGTGGCTTTATAGAGAGAAGCCATCTCCAAAGAAAAAATATATCTGCTATCCTCTTATAACACTAACCTCACCTAAAATATGGTCAACTTAGTTGATATTTAATGACACCTCATCCAAAAGTTCTTAAGTTACTGATCTCAAAGTGACCCTGCCGCGGCCAGTTTTGACTCTGCATTGGACAAAATTAGTTTTCTGATAAAACGTTGCTTTCTGATGAAAAACAAGAAAAACCTTTAACTTCGGTTGCACCGAAGCTATAAAACTCTCTAAAAATACGAAAGATTTCTTAAAGAACTTGACTTTGACCGGTCAGTTTTGTATGGCGGCTAAATGCTATAGTGAACCGGTCCGAACGAAGTAGTTAGAAATTGCGCCGCTGTTTTGGACTATTAATCATGCCAAATTCCTTGAAGATATCTCGTTGCATACAGAAGTTTACCATGCAAGGACTGAATTTTAATTAATCAGCGCGGTTGGCCGCTATATTCTATAGTAGTCCGATCTGAACAATTTCTTTTAAGATTATACTGTTGCTTTGGGGAGTAATTCGTGCAAAATTTCGGGAAAATATATTGATAACTAAAAACGTTTTCCATACAAGGACTTGATTCCGATCCTTCAGTTTGTATAGCCGCTATATACTTTAGTATTCGGTTATCGGCGATGCCGACAAATGAGCATCTTCTTTGGGAGAAAAGAATCTGTTCAAATTTTCAGATTGATATCTCTCCAATACTTCCTCCTGGGGGTTACAAGCTTCGTGACAAGCTTAATATACCCTGTTCCGGGATTATATATTTTACTGTTATATACTTCATTATTTATATTGTGCTAAAAATAATTTGATGACTTATTTTGAAATCTAATAAATTAGTTTAGAACAATAAATTCTAAGAAGACATACGAAATGTGTTCTACCACAAAGAATTCTCTCCAAAAATCAAAAAATGCAAACACATACTCACATCCAAATAAGCTTAGTAGAGCATGAGTAACGTGAAAATCATTTCAACCACTTCATTTGAAATCTTCTGCCACTCAATGCAGCCACACGTCGTTATTTGACATTTTCAGCCTTCGAGTGATTTAAAAGCCACAATTCATTCATTATGTCGCTTATTTAATTGTCGTTCATTTGCAGCCAAAGTCGCAGCGCCACACTACACGAAGCAAACTGCGCACAAAAGAAGTTGAAGCCATTCAATGGTGATTTGTAAAATGCCACCCCGGCGTATACGCAACATATTCATTCATATGTTCACATGCCTTTGATTTTGACGGCGACAACAGCAGCAGCGCCACACAATTGTTGGCACGTCACAGCTCGAGTGCTGCGCTGCATTGCGCTGAGTTTTGTCTCAAGTTGTGGCTGGTCGGTTGCGCCAACTCAGCAGCCATGGCGCAATCAACAAAACGCCAAAACGTCGACCATCAAAAACATTATAGCACAAGCAAATCGCTGGCAAATTGTAGTTGCTGCACAGCGTTAAGCTGCAATTTGTCAGTGTGTTTGCCGCTCCCCCACAGTTATTACTCACACACACACACACACACAGCCCAACAGGCAGACGGACAGACGGTTGAATAGACGTGCATAAAAATTCATTTGTATGAAAGTGGCGATGACAAAGACAATGTCAATGCTTTGACGCATACGGTGTCTATAGATATGTGCGAGTTTGTATTGATGTAAATATGTATATGTGTGTATGTGTGCGTTTTGGCCATGCACTCCGAACTGCCAATGCGAGAAAAATGGCAAAAACGTTCGCAAAACGATGACATTGCTGTCGCCAACAATCAGCAGTTGTCTATTGAAGATTACATGTGTTTATATGTATGAGTTTATGTACGAGGCCGGGTCGATAATTACAGGGCCCTTAAGATTTGACCTTCAAAAAATTGGAAAAGCGGATTCGGCGGAACGAAGGACATGCGCGGAGGATGTTGAGGTGCTGTAACATTACCTATGCAAATACCCAGCCCTCAGCCGGATCAGACGGAATATATTCCACGGCGACCCAACTTAAGAGTTAATGAGCAATTGGGATAGAAAAAAATCAGGTTTTTACCAAATCCACTGAGTTGCTGTATATGGCGTAGCTAAGTTACCAGTCGAGAGCTTAATGGGCCTAATGCTGACCTAATTGTGGCTGCCTGCGCTCACTTAACCAAATTTACAATTCTCCTAGATAACTGCTATCGAAATTTCAGCCGAATCGGGCTCGGTTTTTTTTGTGAACGGTGCTGCGTCCGTAGTGTACGAAGACTTTAGTAAACCGGAAAAAGTGTAATATCGATCTGTGATTGGATTTCTGTTTTGGAAGGGAACGACGACTCTTCTTCGTCCATGGTGACTACAAAAAATTAGTTAACCATTTTTAACACGGAGAATAACGTAAGGGAAGCATACCATCTGGTATTGACAGATTGCCGTTTGACTTGGGTCAACCGTGGGGCCTCTTTACAGCAACTTTGACCGCTGCATAAAGGCAATCCAAAGGGTTCTTTGTGCCGTTTTGTGACCGTCGTTGTAACATAAATGCACTAGTACACAACAGAGACTGATAAATAGTCGAAACAGTGGACCACACCGTCGAAACTGGTTCGTAGGAGGCGAAGACTGTCCTATCGGCCGGAAAGGGAATGCCCACTGGAATACATAAGATGAGACCTGGAGGTAAACAACATGGTCAGAGGCTTACTCCAATCATCGCCAAGGTCAAAGTGGTCGAACTAGGCTAGGAACTGCCGTGTACTTGAAAAAGTCATGCGGAACGATTTAAGCTAAATGTTGAAGCTATAGCCGGCACATAGACCTACTTTCAAAATCTCTGGTAAACGTGATTTTTTGCAGTGTTGAAAAATGCAAAATCGTGGCTCAAGTGTATGGAACTTGGAAGAGTCGTGGTACAAACCGGCATTTTTCCAAAATTTACATATTTCTTTTGTAGACTAAACAATTATTTGACCAGCCTCGTACAAATGAATATGCGCAGAGCTACATATGTAAGCGTCGACGCATATATGGCATACCTGTAGATGTAGATATGCCCCCCTGCGACCGCCTCATGCCCGTCAACGCCGCGTCGCTATTATAACAGATGACTGTTGGCTTGGCTCGGCTGATATGTGTTGAGGAATGTGTGTGTGCGCGCCAGAAGGGTGCGGTGAACGGTGAATTGACGATCATGATGGTAATTTGATTTCAGCACATGAATCTAGTACGACTTTCACCGCCGACTGCCTGTCTCAAGTGTGATTTCTTTCGTCTTTTTGTGTGGCTGCCATTTTTTTCGAGGGTTTGTTTTCAATTTCACAAAAGATTTCTCAACTTTTCCGCAGGCTACAACACGTGCTGGGTTCTGTTCACGTCGTCGCACTACAAATGGTCCTAGCGCACACACACACACACGCAAGTACATACCTGTGACATTTAAAAGCAGCCAGTCAAATCGTAAGTGAGACAGATAGCGCGCCAAAATGAAGGGGACACGATTGGAGACATTTGAAAAACGTTTAAAATTGTCAAAACAACAGACGGTGATGAATAAACGTGACTGCAATCGCTAATGGTTGGCGAGCGAGCGAACAAACGGGACCGGCTGCCAGCAATTTGTTCCATCATCAGTGCGAATGTTGGGCAAAATGGCGTAACGATTGCGTGGTCGTGTGGGCTAACTGTGATTGTTTTTCGAAAATTTGTCATTCTTGCTCTTATCTCGCCGCTTGTAGTTTTGTGCTTATATTTGACTTTAAATTGATTTCGCATTTTATTAACTGTAACATTGCTAACTATTTAACATTCGTTAGAGAATTGTGAATTTTGTATGCATTCTGCATTGTTGGATGGAAATTTTGGCGAATATTGATTTAAATTAACGTTTGTTTGCTGCTTTGCACGCACTTCGATGAGCGCATTAACGGTAATATGTATTGTATACAGATTGAAATTACAGGGGGTTTTTAAAAGAAAATTTATGTATGTTAATATCATTGCTCTCTTGAATCTGGCTTGCACTGTGAGTTAAATTAAAAATGAGCTATTTCATTTTTTCGCTTCTCTGCCAACTATAATATATGTTCTCTTACCCAAAAATTTTCGACGAAAGCAACAGTAATAACACCATTTGAGTTCAATACAAAAAATTGTATAAGCATAATTCTTTATAGGGGTTTAACCAGTTAATATTCATTATATATTTGATTATACCAGTTTATGCGGTTTATGCCAGTTGCTTGGTCGATTCGCAATTCCTCTCCTCCCTGATACTCTCATGCTTTTTAAAAAATATTTCCTTCACTATGGAAACAGTCATTTATATTCACTTTGCATAAAAGTGGGTTTAGGTCCAACATTAAAAACTATAGAGTTATTGCAATACTATCAGTTATACCCAAACTTTTTGAAGCTATCATCGCAGACCACATATCTTTTTCGATTTCTCCGTTAATTTCCTCATCTCAGCATGGATTTCGTAAAGGGAAAGCTTGCTTGAATTTGTAAACTATATATCATTGGGTTTTAGGGAACACAAGCATATGGATGTTATGTATACAGACTTTAGCAAAGCTTTCAATAAGGTAAATCTCTCGACTCTCATCCGTATATTACTAAAACATTTTTTACAACTTTGGTTAGACCTATATTGGAATATGGCTTTGTTGTATGAAACCCTAGCTACCAAATCTATTCTGACAAGTTAGAGTGTGTTCAAAAACAACTTTTACTTTTAGAATAAGGGCATTGGAGTCGCTTAAAACCTATAAATCTACCTACACTTTCTAGTCGTAGTGAAATGCTTGCAAATAACAGTGTGCAGTTCTTTTCTCTTGAAATTAAATTTAATAACCCGGTTCGCTGTTCGAGGCAGTTTAGGCCTTTACGGTTAGAATCCTGTATATCAAATTTCAAACTAAATGAACCATTATATGTCATGATATATGTCATGATTTCAATTCTCAGACCTGCACATTTGACTTATCTGACTCACTTTCCAAAATTAAAAACACCTTATTGCTTTCTCTTAATAAACAAAAACGTAACAATTTACTATATCGTTACTTTAAATCATAGCAATTAAAATTTTTGTTTCTGTAGCTGAGTAGTTTTAGACTTCAACACTTAAAAAACTCTCTTGCCTTTTCTGACTCGGCTAATTCCGAACGTATGCGGAGTGTGGCCCACGCGTCGGTTGGGCGGGAGGAGGGTAATCGTTGGGTTGTTAATTAAAAAGAAAAACATTTTTATCTGTCTTCCAAGTTAAGAATTATTACTAGTCGCTTGATCGATTCGCAATTCTATATTACTCAAAGACAGTTATTTTAGTAAATAATAGGTAAAAGTTTTGTTTAAGAAAATACTTGTAAGGTCTAGCTTAAGGTTGCTTTCAATAATTGCTTTAGATGACAATTCCTTTGAGAAATGTGAAAAAGATTTATAGCAGTTGCTTGTACCAGTTATTTTAATATATAATGTAACTTTTGTCTACAGTCTTAGAAAAGATTTCCTTCGCTAGAAAGTAATATAGTAGTCAAGAGTAACAGAGCTTAAATATACGCTGACGGAACTAAATGGGCTCCGCAACTTCCGAGTGAAAATAATATGTATGGAAAAGATTTCTGTAACATTACCAAATAACGAGAGTATAATAGAGATCATAAGAAGACTTTTTAAATGGTTTAATCCTTTTATATTCCAATACTATTTTATTATGCCAGCTTACGAGATTTAGATCAGTTGTTCGTTTTATTCGATACACTCTAGTGTCCAGAGCCAAAGTCAATTATTTAGATACGCAGCATAATATTGCCATATGCAGTGATAATAAGACTCTATTTTCCCGGTGTATATTTATATGAACGATTTTAGCCAAATTGATTTTGAGATCGGTTTCCTGGTCCCAGTAATAGCAGTACTGACGAGCAGCTTTGTTGTTTAGGCTAAAGTAGCATCCGAATTCTCTGAATTAAAGAAAATAAAGTGCTTATACAGAACTAAAAAAACATACATTTTTCACAAGTCTTTGACTCTACAAAGTGCTTCCAATTATGATAGAAACAAATGCTGCAACACATAAGCAACCCTAAACAAAACCCAACTTTGGCAATTTATTCTTTGGGTAAGGAAAAAGAAATCGGATTTTTCTTGAAATTTCAAATAGATGCGTATGATAGTATCCGAGCATCACTATCGTCTGGTTCGACAAATTCGGTTTTGGGGAAAAAACGCGTTTAAAAATCAAACTTGGAGTAGCCTGACGTTTCGAGATTACAGCGGATTAGACTAGGAAATAATTATTTTTTTAATTTTTATAACATTTAAATAATGAGTTTCGGATTTTAAAGTCTACTTCCAGCCTAAAAATCGATTTTGTAGCATAGACTACATGGCATGCTAATCATTAATGTGTAAGCGTTTAGGCTCATACACTTTAAAATTTTAAATTTTCTTGCAGTGTTTATTTATATCAACAACACACTTTCCAATATGTACCTGAAACTTTTGACAACTTATTTCGCAAAAACGAAACCAGCGAGCGCGCGTAAGTAATATGATTATGCGAAACGGGCGGATTTCGATCTAAATAATCTAAATCAAGAGGCAGCAGCAGTGTAACATTCAATGTGTCACTCGAACTCAATCCAACCGTTACTTTCACTTATATAACACAATACGAGTACCTTTACCGTTGTCACTGCGTTGCCATGGCACCTGACAGCACCGGATGTGGTGCGTATTGATGAAAGTACCCACACACATACATACCTATACTACACATGCAGAGAAATACTCCCACCCATCGATTGAATGTATAAATTTAAATAAATTATTTACAGCCTTACTGTGTTGGCATAAAGACGTTGCGTGAATTCGTATTTGCGTGAATGAGCGAAAAATTAATTTATGGCAAATATAATTTGCCTGTCGTCGGAACGTGCTGATTTCTGACAAAGACTGTAACAATCAAAACATTTGCGACAGCGCTACGCACGATTTTAAATTGTATATTTTTAGGGCACAAAGTAAGCAGACATAAATGCATACACATGTGTGTGTATGCGTAAATTTTTCTCTTCAAGTAGTACCTAATCGCGCAGAAATATTGCCAACTCCACAAAAATACAAAACATCGATTTCTTTTTCGATTTCGCACACATTCACATACATATATGAGTATAGCTATATTTATAGTTTGCGCCTGAATGTAGGCTTCGCGAAATACTATTATAGCTTCTGTTTCCCAACCATTTATTTTATTTTGGGCTTAGTGCCGCTTTCATTTGCACATGTTTACATTTTAAAGGGCAACAGACAATCAAGTAAATTATGTGAAAGTATTTGATAAATTGCTTTGCTATTAACTGTAAAAGTTCCAAGTGTAAGAAGGCGGTACAATTTCGCCTAAGCGGCGTTAAATTGAAAACAAATAAGCCAGAGAAATAGAAAATAGAGCCATTGGATTAAATGGTCGGCAATTAGCATAGATATATAAATGTTTGTAGGATATTGAGTTATGATATTTAAATAAAGATTTTAATAAGAATTTTGAAATAACAATTACCGAAAATATGGTTCCTCAAACATACAAATTTGTTTGCTTTGTAGGCCCCTAAGTCATATATCTTTCGAGCTATCTCATAATCCCACACAAGATGTTGTAATGAAATATAAGTGCAGTTCCGACGTAGACTGTGGTCATCATGTAAATGGCTAAAGTGTCGTTTGCTATGACACAAAAAAAGTAAATTTCTTTAACAAAAAAACTTTTCACAGGTACATTTCTTATAACATAAAAAGGTATAAAAATCTTTATCTTAATTTTGATCGATCAGCTTATATGGCACCGCATAGCATATATCTTAGTCCGATATTGGGAGTACCGACAAAAAAGCAGCTTCATGGGGAAAACAACATGTGCTAAATTTTAGATCTACATCTCAAACACTGAATGACTACTTCGCTTATATAAATATGAACCGACAAACGGCTATGGCTACGCATATGTCTATATTGACAACTGTTTTGAGACCTGTCTTTCTCACGACCTAACTGTTAATACGGTGGAGAGGAGAATACGGAGGAGACAGAAATCTGTCCTTTTACAAGAAGGATTAAAATTTTGTAATTCAATTTCCCCTCTTTAGGGGGTAGAACCATTGCACCCTCGAGCTCTGTCAAATATTATCCTAGATAAAAAACTAACCTGCAGAGAACACTGCAACTCTTTCAGAAAAACCATTGCATCTAAGTGGGGTTTACGACCCCAAATGGTCTGTTGGGTTTACACAAGTGTCATCTGTCCCCTTCTAACATATTTACGGAATAAGTGCCGCATTAAATGAGAACTATATTTACAAAGGCTCTGGAGGTTAGCCTTGATATCCGGCCAATAAATATTCAAGGGAAGTATGACGCAATTCTTACGGTTAGCCGGCTTATACATTTAGATCATTGAAGCCAGACTCGACGTCACTGTGAACATATTATAATACTCGACCTTGTTAATGAATTCAAACGAGACCAGAAGCGGGATTCTTCTGTATTAATCCATATGCTGAAGGTATATTCGAACTTAATGATTACAATTCAGTCTTTCAGCCCGAAATTCTTGGAATAACAAAAGGTGACAAGTGGACTTCTGTTCTAATCAACAAGTCCATAGACTTTCTATTCAACAGCCAATATATCCGTGGCGCCAATACTAAGCCTCACTGTGTTAGGTTATGCAAGACCAGATCCAGACACTAAGTAGGTAACTCGGTTAATAGGTTTTTTACCAAATAATGTTTCCAACTCAGTGGTTGTAGAGTCTCCCTTTTCAACCAACTAACCAACCAACCATCTGCCAAACCCACATTTGTAGAACTAATTACAAATATTTCCATATTAAATAAGAAAAGAGCTTTCCCCATAAGTTGAAAATCTTATGAAAACGTCATAAATGGGGACATACGGATGTATTCATTCAAACATTATATATTTATACAGCTAAGACGAGCACCATCCTTACCCGTTGTCGCGGCCAAAATATCAGTGTCATCAACTATAAATGGCTTGACATAAAAAACTGGCAACAAATATATTATATACAAACTACAAATAACATATCTACGTATGTATAGCGATTATTATATATTTTTATCTACCCGAATTTATTTTCATGCCAAGGACATATTTCAAATGAAATCAAGAAGCCCTATTCAAAAATGCCGCAGACTTAGTGATTATGTTCGTGGAATGAAAGGATTAGAGTGTAAAGTCAACAAATGTATGTGTGAGTATATATGTGTGTGTAGACCGAAGAGAAATTGAGAAGCGAATATCTTTGTTGGTTTTCATATTTTATTTTCTCTTAGTCGACTACTGAAAATTGATTTCACCATTAGGAAAGTAATGCGATTGCTGTTTGGTTGATGGTGTTGCTGGTGTTGCTCGTGTTGCATATGATGCCATTTATGTTGTACCGTTAGTTGTGTGCTGGTTGCTTCCTTTTGTCTGTTGTTGTGTAAACGGAAACAAATACGAAAACGAATACGCAAACAGGATGAATAATTGCATACTTTATCGCCTCGATGGAAGAAAGTATTGCTGCTTGTTTGCTTTAGCTGCGACGTGTTGCAAGTTGTGCTCCAGAGAAAACTGAAAATTTTTAAAAAAGTTTGATAGTTCGTTTTGCAAGATCGTAAAAAAATTGTGCGAAATAATTTTCTGAAGACATAGTTTCAATTCAAGTTCATTACAGATTAAAAGACACGCGATAGCAGCCTTTTCATTAGTTTATCCTTATGATCCGGCTGTCGACCAGTTTTCCAGCTCGTTATAATTGCTTTCCGCACATGTGACTCATCAGTTCTTTTAACTTATTGACTTAGTTCGGAAACTTGGGAACTTCAATGAAATGTTTGAAGTTCAGAAAACACTCAAGCGATTTACATATTTCAAGTTAACGTGGAATGTTCCCATTGAACAATGTGTGCTTAGCAAAGATGTGGCAGAGTGTGATCTATGGTTTGAAAATGGAGTTCCGTGAAATTTATTACCCGAAATTTTTTTGTACGTACACGTCTTTCTACTATATTTGATTTGACATGCTTTGGGATGAGCTCTTCACATTAGTATCGAATTATAAAATATAAACCGAAAATTACAACTCACATATCTTACAATACCTCCCTTCTTACTAAATAATAGCCGTATTTGAATAGCTGCTTCTCTAACTGGTTGATTACTTATAACAATTTGAGTTTACCAGGAAAATGTGTTTATACCAGTATTATGTTCGAATCACAACATACCAATTTTCAAAATTGAATGAATCCAGTAATGTAAATATGTGTTCTGATATAAACATTCAATGATTCAAAAAATCAAGTCAATAAAGCTCACTCACACACATATTCACTTAAGTGGCGAGGCCGCAGATCTATAAATCCCATAATGGATTTATAAGCACCTCTAAAGAGAATGCATGAAAAGTGTTTGAGAGCTTGCCGATTTTATGATGTTTTGGAGTGTTACTTATGCCTCTGTCAGATTCTCAATTAGCCAATTATAAAAAAAAACTATCAAAGTTGTGAATCGAACAAGCAACTGGTATAAATGCAGACTGGCATAATCAGGTAAAGGAAAGATAAGAAAAATGTAGATTATTTCTATGAGTTGTAGATGTCCTTCGCTCTTGTATTGAGCTCAATTGGACAACTTTGTTGTTGCATACACTTGTAAGAATTTTTTACAAGAAAGTAGATTTTCCAAATCTTAAGCAGAAAAGTAGTGAAATGGAAGTTATCGGTTTATTTGCAACCTATTATATTTATTTTTTGTCATCGAAGCAAAAGCGATAATATCAGTTGATCTTACATTGCATCATCCTTAAAGTAAAAAAAATATTTACGCTCTTAGGTATTTCATTCACCGAAATTGACAAAAATGTTTATTTGAAATTTATCTTATGGCGAAAGAAATATTGGTTTGCCTCCATTAATAATACAGCTTATCATAATTACAATTCCCTTGAGGACTTACAGTAAAATTACAGATAGACTCGACACATTGAAACTCTTCGCCCCACACCATCATCCCGACCCACCTAGAGCGCTACTTTACACTACTCACCTCCGCCAGCAATGCCAAAAAAACAGCAACCTAGCTTTGCGTCACCGGCTCAGCAATCCGAACTGCCTGCCACAGTTTTGGTGCCGCTGCAGTGATTTTAATCATTTCAAGCCTTGACAATACATTACGTTGTTATCCGACCACCACGGCAGCTGATGCGGCGCACACTATGCCGTACGCCGCCTATACACATACACATTCACAGTGAAAATGTGTGTGGTATGTGGCATGTGGCAAGCAGATGTTGTGGCTTAGTATTAGAGCATTGTGTGGAAGCGTCTGTGGTTCAGCAGCTGAGGCATTGCGGCCGCAGCAGCATGCAGCGTAAAATAGCACCAACAGCGCCAAGTTGGCACAAGTGAGGCAACCTAAGCAGCTGCGGCGGCGGCGACGACTTCAATGAGCTGCACAACGCATTCATTTATCTTCTTCGCACGCTTCGTTGCAATTCGCAACGCACAAATGCAATTTGGCGCTTTTCCGTCGCTTCCGTTACACTCCCAAACTCCCAACCCGTCGCCCCTCCGCTCATCTTTACTCGCTCTCACCGTGGCGTTCCCGTGAGCTTTTAGCGGCTTGCAGCGTAATGCTGCCGTCATTGCTGCCACTACGTGCGTCCACCAGCTTCGATTTTCCAATTATCCCGCTGCCATCTACATGATCTCTCAGCCGCTTCGAGGCACCCAAGCAATCTATTGTTGTTTGCCTAGGCGCTGTTCAGCTGCTCAGTTGTTCAGTTGGCGTTGTATGATGAGCGATGTGCGTTGTGCGTTGGAAGCTGTGCGCCTTTTTGTTTGTCTATCGGTGCAACTGTTTGTCCTTTTAGAGCATAGCTTAGAATACCCCGAATGCCGTGCAGTTGTTTGTGGTTGGCGAATGTTCGCCTGATTTTCAGCCACTATTATTCTCAAGCGGCAACAACAACAACAACAACAGCCATTATACTGACGTCTGTATGAACGGCAAAAACTATTCATGCTATCCCTATTACATTGTTACGATTCCGCAATTGCATAGTCGCTTCAGTTTGTGCCGTTATGCAGTGGCTTCGGTTAGCTGGAAATCGGATGCTTGTTGTTGCCGTAAATCTCCTCCATTTCAATGTCGAATTGCAACATTGTTGGTGGTAGCCAACAGCCGTGGCACGTTTGTGGTCAGCTGCAGCATTGAGCTCCACTGAGTCGCGAGCGCATTTCTGGCCACAATAATCTTATTAGGAATAAGTTGTTCGAACCTAATCAATTACCGACGCAATTACAAACTTTGCTTAATCTGCTTACTACGTAAGCAAACATAGGCAGACACACACATATGTACATATCAATATGCATACATACATTGAATGTATCTACTTAGTTATCGATATGCTTCAATATGAACAATTCACTTGCTGCATTTAAATATGGCATAAGTTCATGTTAAGTTGAACATATTTTCTAAAGATATTATATAGCATAATATACGCTTACAATTATGCCAAATTATCTATTAGCCAATCAATATGTGCACATTATAATAGCTGTAGTAAAACTAGTCCATTAATTTTGCTTTAAATTGTTAGTTTTATTTAGCATGAATATGATCCGAATCGGGTAAAATATGTTGTTCAATATCATCTTGACATTTTAGTGGAAATTTCAGAGTTCTCACCAACAAAAGCGTTCACCATAGACAGAATCAGTAATATTTACTTGGTAGCATTCCGGACTATAAGGTGGATGCATAACAACCCTCCAACCAAGGTCGCGGAGCTTCTACCGAGTCACTATCGATGTGTGTAGTCTAGTGTTTTCCTGATTTAACCAAATTCCTCCATTTGCTTCCTTAATACCGTCCAATTATTAACGATAATATACAGATCCGAATTAGGAGTTTGGCTATAACTCACAGTATCTGATTCACTGTCAATATTATCAAACATATAGCAAACCCTTTCTGACCTGGCTTGGCCAGTTGGGGTAAGTGCCCGAGGGCAACGCCAATTTCCATATTTTTATCGATAATTATCCGAGCGAAATCAACGCAGCCAAAATTGCCCAATATTGGATATTAGAGTATCAGGACCATAAACACTTTTCACATTTTCAGCGGCCTAGCTTGAGTTTTCATTTTTGAGTGTACTTTTTTTCGCGTCGTTTTCAATGAGGCAATACTTTTTTCAGAGTTACCCTTGATTTATATTCTACTTGGTTTGGATTTAATAATCAATAGACTTACTGCAGAACAACGTTTACAAAATAATGGTTCGGTTCGCGGAACGCATCACGCGCTGCGTCCAATATTCGGTCGACATAATCGCCCAGCAGAGTCAGTAATTCGAGCAAACATGGATCAGTTTCGCACCATCATTGAAATTACTCCAGTAGATATTGCGCATTTTCAGAGATGACGAACATTGCGCACCGAGCACCGACGCCCTTGCTGCTGTAGAGCTGAGTATCGAAGAAGACAAATAAGTCAATCCGCAATTATTATAAGCGTTGTATTTCTTCTTGAAAACCACATGTCTAAAAAAAAGTACCTTTATTTACGGGCACGGTTAATTTTCTTGAAAAAAAACCACAAATAATTACTTCTTTATCTAAATCGTACGTAAAAATGATTCCAAATGACTGGGGCTCATACATGTCATACATTCAAAAACACTTGAAATAGTCAATCCATGAATTAACTAATGTAAATTCTGACTTCAAACTAAAGTAAGGTGAGTAAAAACTGTAAACACCCCCCGTGAGCTCTACCCACTCTTTTTTAGAAGACTCATTAATGATTTCTTCATACACACAGATGTTTTCATGAACAATACTACAATAATATTGTACCTCCTACGCAGTAATGTCCAATGATAACAAAGCGGTACAGAGCAATGAATTGAAAAATTAAACACGTGCAAATACTAATATGACTTTATAAAAGTGTTCATTAACGCCCAAGAAAATTAGTATTGAACAATAATTTTATATTTTCAAAAAGGTGTACGACTATACATTGCTTTCAAAGCATCTTCTTAGCATGGTCAAAAACCAAATGTGCCCACTATCACAGCTAGAAACCATATAAATATATATTATATAATCCTATTAAATGCCAACAGTTCCTTTTTGTAGTATTCTTCTTAAACAAGCCTCAGGGCTTCTGTTCTCCTCCAATATATAAAAAAAAAATTATATTCCTGTGGTCGAGTAAATGTCAATGCAAATGCCATTCAATAGCTAAACTAACTGATAACGGTCAATTAGTTGGCTGAAATATTTGTAAGTGCCTCCATGCTCCGGTGCAATTGGCAGCTGAAGTCAATATGAAATGTGTGCAACCGTTAACGTTTATATTATTTCTGCCGCACGACACATTGTGATGGCCACTTGCAAACGGATTGAGACCACTAGTTACCACCCTGATCACGAGAACGTGTATTTCTTCTTGCACTACTGGCTGCATATTGCCTATTTTTCTTTCTACTATATCTCTCAAGCCGCTTAATTTTTAACTAATAGCATCTAAAGCCAAAACCTGGTATTGCGCTGAAATCCATCATGTTTTTAAAGTTTTATCCGCATTTCATTAATGTGATCACATGCAGACACAATACCAGATAAAGCCAAAACTCAACAATGCCAAGGGAGAAGGCGGGCTACGAGCAAATCGTTCAAAATAAACTTTTACACCATTCTGTGGTTTGATTTATGGCCGTGCTGGCATTTTCGCCTGTGCGAATGCATTTTTTGACTAACATCTCACGTGCAACTTGTCTCACACACAGCCACGTATGTACGCACACGCTTACCGTTATGCACAACTATTCATGTGTGTTTTTGTTAGTATTTTGATCTTGTTGACATACGGTTTAAGTTGTTGAATATATTCTAAAACTTTTTGACATATGTGGAAATTCTTTAAAATACTTCGTTAAACATGCAGCACACATACGGAACTTCAAAAGTGCTTGAGCACAATGCAATAGAATAGAATATGTTAGAATAGAATGAATGAATCGGTGCTGTCAGGAATTCCAAGACAAGCAGCAGAATGGTTGCATAACAAATACCACTTGTGCATACACATATTCATAATTTTTTGGTTGTAGGTGTTGGGTGAATGTGAAACTTTGCATTAAACATCGGATCAGCTGAAAAGGTAACTAGTTATGAAGTTGTTTGAAAATGTTGAACAAAAATAGTTCGTTCACGGATGGATTTTTATTAACTCGTGAGCAATTTAAGCAATTATAGTTGCTTCTGCATATTATATTGATGTACATTTAAAAGGTGTCTAATGCCACCAATACTGTATAGTATGAAAAAAGCAGATACTAGCTTAATTGAAACGTAAGTAGCTTGCAAGCAATTACACTTCAAGAGAAAGCTTAACATCTTACCATAAAATTGAGCAATGGATTTTAAAAATTATTGCTGCTAATCCACAGGTACCTGCCACGTCTTGAGAAAATTTATATTTTCAGCTTCATTTGAGCTTTTAAATTTACTTGGTGAAATAAGATGGCATCTGCTCTTTCAAAATTTGTCAATTTAAGAAAAATTGTTATAGTTTGAAGTACCATTAATGACTTGCTGCCGATTTTGAAATTTTCACAGCAGGTAAATGATTTGATTCGAAGGCCTTCGAAACTATTTTAACTACCATAAGTTGCTTGAAAAAGTCATCATGTATATTTTCGAACAATTGCATATATCTAATCCATGGAAAAAGATGCTACGCAAATAAAACTATGAAACTAATCATATGTATAAGTCTTAGTGTATCCTCTTGCTTTAAATCGATGAAATTACGGCAATACTTTACTTAGATTATTACAAAATGTTGCCAAAACCTGAGAGTGTTTCTAAAGCTTCGACCCGCTTTCAAGAAGAAATAAATTGCATATAATTAAATGGTATAGCCAAGAATTTATCTTTATTACAAAAGCAAGGGGTTGTCATTATGTTTTAAAAATGATTTCGTTACAGTGATCAACTTCCAAAGCGTCAATCCTCTTGCGCTTATCTGTGCAGGCAAGCGTCTTCACTTAACCCCGTACGATCTGGGAGGCCACGCGACAAGATCACCACAAGAGATAATGCGCTCACCAAAAGGTATAAATTGATTGCTTTGTTGGGTGTATGGTATGTGCGCCGTCTTGTTGGAACAAAAGGTCGTCCACGTCAGCACCCTCCAATTTAGGCATGAGCAGTAAGTAAGTAAAATCTTTATTATTAAAATGTTTTTAACTTTTAGTCTCTTACCTTGAAAGAGCAGTCAAAAAGCCCAGGAGTTCGAGAAAACTTCCAAATAATTGTTTCAAAAATAATCGCTTTAATATCCATGTCAACGGAGACTTCTTAAAAAAAAAGTTTCGAATAATTAATTATTCAGGTATTTATATTTGCATACGATCATACCATAACGTGTTTTAAGTTATTTAATAATTTATGCTCCGTCGAGTAAAAAAAAACATTTGCTTGTTTTAAAAAATGTAATTTTTATTGATTTCACTTACATATTTTGGTTTACACAAATCACATTGATCTCTTTTAAATTAGATTTTAAACAAGAGTTACACAATCAATGGCATTTATATGAGCTATCTATAATATATATTAACGATCTTAGTAGAAATTAGTCATAAGAAAATTAGTGGCTTAGTAGTTCTTGAAGTATATGGTAACTTAACTATAATTTGTGGCAACTTTGAAACCTTTCCACAGTTTACTTTTAATCATTTCGTGCACATAAAAATATTAAAAAAAAAACTTTTGAAGCGAGTTTGAATGGTGTATTATACTCGTATAATTATAATATATTTGCTAACTAAAAATAAATCGAAGAGATATATGTATAGATATAGAGAAAAATTTTCAGAAATTTACCATATTATAGTAAAATGTTGAAATAAAATTACAAACGACAGTAAAACACGAAAATTATTTAGAATAAAATATCTTAGGATAACTAAATTATCCTGAATAATAACAGACATATAACATATATAATATTTATATTATACATTTAATCCACTTAAAAATTCGCACTTCAGCGAATTGGGTATCAGCCGTAAGCCTGCCAAATACCGAGTTATTATTTTCTAAATACATAAAATGAATTGAAATACAGCATGTGAAAGCAGAGTTACTTATATTTGCGTTTAAAACATTTAATTTTCAGCAAGTGCTATATATTTGTTATTTTAATCCCGCAGAAAAAAAATACTTGAAAGTAAAAAATGAAAAAAAAATATTTCTGCTGAAAACTTGAAAATATTGATCAGAAAATTGAGAATATCAACGTAATTACTTCTGTATGAGTATAGTTGGTTTATTAAAATTAAAATTGAAAAAACTAAAAATTTTTCAAAAAAAAATTCCTTAAACCATTTTACTAAACATTACATTGAACTCTTACATATTAGGTTACATTTTCTTATATATATTTGTATGTAAGCATCTCTATACATACTACCTAGCATCTATGCATGTATTTATTTACAGTTATTTATTTACTTATTGCCGAAACTCTTGACTATTACAATTTATACTTATCACTTATTTATAACTTATTTACTTATGTACATTATTATCTGATCTGTGTATATGTATGAGAATACACCCTAGCGAAATATATCTCTTAATTGTTTATTAATTATTTTTAGAACACACAGCCTTGCTTTGTTTTTCTCTAAAAAATTACATCAATGAATTTACACAATAGGTAATTGCATGCAATCATATTATTTGCTTACGCCTACTTGAATGTACAACTGATATTTTATACTATTACAATATAGATGAATTATGTACCCTAAGTGCACATAATTACATACATATATGCATATATACAAATATATATAGATTGTACCGGAAAATATGCGCCGTGATTTCGGTGCAACTATGCAATGACATTTTAAATGATATTTTGTAGTTAAATTCCAATTTGAAGCCAATGAACTTGTGGAACAAAGTCGTCTGCTCACGAGGAAAATAAGAGCGCTTGAGATACGGCTATTGGTGTGGGAGATAAGAACACCTTGTAAGAAAAAGTGTCCTCTAAACTTACCATAATATATTTACGAAATTTCCTCTCAAAAATCACTTAGCTAAAAAGCTTATAGTAAAATTGTGATCTTGACTAGTGAAAATTCATAAAACCATGAGCGACCATTCAAAAAAGAGTGATTATGTTGAAGTTTCATCGATTTTCATATGATCAAGGATTGCATATACAGGTTGGTTGAAAAGTTTCTGCTCTCAAGAAATTGCACTACTAGCTTCAAATTTTTTTTCTCAAGTTCGTGAATTTGTCGTGAGAACTCATGCAAAGTTACAAGTCAATTAATTTTTTGTTTACAAGCCATTGGTCGTACTAGGCTTGATGACGACCCAAGTGTTGGATTGAAGATCCAAGTTTGACTGAGCGTGAAATTGCTAATGTCATATGAATCTCAAACAAACGGGTACTTATGAAAGAACTGTTTGGAAAGTTATTGTAGTTCCACACAGGTTAACAATTCAACAAATGCTAGATCGAATACAAATTTCTCAGCTTAATTTGGAGCGTTTAAAGCAGAATAAAAGCGATTTCTTACGTCGTTTTATAACTATGGATGAAACTTGGATCTAATACCATGATACTCAATTGAAAACAGTAGACTAAAGCTGGTTGCTCAGCTCCAAAGCAGGTGAAGTCACAACGTTCAGCAAAGAAGGTTATGGCATAAGTTTTTTGGGATGCAAAAGTAATTTAGTTGATTGACTATCTGCAGAAAGGTAAAACCATCAACTCTGAATATTATTGAAGCCTTTTGGATCAAAACTGCGTTCGATACCTACCGACATCCAGCAAAGTTTTCTCGAGCTGAAATTTCTATCTCAGCAAGCAGAAAGAAAACTAGGTGCCGGGTGGAGTTAGCTCGGAAAGAGTTTGGTCGACATGTGTTATGAGGAGACGTAACTCGGTTAAGCATCTATCGGAGGTATAAAAAAAAATTATGTATAGATTTATAGTATGGTATATTGCAAAACCATGACTTTGTCAACCTAATCCAACAAATATCATATTATATTGTCCTCTGTGCTTCCGCTTGGGTTAACTTACAAGGTTTGCAGTTTAGAAATTTTGCTTTAGCGAGCGCAGAAAATTCTAAATATAACTGTACTTAGTATATAGCTTTATATATTTTCCGGCACATAAATATATATGTACATATGTATATATGCAAGTAATTACATTTTAATTATTTCCCTTTCTATCTCGCCTTACTCACATAAACTACACTCCGTGCAAACTTTTCCAGCACCACCCAAGAGAGCATGAGTTGGCTTATTAAATATTAATATGTACTTATATTTGTATTTATTTACTAAGTGCTTTAAAATGTTTTCTCATATTTTTACATATTATTTTAAATATATTATTTCATTTAACCTAACTTAACTACATTTTAAAGCCACATTTAAACATTCAAAGCAATTACCATACGATAATTTTACTGAAATAATATTTGTTTTTGTTTTTGTTACATTTTTATAACTCTCTGCCTGCTACCGAAATTTATTCAGCTACCAAAAGTTTGCTTTGCCTTTAATTTCCATCGACAATAATAAAGTATGGCGGCAATACGAGACTTAAGCTTTAACAGCTGAGGTTTTTAATTTAGAGTTGTTTCGCCTTTTTTTAATTTTTGCTATTGTTATGGAAATTTGATTTGTCTGTGCGCTTTTACTTTACATTTCACTTTAAAATGCCTGTTTATTTATTATTAAAACTACGTAACCAAATAAATGCCAATTTGCTGTGATTTTTTTCCAAATATTTTCAATCAACTCTTTAATTAAATTTTCTCTTTTTCGAACAACTGTATTTTAAATTGTACTATTCTATTTTTACATTATTTTACAAATTATGACATTTTACAATTTTTTCATCAGCAAATATTACAGTTATTTATGTTGGTTTTCCTATTTGTATTCTCTTTTGTCTTCAATTATTATGCAGTTGTTGGTATCATGACTAACAGGTTCCCAATGGCCCAACGAGAGACTGATACCTGGAAACGAAATTATTTGTTGTACTTTATGGCGTTACTTTTTGTGAGTTTAAAAATTAAAATGATTTTTGGGATTAAAAACATATGCTATACATATAATAAAAGAGATATATCTGATTAATAACACAATTCAATAAAAATTCACCAATCTCTTTTAAACAAAAAATAAGTGATATTTTACAGAATTCTCCTAACGAAATCTCAAACGGATTTTCAGTCTGCAGATATATTTCTTTAGCGCCTATTAAATTGTTGACCCTGTATACGGAAAAAATGCAAAAGATATCCGACAAGTAGAAAAATTATATAATGAAAGATATGATATACTAAAATTTTTAGAGGCGAAACTTTCATCTTCTATTGTAGCAAATAGTCAACTCTTGAAAATAGCTCATTGCAAAAGTTGGTAGTACTTTTCCGGTATACAGTATCTCCAATTTAAAATATGCATAAAAATGGATCTGGCGACTAAACCTACTTCAAAGATTTCACTTACTTTCGGTTTCATTACATGAGACACAAATTTTATTTTTGTATCACAGTGTAATCAAATGAAAAGTGATCTCAATTTGTATTAAATGACATTATACTTACCGTGACAACAAAATAGATGCGCTTTAAGAGCTTTCAACACGCCGTCAATATGAACAAATGCTGAAAAGGACAAAATTAACAATATGTATATAAATAAATATGAAACTATGGAGTTAATGTAGTCGATATAAATACACTACTGTTTATTAAACACACCAGTATGTATATATAAAAAAATGTGCTTAACTAACAAAAAAATTTAAAATGATATTTTTTCATTCGATACAGAGTCCTACATATGTATGCATATATTAGCAAACTACGAGGATATCTATTACATAAACAAAAAGCTTAAATATTAAAAACAAAAAAACTTATATAATATTAAGTAAATAACAAGTTAAGGTACATTTGTATATCCATACGGGTGTGAAACCACAGCCACATACTAAAATTAAAAAAAATTCGTAATCAGGATACCTCAAATACCCCCACAGACCTCTTGGCACAGCAGTCATAAATTTTTCTTTCAGATTTGTTGAGTAGTTTTATTAAAACTGTGTGCCAGCTTTTATGAATATATTTCCTTAAGAAACCCACGGTGAAATTGCGCCAAAACTATCATCGTACCACATTTGTTCAACAACACTTAACAGTCGCTTGTTATATCTGTTCATAAATGTGTGTCTTTACGCCCGAGAAGTTTGAAATAATGGCATGATCGTTACAAATGCATTATTTGGATGGGGTGAAGTCACCAATCAAGAATACTTATGTAACATGTTTCGCCTGAAAAGTGGAATAGTAACAGTCTTTGCAGCGTCTTTAAAGTAAACGCACTGAACTATTCAGTATGTATAATTTCAGCATAATGATCTGTTAGAAGGAAGCGAATTTTGGAAATTTCTGAAGATTACGAAGCTCTCTTACTGAATTACCTAAAGTGCCTTGAAAGATCCCTGCTTAGAAATCCATTATTTATTTTTTTCTGAAAGCAATTTGGATTTTGCACAGGTTGATTTCATACGAGATGTCAGTTGTCAGATTCGTGCCAGTTCAAAACAAATACATAGTACAGTAGCAGCAGATGTACTTTTCCGAAGTGCGGCTTCTTTCAGGGATGTACAAGTATTTATCCATTCCTATAGCAGATGCAGTAAAGGCTTTGGGCTCCCTGACAGTGATATCAAAGCTAGTCAAGGGGTGCATGACCTCACTAGCAGTAGCATCAAGCTGCTTCCTTATTACACTTGTATGGGTGCCTGGTCGCAACGAGATTGTCGGAAATTGTAAAGCCAATGAGCTTGCAAGGAAAGGCAACCTTACCCCACTGCATTTTTCAATTGGTGTAACTTTGATGTTTGTTTGACTACTAAGTTCGACAATTAAGATCATTAATTTAAATGGCTCAGTCTTAAAGTTCTTACGTCCAAATTTCTTTTAAGAAAACAAATACTACTACTCCTATTTACTGTATGAGCAAATAATTTATAGATGGTATTGTTAAGCCTTGGCAGGATATAATTCTGGGCTCGTTCCAACAAAAATCAAAATTTTACTACTATTTCACTGCGCTATTTGCAAATATAACTAAATTTGCTATTGAATATTTTCTTGTAATATTTAAACAATTAAATAAATATGGAAATAAGCAACTCAGCTCCCTCCCCAATAGTAACCTGTGTGTTTGTAAGCGAAAAAAAAATGCCCGCGAACAAGTACGAAAAGTGCACACTAGTGTTAGCATTAAATTCCTTGCCAGCACATTCGTTTCACAACGTCGGCTCATTCATCGCGTCTAGCGCTGCATTTGTCACATGGTTTGCAGCGAGCTGATGAAAAGAAATTCTCATTCACTCCACTCGCACGCCCGGCGCTGATCTTTTGCTGTCACAACGCCGCTGCTGATAAAATTTATTGCACTTTATTTTTATCTTAACTCAACAAACACATAGTTTGCTTTATAGTTTTCGAGTGAAGCAGCAGAAAGGAACAAAAACCGGAGTCGTTTTAGAAGAGATTAAAATGCAAAATATTTCCATGTAGTGGCCGCTGCATAAATACAGAAATACGGGAAAAGAATGAATGAATGAATGCATGAGTGAATGAATGCTAAGAAGAAGGCAACATGCAAAAATAGAAAAACTCGGAAATAAACTTCGAAATAAAGCAAACAAATGGACAGGACAAGTGCTGAGCGGCGATGCTAAATGCGATGGTCACCAACTTCAACGCTGTAGTTGTTGTTGTTCTTGCAGACGACCGCAATTGAGTCGACAATGCAGTGCCGGGCGACTGCCTGCATTCCTAATTGCAGCTCTCCTTTTTTCTTTGCCTTCCATTAAATGTGGCGAGTAAATTAAATGACAACGCAAAGCCAAGTAGAAATAGAAGTAGAAGTGGAAGAAGAAGTAAAAAAAAAAATTCCATTCAAACCGATACACAAACATACAAAGAACACTTTGTTATGGCGCAATCGTGGCCAAGGAAATTTATTTCAATAGCAAGTCGACTCGACGACGGATAATTGTCAATTTTTCTTTTCAAGTTCAACTGTTGAGAAATGTTTACATTTTCATCTAACGCTGATTATGGTTACGGTTGAATAAAATGCAAATGCGGCATGATTAGAGTATGTCTAGAAGAGCGTACTGTAAAAAACGAGTTTTCATTCTATAAAAAGTTTAAATATTTATGAATCGTCAGCATTGTATATATTTTTTAATGATTTATGTATTTGTTTTGGCCAAGTTTATTATAGTCTTAAAAGCCCTTCTAAAATATTGATTTAAATTAGATATTTTTTAAATTGTAAAGAAAGTAAGTCAAATTCAAGTAAAATCTAAAAGTAAAGGCTTAAACATAATTTTACTGCCTTGTTAATATTTTTCCCGTTAGTTTGAAGCTTAATAATTGACAAATTTACATTAATTTGAATACTTAAAAACTAAAACTTAATTTGATGATTTTCTTCTACACTTTAAGCACGTCATTTATATTAATCTTCTTATGTCTACCGGTGCATGTCACGTTGACTTTACGACCAACTTTTTTTAGCGATTGATTAAGGGTTGAAGATAAATTGACCCAATTAAATATTTTTTTCTGAACATATGGTCTATAGAGTTTATTTTTCTTGCTTTTTTAATACTATGATATGTGAAGTCGAATGTAAGAGACTCTCTTAAAATATTTTCTTAACCAATTTTTTTAGATGACCTCGTATCAAAAATGGATAATAGAGTCAGAGAATAACCTTAGAAGCATATATACGAGTTGCATATATACTGGGTTACGGGCCACAAAAGAATTCCTGGATACGAAATAACTGATGAGATTGCGAAAAGCGCTGTCCGTCTGGCTACCGAATCAATACAGGAAATACGTTAGTCGCTAAAAACGATACACAATGAAAATTCGAAAAGGCTGACAGCAGGGCAAGCAATCATGTGCAAGAGCCCCGAAGAAAAACACGACTGCCTTTCACTCACATGATCTTGAAAGGACTGCTGGCATCACATGCGTGCCGGACGTTCATTAGTTATGACGACCTATACAGAAAGTACAGGCAAATAAGTATGAGAAAGATGCTGGAACACCTCTTGTGCTTCTGTCCAGCCTTATTTAGAACACGCCTTAAATATTTTGGAGCTTTGCAGTTCAAGAGACTATATAAAATGTCAAAATTGGATATCGAGTCGCAACAGGCGTTGACGTCCTGTATGAAGTATACTTCAGTTCAAATTAAAATTAACCCCCATTTGACATTACTAAAAATCCATATCACATTCTTTTGTGAGGGTAAATCAAGTCAATTGCCTATGCTGAAACAAAAAATTAAGACTGACCAATGGACCAATATCATTCGACTTATTATTTACGATATGAGGTGAAAAATTTCTTCGACGAGATTATATATCTAAGGCGTACAGTGATGACAGTCAAATCCTTGAAATTATATTCCAATTGCATTCATATTATTAACTTATCTTTATTTTTTTAAAGAAGTTCTGTGAGCATCCTTCATGACGCAATAAAGCACAATGATGATTGTCTTCCACATCACATTTCTCTCTCCAATTGCAGCACCGAGTAAATATCCTTATATAGCAAAATAGCATGAGAAAGCCCAGAGCACATTTCTGCACTCGTGGTACTTCACCTTCGCATCACAGCGTTGTGAAGTACATTTTGCACGTGACCTAAATTATTGTGCACAATCACCAATTAGATTTAATTTTCAAATTTCTTTGCCCATTGACCCTCATTAGTTGGCCAGTAAGTAATACGTAGCTATATATTTGCTTGGGTTAATTGCCTTTGTGCTTGCACACCTAGCCCCAAGAAGCTTGGCAACAAAAGCCGAGCGTTAAACTACAATGCTAATATTTCACTTGCAATAGTGAAGGTAAGGGTTATTAATACGCCTTAGCCACTAACAATGCCGCCTATTAGGAGAGCTAAAGTTCAAATTTGAATACAGCTATGTAATCGCTATGTCTCTTTGCCACGAAGTTTGTAACACCTGGAATGAAAGGTTGGAGACCTTATGTATTGTATATGATCACCGTGATGAGCTGAGTCGTTTCAGTCATGCCCGTCTGTATATATGCGTCCTATTCCTTGCTTTTGTGTATCGATTTGAAATTTTGCACACTTTTTTTTTACCCACGAAACGGTTCATTTATCGGAACTGTCTATACCGTACTACTATAGCATATAGCTGCCCTATAAACTGAACGATCAAAATGAAGTTCTTACATAAAAAACTTGTTATTTGACGAGATATCTTCACGTCATTTGATATAAATTATTGGCCAAGGCGAACGCCACAATCTCCAAGGAAACGTAAACATATCGAATTACTTTACCATAAGCCTGTATGTCAGATTGACCGCTTACAATCAATTTTTTTATAGAAAACTCTTTTCTTTGTGAACGGTATTATAGCTTCGGCGCTTTGCTTATTTACATATACTTTTTGAGATATTGTATATCCTCTCAATAAGAAACCCATTACTAATGCAATATTTAGTGAAATAGCGAGTCATGAAAATATATTTATATCTTGTTATCTTGCCACAATTAATAGTAAATTACTTGAAGATCGAAACTATGTTATGTAATTTTTACCTCTAATTCATGATGAAGAATTTATTTAATATCTCTATTATGTTTGGTGACTAGCTTTAGTATAGTAGTCGCTAAGCAGCCGTGTACCGAAACGTCTATTATGCATGGCAACCGGTTACCTATCAAACGTAATGCTTTAGTATATAGCAAGAACTTGGAGGTATTGCAAAGTCTACATATCACCCACGGTTGACATTAATGGTCAATACTGTTATAAGAAACACACTTTTCGTCAAACAGCACCACATTAGATCCTAAATTTCATTAATACGCGCAAATATATAATGTTAACTAGTGAGTCTAAAGTCTCTGAAAACAATTTGAATAAAAAACAAATTCCAATGATAGAGTTGACTCCGGGCTACCCAAATGAAGCTTTATGATATTATTTTGAAGGCTAATTACAGCAGTTGTGTCTTTTATGAGTAAAAAACGGTCAAATTATCCTCCTACTGGCAATTTCACCAAAAAAACAAAAAAAAAGGAGTGTCATTCATGAAGAGCATTACTTGCAAAAATAAAGGACTGTGGGAAACACAACTCAAGTATAGTTTAAATCAATTAAGGAAAGTCCGCTAATATCCCCTCTTTATGAGTAAGTAACAAGATTCTGGTCGATCTGTCGATCTAAATCTGCCAATCTTAAGCGACTTAAATATTCGCTGTCTTCAATTCGCCAAACTTTAGAGAGTAGCGAATCGAACAAACTATAGAAGCTGTTCAAGCAATGACTGATATCAAAGATAGCGAGCAGGGAAATAGCGAATCGAAAACGACTATATCTAATACAGTAGCTTCAAAAAGTAGCTTATACTAAGTCACTAGAAGCCAGCAACTAGTGAATCATGCCAAGAAGAGGCCTTTCTGGATAAAACTTTTGTGGTTTTTTCTGGCGCTCATAAATATTGGCGTGAATTCAGTACCGTATAAATATGCAACTATTTTGCAACAACTAACTAATTAACTGTGATCTAAGAACTGCTATAAGCATAGCTATTTTAAATTATAAAATAATAATAATAATATTTACAACTTCAAACGTAACTCAAATAACATAAGCGAATTAAACACTAAATAAACCATAGATATATATATACATATGTGTATGTATGTGTGCAGAAAATACAACTACGCAAACGCAAAAGCAAATGAAAACACAAAATTTATACAGAAATTTCAAAGAGAAACAAAGCTTTATTGATATAAAATACAAGAATATGTAGTTGCATAATCGGTGTAAGCACGCCCCCGAAACGTAATGAGAGGCGCGTGATTTCATTTTACAAAGAACAAAGAAATTCAGCAAATAGTAATTATAATAATCATATATATATATATATATAGATAGATAATGCATTAAGAAAGCAGTTTCAAATATATTGAAAAAATAGGACTTACAAGTAAATGTGCATATATATGTATGTGTGTGTTTTATATTGTAATTGCCATGTAAAATGAGAGAAAAAAGAGCATAAATAACGAATTAACGTTCGAGTAAATACATAAACAGTATATGTATAAATGAAAAGCGTGTAACGAAATTTATTTAACGTTGTATTACAAAGTTGTAGAGCACATACATGCTTATACCATACGTGTGTGTGTGAGAAAAAACCCAGCAGGAAATTGAAGAACATGTATGATACATTGCAGTTTAACTTAATAATTGATGGTAAAGTAGTTTATTATTAATTTTTTCATAAAGTATCAAATAATATTTGTTAATTATTTACAAAAATATTTTTAATTTATTAAAAAAAAAAAAATTATTGTATATACATACATACATATCTTTAATCAATTTAAAAAGTAAGCAAATTTTTTTTCTTTACACAAATATAAAAGCGGTCTTTTGTTACAATATATATAATGCAAAGTAATATTTATAATATTTTTTTTTTGTGATTAAAATATTTCAAAATCTGCAAAAAAAATTTTTTTACACGAACCTTATCGCGCTTTACTTTATATAATTACATACATATATTAAATATTATTTACCAATTAATATTACTGTAAAAAAAAATATTTGAAACAATTTTAAAAAATGTTTTAAAAACTAAACTTATTAATTTTTTTTAAATAGGCACTAAAATTTGATATTTTAAAATTTTTTACCAAAAATATTTACAAAATTAAAAATAATATTTATTTATTTTTTTAACAAAATTATTATAGCAATTCTTTCTGACTAACAGAATTGATTTTATGGTACCCCAAAAAAAATTATTTTATAAAAAAAAATTGTCCAATTAAATTTTGTTTTATTAATTATACGCATGTATGTATGTATAAAGATAGAAAAATAGGTTGTTAATTAAAAGAAAATTTAATTTAAAGAAAAAAGTAAAACCATCAAAAAAATTTTAAATTTATTTTTTAATTATTTTGGAATCTTTCCTGCCAGGTCTTTACATATTTGCTTACATATTCTGCATGTATGTGCGCATTTTAATAAAATATAAAAAAAAAATTATACCTAAAAGCTTGTCAACCAAACGCTTTAACTAACAATATTTGCGAAACATTTGTGTTTGAAACATAATCGTGCAATTTTGTCACAGAAGTATCAAATTTTTACGACATTAATGTTTCATGTACAAAGAAAAATACGTATAGTATATATTTTTTAGTGCAATATGTATAAAATATGTTGTTGTAAAGCCTTTTAAATATTTTAAATTCACAAAATGTGCTTTCAGAAAGATTTGTGCACAAATTTTCACATTTATTGATATAACTTTGTGACAATGGGTTTGCATAAGTACAGTATATACAGCTGTACTTTTATTCACATACTTGAAAATATATATATATATATGCATTCTTCTTCATGAGCACATATTTCACTTGTGCTAACTCTTTGTAAATATGCATGTAAAAGCATAGCTTTAAGCTTAAAATGTGGTTAAGCGCATTTATTGTTTTTGCAGCGACACTTACTCCTAGTCATAGTGAATGCAATTCAAATATCGGCTATACAACATAAGACAATGTAAAATTTATTAACATTCTGTCCGTACAAAATATGAAAATTCGTTGTTCGTTTATATGTTATGTAACAAATGTGCAGTTATATATAAGATAAGATAAAAAAAATGAAATTACAAGAAGCCTGTGGGCAACAGTTAACAACTCAATTCAACGTCGTAAAATTTCTATGGTATTTTGTTTCCATAATTTGATAAGCTTACAACAAATTCGTGTAGTGAGAACTTCAAACAAGCTATAGCTACAGATAACTTAGAAACTAAATCCAATATAGATAATAAACAAAAATATATTTTTTGGTTTTATATTAACAATTCAACATAAAATTCAGTAATATATAATATATGTATATATTCATAATATTATAATATTATAATATTTTTAATTTGTTTTTATTTGCTTTGTAAGCAAAACTATTAAAACTACAAAAAAATAGTGAAAAAGAAAAAACATTGTGTACAGTTAAAGCTAAGCTTCCAGATAATACACATTAATTCAAAAACAAATTGGCCATAATTCAAGCAGTTACACGAACGCCTGACATTTGAGTAAAGTAAGCATGTGTGTGTGTGTGTTGTTAAGTATGTGTGTGTGTTTGTGCGTGTGTCAATAGCAGCTGTTTAATAGTTGCTTTGCCTGTATTCCTACCTCCCACACCAACAGCATTCCCCAACACCACCACAGCATACAGCCTTTGTTTGTTTGTGTTGCTGTACAACAGCTTGTCGACATCAATCCAGTAAGTTCAAAATGTTATTCACTATCTCTCTCTTTTATTCACCACAATTCTTCAATTCCTGACTTCAACTTGTTAGCTCCGTTCCACTCTCTTAAGTGCCGCTCTTCTGCATACTGTTCATCTTTGCTGCAGCCAACTTCGCGTTGCGACTCTCTGTCGCGTTGTCCCTAATATGGCTTTGATGCATCTTTAGGCTTCTTCAGCTGCACCTTTAAACGTTTGGTGCCGACTTGGAAGCCGTTCATCGCTTTAATGGCTACTTGCGCTGATTCGGGATTATCGAAGGAGACAAAGCCGAAACATTTGGAGAGATTGGTTTGCTTGTCGATGAAGACTTTGGCAGAGATGACATTGCCAAATGGCAGGAAAGTTGATGCCAAATCGGTGTCGGTGAATTCTTGCGGCAGATGGTAGATGAATAAGTTACAACCTTCGGGACCTGTAAGTGAGGAAAAATACAAAATTAAGTGGAATTGAAATAAAAGTTATCTTATTCGTTATTTGGTTTTGAGTATAGTCATTATATTGATGTGAATTTCAGGTGTTACATATGCGAGTTAAAGAATATCAGATAATCAGCATTTTCGTGAAATATTTCCTTGTTAAATATCGAAATGAAATATACATATGTATATATGATATTTGAGCTTATATATTGTACATTTGAAAATTTTACATACATTTTCTGAGCAACACAAATTTTAATAAATCGTTATCCATTTTTAGAACCTAATATGTATTCCATTATTAATATTATATATTAATTATGCTTTTATACCCTTCAAAAGAAATTATAAAAGAAGTTGGTTAAGAAATATGCTCCCAGGATACGAAAGGATATTTAGGTGTGCTCAAAATTTTTTTGTTTATGATAAGGGCATGGGGTTTAAATTCTATCTTTGTTTTATTAATATTAAGCGCTTGTAAAAAACATTTTAACTTTGTTACATATGTACTATAATAGGTATGTGTAGAGTAGAAGTCCTTGCTCAGCGATCATATTCGGCCTACAATATTCTCAAAAAATCGAAGAATAAGTCTAATCAGTCTTACTATCAATGACACCGACTAACTAAGAGATAAGTCTAATATGGGTGCTTGGCCAAGCGGAATTGCCGAAAACTTAAATACTGTTACGCTTGTAAGGAAAGACACTTTTGTCTCCATATTGGTATAATGGGAACAAGTTGGAGATCCTTAATCTCAAATTTTCAAAATCTTTACAAAATCTTATTTACAGTTGAGGACACCATTTTCAATTACCAGAATAACTCTCATCTGAGTAAGCTAACTGGCCCAAAAACCCGTGACCAATATTTGCGATTTTCTTCTATGCAAAACTTTGCATTCGCATAGATGATGTTTTATTGTCTCCAATTTTTCTACCTCCTGACAGCTTATATAACAGCAGGATTCTATAACAAAACCAGTCTGCTAGCATGTCTGCTAATTAGACAGTCGTCATGTGCGGCCCATATTCCATTCATGCCACGTTTGCCTGATGTTGACCAAGTTAGGGATTGACTTCACCAAGACTGAACTAAGTATATTAATAACATGTTTGTCGCTTAAATAAACACAAGTATCCAGAGACATACAAGTGCCCACTTTTTCGGAGTCTAGTTTAACTGCTTCACAGTTACCAGGAATATCACTATGTCCTGGAACCCATTGCAGATTTATCGTGAAATACTATGTTAGATGCACTAAGAGAGCAAGGCATTCAATCACTATCCCTAAGAGACTTTAATAATTTCAAAGCCGCTTGACTCCTACTTGTGAGCACACTCTTTGTTGAAAATATAAAAGCTTTCTTTAATTGCTGGGATCTTTGCTAGGAAGACACTAAAGTGGCCTGATAGACGGAAGGCGATTCTAGTATCTAATTTTGCTGTAAAGACACCACCTTTCCCTCGATTATCTAGTTAAGATCCATCCGTATAGTTACTTATTTCCATGGCTTTGGCTACCTTACCCTTATTTCTCTCCTTTCTGGAGGGCAACATTGGGAGAACATATGACTCGCTATCTTCATCGAATTCGGCACGGATTTTTACCCAAGGCAAAGGTGCAACCTCCTAGTAAACTATTTAGATCGGACCACTATAGCATATAGCTGCCACACAAACTGAACGATTAAAACCAAGTTCTGGACTGAAATCTTTTGTCTTCGTAAAGGGTATTATTTAGCATATTTTTTTGTTTCTAAATATTATTAGAGCACTAAGCTGTGAAAATTAAAATATTAGCGCAAAGCAAGCCTGCAAGCTTTTATCAATCTTCAGCCACAATGAGAATTTATTTAGGTCCACTAACCTTAGTACGTATATTTAGTTATAGTTATAAGCATGTACATATGTATTCTTGTATACATATTACCCATATGTATCTGTTTACGTTATTGTGCCTATGTTAAAGTTGTTAATGCCAACATTCTGCGCAAGTGTCTTAATCTAAATCAGCTGTGCAAAATATGTACATATGTATATAGGACACAAGCATGTTAATGGAATAATGGCCAACATAAGCCGTCGTTAACTAAATTGTTAGTGCTTTTTCCAGTTTAAGACAGAAAAGGGTGACAGCCGGCTGCGTCACACTTTTAGGTTGGTGAAGCTTCAAAATATGGCAATTATATAAAGAAAAGCGATATAAAAGCTTAGTGTTTAGTATATTAAAGGATATACTCGAATAAGCATATTAAAATCCCGTTCCAGTCAAACTGTTTTTTAAAGCACATATCTTACCTCGAAAAAAGACGATAACAAACACCCCAACTTAAGATTATGGAGAAACTCATTGCCGTTTATTATTTAATTATTTCGGTAAGTCTGTTAAAATTTTTAAAAAACATTCTTGAAACCTGTTGTGTTTCAAAGAAGCAACGCCAAAATAACCGATGCCTTGAAACAACCTAATGAAATTATCTTGAGCCACTGCATTCAGTTTTGGCACTAATTGGCATTTCCATAAACCAACTGATGTTGAGGAGTTTTATATTTTTGATAGCGAGCTTTTAGGCGACCCTTTCCATATACCGAACTAAAATGACAGCCGTTTCATTAGCTATGTTCTATCGCCATAGTTTTTGAACCGCTTACGTCTAAGCAAATATGTACATGTGTGCGTACTATATTACATGTACAATACACGTACGTACATGAGTGAGTGTGTGTGTGTTTGCTATTTAGCACTTGTTTCAGCGCACACAAGTTGCCATGGTGCAACGCCAGCGACTCAATGTGCTTAAATTCTCATTAAAGCGCACAGGCAATATAAAATACATACATATATACTAGTACACATTAGTTCAGTTCAACCGTTACACATAGTCGCACTTAACACCAAATGTATGCAGCTAGCTACATACATATGTACGTATGTGTGTATATTTTGTGCTCATGTCTGCTTTGGTAATTTAGGTTAATTTTCTACGGCTCTCATATGTTGCTTTATTTACATACTTTATTATGCGGCGCTCCCTCCTTTCTGGTGATTTAACTTTATGAGTGATTTTGGCGGTTTTTACGAGCATTTAACAAAACAGTCAAGCAAAATTTAATTGGTGTTAAAGTTCATTGGCTCTTTACGGCTCATATGCGCACAAGCTCATATTTAACAATAAAAACTCTGTTATATGACACTGCACCTTATCTGTCATTCTGGTGTTTACACTTGACACAACAAATTGCTTTGGTTGTATGTACAATAGGTATATTGCCAAAATTATGGGTGATTTGGGAGTTTAGACAATTTTCGAAATAAATTAGTGAAAAAAACTGCCGAGGTTAAAAAATAGAGCGTAAGCGCGAAGAGATAATGCTTTTACGAAGGCAAAGGCCGTTAAATCATAGTCGTTTTATTACATAACATATGCATAATTATTAACAAAAATATTTTTTTTATGTGAAAAGAATAATATTTCCGTGCTTAAAGTTAAAAAAGTTTAATTTGATTTATTTTAATACCCGCCGTAATATATTTAGTTCCAGTCACTATGACAATTGAAGAACTAGAATCAAATGGTTAATAAATGCCAAAAGAGAACATTTTGAAGAGACCTACGAAAATACTGTTTGTCGACAGTTATATTTACACTATATTCAATACCTTCTCGTTCATAAGCAAAACAAAATTAACGAAAATTGCAGAAGGAAAAAATATTGGGTGATTTTTCTAAAAATTTAATAAATATGAGATTTACTAACAGATAGAGTCGGCTCGACATGCTTCGAAATCTATATTTAGTGCATGTCAGTACGAACTATTTCACCTGGGTTGCGAGCTTTTTAATTCTAAGTAATTCAAACGGCTCTTAAGCTGTGAAAACTGATACGGCCGATGCAGCCAGTATAAACGGAAATTCAAGAATAGTTTTTAATTCCGTAATTAGTACTAATATGATTTTTAGTTTATAATTTCGTATTTGGGATAACAAAATAAATAATAATAATTAAAAGTTGATTAAAAAATGTTTAATGCATTATTTGCAACCCTGTATTTCACCTTGTCAAATGAAGGAGTTTTCCAAACAAGCACTTGATTCCAATTGTTCAGTTTGTATGGCAGCTATATGCTATAGTGAACCGATATCGGCCGTTCCGACAAATGAAGAGCTTTTTGGGGATTGGTTTGTATAAGTTAACGCAGTCTAATGTTCGGTAAATGTAAATTGTTTAGACTACATTGTTGCAGTCATTTCCGCAACTTAGCAAAATATAAAAGACGATACCCGATACTTCCACTTGTGGAATCGAGTCATAACAAACAATTCAAACCGTGGGAATCGCTGAGTCAACATACCCACAGGTGAATACTAATAACAAACGTAACAGCAGCGACGACAGCGGCGACGACGGTGATGGCTGTAGCTTAGGATAGAAATAAGTTAGGGTAGAATAGGGAGTTTAAGAACAGACTCAATAAAGCACACAAGTGCCCAAAAATAATTGGCGCCCAACCGCGGTTTGAACCTACGACCGAATAATTGAAAGAATATTACCAACAACTGAATCACTTGAAGGAGGCTAAAAGGAATTACCAACAACTGGATCAATTTCAATGGATAGCTTAATAATAATTGCGTAAGTTGAGTGCTCAATTTTTTTTTTCTTTTCAAAGTGATTCGTGGAAAATTGATTAATAGTGACAGTGTTGCGCTCTAATAGAGAAACGTATAGAGTTTTGCTGGTGGTCTAATTTGTAGTTTCGTGTTCGCAACGATTTGATGAGCGATAGTGATCTTGAGGGTTTATTAGAAAAGATCGGTAGTTTGCAGATCGCAAGGAATAGAAATATAGGTGTAATGGACGCAAACCAAATAACCGCTTTAGTACAGGCTGCCGTAAAAGGCGCACTGCACCAGCAACAGGAGTCCTTTTACCACAAATTGACACGACTGACAGAGCAAATTGCCACTTTAACCACAGTAAAAAAAGCCACATACTTACGAGCCTGTGAAAGTCATTGCAGGCATTAAATGTGAAGAACCTTTAGACCTGGTGAAGTCATTGCCAGAGTTTGACGGTCAAGTCAGCACCTACGTTTCTTGGCGTCAGGCCGCCCACACGGCTTACGAGGTGTTTCGAAGCCATCAGGGCAGCTCTAGGCATTATCAAGCCGTAGGAATAATTAGAAATAAGCTACATGAGGCACATGAGGGTCCCATTGCGGAATCAATCTGCACAAAGTATAGAGCAGACGCGCTTAGGGTATTCATTTCTGGTCTTAAAAGACCATTGTGTGACATTCTCTTCGCTTCTCGACCTGATGACTTGCCGGGTGCTCTGGCCCTGGCCCAGGAGGTCGAGGCAAATAGAGAACGATATGTGTTCGCTACAAACTTCGCTGCGTCTGCTGAAGATCCAAACAGATTTAAGAAGATCGGTGATAACAACTTAGAACAGAGATTGCGAACCCCCCAAAAAAATCCACATTTTTTCAATAGACAGCCGAAAAGGAACGGCAACGAAAATGATCAACAAGATCAACTAGTACCAATGGAAATAGATCCATCAGAATCACGGTTTCGCCATAATTCAAATTGGCGTCAGTCACAAAAAGTAAATCAACAACAATTTAGAAAGCGACAGGCAGAATCAGGTAGGAATACTGGACCTAAAATCCAGAGAATAAATAACTTAAGCCAAGGTAACCAAGACACAGCCTACAATCAAGAGGCGGAAGAAGATATAGAAAATCTCGAAGAGGAAGAACTAAATTTTTTAGGGGGAAGTCCCTGCTTCCGTGGATCGAACGAGGAGTAGGGAACCAAAACAATAAAGTTATCGAGTAGAATGCGCACAAGAGCGTACTAGGATACCTCATTAAAGTGGTAAACCCACTTTATTCAATGCTGCCAAGTTTTGTTTTAAAAATACAACGATTGTACTATTGTGAATGAGTTAAAAGACAAATTTGTGTCAAAAATGCAACTCTAAACCTTTTTTCATTGATTCTTAAAACTTAAGACTTGAAAATAATTATTATTGTTTTCATAAAAAGTAAGGCATTGACACTACTCGAAACTAAACTTTTTTCTTCAGCAAAGAAGAAAGCACAAAAAAATTGTGCATATGTCAGAAGACACATTGGTGGCGGAAGGTTGCACAGGAAGCTCTGGAAGTTTGTTTTGACAACTGATATAGCTTGTTCGATTCGCTAGTCTCTTACGCTCGGCGCTGCGAAAATATTAACTTAATATTCGTGTCAGTAATACTAATATCTGACAAAACTACGTGACTAGTACTCTCTTTTTATTAAAATTTGCTCCACTTGGATGCAGCCGTCTTTTAAGATTTCCAAATTTAGTAACCATATTTTGCCAGCTTCTTCGAGAATTCGCTGCATTCTTCAATAAAAGCCATATTAAATCAATAAACTTGTTAAAAGGAACTCACAATAGAATAATTTAAATTTTACTTTATATACAATAATTATCAATTAAATGAAACACCGCAATAAAGCATGTGAGTACATATAATACATATGTGCATATTAGTAGGCATATGTGCCTTGAGGCATTGTCTTGAGTCTTGTTTGAAGTAAGTCGACATGTACATGTGTGAAGTAGAATGGGCACAAACAAATTTTAATGCAAGCATGTATTAAAATATATACACACACTAATGCAATGGTGTCCAATAACGCACATAGGCCACCTAATCCATTATATCGAAGATGCGCCATGCAAGCATTAGTATTATTAATAATATCGACAGTTGCCAAAGCATCGGTGCAACATAATGCCTTCAAAGGGATTTGTTTGTAACAGCACTTTCTAATTAGAACAACAATAACACAATAGATACTCGCTAAACATACAATACAAGCTATTCGCTTATCATTAGCTAGCCATATTGCGTAATTGAATACAAACATACACAGTTATGTCTTAAGCTTAAGCACAATGTATGCATTTAAGGCGTTGCGGTCTGTGCTCTTCATGTCATAATTAATAATTTTGATTCGATTTTTGTTTATTAAAATGTCTTAATCAGATAGGACACACTGAAATGGAAAATTCACTGTATTAGACAAATGGGTGTTAGGTGCACATGTGGACCTACTTAATTATAATTAGTTATCCCATTTATTGTTTGATATTGATGGTATAAAATCAAACGGAGGCATAGAAATTCATAATTTGTGTATATATGGGCTCAGGAAGGTTACTTACAATTATTTTTAAAACAGGGTTGCCACATATCAAGAACACAAATTGTGCCAAGTTTTCTCTCTGTGTTTTTGTAGCGGTAGAATTCTGCCGAGTCGACAGTCCTTGGGTGGTAAAATTAGGGTCTGTTCCGGTTACGTAAACCCACCTGTCGTGGAAACGGTGGGATCTCTCGATGTGTTTATTTATGCTCCGCGTTATCTATTGTGATGCTAAAGCTTGATTTCCGTTGTCGTTCTCCACTCCGGCCTATAGACCTTGCGTGTGCCTAGCAGGTGGCAGTGGATGTCCAGTTCCTGTGTGACAGCGAGGTCTTTCTGACTTAGAGTTCTTACTGGACATTGTCCAACAAGCATCCATCGGACGCAAAATGTCATAGATGGAAGGAGGTGAACTAGAAACATCCAAGAACCTTAACCTCCATTGTCCAACCTTTGCCAGACTGCTGTTTAAACAATTCGGCAGTCAAAAGCAGTGTTTTTTCAGACGTGTGAGGCGACACTTTTTTCGCAGTTGGTCTTTTTGACCGCTGTTACTTGATTTATATTCAATTTGGTTTGAAATTTCATACTTATCAGAGTCGGTAATTTGAGCAAACATGGATTAGTTTCACACAATCTTTACTCAAGTGGATAATATAAATCATCAGAGACATCGTACAGTTCACATTTATGAAAGATTTACGGAAGGATCTTGGTTTTGCTGGCTTTCAAAAACCAACTCGTGCAAGAATTGAAGTCAAATGACCATCAAGCGCGTCACACGTTCGCTGAATGGTCCCAAAACGATATGGCCAACGATCCCGATTATCCTAAGAAAATGTTGATCAGCGATGAAGCTCACTTTTGATTGAATGGGTACGTATATAAAAAAAATGGTCGCATTTGGAACGGCGATAATCCCCAAGCCAACGCCATCACTTCCTCAAAAACTCACTGTTTGGTGTGCTCTATGGACAGAAGAAATCACTGGTCGATATTTCTTCAAAAATGAAGCCCGCCATAATGTTGCAGTCAATAGGAATCCAACAAGGCGCCGCTACATATCATACAGCCAACGAAAAAGTCAATTTATTGATGGAAACTTTTGGTGAGCGCATTATCTTGCGCCGTAGGCCTATGACGTGGCATTCAAGAAGTCGCTTGTCTACGCAGATAAGCCCAAGACGATTGATGACTTGGAAGAGAATATCCGGTGCATCATTGCTGCCATACAGTCTCAATTGCTGTAAAAAAAGATTCAAAATTGGACCTCTCTGCGGAATTTGTTCGAACATTTTTATAACATAATGACAAACCTTTATCTTTATAATAAAGCCAATATACATTTTTTATAGGGTTATTTCTTCTTGAAAACCACATATGTAAAGAAAACCCTAAACTGATTTTAGCCGCCTCAAAAAATTTGTGGTAAGCTTAAAGCACTCTGTCGATTAATGAGAGTCTTTATTATCAGTTTATAGTAGTTTAAGTTAACACAACGAACCAGGATCGGTCTTTTTAACCAAACCTAACCTAACATATATCAGTCGAATACACTGAAAGCTTCGAAGGATTAAATTGAGAAGATTTCGACTTTCAGTCCAAATTCAGTTTTTGAAAAAAAAAGAATTTCTCTCGAGAGAGGTCTACCCTTAGAGGTATTTTTAGTCTCGGATTATGAAACCCCCAAAATTCAGCTGATTTGTTTAATTTTGTTTCTCTCATCATTCCTTTATTTGGTCAGAACTGCTTCGAGAACCTATAGAGCAGAAACGAAAGATTTGTGCTAAATTAACTATTTACATATCAATTAGAGGACATCAAAGTACAGTTGCGAATTACTCAAAAACTACATAGAGCGATCTCGAGACAATTTAGAAATTAACTAAGAAGTCTTCTATACAAATAACTTAAAAAAAACTCGAAATTTGCAAAATAGCGACTCCCTATATACTGGACCGGATAGAAAAATTATTCATTAAAAGAACTTGAAAGTATAGTGTTCAAAATTTAGTGTCAGTAATACGAAAGTTCTTGATTAGCCCCCCTTTAAAACCGAAACTAGCTTACCGACGTCTCCTCCGTAAAATTTTTCGACCTTAGCTACTAACTAGCATTGGAAAGCACGTTTTCGTAAGTCCGTACATGCATACAAAGGTAACACAAGCGACATACGACGACAACTCGACAGCTCTTTGACGAGTCGCCTATCAGCGGCAAGTTAGGCGGCTGACATACACGTACACAAATTCGTTTATAGTTGAAGAAGCTTTTTGGTGCTTTGAGCAACGGTACATTGCTGTTACGATATCCTTGTTGGCTACGCTGTGGTCGCAAGAGCGTCTATGCGTGCGCGCCTCTCCACACATACGTACAACCATATGTAGATACACAGAGCAGGCATTATAAAGTGAGTAGCCCCTCAGCCTTTGGCCAGCTATGCCGGAGAGGTGAGCCTTGTTGGCGCTGCATTAATGCATTTACTCATACAAAACACTTTGGCGTTGAAAATTTCACAAGGCTCTTTGCATGGGCGGTATGCACAGAGCCGCCTACATACAATTACTGGGTGTCACTCGTGTGTGTACGCATAAACGCTTTGGCACTTAGGTATGCAGTTGGAGTATGAATTTCGCTTTAATTAATTTAAACACAACAGAAATTGCATTAGTGCATCAAGGCGCGAATGCATGAGGCAGAGGCACATGTGACAAAAGCGGAGCAGCCGAAAGGGTTGACCGGGTCAGTGGCAATGTGTTGATTGTATTACCTCGTGTGTGTATGCGTGTGTGTGTGGTACCTGTAATGGATTTATATAAGGTCATTAAGGTCCCTTAGCCGAAGGCGCGTGTGCGGATGAACGTGCATAAGTCATCATTAAATGCACTTAAAATCCGAAATGAAATGGGTGTCGTATTAATATGTTGAAAGGCTATGATTTAGTGCGCTTAATTGATGGAGCGGAGTTATTATATGACAGCTGTCATGGGTGCATATCGTGGCAAATCAATGCTAATTAATAATGATACTGTTTTTGTGAACGCAGAAGGTTTTTGAAATCACTTTTTGACATCAAGACACCTCCTTTAATCTCTATGTTATTGGAACACATAACGATTTGATTTATCAGGATTTTCAGGGTCTAGTTTTACCGTAAAACTTCACTTGAGGAAGACATGTCTAACATTTTGGAATTTACTTTCACACTTACTACCTCGAAATACATGTGATATAGTTTTTTAAGAAATATATTGCTCTTTTAACACATTTCGAAATTGTTTTGTTATTTTTTCTATAAAAAATAGCTTCTCAAGAGCTCAGAGCTTGATATCTTTCTCAAAGTACTATAGTACTTAAAAAATTCAGCACAGTCTCAATAGTCACGGAAAGTCAACGAGTACCCAAATTCTCAATGTTGGAATATAACAAAAATAGTTTTTGCTTGCAATACTTTTATCAACGAAACTTTTACGAGTATAAAACTGAGACTTAGTAATATTATTTAGCAATATATTTTTTTTTCAGTTCTTGAAACCGCATAAAACAGTCAGACCACAAGAATTATATATGCCTGTTTTGGTCCTTCTACCAGAATGAATTTTTTTCTATTTCCACGCATAGCTGCTTAGCTATAGCCTGAGTTTTCTGTATTTTTCACTTACAGGGGCATATGAAACCACAAGAAAGGAAGTGAGAAAAGGAGAGAGATTGCAAAACAGAAGTAATGCGATAAAGGGATTACAAAAGGGATAAGAGAAGGAAATATATAGAAAGAAACAGAAAGAGTGAAACTGAGAGACTGAGAAAGAGGAAAATAGAAAGAGACAGAGCGAGATACTCTTGACAAAACCCACCTGCTTACAAAAGCAGTCCATTTTTAGGCGAGACCACATTGGCTTATTGCTGGTACTGGAGTTTTTTACTCAAAGTTATGCACAGTATTTTCGTAGTAGCAGCTCAAAAAAACGCAGGTAGAATCATGTTTTGAAATTTCATCGAAAAACAACCTCATCGACTTAAAAAAAAATAATTTGACGGGAGAATTTTCAGATTTTAAATCAAAATAGAGAGACAAAAATTTTACATCGCAAAAATTACGATGTTTTCAGGGCATAAATATTTTTTTTATTTTACGAGGTATCTTTACAAAATTTGGCATGGATTATTATCCAGAGTATAGGTATAATATTCGAAGAAATTTTTCAGATCGGGTTACTATAGCCTATAGCTGATATACAAACTGTTCGTCAAAATCAAGTTCTTGTTTGAAAAAATTTATATTTGACTAGATATCCTCATGAAATTTGGCATAAGCTATTTTAAAAACAATGGCACAATCTTCGAAGAATGTGTGCCGTACAGACTGATTGATCAAAATCCAATGCTGGTTTGGTACACTTTCTTATTTGACGAAGTATCCTCACGAAATTTGGACTGATTATTATCCACGGTAACTGTAAAATCTGCGACATACAAATTTATTTTGGCATTGACAGTAAGTCCATAAAATATCATAGTTTGCATATATTCCTTAGTGCATATTGTTAAAATTTTGGCCTGTTCATTTTAGTTTGTGTTTCTATAAGTCTAAAACTCATAATTTGCGTTAAAAACTTTGTAAAAATATTGTTATTTTTACTTTTTTTTTTGGCACATAGGTATGACCAGAAGCTAAATGATGAATAATTAATAAAACACCATGTCGTATACGTAACTTTTTCATGAAATTTTCTATGACATTCAACTACCGGAAATAAATAAATATAATATGAGCATTATGTTTAAAAAAAGAAAAAAACTGTGTATGTATATGTGTACAGTTAGTTACTATGATGGAAGTTTTGATTAATGACGGTACGTTGGCGTTTTAGTTAGCTGCCTGCTGGGCGTCTCAAATGTGTCATGTCTGCATAAGCGAAACATGAACATGAACATGAAATTGTTTAATTACGTGGCAAGTAGTGGCAACAGCATTAACTGGCACATTCAGCAAAACGCTAAAACCGCATCAAACAATAGCCGATGACGCCACCACGACAACTATGTTGCCCAAACATATAAAAGCTGTCAGCAAAGGAACACTAGCAAATAAGCAACGATAGTGACCAGCTCGAAAGCTCGAAAATTGTGCAGACGGTGATGTAGTCGAGCAAACACAGCATACAGTTAGCAATATGAACAGTTATGACATTTGGTAAATTAATCAAAATGCCATGCTAGCGATTGCGAAAGGACTGTGTGCAGTGTTAACTGCAATTGCCATTGCCAATTGCAACACCTGTGTGGCACCAACTGTATGTAACTGTATCGATCACATTGCGCACGTCAGCGCCGCAACAAATTCATAAATGCACAAAATCTGTAAGTCTCAAAAAATAAATACAGACACACACAAATAATATCGATGTACGCGGACCATTTCACACCTTGGGCGCTGGAAGTGCACGCACCAGCTTGGGCTGCATGGCTGGGCGCACATATACTGTGCTAATGAACTTACCTTCGATTTGTTTGCCGGCCGCTGCTGCTGCGGCGCTGCTCAATGCCACGCTGGCCAGTGGCGAAGTCGATAAAGCGGTGCTGCTGAATTGTGGCAAGCCGGCGGCCGTTGACATGTACGCAGATGCTAATGGATTCGGATCGGTCCCTGTGGAGTAGAAGAAATTCGTTAATTTTTTTTATTTTGGTGTTTTATGTGCACTAATTTCATTTTTGAATTTTTCGTCATGCAATTTAACGGTTTCATTTATAATATTTGCACATGTTGGATGTTGGATGTATAAAGTCGAACTGGGACACATTTATTGCAAGGTCTCAAATACCTACGGTATTTTGTGAAGGTTAAAATTAATTTATAAACAAATATGACAAAAACTTTGTGGTTAGCTTTATGTGTGCTCTCTGAAGAGCTGTATATATTCACAGCACTTTTTGTGCAAACTTTCAAATTGATGTTTCAAAAACTGAGGAACTAGTTCGCGTATATACAGACAAACAGGTTAAATATGGTAGACTTGGCTCGTCATGCTGATCTTTTATATACATATATATTTTATAGGGTATCCGACACTTCCCTGTGGGTGGTAGAAACTTCTTGGCAAATTTAATGTATCCTTTACAGGGTGTAATTATACGGCGACTGAAATCTAAAACTGGTTTCAAAAAATGATCAACTGTATAAACTATCGTAAGCCAACTGCCAGATAAGCCGGCAATATTAAAATGTTCTTATTAAGTTCGGGATTATCGCTGAAGGTTAACTACTCTTATAATATCCTTAAGAAGAAATCTATAATACAAACCCAAACAGTTTTGAGTCCATTTGGCCATCTTAAGGATTTTTTTAGAACCAAATATTCGACATAGTTCAGGAAGGTTTAAGTTTGCGTCTCATTACCAAGTATTTTATTAAAAATTTACTAATGGGTTTCAAATTTACAGGTATAGAGACTTCTTGAAACTCTTACTGAGAGCCACTACTTCGATCTACTCGGAGGGTCTACCGACAGTTTGGTTGCGAATTTTGAAGAAATGGAGCCGAATTTTATTCACCCAATGACTGTCAGCTCAGCAGCAACGCTCATAACTATTTCGAGAATGTTTTTGACCGCTAAAACAACATATACAACAACCAAGGATTTTGAAGGTATATGTCTAATTTCTTATATACCATATATTTCCAAATACTTTTTTAATAAAACTTGAGCGAATTTTTGAAAATACACACTGTTTCTACATATATATTGTCAATATACGAAAAAATAACATTCAAGTCAGAAAAAAATTGCGGTATATGCAAGTTTGAAGCGTGTGCTCACATATTAAACTTTTCAAATTTAACTTCGACCGATTTGACTAAACCTCTTTTTCAGCGTCAGCCCTGGAAGCGGAGCATTTCAGCAGGAATGGTTCCCCACAGACCGGACAAATGAAGCATACTTGCGAAATTGCCACGATTCCTCCGAGTTATGTGTTGCAACGTACGCCTTTATGTACGTATTTTGTGAAACTTGTCTGCTTAACATATGATACCCAGCAACTCTCTTCCGAATGAGGCGCTCGCTTGCAACAAGAAAAGTTCGAATTACCGAGCACAGCAGGTAGAACAGACTAAAATGGTTCGTAAATATCCCTGGGGCAGCAAAAGTATACTTTTGTACTGGCTTGTGTGTATCTTAACATAGAATTACGCCGAAAAATTAAAGTACATGAAAAAGTACGATATTTTCGAAAAGCAAACACATACACAGATACCCACATATATTCACACTATAATGTAAAAAGGAGCAAAGCAAATGCAATGTTGACGTTGAAAAGCACAACAAGACGCAAAAATTAAGAAAGTGAAAAGCTACAAATATTTTACTTTTTAACTTGTTAACATTAAAGGGGTGCCGAATAACACACACATACACACTTATATATACAAACACATTTACAGAGCTCACGCCAAGCGTTAGACAGATTTATCTAAGCGGCTGAATGTAGTAATAAAGATGGCGATGGCGATGGCGATGGCGATGGTAATGGCGATGGCGATGGTGGTGAAGATGTGGCAGCAAATCAGTGAAACAGCGCAGCATTTGTGCTTTACACCATCATAAAAAGTTTTTCGGCTTTTAATGTTGCTTTACTTTGCAACAAAAACATTTGCACTCAGCTGGCAACTGCTTTGCCTTTGTTTGCGCACAAGTACACGCCGAGCAAATCACAAACATGCGTAATGTTCGTAAATATCAGATATACATACATACATAGATATGTATGTGCATAGATATTTATTTACACACAGTAATGCACATAAGTACAAGGCTTAAGAGATTAAATTTAAAACTTTTACAAGCGTATTTTCAATCTAATGTTTGCAGGCTATGAAAGCACGCACGCGAAAACATTTACAAGTCTATCTAGATCTGCTTTTACATGTGTATGCGCATATTTTGTAATGCAAAAATTTGAATCCTCTCATACTGGGTGGTGCAATTGGAAACTATGCTGACAGTGACACATATTTCTAGCTTGAAATGTTGAGACAAAGTTGGAAATGAAAGTGTGAAATATTGCAAATTTATTTCCCAAATCAATTTTGCGTAGACCAAATTATAATCTTTCGAAAGTTTTCCAAAAATTAAATGTGGGTCGTAAGTTGAAAATCTAAAGCTTTTTTTTTTTTTGATAAAATTCCAAAATGTGCATACGTCAAGAAGTAGCACACATGTTCGTCGAGTAGCGATTGCTTTCTCTTTTTCTCTTATACAGTTATAAACTCTATTTCTCTCAACAATGGGCACCTCCGAAGCATTAGAAACTGTTTTATTTAGACCTTAAATTGAAGAGATACACTAGAACGATCGTTGCCTTAATGGCATATCAGCGTTCTTGTCGTATTTCATTTCCTGTAAAGTTCGGCAATCATGTTTAAAACCGTCTCATTATTGTCATTTGGTATCTTGGAAGCCTTCTACTAAAATCCCTATGATTTTTAAGTTAAGAACTGAGTAAAGTAGCAATATTGGCAAGGTAGCAGCTATAACTGCTCTGTGAGTCAACTGAGAATTTATTTAGTACAAACAATAAATTAGACGAATTCTAAAAAGAAGTGAAAGAACGAATAAATCGGTAGCTTATTTTATATATTTTTTTCTCTCTCTCAAACTCGCATTTCTCAGCTGCAGCTTTTTTCTCACTCCTTAGTCATTACCAAACAAGAAAAATCGTTAACTTTGGCTGCACCGAAGCTATAATACCCTTTACGGGCGCATTGTTTTGCATAAATCGGTATAAAAAGTTCTATATCTTGATATTCATAAGCCAGTTTAGATGACAGCTATATGTTATAGTGGTCCGATCTGTACAATATGTTCAGAGATTGTAGTGATGCCTTGGATAACAATTTTTGCAAAAGTTCGTGATGCTAACTCGTAAAATAAAATATATGCTATAGTCGTCAGATCTGAACAACACCGTGGCAAATTTTAAATATCCTGTTAAGGGTATACAAATATTAATGAAAGAAATTTTATTTTCAAAATGGTGAAACAACAGATGATTTCTTAAAATATTTGAATCTTTAAAGGAGAGAGAAAGTATATAAACTCCAAATATCTGGTCTCTATCTATCATGCTCTTGCCTCTCAGCTACAAGTTTAATTTCCCTCTGATAGCAGCCTAAGCATTTGAATGCATTTTAAACTTTAACTAATTTTATTCAAAAGTAGTATGATTCGAAAAAACAATCAGTTAATATTAAGTTATGTTATTTTCTCTATAAAATTGTATTTCTAAATTATTTTTGAAACACCCGTTATACATTTTTGGCTTAATGTTTTGACATGAAGCTTAAACTTGTTATTTTTCATAGATTTTTGAATTTGCGGCATAAAAATATAAGAGTGGAATTAATTTGAAAAATTTACACTTACTTTATTTCGAAGGAAAGAGTATGCCAAATATGAAATAATAAAAGCAAGATACTGGGAAAAATATTTAGCACTTTTGTTTTTAACAGCTTGAGTTTAAACAACAGCTCAAAAATAAAACAAAATACATTTTTATAAAGAGATCATAATAAACGCTTTAATACAGCAGTTTAGAAGTAGCTGAATATAAGGCAAAGAGCATAGTAAAAAAATATATAAAAAATTTTATTTGTAATAAAATTTAAAATTTTTTCGAAATTCTTATAGTTTCGCTCTAAAAGAGCTGTAACTGTCTAATTACGCAAAATAGTTTTGGATCACAGTACGAGGATGATACAGTGGTCAGTGGACCACAGATAGGATGGATCGGTTCAAATATATAATGGGAGTACCATTACTCGCTTCTTTTTGAAAATTTTATCTAAAAAATTACTCAACCGATTTCAACCAACTTTGGCCCATATCATTCCTGTGCATAAACCAAATCGAAGAAGGAATTGAAGGCCGAAAAATTGGAAAAATAAATAATGAAACCTTACTTTTTGATCACAGGTATATGGTGGTGATCTAGTGATGTGATTTTAAGGCAAACAATAAAAAATTCTAGTAATTGTTGAATTCTAATGAAAACATAAAACTTTCTCGAGATTTTGCTCCATAGTATTAAGAAATTTATAAAAAAAAGATAGATAACTCCACTGCAGTGGAGAGAGTGAGTGAGAGTACTTAATATTATATTTACAAATATAAGTATGAATATAACTATGTCTGTATATCTAAGCCTATACATAGTCTCTATAATAAATATATTATATTTACTGAGCCACCTGTAAAATTTAAAAACTCTTAAAGCTTACGCGACAGCTGAGCTACTTATTATTAATAAACCATTTACATACATATATTCCCATTTATAAATGTAATCCTTATCCAACAAGCTGTCATATATTTTTATCTAGCTACTCTCGAGTATCCATATATTGAATTGCAATTTAAAATTTCACTTTACGTCACAACTAAGCTCTAACGAATTAAATGCTTAACGTAATTTTCAATATTTACTTTGGAATATGCTTTTATAATAAGCCGATTAATGGGAAATTTTAAAATTAACTTGATGCGATTTAACATTTGTGTTCATTTGTGTATGCGATCTTGTACATTTCCTTTGACGCTGAGCCAAGGGTAAAATGGTTTGTGTGTACCTATTATAAAAGCTAGACAAGTTCTAGCAGAAGAAGGTGAAAAATTGCAAATATTACTAGATATTTGCAGCTTAGAGTACCAACATTCTACATATAAGAATACAAGTTATGAAATATTTTACAACTAATATGAACCACAAATTAAACTCTGTTAGAAAGGGCGACGAGTATATCTATGAACATATTGTTGTCCTAGTCAATTGTCAAACATCGATCGAAAACCTGTTCAATCTCATACAAGTATAAGCTTAGGAAATAAACAAATAATTTCTAGTTAGATTATGGAGCAAAACCATTGGTTAAATTGGTAAACTGGGTGAAGCTAACTTGTTTCTTCTCTGAACTAGTTAAATATTTTTAGTTGTAGAGTAGTGTTTTTCTGACACAAAGTTCTGTGATGAAGTTATAACTACAACTTATGTAATTTTCGTTTTAGTTTAATATTATATTTCTAATCAGAATATTTTTAGCTCCATATTTGTTATGAAACTTTCCATCGTATGCATCGTTAAATGTACATAATATTAAATTTAACAAAAATATTAGAATCAAGTTCGATAAAGTTGAGTTGCACATATTTTCAGAAGATTTTGTGAAATATTTTATCGAAGTAAGGCAGCTGAAAACGCCGTTTCGTTGTGATACATAAATACACCTAAACATGTATCGAAAATATGCTCAAAAATCGAAAAAGCTCTTTGAGTCCGCCACAAATTACTTGAGACGTCTAATATCAATTCCGGTTATTTCACCAGGTTTGTTCAAGATATGTTTCAACCTCAGTCTTACAAAAACTGGACAATGGAGGAGAAAATGCCTGACAGTTTCCATCTCACCTTCCTCCATATAAGTGTGACAACTAACGGCCGACAAGATTTTCAGCTTTACCTCAGGAACGCTTATTGAACAATGTCCAGTTAGAACTTCTAAGCCTGCGGCGAGATGAATTCTGTTAAGAAGAAGTAGTTAAATTAATATCCTGCGTTCTACTCTGAGCCAGAAGTATCCAGCGACTGACCAGGCACCAAGCGTATCTCGTAATGAAGTACCTTGATGCCGATTGGCGCTCACTGAAAAGACGTTTTCGTGATCAGGTAGCATAAAACTCTGCTTCACGGAGAGCTCTTTGCAGAGAACTCCTCTGTCCTTTGTCCAAATGGGCTAGGTTTTTTATCGACCTTTTATCTTTAGATTAAGCTAAGGCAGATTTGTGATAGAATAGATGAATAGATGGTGAATGAACTGGTCTTTGTGTAAGCTTTTGCTCAGTTAAACCGTACTTTATAATTATTTTATAATAGTTAAAGAAATAAAATGAAAATTTTGAACGGATTTGGTCATACATTTTTGCATATGATTTTCTATCTTATCAAATACAAGCAAGTGGGCTAACAAACTGCTTTTTTAAAATCGGTGGTTCAGGAATTTTCCTTAAGAGTTCCGCGAATTGAATTCTGCTACAGTTATTGCCTTTTTATTTCCTGAAAAGGTATATTGAGTTCGCCACCAAGCTTATAACACCCAGTAGGAAACGTCAGACACCCAATAAAATATTTATATGCCATAAATGATCAGCGTGACGAGCTGATTCGATTTAACCATGTCCGTCTTTCCGTCTGACTCTATATATGCGAACTAGTCCCTAAGTTTTTGAGACATTGTTCTCAAATTTTGCACACGTTCTTTTCTCCCCAAAAGGCTGCGTATAGTTGCCATACAAACTGAACGATCAAAATAAACTCCTTGCATGGAAAATGTTTTCAGTTGATCGCTATAAATTTTAAAGAAATTGTTTCGATCGGAATCAAGTTCTTATACGGAAAACTTTTTTTTTTCGACAAGACACCTTCTCAAAATTTGACTTGCCTTATTATACAAGCCAATGCTATAACCTCCAATAACATTGTTCAGATTGGGCAACTATAGCATATTACTGCCATATTAACTGACCGAGCAAAATTAGGTCAAGTCGAAAAAGTTGAGTGTTTGTGTGTTTAGAATGTTTAATATTTAAAATAAACTACCTTTTTTTCGTTAAGCATATAAAATCTGCACAACTGAAGACTGAGCTTTTTAAGATTTCATTATAAGATCTGTACAGTAGTCGTTCTTTTCGCCTGTCTATTAATGTTGACAACAACAATAATAGTGTTGTCCCTACGAGTGCTTTTGAATAAATATAGTTTATGCACCACATTTATGCAACGTCATAACTGACATATCTTTTATATAGAATAGACCAATACATATATGTACATATACTCATATATACACGCATTTGAAAAGCGCATAGCCAACATTCACAAGAAAGCGCATAATTTAAAATTTTTATATGCTGACGTTGCAAATTGTATCTGGCTTGCTATATGCATATGTGTGCAAGTATGTGTATGTGTGTGTGTTTCTTGCCGACTTAGTCGTGTGTACTATTTGCTATTTTACGATTTCAACTTTGGACGCTGCAACATTTTATCGACACTGCTATTTGCACTTGCCAACATAACATAGTGTAAACTCGGCCAACATTTATGAACCTGACTTTGTTATGGACTTTCTTATAATCAATATAACCGCAAGTATATTTTATGCTCATATAGATGTACATATGTATGTATATACAAATCCACCAATCGAATACAATGCGAAATTTGTTGGTCAGACGCCCAGGCGATTTGGCTTTAGAAGATTTTCAAAGAGATTTTTGTTGTTGTTGCGTTGGGGATAAATGTAACGTACACATATGTATGTGCGTATGTGTGAATTGATACATATATACTTATATGTGAATGCGTATACATATGTTTATATATATTTAAGAAAAAACTTTTTGGTGGTTTATTGAAGTAGAAAACCGCCACCCGCACACACACAACCACAACAACCAATAAAAATACACACATACACACCAAACATACAAGACTGCTTTGTGAGCAAACAAAATTCAAGAAAAAAACAAGAAAAATCGTTAATTTCGATTGCATTGAAGCTATATATCATACCCTTTACAAATAAGGAAGTTTCCATACAAAAAAAATTGATTTCAATCGTTCAGTTTCTATGGCAGCTGGAAAATTTCTCCAGATATTGTGGTGTTGTTGTAAGCAATAACTTATGCCAAATTTCTTGAAGATATCTCGTCTAATGAAAAAGCTTTCCATACAAGAAGTTGATTCCGATCGTTCAGCTTCTATGGCAGCTATATGCTATAGTTGTCCGATATCAATGATTCTGACAAATTAGCAGCTTCTTGGCTAGGAAAGGACGTATGCTAAATTTCAGGCCGATAGATCGATGGAGGCACTAATACGCATATATACAGAGGGACGGGCATAGCTAAATCGACTCAGCTCAGCACGCTGATCATTTATATATATATATATATACTGGTCGGTCTCCGACGTTTCCTGCTGGTGTTACAAACTGCTTGGCAAACTTAATATGCGCTGTTTAGGGTATAAAATACGGAAGAATATTCTACAGACACTTGGCTGTCAGTTGCAGTTGGTGGAGTGCCAGTGAATTGGCAGAAATGAACTTTCTTGCTACTACTAAGCGAGTGGGTGCTCACTCGCCGCTTACATGAGCACATGTTTGCCTTTTTCTAATTCCTTGTGCAACTTCAATGCTGCTGTTCTTTCTTCTTTTTTTTTTTCTTACAACATTTTGCTCGGTTTTGTATCTGTTCGAAGGCTTAGGAATTTTTAATATTTCATTAAATTAAGTGCTTCGATTCAACGAAAAGGATGCACTTTTTCTTAACTTTACTACTTTACTGCTTTACCACTGTAGTGAATAGCAACAACTTACTAGCTTGTTGTTGTTGTGCGCTTTCATGTTTAGCAAAAAGAGTTGAACGGCGGCAAGCAATAAGAATTGTATACAGAGGACAAAAATGTGTGTGTGCGTGTGATAGTCACATATACATGTATGTGTGCGTGTCTGAAAGTGGGCACCATTTCGGATTAGTTGCATTTGAGTGCACATAAGCTTAGCAGAACTCAGGCAGCAATCTGCTAACTCACCCACTCGAGTAAATTAAATTCGATGTTGATGCGTTGCTAATACATACATACACACGTGCACCCATAAAAACATATATATCTACATACATAAACACACACAAAAATAATATACATACACCTACATCCACACAAATAAATTTTTGCCTCTCCTCGTACTAACTAAAACGAACTTAAAGCTCTTCCCACAATTGTTTTGAACATATTCCAGCAGTTTGTGCAGTTTAACCGTTAGAAGAAAACTCTTTGGCTGGCCAAAGCATGCAATATAAAAAAAAATTTTTTTTTTGGTCAGAGATGTTTCGGCGTAGACGTGCGGTAGATTCGAGCATTTGAACACGCATAAATGGAGCGAGCGAAAGCAAAGTGAGAAAAAATAACTGTTTATCGATATGCTCGACGGGGCTGCGGCGCGGTCAGTCATGCGTAAACTCAAGTTCATTGAAAGCTGGCGAAGGCTTTCAGCGCACACGACCACCCAACCCAACTGCCGCCCGTTCCAATTGCTCCGCCGCTTTAAAGCTATGCTTTGCAGTGCTTTAAAAACATTGGAAAAATTGTGCGCATAGCTTGTGCCACCACCCTTCCGCTGACTGCTGCACAGCGTAGACCTCTTAAGAATGTTGCAAGTTTGCCGAGTTACGCGGCCATAATTTTGTGGTGAAAAAGTTTAGCGTGTAGGCTAACGCTTAGATTTTGAACAATAAAAAAAGCACTTCGTTACGTTTTCGTTGCTCGTGATTTTGTTTTTGATATTCGTTGTTTTTGTAATTTACTTTGTGTGGGTCAAATTGCCGTTTCTAATTAAATTATAAGTATCTGTAAAAGGCGCGCTTTGCAATTGCACACACTACGATGGCGATTAATAGAAACATAAACGCACAAACTTAAACCACTCACAGACGCATCCTTTCTTATTGAACTCGCATCACTCTTTAAAATTTCAACGCACTAAGAAAGAATCCGCACCAAAAATGCCAGACAATTTAAAATTATAAAGGAGTGTATCCGAAAACTCTCAAAATTCTTTAGTTATCATCCGCTCATTGCAATATATCAGCAAGCCAAGCAGAAATGTTCTTCTATACACACACATTTGGGACCGTTGTCTTGTCTGGCGTAACATTTGTGGTCGCAGCTGACGTTCCGAAATTCTTCTCAGCACTCAAACTATTGGGTTAGTTTCTCAGCCATTGGCATTTGGCCTTCAAACTGCACCAAAAACTAGCAAAAGTTTATTTCTTCCGTTTTTGGCGTGCAAATAATATGATTTGCGTTCACTTCAGTCAGAGTTAAAGGTAAGAAAATATACGGAAACTGTCACTGCATAAACCCTGATATTTATGGTTCTGCCGTAGAGTAGTAGTGAGGAAAAACTTTCGAAAATATCTTGGAAGCTTAAAATACAATTTTTTTGGACAACTTGGATTACCATTGACATTTGAATATATGGTAGAATATGTTAGTATGATTTAGATGTCCTTTTAATAAGATAGTGTTATATATGAAACTTTCACCTACATATATATAAAGGGTGTTTCAAGGGCAAGCTAAATAAGCTTTATTAAAACAGCAAATAATGATAAAACTTATGATGTGCAGTTCGATATCGTTTGAATTCAAATTTTCGGTTAAATTTTCAACCACTTTCATCCACATAACCTATACCTATCTGGTATATCGCTACTAATGCACCAAAAGTTGGTTTACAACTGGCCAGTCGTAGCCGGCATATTAGCATTGGTCATTGACTGGACGTACCCCAAAAAGGAATCGAAAGCAGCCATACCACATGACGTTTGTAGTCAATTAACAAAATTATTTCGTTTGATTCGGTAACCAAAAGTTTTTCTATGAAAGCAAACGTTTAACGCACTAGATGGCTTTTTGAGCCATGTTGCTGAAACCACTACCGTCTTAATAGGTTGAATTGATGGAACCAACAGTTCCTGCTTGTTTCTGCATGAAACTTGTTTTTGCTTTAATATATTATTACCCAATACCAGACAAAAACTTTATATCGATACAAATAAACGTCTCTTCAGGATAGTTAGATCTATTGGTGAGAAAACGTCGTCTCCAAAATTTAAGCACGATTTTTCCAAAACTGAGGGATTAGTATGCATTCCATAAGAGACGAACTGAGGCACATGGCTAAATCGACTCAGTTTGTCATGCTGGCGTCATTTATATATATATTATATGTACTTTATAGGCTCTCCTACGTTTCCTTTAGGATGTTACAAACATTATGGCACACTTAATATATACAGTTCAGGATATACGATTTCTATTATTAACGTGCCCGTCTTGCCAGAAATATGCTTCATTAAAATATTTAATAAATATAAAAAATGTAAATTTAAGTTTATTCCACTAAACACAAGTATTTGATAATAATTATTAACAATTTGAGTATATTGCGTCGCAAAAAGTCTTTACTTAGTAATTTGTTAAAGTATACTGAACATAAATGTCAAACACATATGTTAGCTTTGACAGCTCGTTTGACAGCAATCCCTTTGGGAAACTCTATACTTCTAAAAAACAAACACTATTTATAGATATTAAATATTTCGCTGTAAAGTATAAATATCGTAGTTATGTTATTCAAAACATAAATGAACATAAAATGTTTACATACACAAGTAAATACTTCAAGTTAAATATGTATTACAAATATACCATACACTTGCAATAATATGGTGTACATCTGAATTGTAGGTAGCTCAATACTACGCAAATCATATATTTTAATATTATGTCGAGTGTATTTACATTATTATGCAGCAATTAAAATTTCATATTTAAATATTAATTCTTAAAATTTTATTTAACTTTAATATAATTTTTTATATGCTTTTTACTTAAATAACTGTAAGCACATAATCATTTTTAATTAAATTTAAAAGATGATTTTTATTAAGTTTTCTCATTGTAGTTTACAGAAGATTGCCGCTTTTGAATTTTGATATTGTAAAATTTTTTAACTAAATTTTATTTTCTCACTTCTTTGTCAAATTTCATTATTTTACGCGCTGAACAAGAAACAGAAAAGAATCATACATATTTATGTAGTTATTTTAAGCTATTTCACTTCTTGTCTTAAATAATTACTTTATATGCTAATGGATAGAAGGAAATCAATATTGACACTGTATGTAGCCTAAGGGGAGATAAGGTGGGATATCAATTTTTTTCATATTTTGGTATCACTTAGCATGATTATGTGTAATTACCCCAAATTTTGTGTAAATATAGTAATGTAATAATAGGAATAAACCAATAGCAAGGGTGCAAATCATTACATGCCATAAATATTTTCTACCACACATACTATGATGGCAGACAGCTCCCATTTCAGTGAGATAGTCCACATACTGATCAATGCATACAGCGTAAAGATTATCGAAGACCAACTGATGGGCGCAGATCCTCACAAACCGTATATTGAGGTTAAGGGAAAACAACCAATTCGACACTTGCGGTCATTTACGGAAAAATGCTCTCCAATATCAGTAATGTTATGCTTAACTTCTAGCCTCTATGGCTACTCAATGAATGGCTACTTATGAAAAGTAGGCGCGGTTGTTATCCATATCTTATATAATAGGTCGACAGAAATGTCTAAAGGTGATATCGACCAAGCACAGGGGCGTATACAATCTCAATTCAAAGAGATTCTGGTCATATCCATAGTATTGTATTAGAACAGAGCCAGTAATAAGTCCCAAAGACCTAACTTCAAAAGCTACTTTTAAATGATTGCTATAAGGCTCTTGATGATATCTTTGGAAGATATAATAATGAAATATACTAGTTTACCGAAATAAAAGTCGTTGCTACGCCCACTTTTGGGAATTTTAAAAAGTATATGCTCCTATCGGGATGATAATATATTTATGGCACCATTGCATTCTAGGCGTGACAGTTGTGTGCATCCGTTCGTTTAAGATACCCAACTTTCTAAAGGAAGGTTCACGTGAGTCACAAATAATATCGATGGTTTTGTGGGGATAATAAGGCGTTAAGCAAAACCGTTATTCACACTGTACAACATTTTTTCAAAATATTGGATTAATGAGCTATTTTCTGTGCTACCATATAACAAAAAAAAAAAAAAAAAAAAAAAAAAAAAAACTAGAAAAAAGTTAACTTCCCTTACACCGAAGCTGTAATAACCTTTACAAATACAAAAGGTTCCTTAGAAGAACTTAATTTCGATCATTCAGTTTGTTTCTTCGTTTGAATTATTGCTCTAAATAATGATCTAAGCCAAATTTCGTAGACATCTGGTCAAATAAAAATGTTTTCCATGCAAGCACTTTACTCCGATCGTTCAGTTTGTATGACAGCAATTTGCTATAAAGGTCCGATATCAGCCGTTCCGACAAAGGAGCAGCTTCTTGGTGAGTAAAAGACAGGTGCAAGATTTCAGATCGATATTCAAAAATTGAGGTACTTGATCGTATATATACAGACGGACAGACGGACATGACGAAATCATCGCAGCTCATGCTAAACCTGCTGGATGTTACAAACTTTGGGTAAAACTTATAATACGCGGCTCAGTGTATAAAAATATTTCAAAAGTTACTATGCAGAACACTATAAATTGCAAATGAGCCAACTTCTATTGAAACAATTTCATTGTTCAAGCAATTTTGTAAAGACTTTAAAAACGAATAGAGACCCGCTATTGAAATAGATCAGAAAAATGCGACTCAAATTACGTAAATTATATCAGCAAGCGAGAACTTACTTGCAAGTCATTTATTTGCATCCCCTAACATGCTATATACATACATACGTCCCAGATGTATGTATCTACTTATAAATGTATTGTAAGCTATGTTGTACATACTTGGCATATATGTATGTATATATGAACAAAAGGTTCCAGTCATTGCGTATGAACTGCAATTACTTCGACATTCATGACTGCTGGCAACCCAGGCAACCAACTTTACTGGTGGCATCAATGAGTTCCGTACTGTTAATTCGACAAAAGTGCAACTTGTAATTTTATTTTTGTTTCATTTTTTTTTCAACTTTTTGATTTTTGCCTTTTATATTTTTCTATTGCACTTTTCTCGACTTTCCAGTCTCTTTAGCAGTTTCATTTTTTCCATAACGCCCTACCGAGATGCACGTGTAGTTTGCGATTTGATCTTTTCATATGCATTGTTCACCATGACGAGCATTTTGCTAGCGATTGTGGATATGTGTGCAATAGCCATTGTTGCCACATATTAAAGAGATAAATTTGTAAGAAATTATAGTTTTTACATCTGATACTATAAAGTCCTATTGTTTAGTATTCCAAAAAGAAGTACTGCTCTACGAGTCGAAAGAGAAGTGCTCGCGATTGATACTAAGATTGATCTTCTTTTTTCCACTGTCAGTACTCCTAGTTTTCAAATCTTAACAGCAAACAAACGTATTATCTTGAAGCGTAATTTTTGGACTTGGAGTGCAACAAAGCATAATTCCACCTTTTGAGTATATTTTTTATACCCTGAACAGGGTATATTAAATTTGACACAAATTATATAACTCCCAGAAGGAAACGTCGGAAACCCTTTAAAATATATACATACGTACATGAAAGTAACGTCGGAGACCCTAGAAAATATTCATATGGCATATAATTGATGGGCATGACGAGCTGAGTCGAGTTAGCTAGATCCGTTCGTTTGTCTGTATGTACCCGAATTAGTCCCTCAATTTTTGAGATATGGATCTGAAATTTTGCACACGGTCTTTTCTCCTAAAAATTCTGCTTACTTGTCGAATTACTATTACATATAGCTGCCATACAAACTGATCGATCGGAGTTAACTCCTTGTATAGAAAAGTTTTTTATTTGAGAAGATATCTTCACCAAATTTAACACGAGTTATTGCCCAAGGTGATAATGTAATATCCGAAAAAATTGTTTGGATCAGATTGCTACAGCACATAGCTATCATACAACTGAACGATCGGAATCAAGTGCTTGTATGTAAAATTTTTTCATTTAAAGAGATATCTTCTCCAAATTTGACATGGGTTATTGTCCAAAGCAACGGTGTAATCTCGGAAGAAATTCTTCAGATAGAGACACTATATCATATAGCTGCCATACAAACTGACCGATCAAAATAAAGTTCTTGTAAGGAGTTTTTGTATTTGTGAAAGATATTATAACTTCAGTGCAACCGAGGTTAACGTTTTTCCTCGTTTTTTCTAAAACTTGGTATAGATATAAGAGTGTTTCAGATCTAGAAATGATTCAACTGTAAAAATTTTCAGCAAAAGATTCTGCGCAAAATATTGAAAATCGCTGACCGATGGTTTTAAAGCCTTTCTTTTTCGCTTTTTGATTTTCTTTCAAAATAAAAATTTCCTCTTTGAGATGAACATTCACTATTTCTGTAAACTATCAGTGAGGTCCTAGCGGTAGTTACTTCTCCAACTAAGTTGATCAGTTCATTTCAGTAGAAAATTGATTATATCGGTACTAGATCTTTAGATACCGGAATTATTTCAATATTTGAAACAGTAAAATCTCACTTTAGGGTTATGCTCTTCTCAAAAGGTGCAGAATAGCAAAACCCAGACAAATTTACGTTTCCTTTAACCAAACTGTATTGAAATTCATTCTCCGTTGAAGCCAAAGCTCTCATCCATAACTTATACGCAAACCTCATATTCACTAAGCTTTCAAGTGAAAACGGCAACTCTGTTCCCTACTTCGTTTCACTACATTTTTCTGCTTTGCTCATTTATTTTTATTCTGCACATTTCTTTTTTTGCTCCGTCTGTATTATCGCCTTTGTTGTGGTTCGTTTAATTTTATGACTTGGCAGGAATTTTACTACCTTATTCGTGTGATTTTGTGCAGAAACAAAGTCGTTTGCTGCTTCCCCTTTGCTCTCGTCCATTTCATACTGCATTTTTTTGTAGTTTCTTCTGCTTCTTCTTACAATGAGTTAATATAATTTAAGTGCACAATTGTTTTCCTCTGACATTAAACATACGGAGTTTCTCCATGGCTATCGAGAGCCATTTTTTATTTTTTATTTCTAAATTCGGTGCACAAATAACGAAAAAAGGGAATAACAACAATGACGTTAATCAAAACGTTAACAATGTAGGGAATTTTTTAATTTCGCGGCGCAACAGTTACGAAATCACATTTAATACATAGCAACTTTTAAATGATTAAATCAAATACAAATTAGTTGGGAAACTAAAAAAAAACTGCTACAACACTTTCTGTTCTCACCTGAGCTGGCGGTTTTTCCTAAGAGACCTACAAGCGTATGCCAAGCGTTGCATGTAATTAGACGAGAAGAAATTGGATTAGTAATTCTTAGTTATTTTTTTGTTTTTATCGAAATTATAAAAATCATATTATTGTGTTTTGAAGGGAAAAATAAATTTTGAAATAATGGATTACAAAAGCATCAAACATTTAAAAACATTACATATGATAGAAACAAAGTAAAATATAAATTATTGCAGTTCTTTATTTATATTTATTTACACATTAGAAGAAAATATAAGTAATACGAGTTAGTACAATTTTTCAACACGCAATCCATAAACACAGTCTCAAAGCTACACAAATCATTCTCTAAACGGAACCTACGTTAAGGAACTACACTAGAACTCGTTACGAGACTTATTCACATAAAAGTATATACAAATATGTAAGAAGCAAACTCTGCTTTAACCTAGACAGTTGATAATGCTAGAATCTAGTAGGAGAACTACATTAAAGTTCTATTGGAGAACTAACATTTTCTCGATTGAAGAGCAAATTTGGTTTGAGAACGCAAGGTGTCTCTATTGTTTCTTGAGTCGTTCACTGTAGCCAGAGATCGGACAAAAGTACTAAATATGTAATAATTTTCTCACTGATATCTTATTTTTATGCTAGTAAGATTATTAAAACTTGGTTTGAGTACTATAAGTTTGAGGTTAGAGGGCAATGGCTGCCACCTTCACCGTAGTAGAGGATAAGCTTTTGACTTCATATTCGTATTTCAGCATTTTCTGCGTTCGCTTATTAGATTGTGAGCTCTGCTTCGAACCAAACTTATTACTCAGCCCAGTATATCCCCTTTTCAAAAAGCGCTTGCTATGTTCAGGTTATGTTAGATATGCTAAAAGTTTTCAAAATCAATATTTTTATAGTCCATATAATATGTTTTCAGGACTAGAATATATCACAGGACTGAAACACACGGGCTTAAGCTAGCAGTATTTTTATATTTATATCTTGAAGTAATCTTAATAGGTCAGTTTTAACCCCGTAGCCGTTGAACTGACACCTGACTTACGTACCTTCGACTAAAAATCATGTCATGTAGACATACATATATAAGTGAGATATTGTTTGTATAAGACTTGCTAAATAAGAAATTCTTAGCTTCATTGTCAGACCAAGAACAAGTAAAAGTAAAGCTGTGCCAAAGTTTATATATATGCTATGCATTATGAGGAATCACGATCTCAATATTAGCTCTGGGACCAAATGTATGCAAGCAGAGACTACAACGAAGCCATCATCTGCTCGCTTTTACAACTTCGACAAATATACATTCTTACTTAGACCATATGACTACCGAAGACAATGAACTCAATAGACAGCTAGAAGAGGTTAACTTGATATCAAAATCATGGCTCAATGAGAATTATTTGAGCTCTTCAATGATTTGCAGTGCTATAAATCAGTGAGAAAATTGAGAGAACTAGTTATTCACGACTTTAACTCTCAGCGAGTTTTGCTTCTTGGAAACTCTTTTGTTTGGAAACAAATATGTCTTTTACTAAAAAATAAATATAGTAGAGTTGGAAGGTCGCTAACAACGGTGTGTTGATATCGATTATAACCATAATCAATGCTAAAATTGAAATGATAAATAAAAATATATATTTTTCTTTAAGCGCTGTAAAATTTTCAAGCCCCCCTTTAAAACCAAGATCAACTGTTATTAACCAACGATGCCACGATACTAGTACAGTGATTTCGAGAGGAACCATTGAACTTAGAGTTCAACTGGCTTTATAAAATACCTGAATATTGAACAAAATAATAAAGAAAAAAGTAAAGCAATATTTATTGCATATGCAAGTGGCTTGAAAAATAAACTAATCGTCCAGAGCCGAACCGAAATCTTAAAGATCCAACCAAATTTAATTTGGTACACAAGAAATATAGCAGTGGAAGTCAGACATCTAAATAAACGAGTTTATATTTAAGTAGATTTCACTAGTTATTAATAAATTATTACTTCACCTATCAAATTCTATCCAAATATTAACTTGAAAAGTTTACTTCGTTAGCAAACAAACTACTAGTATATATTTCTCTGGCAATTGACAAAACTTGAATCAATTACTTGTAAATTTATCGGAGCAAATTCGTATGGAACAATTATCTATGTTGCTGATTGCCACAGGAATGTTGTGGAACTTATTAGCTAACTAATTTCCAAATAAACGGAAACTTGAATGACACTAATGACAGGCAACAAGATTAGATTAGCAATCGATAGCGACTACACCTTTTAGTTTCGTCGGACATATATAAGAATATATAAACACATATATGTATATCTGTATACTTGTATGTATGGTGTATAAATATAGAATTGACACGAACCCCACTTTCATTTAAGATGGCGATGGCGATGGCGATGGCGGTTAATCAAGTGCCCGCCACTCTTACGTAATTGCCACAATGCCGTGGCAGATGCGGAAAACAAAAATTGAGTAAAACACCGAACTATGGCCACGAAGATATTTCCGGTAAATTGGAAGCCGGAAGAAGGAAATTAGATCATTTCAAACCGTAACAAGCTGACGGTTAACTAGCGATGACACAGCGGCTGAGCATGGTTGAGTGTATGTATTATTTGTGAAGTGATGTTGGTCGCCGTTGCGCACAAAAAGTGTACACACTCATTCATGCATATAAAGCTCGGCGGCAGCCGACAGACAACGGCAAGCTTAAAGGATACAAGGCAACGCAAAAACAAAAGGACACACACCACTACATACATAGGTACACTTGTTCCGACAAACGCACAAAGGCAAAGTAGCCGCAACAAAGCGGTGAAAGCAACACGAATGCGGATGAAGGGGAAGCCAAGGAAAACGAATGAGCGCGAAGGTAACAAATAAGGGTGAAGTAGCATGATTGAGGATGAGGGGCGAAGAAGAATGGATGTGGACGAAGGACGTTGTAGAATCAAACAAAGCTTTGGCAGCCAATTTCATACCGAAAGTGTTCGATTTTTTTCGCTCATTTGTGCGTTGAGGTGTAACCGCGTGCAACGAGCCGAAATATGGGTGTGTATATGTACATACAGACAATTTTTGGTCCTTCTCTTTCGATGGACTATTATTTTGCGGCATGTTGCTTCATTAATTTGCCAGCGTTGATGGTGACGTTAAACAAATATTTGGTTGCCGAAGCGCTGTAGGAGGCTACATAAGTGCGGACACATGCGGGTATGGCGGCTACTAATTTATTAAGTTAGCTCACAAGAAGAAATATTGACTGAAATTATTTACTAAACACACACCTTTGGTTGGATAATCGTGCACAAATGGGAAAAGTATTTCAGCAAACTAAATATGTTTACAGTTACTTTCGTTAGTTTGGTTAACTAGGTGTACAATGTGTGTGTGTGTATGAAAATTGAGAGGTGAAAAGTGTGGTGCGTAGAATTATAAAAAGGGGTTTATTTGGAGTATATACGTTAGTAGAAGACTTAATATTTTTTATATAAGTAGATGCGGCCTTTGAGAAATATTTATTTGTACGCCGGATTAATCATAGTTTTAGAAGAATGTGTTTTGAACTGTAAAGCTTTCGCATTCTTTGTAAATGATATAGAGTTGTAGCGTATACACCTTTTTGGACTCAGGCTAATTTGGCTCTTGCTTCAATTTTAAGCTAACCAATAACTCCAACAAGTTCTAAGCTATACCCTAGATCAATAAAAAAGCTTACACATATCGAAACTTTAATACAATTTTTTCAGAGAGTTCATTATAAAAATGTTTCCCGTGTTCTTAAAACTGGTTTGAAGTTGTGTGGGAAATAATGGCTTCTTTTTCAATCTTATCTAAGTATTGTGACGTGAAACTACGTAGTTTAAAATAATATTTATGTATGTAGGGAGAGGTCGCTAGGCAGAACAGGGCGATCTTACAACCGCATCCAACAAAAAGGAGTTTTTCGGAACATTATTCTGAGGAAAAAATGGGTATTGTTTTGCCCTAGGATTGACAGCAAGAAATCCATGTAATCTCTGAAGTTTTTTGATTCACCAAAGGTTCTAACGGTTTACAGCCTGATAATGCAAGTCTATATGCATACATATGGTAAGGTTTTTCATCAGTTTAAGTCCATAATTTATGCATTTATTTATCCTTCTTCGCCTGCACTTCGAGATTTTAGACCTCCGCTATACAAATCTTCCCCCATAGCCGGTATTAAGAGATTAGATAAGCAAGTATTTATACCACTCTGAAGGAGAGTCAACAATCGCTTGGAGTAAATTCAACTGGAGATTATATAGTCTCTTGCGTTCACATACAAATTTCTTAACCAGAGATAAAAGCATTCCCAATTCTGTTATGAATACTGACTTATATAGCATCCAAAACTTGAAGATTGGTGAGTCGAACAAGCAACTGGTATAATCAAGTAGAGTTAGATAAGCATGCTTTATATCACTTTGAAGAATATTTCACTTTTGCTTATAATGAATTCAACTGGTGAACAATATGGTTGCTTTGACATGCAAATATTTTAGCTAGTGAGAAGAGCAAAGAAGTGATAGGGCGATAATGCAAATCTATGTAGTCTCGTCTGAACTAAAGTGATGTTTTGAACAAACAACTGGCATAAATAAAATAGCATGATATCATCAAATATATTTATAATATACATACATAGAGAGGTTACGCCCCTTTAGTGAGATATTTACATACTCTCTTCTATTGCATTCAACTAGTTAAATTTGTTAGGACTTTCAAAATAAACTAGCATTAAATGACGAATCGAACACGTATCTATTTATTCTTTTAATTACCCAGAGTTTCCTCGCTGAATACTCCACATATTTATTATCTGTAAAACTTTTCTTGCATTTTGCATGCAATTAACTTTAAAGATAATAAACAGATAAACAAGCTGAAATTCATGACATATCTGTCAATGTTCTCGTTGCTGCCAATATTAATATTTCATTAATGAAATCCGATTAATAGCTTGTCAACAAACCACGTGTCTTTGGGCCAATGCACACAACAATATCGAGGATATATTATATGAATGTATATTTGAGTCGATGCGCATACGAACATATTTATAATATTACCAACGTCTATTTATGTGCATATAGGAGTATATATGTGTTGATGAGTGCAAACACTCGCTGCTCAAATATAGGTAACATAATACCCGCAAAAGTTTTAATGATGATTGGGCGATGCGCGATGCGCGTTGCCCGTTGCGGGCTGCGGTAATCGATATGTTGCTTGCATGTTGTTAATTTTTATTAAGGATTAACGCTGACACATGTCACTGTGCAGGTCCTTTAAATCGATTGCCGACTTCCTGTCAGTTACCTTCGCTTATGCTAAGTATGTAGGTGGGTAGCTGAAGCGTAAAACAATACGTGCGTACTAGATGCAGAAAAATGTGGAAACTTATTTAAGACATTAGCCGGGTCACATAATGAGGAGAGCAAATATTAGGATTTAGTAAGTCCTGGGTTATAAATTTCTTTAATTTTCAGCGAAAGACCAGCGTTGCTTCGAAATTGAGCTCGAACGTAATGTCAAAGGGTTCAAGTTAGTTATATCAAACTATGTGATTTATACCAGTTTATTCACCTCAGTTTAACTTTTTCGCATCAAAATTCTTTCGACTTTTTTTATTACATTCTTATTATTCTTAAGTGTATCAAACATTTTAGTCTTCAGATCGTTACCAGCTATTACAATACCGAGGTCTATTTAACCGAAACATTTCTCTTTCCATTACTTCTATGCTCGTTACGTTTGAGCTCTGCGCTTATAGCAAATAATTTAACTTAATTATACCAATTTATGTGAATTATACCAGTTCTTTCTTCATTTGGCAGTCTAAGGCTTGATACTTTTTAGATGGGAAGGTTTTCGACGGATTATTTAAAAATATTGTTTTGGTATTATATCAACAAAACTTGAGAGACAAGGTCATTGCCATTTTGTAGAACATAGGGGCTTATTTAACAAAATTCGTCATGGATTATCCACTTCACAGGTTGCTATGTTTAAACTTGGCTTACTTATCAAAGAAAATTATTGTAAAAGCATAACATTATTGTTGCTGTAGTTGAGCCAAATATATGAAGCTACCTCGTCACGCTTTAACAAAATTTGTATATAAAAGAAATAATATTGTTATTGCTGTTAATAAAAACGTCTGTTTTCCCTTTATATTTCTTTATTCCACTCTTGTAAGAGCTATACCAGTTGGCTGATCTATTTGCCACGCATTAGTGAGTGATAAATCGAAAGCCGAATTGTTTCCCTTCGCAAGCGAAAGCCACTAGTCTTAATTGGGCGAAATTTAAATGAAGGTCACCGAGAAAATTCGACGAGGATAACCAAAAGAAACTACGTTAACACGACAGTTTCGTCTAAAAAGTGAAAGGAGCCCAGTTTTTTAGCTGGCGAGCAATTTCAACTCTCTAACTTATCTGAATGCCAATTGGGGAGTCTTTTATGTCCCTAAAACATTAAACGCCAACAAAACCACAACAAAATTAAACTTCTGATTATATTTGGTATACTACTCCTCTGCTCGCTAAAAGCGAATCTCAAAATATATATAATTTTCGGAATCATTCTGGTTCAACCTAATGATCACACACACATACAAACACAGTTAAACACACATGCATGCTATCTACGGCTTCGTGTGTCCGCACAACAATGCCACATTGTACATAATGTATTAAAATAATGATATAATGTGTATATAAAAACCGCTTTCAGTTTAAATAATAATTATGCAATTTGTGTAATAAGTAAAAAAAAGCAGAAACAACAATAAGCAAACCGCCAACAAGTGATGAACTTACATAAGAGAGCCGCTGTGTTTGTCAGTTGCGCGCTGCCCGGATTGGTGGCAGCATTGGCGAGTGAGGGTTGCGTCATCGCCGCAATAGCGGCCAAGTTTTGTACCGTCATCGGTGGTAGTAATCCAGCTGCGGCGGCAGCAGCCGTTGCCGCGGCCGTTTCCGCAGAACTCGCCTGAGCGCCCAAACCTACAGCAAAGAAAATAAAATTTTCACATTTTAACCCACTTCACATAACAGCGAGTACTACATATTATATAACCAGCGTGTACAAGCACGCTCGCCCACAAAATGACCACAAACGGCGGTCACCGCTGCGGGTACGCACCTTGCAAAATTTGCTGCTGCAGGCCGACCGCCTGCAACTGTTGCAGCAATTGTAGTGAGGCCGGTGTAATGGCATCGGCGCCCAACACCGGACTCGCCTGTTGTGGCGGATTCGGCAGTATGGGCGTTGAAACGGTAGTGGCGGTCTGACCCAACGGTATATTTATGTTCGATGCCAGATTCCAAAGATTCGCCTGTATTTGCTGGATCTTCTTTTGTTCCTTCTCCTTTTGCGTATCGGCAAATTTCACAACCAATGGCGATGTGCAACCATCCATTGTCTTGTTTTGGTTCAAAGTCTAAAGTAGAGAAAATAGATTAGTTAAATTTTGCTTTACAACAGCTGCACCAAGCGAGCGTATCAAATATTGCATTTGGCGCTAATTGGTCGCACATTGAAGTGAAATTTTCATTGAAGGGAATTTAATATCATTCGGAACGATGGAATTACCACTTTTATCGCTGATATCGCCGCGTGTTTAGTGGCAAATGTAACAAAGGCACACCCTTTACTCTGTCCGTTCTGATCCCGCAAGACCGTGCACTCTTCGATGGCGCCGTGAACTTCGAATAATTTGCGTACGTCGTTCTCGTTCAGTTTCTTATTGAGCATTCCAACGAAAAGCTTCCGTTCTGCAAAGAAGAGCAGCAAAAAAAGGTTATTTAGCTTACAAAATTGTGCACAATTGTTTGAATTTGTAATATTTTCTAGTTTGAATATAACACCTTGCTTCGTAAGTTGATTGTTAGCGAATTTGCAACCCTTCGAGTATTTTTTATACCCGATAAGGTATTAAAATTTCTGTTTATATATTGATATAAACTTAAGACGCTTAAAGCAGCACAAAATAAATTAATTTCGAAGCCGGATGTCTATTTCTCGGTCTGTGCGTATTTTCTCCCTGCCGTCGGTCTGTGTATGTCAGCGATGAGTAAAAATTTTCGTATCTAAATGGCACTTGAAGTATGTATCTTCTGTCACACTGAGGAGGTGGGTATTGTAAATAGGTGAAATCGGACTATTGTTAAGCCCAGCCAATTAAAATGGTGAACATCGTAGTAGAACCACGCCTACTTACATTATAACACAATTTTAAATTCCATCAGATTCTTTCACTTTTTCATAGATAAATCAAAAATCCATAAATATAAAAAAATTGCTTTTTTAAATCCCAGATATCGAACATAGACCCTCAGTGCCTATAACTAATTTCATAACAAAAATATCAGTCAATTTGCGTGTCATCTTAACTAATTTAAGCGGCATATATTTCTGTTAATAATGTGACCAGGTGCTAAAAATGGATTAAACCGATTCAGTACTTCACCTAGCCCCCTCTAGCTAATATAAAAAGATAAAAGATAGAATAAAAAGTTAGATATCTTAGCAAAATTATGTAATCTAGTATAACATTGATTGATGTCGATAGGTCGTGCCAGCATCGAAGAATTGCCGAAGGTCGTATTTTACGTCTATCGTTGCAACAATGAATCGTATCAGCGAATACCTAATAACCTTCAGAAATATGAGACTAGAACCAAAGGATATACTACCATAGAAAAAATTGCCTTCTCAGCTGATACTATGGTTATAATCATATATAAATCGATAATTGTCGAGAGATCGATTATGCTGATTCTCATTATTATGGTCTTCCAAATCCCGACGGGAAATTCCAGAGTTATGTTGGATAAAATGGTACAATTAACGTTATATCCCAAATAGTTCAAGCCAATGACTGTTCGTTCCAACTGACGCTATATGAAGTATATATACATGGCCGTAAATAAGTTGAAACACTAATTTTCATTTCATGACAGGCACTTAAACTCAATTTGATTGCTATAAATAACAGTTTTAAGGAGAAGTTTGAAGAAAAGTGAAGGCTTTTATAAAAGTAAAAAGATAACGTGTTTAGTGAACAAAACTATAGAATCATTTGTATTTTGAGTAGATTCAGTCTATGATCCTAAGATGGGATCTAACTTACGCCAATTTGATTTGAAATCTGTGAACCGGGTGTTCATTACACACCATAAAATACTGTTGATGGGCGTATTTATGGTGGATGAGATACTGTGAGAATCTGGAGATTGTAGTAAGTACTAACTCTTTAACTATAAGTGCATTAAAATTTCAGGTTTCTATAATAAAGAACAATAAGCAGAACCCCCTTAAAAATAAGAAAGAAATCTTAAGAAGGGAAAGAAAATGAAATATATATAATAGATACTTTCTCTGGTAAAAAATCATGTCATAAACAAAAGCAAATTATCTAAAAATATACACAATATGATTTGTTGTCCCTTTAGTCAGTCAGTTTTAAATTTATGTAGAAGAATTTTATTTTCATATACTAATTCTTAAAATTACTCATACGTGATTATTCTCAGTGTAACAGTTAATGAGTGCCGGTAGAGCTACTTTGAATGCTTGTAAAACAACTCTAGTGTGAAAATACTGGCTTGGGTATTCATTACAATGCTGAAAACAACTGTTGTTGTATTCAAGCCGAAGATATACACCTACATAGATATTTTTGTAATTTTTCGAAATTCAAGTTCATGTAAGTCACCAATGCAGCACGGAAATGAACTTGAAAATTTTCAGTGTCAACAACGTGATACCTTCGGCTAAGGCGTTTGCCGACTCTGACGCTTCACATTTGCTTGAAATCTTGAAGGCGGTGAAAGCCGACACCCGCAGCAAGTATATGCATATATAAAGAAATAATTTCTATTCTTACAGATAGCAATGAAAAACGACCATCACTATTAAAGTAAGCGAAAATAAAGCTTTGTCTACAAAAGTTAAAAAATGGCACACAACCTTATTTTTTATATATGATTTTGCAACGGTCATACATAATGCATTCGCACAAAAACTTTCCCGCTATGCATTAAGGTTTCGGATTAAGTGCAAGGATAGAAACCACAAGTGAAATTAAAGGAAATGCATGGAGACTCCGAAAGTGCAATACCACTAAGCGCCCTGATCCTCTTCAATTATGTAATTAAGAATATTTTTTAGTAAAAATGTGATGGTTAATCTCTCATCAGCTATGGATTATTATAAATTTGAGAAATGGCAAAACAAACGAACAACTGGTTTAATTTAAATATTATAATTTGTTGAACGAAAGAGTGGATAGAAAAGAGTTTAAATGACAAACGATTGCATTTAAACCTCAAAAATAGGGTTAAAACCCGCAAATTGTGAATCCTAAACACTGAATAAACTGCTTCTTTCCAATCTTCCGAATTGTTTTATTCCAGGATCATAAAAAAAATTACTGTAATAATTCTTAGCTAATCGGAATAGAGTATTGGAAGCAGCTCATTAGAATGAATTAAGGGAGAAAATGGTACAAATAGTTACAATACAAACATCGACCAGATCAAGTTGATTTCCAATGGTTGGCTGTTTATCTTCTGACTGCATGCTTGAAGTAAATTAGGCTCAATAGATGAAAGCGGCTTTTTCAGTGGCAGGAGATGAACGGCTATGAAAAAATCCATTTTACAGATAAAACAGTTTTTAATAAGCACAACGACAAAATCTACGCAAATACTTCCAAAGACGCCAAAAATGTTACATAACATTTATGTTATACATTTATAATACAAAGGTTCAACGTGGTCACCATCTAGTTGCTGTACTGGTTTGGTGGTTTACACTTCTGTGTAAAGGGCGTTAAAACTGGGTCAAAATTGTATCAGCAGGATGTTTTAGAAGGCATGGTAAAGCAGTCAAGCAATACTTTCTTCGATGGAGCAGAAGAAACACAACACAAAACCCACTTAGCAGCGGCTTCAACGCAATATTTATGGTTACATAGCAGCAGATGATTGTCAGATTTGAATCCATAGGACTACAATTTGTGGTGAAAATTGAAGAACATGGCCTATCAAATGAGCCACAGAAATTTCAAGAGTCTCTAAAAATCTTTAGTTAATAAAAAAAATGTATTTGTTAAAAAATCTATTATAGTTTTATTTTTATAATGGTCTGAACTTGTAACAGAACTTATGGCATGATTTTAAGAATAATACTACTGGTTACCACGTAAAAGAATGCAATATAGTACTGACATGGAAGAAACATTAAAGATTTAATTGCTAACGGTATATCAAAAATATTCATTTATAAGTACATGCACCCAAATATTGTATACTCGTATATATTGTATATGGATAAATGTGCCATACTAAAGCAGGTTAATACTCTGCCTTAAAATATGGCAGCGTCAGTAATTGACATCGCAAATCTTATTCACATGCTGATATAAATACTAACGTACATACTTCAGCTGAAGAGCGTGCCGAAGCAGGTAATGCAGAATGGAGCCAAAAAATGCAGAGACTCCTCCTCTTGCTGCCTACCAATGTGAAATAAAATTTTAAATTTTTTATGTACAATTTCCTACGTTGCCAAATTAGATTTTAATATTAAATTTCACTTGAAGCGTTCCACTTCATTTTTATTGCAGATAATATACAGTTTTATTGTGGGAATGTTTCAATTTTAAGCAAATTATTTTGTAATAAAATTCCATAAGAAATGAGCATGAGTTGGAGCAAGGAAGATGAGGAAGACAAGTTTGAAATTTATTAATTTATTTGAGATTAAAGTTAGCTTATATAAAGAGAATATTTTAGAGAAATAATTATTATTAAAAACAAAGGAAATTGCACAACGTTTTGCATGGAAATTTTCATAATATAATTTGAGCATAGCTCAATAGATCACTTTGAAATACCTAATAATTATTTAAAAAAAAGTAATAAAATTCCATTATATGCAGAATTTGGTATTAATTGCTTAGTAATTGATTTTAAACGGGAGATGTAGTTATAAAAGGTGAGTAGTAAAAAATATATATACACAAGTATGTCATCTGGGACTACCAGTGCTCTAAAACGTTGCTTTATTTGGATAAGTACTTAAATTTTTTTACTACGAGTAACGGATATTTTTTAGAATAAGTCAAAACTTTTTTCGAAGTTGGTCTTTTCGACAGCTGTTATTTGAGTTATACTCAGTTTGATTTGCCTTTTTATAATGCATAGATTTCCTTCGGATCAGCGTTTGAAAATCGTGCAAATTTATTACCAAAATAAGGTTGGCTTCACGCGAATGCATTCAATATTTGATCAGCATAATCGTCCAACAGAGTAATTTGAGTAATTTGAGCAAACTTGGATCGGTTTTGTACCACGTTCACTTAGCAGATAAAACGCATCCTCAGAGATGCCATATAGTACGCATCGAAGACGCTATTGCTGCTGTGCAGCAGAGTAGCCAAGAAGTCCTTCTAATCTATCTGCCATCGGTCATATTGGAGCTATATTGTTTGTGTGTACTCTATGGGCAGAGGGAATCAATATTTATCAAAAATGTAGCCGGCCATAATCTGACAGTTAATGAGGAATACTGTAGAGTAATGGTTAATGACCTTTTCGTACCTGAATTGGAGGACGTTGATATGGACGACCTTTGGTTCTAACAAAATGGCGTTACATACGTCATACAGCCAACGAAACGCTTAATTTATTAAAGGAAACTATTGGTGAGCGCAATATCGCGCATCGGCACCGCTGGACTTTTTTTTGTAAGGTTATATGAAGTCGCTTGTGTACGCAGATAAGCTCGTTACGAATAAAGCCTTGAAAGAGAATATTCCGCGCGTTATTGCTGACAAACAGCCCAATTGCGGCAAAAAGTGAACGAAAATTGGGCCACTCGGCTAGAAATTATTCGAGCCATACGCGGCGGTCACTTGCCAGATTCGTTTTTAGAACATAATCCCTTATTTTTGGAATAAAGCTAAATTCTTGGTCATAACATTAAATTAATATGAGTTTTACTTATGCTTGAAAACCACATGTGTTAAAAAAAAACTCTTATCTACATTATGGCCCTCTGGGACACACAAATTTTTGGGGCACCCCATCTTCAAGCAGTTTAATGACTGTAATCAACAATTGTTTAATACCCAATGAATAGCATGGATAATAACTTTGCGAAAGTGTCTTAGCACTAATACGCACCCAAATGCAATCCAGAACCTGGCTATTTCCGTGCCACATAGTAGCCACGCGCGGATTAACACATATACCTACTATATGTTATCAGGCAGAGCAGCAGCAAAATTGTGCCACCTAGTTTAACGACAATCTGCCGAGTAGCTTGTAACGAACTTTCACTTTGCAACGTTATTTAAAGAGCATATACAACTGTACCGCTATACGACAGAGTATGTGCCCCAAAATAGCGCATGTTCAAACACCGGTATGCAAATAACATTAGAGTGCCCACCAAGCACACACAAGTTGGTCGGGTAAATAAATTCTTACATAACACACACATCTACACATATGTATATACATATAAGAGACACATAAGCGCACTATATATATAAATACATAAGAGCACCCTATATATCTACAGTGCATACAAAAACACTTGATATGATTGCCACATGCATAAAAAGCGTCCATGTACTACTTTGTAGGTGCTATGTTTACCCACTTTTAAAGTCTTCAAGCAGCAAAGGTACCATTTAAGCTTAGATTGCCTACCCAAACAACCAACAACCAACACCCACACGCCAACAACAACAAATCGCCAACCGACACGCAAATCGACTGTGCTCCACTTTTTATCTTACTGTGAAAACTGCTGGCGGCAAATGTTGTTGCTGCAGGTAGGCAACTTCTACACGGCAGCCGTGCGCTGCGGTCACATGACCAAGTATTGCAAGCAACTACAACATGTAGACATGTATGTATGTGTGTTATGCATGTGCTAGCTGGCCGTTCGGTGCCCAATGCTCTACATTTCAGGTGAGCAGTGACAAAGCGCATAGATTGCCTCAACTGTGTTCGGCGGCCACAGCTACACACACACACACACGCATCCACGCACGCATGCATATGCAGTTATGTAGCTGTTGTCAAGCGGTCGAGTTGCGGGTGTTGGTGTTGTTGCTGGTGGTAGCGGTAGCAGTGTTGATATGCAAATGAATCCACTTTTAACTGCAAAGTTCGCAGTGTCCCAGTGCCGAGCCTTTCTACATATCATACGAGCTGCCCAACACACATCCGCTCTCAAACGCATGTTTACATGTGTGGGTGCGCATAGTTTTACACATTCATAGCTTCGTATCCCCTCCCTTATGTCGCAGCAAACATACCTTTGCCGTTTTGGTTACAAGTTAGCTTTTTTCATTGTTGTTGTTTTTGTTGTTATGTTCATGTGCGTTTTCGTGCATCCTTTGGTGTTTGCCATCGTCAGAGATTTCACTTTAAAGCGCATAAATTTTCGGTTTCAAAAACAGCGGGGTGTTGCAGGGCGAGCCAACGAGCACTGCCCGTGCAAATAATTGGCGAGTGCTGGTGGCAGCGCAAGTTGGCGAAATTGTGCCTTAAATGGCGTATCTTCTAAAGCTGCATTTAAATTATAAGTTCATTAAGCGCTGGAAATCTTCTGCAGACATATTGCCACAATATGCTTTCGCAGTATGAAAGCTCTAGCATATTTTCTATGAAATTTAATTTTTTGTAAAATTCTTTTGCATCTTTTTTTCGTACTTAAAATACTAAACTTTTTGAGTGCATGTTCGAGCTGCCGACTGTGGCGCTACTGTCCTAATGATCTACTGTATAATAGTTTTCTGAACTCTTTGCTTATTTATATAATATATGTATATACATATCGAAATGTTAATGTAAATGCAGCTATTTGATATCTTAAAAGAAAGTAGTACTTTTACTAGTTACTTCGTAAGGAGTTTCTTACGATAAAAATTTAGTAGCTAGTCACTAAAATATAACGAATTGGAGAAAATGCCGAAACTTCCAATCCTGTAATAGAATTATTTTTACCAGAAAACACTTTCCTACCACCCTTATCGCCCTATTGCAGCCTGGATAGGGTATATTGAGGTTGCCATAAAGTTTGTACCACCCAGGGGAACTGTCGGAGACTCTCTATATAACATATACTCGTACATATGTAAATGATCAGCGTGATGAGCTGAGTCGATTTATACCCGAGCTCATTCCTTAGTTTTCGAGATATTGATCTGAAATTTTGCACAAGTCTTCTTTCTTTCTACCTCTTTTCTTCTTCTTTTCTCCAAGAAGCTACTCATTTGGCTGACCTGCAGATATCAGATCACTATAGCATATAAGCTGCCATACGAATTGAACGACCGGAATCAAGTGCTGGTGTTGAAAACTTTTTCATTTGACGAGATATCGTCAAGAAATTTGGCATGGGTTTTTATCCAAGACAACGGTACAATGTCTAAAAAAAATTAAATAAAATATCTAAAGAAATTGACCTGATTTCAACGAAATGGGACATTATAAGCAAAGATTACGTTCAATATTCAGTATGTATTTTATATGAGAGTTAGCCTTTGTTGTTCGTTTCAAAATTTGCGTCATAAAAACGGAAATGAGATGAATAAAATGCAGTAAAGATTCTATACTACTTTCTGGTGACGAGAATTATATTCCATATATTTTTTAGACTTTAAAAAAATTAATTCCTTTTCGGGTCAATATGAGGCAGAATGATTGACTCTGACCGGCTGAACAGACCTCAAGCGACACAAGTGTTTTCGGCTGTTATTGATGTTATATAATATAAAAAAAAATTTATAATCTTAAATTTTGTGTTAAGTAACGAAAAAAATAATTATTAGCATTAGTTCAACTCAATTTATCCACTCTCCACTGAAATCAGCTTACAAGCTCAAATCTATGCTCTTAATAAACAATGTTTCCGCTCAAATTTACTACTGGGTATACGTACATTAATTTCTAACCAAATAATGGCCACTCAACACCCGTGTACAACATTTTATTATTATTCTGCACCCAACTTATTGATTGCTGCACGCCATAATTTACATAAATTTCTACTAATCCAAAAGTCAACCAAACACATACACATATATACCATACACATATATACATATATATACAAGTATATGCATAGCACTTACAAACATTTACACATAAACCTTCCCAAGGGACTCAGACGTTTTGGCCGTTCTAATAACTCACAGCTGCCAATACACAAACTAAACAAAAAGGCTCAGATATTCATAATCTCTCTTCGAACCGGAAAATTCACAACTTTTCATAACAAACAAAAAAAAAAACAAAGAACGCATGAAATAAAAGTTCTAGTCTTCTCAGCATTACTAAAAATATAATAACTTTCAATATAATAAAAGAAGAATTGTCGAACGAACAAAGCGGGGCGAAGCTAAGCAGAGCCGGTTGAACGGTAAGGGAGGAGGGGTTCCACGCAATAACGAAGCTCTCTATTTCTATTGGCATTGTGCGATGGACAATGTCCATTCAACATTATTTATGTACTCGTGTATTAGTGCAAGGCCTGACATGCCAAGCCAGGGCAACGCATGGGTGGGGAGTGTCGAATCATAAACAGTTTGAACCCTATTCACCCGTTATGCATAAGTAGAAAACTTGCTTGAATGGATTCAGCAGCGCAGCATCCTTGTGGGAGCGTTCTATATCACGCTTCCACATTCTCTTTATCTCTCTACCGTCGCTTTTTTTCTTTCTCTCTTGCTCCCTCATTTTAGCATGTCAATATGGGCGTAAGTGTGTTTATAGCATGTCGTTATGCCTGGTGAGGCAAACGGAATATTTTCATAGAATAAAATTGGGCTAAGTTGTGTATAAAGAATGCCCATGATTATTACAACTGATCCGAGTCGTAAGTACTCTCCGCACAAACACTCACGCACACACACACATTTAACACATTTGAATATTTGCATAAGTATGTTATGTGTGTTCACTGCCCTAAAATATTGTGAGTGTACCACTTGGTGACCCCCGACTAAAAGTGTCCCTTTTATTACTTTAACATGAAAATTTATGACTACACAACAAATTTAAATATGCGTCAGGGTGCCATTCATATTCTTCATTGTTATTCGATATATAAATATTATTTGCTTAAATGCAAACGCCACCGGGGCAGGGGGAGTTAATAATAATATTGTAGTGGCTACTGGCAAAGGGATGCCGAAAATGAATAGTGCCCAAATGTCATATCGATTTATTAACCTATTTGAACGCCTTTGTGTGGGTCAATAGACAGGATATAAATGTGAATTACATTAGCCGCAAGCGACTGTTTTGTGCGGATATATTTCGGATGAAATTTTAACACATAGAAAGCAGATTTCGTAAATGCCCACAAATTGCGTAGAAGGATAAAGGAATGATTGTTGAATTAACAGCACAAAAAACATATAAATATATCTACTTAGTAGATGTATGTCTCTTATACTGAAAACATTGGAAAATCTTTTGCATAATTTTTTTATTAAAAATTTTTAAGATAAATTGTCAAAGTGCTTATAAGCACTTGTTAAATCGTATGACATTAGTAGTCTAATAAACTTTAATATCCAGAACTAGAACTTCTCAGCTTATATCACAATTAAATTACTTAATTTCCTACAGCCTTATTACTCGCTTATATAAAAGCTGTATTGATTCACCAAGTTCCAGTTTTGATAGCGAATCGAACAAACAGCTGGTATAAATAATATAAAGAGACTGGTATAATAGAAATGAAATGGTATGCGGTTTCAGCAATTGAATGAGGTACCTGTATCTACACACTTTTTTTAGTAAAAGGAACTATATACTTTTTTTAGTGCCTTAACATATATATTTATTTTTACGAAAGAGCACAGCTTAAGTAAAGAGAGCAGAAAAACATGAAATCTAAAACGGCAGAATATATATTAAAATAAAAAAGTAACTATAAGATATCAGGAATTAATAATATGCCCATTAGTCGGCGCGGTAGAGTACAGCTGCTATAAGAAATTTAATAGATCTTTGCTTAAAGAGATATATTTATGCATGACCAAGACTTGTCTTATCTTTTGAAGTTTGCTATAACGATTCATTATAGGTATGTGTAACTTTTTTTTCTCTAACTAGCCTTAACAATCCTTACCAATTTCGGCCTGGCGTAAGATCTTAGACGCCCCTCTGTAATGGGCTTACCTTTTCCAGCATTCTACACCAAGTTTTATTTTTGTTTTTTCTACTTGGCTACTCCACTAGTGACACGGTGTACCAGTAGGTTTTTTACCACCGACTCTCGTAACAAAAACATTTCTGACTAGAACGTGATGATTTTGTGAAATTTATATCGGGAGAAGGCGACTCGGTCTAGTTATTCAATAAAAATGGAATTTGTGTCATGTTCGAGGTATGTATTGACAAAGTAAAAAGTACTATACTTTCTTAAAACTTCTCGGTAAGTACCTTTATTATTTTAGAAAATGGATCAACATTCGTCAAACTCCCAGAAAACAAGAACAGAGAAATCTTAGATTTAGTAAAACGACTGAAAGACGTTCGATTACATGGTATAAGGTTAAGTTGGGTTAAAAGCTTGATTCTGTTTTAAACAACAAAAAATATCTTCCTTAGAATGCTGGTCCGTTTTGATACCTAAAACTCCTATGTATCGTTCATAAAGACCTAAGTATACAACGCGCTTTAAGCTAATCAGACATTTATTGATGCGGCTAATTTCAATTTCGCCGTAAGTATCACTTTCGAGTTGTTTCAACCCCGCAACCTCTTGCAAAAGTTTAATACAGGAAGGGTCAGAAAGTTTCCACCTCACCTTGTTCAAAGGTCCACCGCTAGAACATAAGGAGGCCCAGCTTTTTCCCACTATAATATATAAGGTCTTAGATACAATTTAAATATACTAGGAAATCGTCAGAAGAAATCTACATAACCATCACGAACTCTACACTACAAACAAACACTAAGATTGATTTAAAAATTGATATTTAACAACTTTCTATAGGAAATATATAGAAATTAAATATTTCCGGAAATATATAGAAATTAATAGAAAAATGTTAGAGTTGCGAACTTGTGTTAAATAAATGTACAATCAAATTCATCGGAAACAACGGTGTCTGTAAAAGACTCAACCCTTGATTATGCCGGACAAATTGATCGATGCTCGGCTGCAGGTTTAAATATCTTTAACTTAGGGCAACCTCAAACAACGCTGAATTCGAATAACAAATTTTGAGACCAGCAATGACAAGAATAGCTGTGACTTTCTTAATACCAAGTCACCAAAGATAAAGCTAATTAAAGTACCGTAATATAATTTTGAAACAATTTGATTCCCATCCGCATACAGATTTTGAGATATGTAGGTATTCACGTTGCCTTAAATTTATTTCCGTAAATAGTTAGTCGCCCACGTTTATAGAGGTTCGATATTCATGCCATCTACACCAGGTGTGTGACACCTAGACCAAATTTCCCCCACCATATTCTCCGCAATTGACATTTTAAATGGCCGAAGTAGTCGACTTCGATAATTGAACTATTGATATCACTTCACTTGCTGCAACATTGTAAAGGTTGCAAGGTAAAATTCAAATAATGCACACTAATTTACATGGAAGTGGAGCACAACAACCCCAACAACATTACAGCAAGCGTGCAACCGATGAGACGACAAGAGCCGACAACAAAGGGGCCGCTGCCGGAAAAAAATAGCCTGTCAATTTGGATGCGACAACGTTATGCCTGAAAGGTTGACATATTGACAACGCCATAGTTGTACCGTATTGATTGTTGCTAGGCATTGACGTTTGCCGCTGCCGTAATCACCGCTTCAACTAACACGACAACAATCAACAACAAGAACAACGACAATTTGAATTTCGCTATATTACTGCAACATACCTGGCACCGAGTACGGTGATGGATTTGGTGATGGCAGCCAATAAGCGGAATTTATCGCCGGATAAGTTTTATATGTCGAAGTTGGTAAAAATGCTGTGACAATGTTGTTGGCCGCTTCCACGCCGTCACTACAGCCGCCGTACGGCACAAATGACGTGGACGTTAGTGCGGATGTTGGTATGTTGTAGGTAGTACCGGGAACAGAACTCGAGCCCGAGCCGGTGGAAGAGCCAGCGCCGAGTCCGATGCCAATGCCGAGATTCAAACCGAGCCCGAGTCGAACAGCGGCAATGCTGTCGCTGTTACCGTTGGATAAGCTCTCAATTAACGTTGATAATTGGTCACTGCAGTTAGCTTGACTACAATCGGCAATATTTGTTTCGCTCTTGTTGCCACTGATGCCACTACTGCCACTGTATTTACCGCTAGTGCTGGCACAGTCACTGCTAATGTTATTGCTGCTGTTGTGGTTCAGCGCAGAAACATAAAAATTGTTGGCGGCTGTGCTGCTGTTCGGCTCGTTGGCACAGCTGCTACCGTTATTGCTATTATTGTCGCTGGCGCTTTTGTTACCGCCGCCGCTGCTGCTGCAATTTGTCAAGCCAATTGTAGCGGAATTATTTTTCATAGTAATTAATTGTCAACAATGCCGAGTAAATTTCACAAAACGACGATTTTCGTCGTTCACACAAAGGGTATATACACCATAAAATATATAAATATATTTGTATATAGAAAGAGTCGTAAGGGAAGTGCCACAACCAGTTTAGAGGATTAGATGTGCCAGAAAAAACATTGATTCGATAAATTTATAAAACGATTTGAGTTATTTTACTTAAGTAGCGGTACTTTGCAGTTACATTCAGGCAACTTTTTAGCACAAACACGGAGTTTAGTCAAAAATATGGAATTTAAAAATTTTGTTGAAGTTTTTAATTCTTTTTTTACACCAACACGAAGATAAGTCTAAAAAATAGATTTTGAAAATTTTATTAAATTAAATAATTTAATTTATATTTTACTTATTAGTTTAAAAATTTTAATTTGCAATTACGCATTTTTTAAATTTATTTATTTTGTTACGTACTTTAATTGATTTTATTTTTTCAATTTGTTTTAATTAATTTTTAACCATATTTTAAATAAATTTTTTAATTAATTATTTTAGACTTTTAATTAAAAAAACACGTAAACAAGTATTACATTTTTAAATGTAGTTTAATTAGCTATTAAATTAATTAATTTTATATATTTTTTATGTAGTTTTTTCTCTCATTTTTTATAATACAAAATTTTATTTTTAACTTTAGTTTCTTTTAAATTTTGTTTAATAAAATAATTTTTGTATTTGATTTTTATTTATTTGTTTATTTTTTTTAATGAATTAATTTTACTAAATTTGAGAAACTAATTTTTTCTTATTTAGTTTAAATTTAAATTTTGTTATTAATCATTTTTGTGTTTTAATTTAAAAAAAGGGAAACATTTATTTAACTTTTAAATTTTATTTAATTAAGGACCAATCTAATTATTTTAAATAATTAGTCTAAAATAACGGTTTTTTTCTATTTAAAAAACATTTGTTTTCTTATTAAATTTGTTTGCTGCAATAAATTAATTTTTTTATTGATTTTCTATTGGTTTTATTTTATATTTATTTTTAATAATTAATTAATTATATTAAATTTTTGTTAGTTTCTTTAAAAGAGAAAAATTTATTTTTTAACTTTATTTATTTTATTTTTTTTAATTTAATAAATTTTTTTTTTGGTGTTTTTTGTATTTATTTATTTTTATTAATTACTTTTAATAAATTTTTTTTATTACTTTTGGTTAATTTTTTGTTAAATAAGTTTCTTAATTTTTTATTTTTTCGTTTTAAAAAAAAAAACCCTAAAAATTTGTTTAATTATTTTTAATTTTATTTAATTCATTATAAATTAATTTAACATATTTTATTATAATAATTATTGCCACGATTTCCAACAGAGCTACACCAGTTAACAAATTAGCCACAAGAGTGTGCAGCAAAGGAACACTTCAAATTTTCAAATAACGTTTGAGTAAAAATGACCTAAGTCAATATGAGCTTTACGCGTATTTAAACAAATTATATAAATATACACTTATATTTTGTGAATATTAGCACTATTGTTGTTTAGCATACGAAATCTACATTTATGCGCAACACGAAAATACGTTGAACATTTAAACAAATAAATAATTGAACTAAATTTATATTTAATTGTACAACAAAAAACACAGTGTATTCGCAAATTTTATTGCAATATTTTTGCTTGTGATTTCTGGTAAAGTTATCGGCACACACAAAAACGTTGAATTTTGTCAATTAAACACAATTTGCAACCAACAAAAAATAGTTAGCAATATACATAGATAGCAATGTATCAATATATGTATATATATATATATGAATATATTATGGCAGCACTGGCACACGCACTTCGGTTCGTTAGCGGTGCGTGAAATGAATTGCAATGGTTTAAGGTTTTGCGGATTTGCAGTTTGGTGAGCTGGTGTATTGATGGCACGGCACTGTTGGTGCAACGGCCAGAGGCATGCGATGGGACAAGTATTCGCCCATTCGCCATCGAGTGATCAATTAAATCGAATTAGCGTGCATTTCGTGCTCGAATTGTTTTCTAAAAATAGTGTGTGCAATCACTTAATTGCCAGCAGTAATGGCATCGCATCAACAACAACGACAACAATACACCGCCGCCATACAATACACACAACAACATCACGAGCATTTATTGGAATGCAATTGAGTCTGTGTAAAAGTGTGGGGTTGAGGTTCACCTTAGCTGTCGCGTTGAATGAAATCGTTACGCCGAAAACGGCCTCAGAGCGGCGGCAATAAATTTTAGGTGCAATTCCCTGGTTGAAAATTTGGGCACAGTGGTGCAAAGGTCGGTATTTGATAAGCAGAAAGTATGGATATGTTGCGATATTTAATATGATATTAATATATAGTGAAGTAAATTTTGTTTATATCAATAATTATGGAATCTTTATGGCTTTTAGTAAATCATTCGATAGTTAAGACATCGATATACCATATATATATATATATATATATATATCTAAACAATTGATGAATATTATTATATCTCTCTCTATACATATGTATACACAGATATTTATATTTTTGTTTTTACTCTTCAGATTTGTATGTACTCTCATCTTTAAGCTTTCTCTTTCTTGTTTACACGAAGATAACATTTGTTAATTATATAGAAATAATCGTCGATCAGTAACCGCTCTTTTAGCGATGATTACATACTTGTAGTCAAGAAAATAAGGGACAGAGTAATACATATATTTTTTTTCGCACTGACAACGAGTGGCTGTCATGCTCAATTGTACTTTCGAAGTCCAGAATTAAGCTACGAGCTTATTCTTATTTGATTCTGCTACAGTATATACGCAAAAGGGCAAGTGGTCAAAGTACCATGATTTTCCGGAGATACTGATTACATATTTATTAAATTTTATTAAAGCATCATTATCATACGAATGAATAAAAATAGGTTAGGTTGAATTCTATGGGGACGGGGTAGGAACAGCTTTCCAAGAAGGAATGACTGCTAAGATTATAGTCCTTTATAAAGCCAGAAGACTAACACAGTTGAATGTGACGGATTGATTTTCAATTCATCGTGAGGACACCGATAGAGTAATGATCAAGTAAACCCGTACACTAGAATTCTTGGCGGCCACAAAAAATCCATACACCAATTTTCCTTTCAACTATGCTTTAAGGTTTCATGGCAGAAAAATTAATGAATTGGTGGAGCGAAAACAAAATTAAGCAAATCAGTGTAATAACAAATGTATTAATTTGATTATACTACCGCTAGTAATATAATGTTTTCTGATTTAATGAACTTTCTTTCACTTGCAAAGATTATTTCAACTAACCTAGTACACGCTTTCTCATTTATTCATTCAAGTGTGTATATATGTACACGAATTGTCGTTATATACTTTCAATTCAAGATAAATATATATTTGTATATAATTTATAGCTTTCAGTTTGTCCCTTTGACTAGTACAGCACACAATTTCATATCTGACCAATCCCATCTATGGAATCCTTCATTTACGGTTATCCGATTTAACTTATTGACATTTATAATGAATGCTTGGTCCAAAAACTACATTGTGCCTACTTGTGCTATCTTTTAAACTAAGCATTTAGTCTAACTTTAAACGTTATGGAACAAACGATCGCAGCTATATTGACTCAGTTCACAATCCTCATTGTTTCACATAAATAGTTTTTGGTTTACATTTTCTCTTATATTTTGTCATGGAATTATAATATCATGTCATATTCATGAGCTGTTATATTTTTAAAACCGGTAAATTAGAATATAACTTATACGCCCTGTTGTCTTAATTGGAGTTAATTTACCTTTATTTCTTTAGTTGCTTATATAGTTTTTTATTTAACATTAATTAAATAAGGCATGCATGCCTGTATTTTTATAGAAAAATTTTTTTTTGAAAAAAGATTGGCAATTCAACTATGTTAATTTGGAGAATGCGATACCTCACTGTTCAGTCGCTTTAGTTAATATTTTCTTAATAAATTGGATTTCTGCAATATATTTAAAAAAAAGTATTAAAACAAGAAAAAACGGTAACTTCGGTTGCACCGAAGCAATTATATCCTTCACAAATATTTCTCACGAAACTTGATTTTGATCGTTTAGTTTGTATGGCAGCTATTTGCTATGGTATAGTGGTCCGATATCGGCGGTTCCGACAAATAAGTATCTTCTCGAGAAGAAAAGACCGTGTGAAAAATTTCAGATCGATATCTCACTAACTGAGGGACTAGTGCGCGGATATACAGACGGATAGACAGACATAGAGATATTGTTAAATCGACTCATCTTAGTAATCTGATTTACATATATACATATTTTGTTCTAAGCGTTACATACCCTGTTTAGGGTGTAAATATGTATAGAGCCAAAACGTTCAAAAATGTATATATATTTGCCCAAATTTCAGTCATATAAAACACATTATCTCAATTTTCTCTATCATAAGCTTGAAAGTAGAATTTTCTTGGTTCTCAATGCTCGACTTTATGTGTGTATATACATATGTATGCCTATATATTTGAAACTTTGTTCTTACACTAACGAAATTTACTTACTTGATATGCACTTTTCCTTCTCTTGCTTCTTATCGAGAATCTTAGCGAAATTGCACTCGTGCTCAGAAAGCAAAGTTTTTGTCCACAGGCAAAAGCGTTTATACCACACTGTAGTACAATTTCTGTATGTATCAGTTAGTCATACCAATTAAGAACTGTACAACGAAGTAAAGCTATAAATATTTACCGCTAAACCGACTATACATAAGCATGTACTTACTTAGTGTGTTGAAGACACTACACTGACGTTTAAACGCCGACTAACCAAATAATCGATGAATTTCTGACTCATGTAGAGATTTATCTTCCTTAAACGCAATACAAATGCTTGTTTTTACTTCTTGCACACTTATACACACACACACGCACTAATAAGAAGTTTTTTTTCAGCGAAATAAATCACTTGAAATTCTTGCGCTGTGTCACTGCGATATTTTGAAGATACGGTAAAGAAAAAAATACTTTTTTCTAAGAGTACTTTACTCTAAGTAATTTACCGGCAACGATACTTCGATTTCCATTAATTGAAATATATATATATATATGTGTAGTGGTGTGATTGCACAGCTAAGAAGATATGCGCGCCGCGACACTTGACGAGACGAACGCATTGACGTTTTAAGCGCAAATGATATGGGCGAATCAGTTGGTTTTTTTGAATTGCCGCCAATGTTGGCAGCAGCGATTGCATAAACATGCACACAACACACACGCAAACACACATATATATATGTAACAGCATCTCAGCGATCTTGCGCCGCCGTGCCTTTGCAATTTACGCTTTTTGCACCGCACTCACACACACATAGTATGCATGTATATACATGCATGGCTTGCATAATCATATGCGCGCAAAATGCACATAATCCTATACATTTAAATATGTATGTATATATGTATATGCAGCGTTTGCCTTTGGAAGTGTTAAGTATTTATTCTGTTCTAATTTCACTCGAAGCGCTCTCAGCTGCAATCAAACAAGTTGCTCATAAAAGCAGTTGCCAACATTCAAGTGCTAATTGCTGTATGAATGAACGTAAACACAATACGTACAAGTATATACAAGTATACATATATATGTATGTAAATGTGGCAATGGAAAATCAGTTTCAATTGTTGTTTGTTGCAATTGAACTGAATGAGGTATTAAGTAACCGTTGTTGTGGCGGCTTTAAATATGAGATTACTCTTCATTTGCATGTTCATGCAATTATATACATATACATATATATATACAAGTATATTATATTTATACATACAATATATGTACATACATAGAAAAGTTTATTATATTAAATGGCAGCTCAATGCTGGCATGGTTTTACAGTTAAATGAAAGTAACGAATTGGAAAATAAAAGTAATTCAAGCAGTTTAAGGCTAACTTTGGCAGCAGTGTGTTTAATAGAATCTAGTATATAAATGCATACATATATTTCTATGCCTTTCTTTCCCTGGGTTCTTAAAATTATGCAGATCCGAGGTGGTTTTGTTTTGATCTGGCAAAATGCTTGATATGCGAGGAGAACTTGTTGATATAATTCTATCTCATCGTCTACCAAACAGGTGATCAAATTCCATTAAATCCATTAAAGGTGGATCTTGCTAGACCTCTTACGATTTACCGTGGGCTAGAAGTACCTCGCGACTGCATAGCTGTTTGCTAGTTGAGCAATGCTTGCTGAGTTGGTCTGATGTCCAACAGTTCAGTAGTGAACCACAAGAAGCCAATGGAGCTCCTATCCGTTCCCATTCAGCAGTTATTGAGACTGAAGACACTTAGCGCATATGTATACCGGTCAATATTTAACATAATACAAAGCTAAATAAACGAATAAAATGTTCAGATCGGAGCGCTATTGCATATACCTGCCAAACAGACTGAACCAACAAAATTCAGGCCTTGTATAGAAAACTTTTTTGCTTGACAAAATATCTTCACCGAATTTCACATAGAATATTGCTCAAAGTAACACTACAGTTTTCGAATAAAATTAGATATAAAAAGATCGGACGTCTATAGCATTTAGTTGTCATATAAACAAAGAAAACTTGCGTACTTTCCGAACGTCTTTTTTTATATTTGATTATATTTGATTATAATCGATTATGATTTCCTATATTAACGAACCTTTCTTATTAAAAATTGTCTGTCTTTAAGCTATTTCTTACTATATCACGTAATCGCTAACGAAATTATTTTGGACAGAATAATAAGTAAACTGCCATTTCGATAGATTGAAACTTCGAGAGGACAAAATTTATGAAATAAAAAATAATTTATTTGTAAAACAAAAATTATTTATAAGAAAAAGAAAAATCTTGCAAAAAATGTCATTGCATGCAAATGTCAACTCCGATTATTTTTATGCAAGCATATTTTTATATACTTATATGCAGGCATTTATACCCAAGGACATGCTCCTTTAAGCATATAAATACCCGATCTGCACATATTTATATACTTATGTCGTCATAAATGCACATAAGTACCGTATGAAAAGTCAACATGCGATACTTGACAGTATGCAAGTATGTATGCATGTATGTGTATGTATGTATGTGTATGTATAGGTGCACGAATACTTGGGTAATGCACTTATAACACTCAATTTGACCGACTCCAAGCGTGAGTCAACTCGGTGTTCCATATTCAATGAGCAGCTACATTTGACTCAGCGAAGACGCTACACTGTAGCTATAGAGTGCAAGCCAATGTGGCAGCAACAGCAGTAGCGGGCTACTGAATATGCAATCGCTATGCAAATATCTAACAAAATATGCACACTTCAAGTATGGGCAAAAGGATAATAAAAATTCAAATTAAATATGTAGAATGCAACGCGCATTTGCAGCACTAACCTTGAAGGCAACTTTGCCACAAAAACAACAACAGTAAAAACAGCAACAACAACAACAACAGCGTTGGTGTTAGAAAAATTTCATTTCAATGTTTTTAGGTAGCAAACTAATTTGCATATTGCATTTGCTGGGAAAATCAATGGAATAGCGAATTTAATGTTGAAGTGCTGAATTTGCTATTTATAGGCAAACGCTTGCAAAACACACACACACACACACACTTATGCATATATGTTTGTCTGTGCAAATTCAAATTAGCACGATAAAGATTACGTGTACACGTTGCATGTGCAAAAAGCCACAAGTCATATTATAGTCACAATATGTTGTTGTGCTGTGTTGCCGCATTTTGGGCGTGAGAAAAGTTTACACTGCGGTAATGTAATAAAATCGACAAAGCGTCATATGTTTAAGTGCGGGAAATTGCATCAAAATATAATGGGGAAACAAAAATATAATAACATACATTATATGAAAAATGTGAGGAAATAAAACAGAGTACAAAGGATGGAAACAAATCAAATCAAGTATACAAGCCCCGTAGGAAAAATTAAGACTGTTTAAATGAATAAGAGCTTATTTGGTGAAATAAGTTGCATTAATAGTTACAGATGTACAAAATGGATTGAAGAAGAAAATTTAATAAATTGTAGAATAAATAAGCCAAATTTCGTGAAGATATTTCGTCAAATAAAAAAGTTTCCCATGCAACTACTTGATTCCGATTGTTCAATTTGTAGAGCAGCTATATGCTATAGTAGTCGTATATTGGCGGTTCCGCCACTTGAGCAGCTTCTTAGTGAGGAAAGGACAGGTGCAAAATTTCAGGTCGATTGCTTAAAAACTGAGGGACTAGTTTGCATATATATAGACGAACGGTAAGACAGACGGACATGGCTAAACCAACTCAGCTCATCATGCTGATCACTATTGTATATATTTTACAAGGCATCCGACATTTCCTATATTTAGGGTATAAAAATAATATTTGCCTTTAAATGTTAAAAATTTAGAGTATGACGACTGGTGTAAATCAAGAAAGTTGGTATAAATAAAAAAATGGTGTAACTAGAATAGAAAATTTTTACGTCTTTTAGATGTTCAATAGTTGGTGTCTGAAAAATGGTATTAATTAAAAGTGGTATAAATCAAAGATGTTGGTGTAAAACAAACAGACTAGTGCGGTGGTTATATCACTGGGAGTATAATAACTGGTATAATTCGAACAAGCTGGTATGAAAGCTGGTATGAATACGATAGATGATAGTATACATATTTCAGGTGTTCAAAAATTGGAGTCTTACAACTGGCATAAATGAAATAAATTGGTATAAATCAGACAAATTGGTATAAAAAAAATAGACCAGAGCAAGTTTTTAAACATTTTATTGAATTTTGCTAGATAAGTATTGCAAGATAAGGGAAAAATCAAAGACGCTTTTCTATATTATAATAGTTAGTCACAGTTAAGTTAAACCTTTGTTTTACAAGTTGTCTCTACATTGGAATATAAACTAAATTTGCAGATTTACAAAACAACTAACTTCTCTTGACATCAATTTTTTCTCATGCTGCAAATCGAAAAATCCCTATACCTATATAAGCAATTTTGTCTGTTAACGAACCATCCTCTAAAACTGATTTTAATAATTTTGGTTTACAGGATTCTAGTCAGAAGTAATCCTTTTTATTTATTTGGTTAAGGGTCCCTGAATATATTTAAACTCAAAAAATCACAAACTAAATAATAAAACGATTTTATTTCTCCGTCTGCTAATCGAGCACCGGAACAATGATTGCTTAATCTCACTATTGATTGCATTGTGTTATTCTGTTATAAGACGTATATTGCTGGCAAGCTGATGAACTTGCGAATAAAGCACTCTTATTTATAAGTACCAGACAATGTATTGAAATCAATCTCCTAGCAGATTTGTGATGAGCTCAAGATGACTACCACTTCTTCTGGGATTATTCGCTATCTCCTCAAAGGACTATCAGCATCAGCCACAGTATTCAACCGAGAAGCCGAGAAACAGCAATCGTTAGGTAAAATGAACTAATAACCGTCTCTAAGTAAAAATCGAACTATCGTGCAACCATTTAATATGCTAGTGATCGCTTTTGGAATAGATTACTGCTTCTAGTAGAAATCTCGACAGATTTTGACTACCTCGAATAGTTTTATAATTAGAAATTCGATATTGTGCATGTGATATTTGTAACGTTATTTGGGTTTCACTATGTTTGACAGAAAAATATATTAGTACGTGAACGCAAGAAGTAGAAGGCTTTATTAGCAATTACAAGAAAAATTTGACAGTCCGTTTCATGTATGACGTAATAATTCGGCACTTTCTGGTAGTTCCCAGTATAATACAAATTGAATTATCAGGAAATATTATTAAAAATTATTTAGAAATAGGTTTCCCAGTAGGAGTTTTCCATTACGGCTGTTACATACGATATATACCATATATATACATTAGAAAATATGTCGGTGCTGTCATCGGTAGCGATCAGCGTTTGGCAAACGACGGTTGGCATGATTTCGACATCAGCGCAATCGGAAAACAAAAATAACTGTAGCATGCGACATAATGGTTCGAGTGTTTGCGCCAGAAACTATGCTATACACTACAACAGCCAACAGAAAATATCGCGTTAGAGCCAGAGACACAGCTTCGTGCTACACAACTAACTATATGCACTTTGTCTATGTGTGTCTTGCGACTCTTCGTCGCGCTCGTCTTATGCCCGCATACTTGAACCTACTCAAGCATTTTATTAAATTGCCACCTTCCGTTACGATTGTTTCCGCATTTCTTCACTTTTCTTTTTAACCCGCTTGTTTTGTTCTTCGTTGCCATTTTATTTCCTTTTGTTTTTTGCGCATTTCGCTATTGTTGCGATTTTTTATTATTCTCCACCGGCTTTTGTTTTGTTCGTCGTCGCCAATTTTATTTTCATTCAAGCGTCGCCTTTTTTTCTACCTTTTCCCCTATCTGCAGTTGTTCGTTTTGTAATTTTTCTGCTTTTGTTTACGGTTTCCAATACAAAGTTGGTGTCATGCCACCAGCTTCACCGCCGCTATGTCACATAGCAAGTATGTATGTAAACAATCCTCGAGCACTACACAGAGCAGTTTGAATTGGAGTTGAAGAGAGAGAGAGAGAGAGTAGCGCGGCGCTTGGCGGCGAATCGCTTGCGCAATATGATTACACTATTGTCTTCGTCGGTACGGTTTTTATATTTTTGCATTTTTATGGCGAATAGGTACTTCAGACATTTTATTTTATAACATGTTTTTGTGGATTTTTGCTTTGGTGTATTGAAAAGTTCAATGATATTTAGATTTACAATGCGGAAGGCGACGACATCATCATTTTGGACGGCTTCCAGTCGCACTGTTGAGATACAATTTCGACTAAATCAGCAAAAATGCAAATATTGAATGTTTTTCCACACTTTTGCATTGCACAAAAATATTATATAATACATGTTGTATTTATGTATGTATGTATGTATATGCTCGAGTGCGCCCTCAAGGATTTGATAAATTTGGTATTGCAAACTTAAGTCACTTTGAAGTTCTGCATGACAAGTAAGAAGTGCTTAAAAATAATATATACAAATTGAGTTTTTGAGTGTTTGGCACATGGTCTAGATTCATTAGGAGAGTTTTTAATACCTAGAAAACTTTTTGAAGCTGCTTAAAAAAGATATACTTAATTTCCACACTTAAAGTCACAGTTTTATAAGTTGAGCAAAAATCAACCAACTTAAAAAAATTCGCCCAAAACAGTAGAATCCCGCAGTAATTCATTTACTCTTTTAGTTATAATGGCATAAAATGTTTCCCAAAAAGTTTTGTACAATGCTGTCGAATCACCAGTATTTAATCGGTTTACAATTCGACTTCAGTCCAATTGCCTAGTACTCACATTCAGAGGGAAATTAATATGCCCCTTCAGTGCCAGAAATATTGGCTTTTATATACTCAGTATATAGCCTAAAGCGAAACGATACCCCCACCTATTAAGAGACTGTACAAATCAAAACTCACCTTTCCCAAAAATATAGAAATATTTGCAGTTGTAGACACAAAACAAAAACTTTTTAACAAATTTGGGGAATACTGCCGAGTTGAAACGTCTTTGTCAGTTGAGAACTCGGGCCCGTTTCGGTTACATTGACTCGACTATCGTGGAAAGAGTGTCCAAAATAAAATAATAATACGAGTTCACATAACGATACTTTTGAAACCTGAGAAACCTTATAAGAGATCGGGTTTTTGGATTTTGAAATATATTTTATGTAAAAACTAACTTGTCATAGTATTATTTACAAGATATTTTATGTATATTTTACTTTGATACAACAACCTTAGCTCATGGTGATCTCAAAGCCAGAGGACCTTTCGAGGTCTCCTTTGAGATTTTATTGGGTTGCACACAGACAACTTGAGGTTATTGTAAAGGTTATTTTACACCTTCTTCTTTTCCTAAAATTTGCTTAGTTCACGTTGAAGTATTCAAGGCAGAAATATATGTAGGTGTTCTTTTTATAAATTTGATAGACACCAAAAGCGAAGTTAGCAAATTAGTAAAATATGTTAATCGACCAAACTTTGTAGAATATCTAAAAATTAGGGTTAAGGACTTTCACATAATATTATTTAATGGCCTTGGATTCCCATTTCTCTATCGCCTATTGCAGTCTTTTTGAGAAAAAAAAATTTCAGAGGAAATCTAACAAAAGAGATATAAAGTTTCTCATTTAATTAAAGGAGTGCTCGTTTAACTACTTGTTTTTTGTGATTATACCAATCAATTTTATTTATCTGTAATTGGTTTTGCATAAATATTTATCTACTTCAAATTACAGATATAAGTTTCATAATGGTCTGATTTAGTAACGCAACAAGAGCTGCTATATCGACGATTCAGAACTTCTAGATTTCCTTCTGTCTGCTATAAGAACGGAGCTAAACGGCGAGATCAAATTGTTTGCTATTATATTGATTACAAGAAAAAAATAAAAAGTGGTGTTTGATACATCTTTGTCCATGTATCAAAAAAAATAAATATTAATGTGGATATTATCTCCGAGACATACCTGGATTGAAGATTTCATACTGTTTTACAGATTTTTATGGACCGCGAAACACTAATAGCAAGTCCTCTATGAATATCGATTATATTCTACGAATTTGGCTATATAAATGCCAAAAATGGGTATTCACATGGAGGGCTGATAATAAATAATTCTTGCCTCTAAAAGCCAGACATTTTATACCCTAAATAGCATATATTAAGTTTGTCAGAATGCTTGCAGCACCCAAAAGGCAACGTTGGAGATCCTACACCGTATATATAATATATATAAAGGATCAGTGTAACGAGCTGAGCCGATTTAGCCATGTCCGTCTGTCTATATATACGCGAAGAGACTAGTATTTTTTGAGATATTGATCTGAAACTTTGAATTTATTCTTTTCTTACCAAATAGCGGCTCAATTGTGAAAATCGCCGATATCGGACAACTATAGCATATAGCTGTCATACAAACTAACCGATCAAACACAAGTCCTTGTATGGAAATATTTTATTTGACAAGGTATCTTCACGAGATTTGGCATAGATTGTTATCTAAAACATCGCTATAATCTCCGAAGAAATTGTTCAGATCGAACTACAATAGAATATAGCTGTTATATAAACTGACCGATCAAAATCAAGATACAGATAAAAGGATATATTTATGCTATTGCATTGCTTCGGCGTAACTGACGTTAACGTTTTTTCTTATTCAATTAAAGTTTTATTAAAAATATACTTCGGTATCTGAATATTATTATCACTGAATACTGGAATCGATACCTGTTCGAAATGGTAAACTTTTCTATAATACACATTTAATTTAATTATCCTTCGCGGCATTTCTCCTACAACACCTGCTCTACTGAATAAAGTTAGTTTAAACGATTTTTTCTTCATTCAAATTATGCGAGAGCATTCCACATGCACCTCGTGTCGCTTGGTGCTCAAATAGTCATTTGTTGTTGCATTTTTTCAGTCATCAGGAGTAACTTTTCTAATATAAATATGTAGAGCACACGCTCAAAAAGTAGCTGGCGCGGTTTGTTAAACTATTTTTGTAGCGCCTGGGGACTGCCACTTTGTGCTCGTTGTACGTTTCATTTAATTTTTTCTGCCTTTTGCTCTTTTTTGTATTTTTGTTGCTTTTATGCGCTGGTAAATTAAATATACTTGTTAACATAATTTCACACGTCGCCCAGTTCTCCACTTTTCGCTAACGGCAATCTAGGTGGGTACTGGAGCGGGCGCCAACCGCATTAGCAGCCATGACTAAGCCAACAACAACAACGAGAAACGCGAAAAAGTCAACCAAATTGCGAACACCCACGCGATATAAATTCATACACAGCTGCTCGGTGGCACTAGAATATCAAAGAAACACACAGACACACCTTTGTAGAGGAATTAAGGCGCTGCGAATACACGCAAATGAGCTTTCAACATTAAACACAGTTGGAATGTTGAATTCCGCTGGAGCTGAACGTCGTGCCGCAGGGACTAACTGTGCTGCGCTTAATGATTATGCTCATGAATAAAGTGAAACAGTAAACCACCTCCATATGGTTAGTGAATATTTTGGGAACCTTTGTCAATATCACGAACCTCTCGAAGGTATGACATTGCCTATCGAGGTCCGACAGCTTTCAGAGAAACCTTACTTCTAGTGTTGCCGGAAATAGTAGTTGGAACTTAGTAAAGGTTGATCTAAGTATAGGTACCTTTTCCAATAGCCTTGTTTGGGCAAATCACGCCTGAGTCGTGTCAAGCTGCCATGTTATTTTTGTTCAGTATGGTTTGGCATTTCATTGCGGATAGACTTACGCGTGAACAGATTTACAAATCGTCCAATATTATTACAAAAATTTACGTTTTGTAAAGAATGTGTTTCGCGCGCTTCGCTCAATTTATGATCAACATAATCGGCCTACTGAGCATACTATTCGCAACACCATCACCCATCTTGAGACCCAGCATTCATTATTGGATAATATTCGACCTAATAAATCACGTCCAGCACGCAGTAAAGACAATATAGCGGCCGTAGCTGAAAGTGTATACGACTACCGTGGAGAGTTGATTCGACGCCGTTCGCAGACACTCGGACTGACGTATGAAACGACTTGGCGCATTTTACGTCGAGATCTTGAATTGAAAGCGTTCAAAATACAGCTTGTGCAAGAACTGTAGCCGCTCGACCTTCCCAATCGAAATTTCTTTGCTCTATGGGCTCTTGAAAAGTTCCAAGAAGATTCGACGCTTTCGGGCCAACTTTTGTTCAGCGATGAGGCTCAGTTCTAACTCAATGTGTATATAAACAAGCAAAATTGCCGCATTTGGGTTGAAAATCAACCTGAAGAGATTGAGGAGCTGCCATTTCATCAAGAAAAAACAACAGTTTTGTGTAATAGGTAGGCCGGTGGAATCATCGGTCCATTTTTCTTCAAAAATGATGACGGTGAGAACTTAACCGTCAATGGCGACCGTTATAGCGCCATGATAATCGACTATTTGATACCTGAAATTTAAGCTCGTGATCTCCGCGACATTTGGTTTCAACAAGACGTTGCCACTTCCCACACATCGCTGTTCTTGTAGCCACACAATCTAATACGGACGCAAAGCCAAATCCAACCGCAAAACTCACCATGTTGTTATCGAAGAGAGACCCAACTGTGCCGAACAACGTTGAACCGACTGATTTGGATTGGCCTCAACACAGTCCTTCACTACGGGCTTTCGTTTGACGGAGTGAACGTGGCTCACTATCGTGGAGATTATAATCATTTTCGAATTTTGCACTTATGCGTTGAAGAGCGCTTACAGTAACCACCGGAGAACGTGAATTTGTGTAATAATCTTGGATAACTTCCAAGCGTTATGCCAAAGTAAACATTATACGATGACAAACCTTACTGAATACACTGACATAAATCCGTAAACAAACATAGCCACCACGAAGTGTCAAAGTCACGTCATCTATATACCTATGTACCATACATATAACTAAAATACCATATAGCGGATTTTAACGATTTTGGTGGTCCATCTGTAAAGCGATGTGAAAAGAAGAGTCAAAAAACCTTCTTGGTATTCATATTCAGATTCTTAATATACAAGTATGGATACTAGGGATGACTTCTCATCCTTATAATGCTTAATTATACCTTAAACAAGTTATATTAAGTTTGCAACGATGTTTGTAGCACACAAAATAAAACTTCGGAGACCCTACAAAAATATAAATAGCGGTATGACGAGCTGAGTCGACTTAGTCATGTGCGTCCGTCCGTCCGTCCGTCCGTGTGTCTGTACATACGCGAACTAGTCCCTCAGTTTTTGAGATTTTGATCTAAGATTTTGCATTTGTTGGAACCGCCGATATCGGACCACTATACAAACTGAAAGATCGCATTCAAGTGCTGTATGAAAACTTTATTTTGCGAAGGGTATTCTTGCTTCGGCGAAACTGAATTTAACGCTTTTTCTTGTTTTATTTAAATTTTTGTGTGTTAAGTACAAAATTGTGAAATAAATACCACTAAATATTTCGCAGTTTTTAGTTTTAAGCCCCCAAAGATTTATATATAAATAAATAAATGCCCAAAACTGTCGTTAGTTATTGAACTTGACGGCGTCAAAATGTAAATCACTATGCATAGATATATATACTCGTATTCCATTCAGGCACATATAGTATGCATAAACGGACGCTGATGCTCCGCTTATCTACAATCGTAAATTTTAGCTATGCTGTGCTATGCTATGTATGTGAGGCACTCAAATGCTTAGCATCAAATGCCATCATTCATAGCTTGCCAGCATTTAGCTCAACGCAGGTCAACATTCGTCATGTTTCAGTTGCGATAAATGTGTTTATTTGCCATTCGTTGGCCAAATGTTTGATGGGCATTTGGCGCGTTGGAATTGCTGCCTTTCACTTTTTAACTTTGACTAGTTTAAATTTTACTTCCCCACACTGCACAAAACCAAACACTGGACTAATGGCGAAAACTGTTGTAACACACTCCTCAACTAACAAAAATTGAGAGAGAAATATTTGGGAAAAATGACCGGAGTCGAAAAGTGTTGAAGCCACAAATTCGCAGCCAAAGTGATAACAAATGTGTTAGTATTTAAATAGCAGCGGTTGAAATACTTCGCAGCATACATTCAGGCGTTTAACAAACGCACGCACGCCGGCCGAGCTGGCGATTCAGTTACGAAATGTTTTTGGTATGTCATTGGAGAAATGAAAAGCTGTGTAGTGACTTACCATTTCGATTTTCGCTATCAGCGGGCTTCATCTGAATGGGATGATACATCTGAAATAAAATAAAAAAATGGGTGAATTTTGTTCGAAGTTCATAGATTATCGAGATTATGAGTCTATGATATTTTATAAGTTATGAGCTTAAATTAAAAATATCAATAAAGATAAATATTAGAAATTATTTTTGTTTAAAGCCTCGAAGTGCAAATTTTTAATGGTAGGCTAAATGTAGTATTATATTTTAGACTTCAATGAAGATTTAGTAAATTGTTTTCAAGTGCAGGAATTTCGGCAGCTCAGTTTAATGCTGATTACGCGACTATAACGAATTTGTCGGAGTAAAAACTTCAAAAAAGAAGGTGGGTTAGTTTACTGAAAGGATGCTACAGAAGAATTATGATCGCAAGATATAAATACCCGTTTTGGGCTCTTCAGTGCGATCTAAATAAAGACCATTTAACAGCATGCTGGAATCCGTAGAAGCTTGAAGTTTTTTCCACTATGCCAGTCCGATTTTTATTAATGTCGGGGCACAGAGCATATTTACATGTTATAATTGTACCATATATTATCTTGATTCTTTCTTATAAGAAAAAGGTTTGTCCTAATGGATCAATTTTTTATCACCAGTCACAATCCTATGTAAAAACTTATTTTTGTGTCTTTCGGTCTTAATTGATATGGCGTCCAATTTCTTTGCATTTGAGTGCATCCGACTGCTTTAAAACGTTTTTAAGTGGTTGTTTAAATTACTCTTAAAAATTCTGCGAGGTTTTCTTGTGTTTGCCAACAATCTTCATCGAATTATGCTTCCAGTTCCTTATCTTTAAACATTTTTTGCCGCCCGAGGCGTTCTGCTACTTTTAAGTTAATATCACCCCTTTTAAATCATACAATCCACCAAAAGGGTATAAAAAGAATTGTTTACTGATTAATCGGTCAGTTTGCTTTAAAAGATGAAATATATATCGTTATAAAACAAGTAAACCATACATGGGCATCATATTTGTTATATTTCGTAAAAGACAGAGTCCTTATCTTTCCGTCTAGTATGTCAGGTAGGACAATATGATCGCCTGAATAACTGACATTCGAAGCATTTTATGGAGACTGATTTGCTCTTATACAATTTACTACCAGAGAAAGAGAACTCTTAACTTTCGTAAAACGAAGGTTCTAAATAGTTCTAAAACATTTTGAAAAAGTTATCGGTGTGTAATCAAAGTTCAATATCAGATCTATGACAAAGTTCGAGCCGAGCCGAACTGGCGCGCCTTTAATATCTTTGACTTATTATTAGTAGCGAAACCGTAACGTTAACCGCACGTTTTGTTTATATTTAAATATATAAAGTTGATTACGATTCGAGATGGCCAAGTCAGGAGCCTCTCTAGACGAATCCGAGGCGGGGATAATACCGTGCCCACTAGAAACGACCAAGATCAATACGCAATTTGAACAAATAGCTGAGGACAGATGGAAATCTGTAACCAAGTGTAAGATAGAAAACAGATATGGCCAAAATATGACAAGTCAAGAACTAAGAATTGATTAGATAGGTCCAGAAAAAGTATATATAAACTTACAGCCACCATAAAGGGGCATTGACCATTTGAAGAATGAAATATAGCAATAGGAAACGGTTTTACACCTCCGCTGTGAGTACCCTTTATCATAAATCCGACGTAGAACTCTTGGAATCCATCAGATACCAAATCTTGAATGTCTATCTACAAAAGCATAACGGAGATTATTTGTTTCGTCGACGGCAACAAATGGTTTGAACACAACAATGAAATGAGTTAACAATATTTAAAGGTCTTATGAATAGTATATCAAAATGGCACGAAGAGGCTGATAAGATACTGTCTATTATACTATACGATTCGAGTTGCAGATCGAGTGGTTTCTGTTTTGGTAATCATCATCTCTTACAATTTCGATATACGAAGTGGTTTGAGTCAGCTTTTCGTCTTAGATAGTTCGGAAGCCACAATAGTTAAACGTTTTCGTTAGATCGAAGAAAAAATTATTTACCTAAATTCTTTACATTCGACAGAATTTGAAATGTATTAAAACTCTTTAAATATTCGTTAAAAACATGGACTAAATCCCTGTGGGGATAATTTTTAAAATAGTTATGTAAACGGGAAAAGGACAACGTTATTATATATAAAACTCAGCTGAGCTGTCATCATCAGCAGGAAAGATTTAAAATTGCTGCCACAGCAAAAATGCCACAACTACAAAAATCAAACGTCCTCTTTTGCATACAAACATACATACATATACATAGCATACATGTGTGCACTCAATGAGCATGCACACAACACATACACACATGCAATCGTCACACACGCGTGGCATGTTGGGTTTCAGCATTTCCGGCATGTGCGCGTGTAGAAAGATGGTTGCATGCAAATTACGTAGTCATTCGTGTGCAGCGACGTGACGCTTTGTACTTTGCACTCGGGCAACTTAAGAAATGAGGAAAAACATACACACACAGACACATGGTCGAATTGCGCTTGATTTTTCTTCCGACGAAGACATTTCTGCCAATGTCGATAAATTCCCATAAAATTTCCGCTTACGTTGCATTTTCAAATGCCAGTTTGTTATTTATTTTGAATGGAAATTCAAATTTTTTTCGCCTTGGCAAAATCTACATATCCGATTTGGTAAACTCTTTTCGTGTCTTCACACTAATATACTGTAGCGCAAGGGAGCACAAACCTATTTCGGAAATGAAGGAATTTACATAATTTTCAAAATAAATTTTCGAGGTCAAAAGAGGCTTCATTTAAGGTATTAATGCAGTCGTATAACGAAGTTGTATTCTTCGAAAGCTAAAGAGAGGAAAAAGGACAACAATGAAAATTGCTCTCAAGTTTTTCTGACTACTTTACATCGATGCTTAAAAAATTCTTGTGCACCATAGTCATAAGTGAAAATATCAAGGTTGTTGCCTAAGCTTTTATAAATTTCGACGCACACTACATATACGCTAGTTCTACTACTGGTTCTACTGACAAAGCTTCAGCATTTCCTAAAATATTTATCACTCAACCATCGATAATTAATTTTTAAAATTATATTTTTGAATATGTGGCAACCCTCTTCAGAAATATCTGCTATACAAATTATACTTAAATATTTGTAATTTTACAAAATCAATATTATATTAAGCGATCGAATTGAATAAATAATCGCAAACAGGTGGCAACTCTTTTATTAAATTAAAAATTATTTCAAAAATAACCTTTCTTTACTCTTCTGCTTAAATATTTCATTTATAATAAATTAGTTGAATTATTTTTAGGCAGGTGGCAACCCTTCCTACAAAATATTTGCAGTTGCAAGCGTCCTTAAGCCTCATCAATTTGTTGAGTTATCAATCTTATTTATTACTTATTTACTTGAAATTTTTAAATAGGTGGCAACCTTCTTCGACTATTACAGTTTAACTATGGTTGACGTCTGTATATTGCCAGCGTGACGGAATTTGGTTGACCTACTCAATCACGTACTATCCCAATGATTTTACTACCGTTTTTGAAGAAGTTTCACTTCAATACCATAACAATACTTCCTATATCTTATATTTACTCCATACTTCAGATGCCTTCACATTCGAGGTCGGACCCGATCTAAATATTTAGTGCCGGTTTCGCCAATCCCGACATTCAGATTTAATTACCTATATGACATATGCCATAATTTCTGGTTTTGCTTCTTTCATTGAATTCGGCACAACTTTCAAATATATTGCATAATGATTCTAAGGAGGGAGGATTTTTTTTCAATATTATCAGTAAGAAGTTTTTAACTTCTTTTTTCCTAAATTTGTATGTATGTATAATGACAACTTAGTGGTGAAAACATGACTTGAAATTATGAAGAAGAATACTTTACGGCTATTGAGACTAAGCCGCTGGGCGGCCTAATTCAAACAGGCTATTCCAGCTTAGGTATGAATTGCATTGCGTTCGGTGAAAAATTATAAGGGTATATATGAATTAAAATCCAAGAAAAGAAATGGAGAAGGTTTGTAAGTGTGTGTAGGGAGGACTCCTGGCGTCAGGTCTATAAGATTTATCAAGGTCGTTATAGAACAGACATTATCTATCATTTAATCGAATAGCAATATTACGGCAGGCCTGACTGGTGTGTACATAATATCAACTAAATTCAAAATATATATAGAAAATTTTAATCTATTGACAAGAAATATACAGGAAACTGAGGGTTTAAGGTGCTCCATAAATTAACTTTACCACCAGCCCCATATTTTTTGAGTAAACTGCTTGCCGGCATTTCTTGTTCATATTTTTAAAACATCTAACATATAAGCAACCTCCTCTTATAGGAAATTACAAAGGTGTTTCCAAGTTATAAATTTAAATATATAATTTTAAGATTATATATTTCGGGCTACGCACACACTCCGAATATGTGTGACATTTTAAATTATAGCTGTTAATTGGCGAAGCATACCTGCGGCTACGCCATTCATACACATCGCTGGGTCATTTGCAGCACGATAACATGCTATAAATACCGAATTTTTGCCATACGAAGTCATCAGCGTAAAAATACCGTTGTACGAACAGGCGAACAATGTAAAATCCACATTGGATTACTGGCGTACGCATTCTTCAAAAGTAAACTCAGCGACCTCAATTGACGGACCGCTATTCATTGAACGAAGCGCCGAGGTGGCGCGCACATATGCCTCGGCCATGCATATATTAAATATTAAAGAGTGAATATATTTTTATAACGTGACACGTTGCCATCATTTTCAATGCGCGCTGCCCAACACTGGCTTGCTAAAACAAAGCCTACCACAGCGACCCCAGTCCACTTCGACTCGAGTTTTTTTGAGCTCGCATACTCCGTTCATGTTATGTAGATATAAGTATAGAGTACTGGGAGGACCAGGGCGGTTGCGAAATTCGGTAAAATGTATGAGGTTGGGCGCGTCAATAAATCAACGCGTACACTTTACCACACAGCAAATATGTATTTTCCTCTTACCGCCAACCACCAACCAACAGCAAGTCCACAAAATGACCGTTTTCGAAACTAAATGCAAACGTTAGCATTTCCCGCCCTTTATTTCACCATTTTCGCCTGGGATTTTTAAGTTTATTTTAATTAGACAACGTTAAAAATGTGAAAATTACGCTAAATATCCGAGCGTAACAGAGCGAGAGGCAAGGAGCGTGAAGCGAAAGTTCCAAATAAATTGGGTGTATTGCAATTAGGGCAGCAGAAACTGGTTTTGAAAAATTTCGCAACTACAATACATAAGGGTTGAGTCTATAGCCTTAAACAAAACAGAAGGGAAAAGGAAATTTCGAATGGGTTTTGTGCTTTCCATGCAAATGGTACATTCTAGATTTGTAACCATGAAAAGAGCAATTTAAAAGAAACACTAATCGCACAAGAAATTTCTAATGAATCAAAAGCAAAGAATAAAGTTAATTAAAGAGTTAATGGTTCCTCGAGCGCTTTCCCAGTTTATCCGTTTAAATAGTTTTTCTTAGTTGAAAAATAACATATGTACGTAGAAAAAAATTATTTTTAGTTCATTTCCAGGCCTGCACTGCAACCAAATTGGCACTGCTACAGTGCGTGTCTGAAGTTTGTTGCATCTGTAGTGTGGTTGGCGTACTGTTCTCGTTGACGTAATCAAGGAATGACCTCTGGATGTTCCCAGGAGGCGGCTCCGCTTCAAATTATAGTTAAGCAGACGATTGCAGAAATGGTTTCTGCGAAAACATCGCTGCAGAAACAGCCTGTAGAGGAGTACAACCCGAAGAATACAGGCCTCACTGTGTAGGTGTGCGACAGTTGACACCACGAGGCACCCTGTAATATTACGGAGCGCAGTATTCTGACACGTCTGAAGCTTCTTCGTTCGCGTTTCACTACATCCAGGCGACCATATCGCTAAAATCAGTGTATTTTCGTAAACAGTGTATAAGCACAAGCAAGTTTATAATAAAATTAGAATGAAATATTTCTCACTCAACTACACATATTTTCAATCCCCCACCCGCAGAGAGTAATTTTATTGAATTAAATAGTAGTACTAGTTCTATGAATTTTTATATCAAAGACATTGAGAGTAAAAATAATAACGATAAATAAACTGAGTTTTTTTTCCTACAAATCTTTCCGGAAAATTCTTCGTTTGAAATGAGTTTAAGAATTATGCAACGGCTTATCCAAGTAAAGGTACTATTTTCAATAACCTATTTTTGACATTTCACTATATATACCTATATTATATGTATATATACTATATTACATATTAGGACTGCGTTTAGTAAGCGAGTGCCAAAAGGATGAACCACATAAACAAAAGTTCCTTGAACATATTTGACAACCCTGTTAGAACCCCAGCTTTTAGTTTCATGATCCTTTTTTGCTCGTTCATGTGGTTCTATACTTTAAAAATCGATCGAATCACGAAAAATATCGAAATCGATTATTTCTCTAAACTTGTAGAAAAAGGTTTTTTACTAAGCGAGTGTTTTTTTGCCTTTCACTTATAAGAATATGATTTTAATATTTTAAAAACAAGCACAAAAAAAAAATTTAATAAAATTATTTTTTTTATAAAAAAAAGTCGAATAAACTCAATTCAATCTCACTGAAAAGCTTAGAAAAAATCGTAAAGGATAGGCCGTCAAGTAACTTTTTCTAGAAACATTTTTCTTCGTATACGCAAATGTTTAAAGGTAATTTTTCCAAAAGTTGAAATTTTGAAAATTCGTAACTCCAATTTATATTGAGTCGAAATAAAAAATACGTGTCCAATATTTTGCTTCAAAAAACACAAAAAAAAATTTTTGAATGTATTTTCAATGGAATGACCCATATATAATGAATATTTATTCCAGATGAAATTGCCATGCAGCCATTAAGTTCACTCCCTCTTTTCATTTTCAAATATAATTAGCATATTAAAAAGGTGCTTAAATTTGATTTATAGCAACAATGCTTAGGCACATAGAAGATAAACTCCCCGGATAAGTGTAATAAATGACATGAAATATAGCGAATTCATTTTAAGTTTTATGAACTTACCCCATTTAAGGTTTTCACATTGTGCAGGGCATCTTGAGCTTTTAAGGCAGCGCGACGAGTATAAAATGTCACGAAACAGCAACCTGGAGAAGAAAGAAAAAAGAGAAGGCAAAATATGAACAACAATAAAAAGTGGATATAGAAATTTTTAAAAATTATATAGTTACATATATATTTGCTTATATGTAAGATGTATACGCTAGGTAGAAATATACTCGTAAATAATAAAAAAACTAAAAATATTAGTTGGAAACATGGCAGTACTAAATTAAATGCTTATCGCCACGACAACCTTGCGTTGGTTTGTGGTTGATCATTTAACTGGCAGCTGGCAGTCGGCAGTTAGGAGTTGGCTGCAGGAGGCAAGGGGAGGCTATTAAGAGTTTCCAAACGGGGGGAGACTGTTGCCGGTCGAGGAAAATTAACCGCAGAAGTGTGGCCACAAAATACAAATAAAACTACGAAATAGCCAAGGTAGGAAAAAAAATTTAAATTTTATGAGCTTAAGCGGATTTGGGAGCACATAAAATTTGCATGGCATTGCGGTCTATTTCTGTCCGTTAGTCAGTTTGTCAGTTAGTCAGCCAGACTAAAGGGAAATATTAATGTTAATTGCTTAATTTAAGGTTTAGCCGGATAGTAATAAAGTGGCATGCAAACCGCTTTCGTGTGCGCGAGGCGTTAGACGAGGGCGTAGCACGATATTCACTTTAGATCTTAAATGCAGCACGCATTAAATACAGTTATAACTGTATATAATATATAGCTAAGTTTTTAAATAACAGCATTTTTAAGTTGTCAATTATTTTCACTTTATTAAAGCGCAGCTTAAGCGTAGGTATGTATGTGTGTGCAGGCAATTTTCTTGTGTGACGATAAAAAATTGAATTTCAGTTTGTCGAAACCACAAAACTGCGTGATTTGACTTTTTGCTCCCTTGTCATTCAATTTCATTTGGTGTTGCTATTTTTACTTTATACAATTTTGGCTTTTTATGCCATGCACCAACGCTTTTTTTTCGCTGAATGCATATTTTGCGCTGGCACATGATTCATTTCCGCATACAAAGGTACAAACGCACGAACACACGAGCTCAGTAACACGTACACACATATAAAAACATACACACAAATACTCGATATTCTAACCGCATAAATTCGCTTGCACCAACACACGAAATTGCACTGACGGGAGTAAAATCTATTTCCGGTTTTGCGATTTTTCTTTCCGCTGCACAAACACAGACGCGCTGGGAATCGTATGCAAACTATGTGGTGGTGTATGAAAATTGCATGTTTTGCACGAAAAAATCGCAGAATATTTTTCCATACACATACAGGGCTATGAACCTATATCTATGTACTTATATATATATAAAGTACACATATATACTTCTAGAATACAGATATACGCTTGTGCTTGCATTAGTGCATATACACATAATTCTATAACAAATATATACAAGGACCAGACTTGTGTTTATAGCTTTCTATACAAAAGCTTTAGATTGGCTTTGATATTTTATGGGATCAGACCTATCTAGGTCCGAAATACTTTATTATAATGACAAAAAAATTGCAGTTCTATCCGAAGCATAGTCGAAGCGATTAGGGCAGTCGAATTCAGTACATACAGTATTAAACGCGTTTTTCTCAAGGTTGCATCTCTCAAATAGAGCGGCGATGGTACTCGGGCGCTATCGCACGTATTCACTTGAAATTTTAGCTCTAGCTTCATAGCAATATCATCTAGTAATCTATTTACGATTTTTTTGTTATTATTTCAACTATTTTGCGCATAATTTTTTAGGTCAATAATTAAGCCTCTTTAAAAAGACCACTTTTATGCGAAGATCTACAATAAAAACATGGGATCTTGTATATATTATATAGATTAAGGTTATTAATTTTGTTTTTGAGAGCACAAGTTGCCACAATCACCGTGGCCAATCGAGGCCTTCTTAAAAAGGTGATTCTGAAACTTAGTCGAATAGTTGCCGTTTTGTATGTCTACTAAAACCCGAAGAAGAGAAAAAATTTTTTTTTCTTTTTTTTCACATTATAAATTGTCAAACTAAGGCCTTTTTGAGGACTCTAGACTAAGATAACCTCTTAATGTCCTCAGCTTTTCAATGCTCAATACTTATGTACCTTTTATACCTTGAATAGGGTTTGTTTGTATACATGCGAACTATTCCCCCTGTTTTTGAGATACCCATCTAAAATTTCGCACATGTCCTTTTCTCCTTAAGGAGCTGTTCATTTTTCAGAACCGTCGTCAGTAAAGACCCTCTTGGGAAAGGTGATTCTGAAACTTAGTCAAGTATATTCGTATATTATACTATGCTAGAATTTAGAAGAAAATCAAATGTTTTGGCTTAAATACTATTTAAAAGTATAGACAACACCATTTATATAATAATATGCGGTTTGCGCTATCTGGATAGTCGTAAGTTGTCAACTATTCGGTTAACCGTTCGTTGTCGACTATTCGCGTTCATTTAAATGCTTAGATTTCAAATTATTTTCATTTATTTAAATACTCGCTGCAGCAGAGCAATATATTATTCGGTTAATATTCATATGAACTGTTCTAAACTGGGTATTCGAATATCGATTTTCGCGTTATTCGAATAATTTTAAAAGCCCTAGTTTATACGCTCGAAGCAAAGAATGTTAATATTTTAAATAGATTATCTATATTTATTAACATTCTCTGCTCGAAGCGGGTATAAAAAATCTAATAGGTTTTTGTTAAAACTACATTGGCCGAAATTGAATTTGGTTATATTTATTTTCTTGGATGTGTACCTATCATATAAAAAGAATTCTTTAGACTTCTTGAGAAGTCCTATAAGGAGGTAGATTGTGGATTATAGAACTCTTATGATATCAATAATAAAGTATCCTATAAATTATTTCCATTTGTTTGTTGTTCTCTTTGAAAATGTCTTGAAATATAAGAACGGTCAATGAATTTGAAAAGGTTTTTTAAGTCAAAAATATTAAGCGGTTTGCCTAAGGTAGTTTTTTCGATCATCAAATATTTTTTTGACCCAAACAGCTAACTCTCGTTCCACAGTGCCTTGTCGCACAAAACTAACTAATTTTCGCAGAGCAATTTAAAGAAGTATATACATAGATATATCTACGTATATGTTTGAATATACATACCGGCATAAACCGATAATTTTTGTATACGGTGAGCTTGAATGCTGCTGAATTTCGCAAAAAAAAAAATTTCCGTGGTTTTCGTGGTGTTAAGTTTTTGTTGTTGTTAGTATTTTTAATATTGCGAAATATGTTGCTGTTAAATTCGAAAACAATTTAATTTTTTTTTGTGGTTTGAAATGGTGGGAAAACTCTGACACGCTGTCATATAGTTAATCAGAGCGCTCTTTGTCGATCGATAGTCAAATGAACGAAATCGCTGTGGCTAATAATTCTCTTTTGAGGTAGCTGTGGAGGAATTTTAGCTGTTCGAACTGAAATACATACATACATTCTGTGTTGAGGTTATATTGAATTTTGTTTTGCTTCGTAATTTCAACCGAAACTATGTAGACCATATCGAAAATAACTTCAATATACAGATTATGCTAGAAATATGAAAGATGGGCCCTTAATCATGTCGAACATAAGTAAAGTTTGGTTTATTTCTAATCGATTATTAACAGCCTGAGTACTGTACTGTACTGTGAGTACTTCTGTTGGGGATTTGTAGGAGAAGTTAATGATTAATTAAAAAACTAAATTAGTTGAAACGGAATAACCATTAATAAATACATTACCGATTGTATATGAGTCTAAAGAGCCTCTAAAGCGATGCTGATATTTTGAACTTTTGGAATATCTATGGAGAGTTCCTTTTCATAATCGGTCGATCATTAAATGTACTATTTGATAAGGAAAAAAATGTTCCGGAAATATTGTATAATTAGAGGTATCCGACCGCCTGCAAATAGATACCTCAAATTCCAATGGTCCAGTATCTCGTATTGGTACGCGATATTGCTGAACTAAAAAGACTAAGTGACATAAAACGTTGCGCAAGGGAAAACAGTCGGCTCTTTGGGTGCTTTCTTTGTTTACTCTGTACAGGAAGTGGAACCGTGAGATTGCTTCTGTGTCGATTCGTAACCGTCGATAAAACATGGAACACGCAAAGACCGTGAAGCTGCCGAAATAGTGGAACTCACCGGCGAACCTGATCCCAAGAAAGCGGGGAGTGGCTTATCGGTCGTAAAGAGAGTGACCACCGTTTTCAAAGATTCACGAGTTGTGATCGACATGGACTACCTGAAGAAACGCAAAACGGTTCCAGGCCTCTACTATGCTGAATTATTGTAACGATGCAACGCCTAATTGTAAAATGAGCGACTCCCTTTAACGAGAAAAAACTGTCTTTCCACTAAGACAACGCATTCGCTTACAGCTCAGTCATCGCCTGTGAAAAATTGGCTGAATTAGGCTACGAACTGCTGTCCCATACACCGTTTTCTCCAGATTTGACGCCGTTCAACTTATTTTTGTTCCTAAACTTGCAAAAGTTCGCAAGTGTCAAATATGGATCAACAGATAGAAATTTGTACCGAATAAGGAAGGCGTGAGCAATCGTGAAAAATATTCCAATATTGCTATACTATTACCGGGAGCGATGTCTTAAGGAGAGTTGCTCTTAGCCGGGTTTTACTGTAACTATGTATATCAATAGTAATATAATGAGCATTAAGTTAATTAAACTCTACGATTTGTTTGGTCAAGCTGTTCTTATAGACTAATATAAATCTCCTACAATTGAGATATCACCAAAAACATGTATATTTATATTTGTCTGCCGCAATAAATCGCCGCCGACATTGAAGGAATTATTATGCCAAATCTGTTTTGCCATAGGTAAAAGCTTACAATTTCTGCAGAATTCATTGAAATGGCAAATAAACAAAATAAGTTGCTTAAATATGTATTTGGTATACACATACATACATTAGCAGCTGAATGGCATAAATAGTGAGAGAATGAAATGGTAAGAGACACGATGCTGCTTGCGACAGGAAATATAGTCTTAGAGCAGTTGGACCAGACCAGTCACGTTCGCTGCAAACTTAATCTGTAAGACGCAGCCGAAGGCAACAAATAGTCGAAATCCTGTCCATAAGTACACCGACACACCCACACTCACACATATACACACATACAAGCACATATGATTTTGTGGTGTGAATTCGGTAAAATTGTGTGCGGCTAAGTGCGCCACACCACGTGCCGGAAATGAATTAATCGAACATAAATAAATCAACGTCCTTAAGTTTCGTACTCAGATTACTTTGGCAGCCGAAACGGCAATGAACCAAAACAAATATACAAACAAACGCACAAATCCTGACCAAAGCCAGAGCCAACAGATGAAAATTGTTTTAGTTTCAGTCTCAGCTTTAGCCTTAGCTTTAGCCAGTATGCAAACATAACTGTTGGTGAGATATAAGGTTGTCTGCATGTATCATATACATGTAAATACTTACTTACATACGCACATATATATGTGTGCATTCGCTCATGTGTGTAGTCAGCACAATGTAGTTGGTGTGAAAAAGCGAGCAGCACATTGAGCGGAAAATAATTTCCATAGATAAGTCACCAAAAATATCGACTTCCGGCAAACGCCAGTTGACATCAATGTCTTGTGGCATGCGCAGCAAAACAACAATACCAACACCACCTTAACGGCAGAAAACAGCGGCAGCAAAGTATATAAGTATTTGTTGTTGTTGTCCTCATATATAACATACACATGTAAGTATATTCTTAGGCTAAGCGTACCACTATGCTTGCACATAAGACTTGTGCTCATAGAGCAGTTTGTACGGCGGCAAATATTTTTGAAATGTACACTTGCGTTTGGAATAATAGCACTGCGAAATGATTTTTTGTATAATTTTGAGGAAATCAGGCTACCACAAAAATTGTATGCCACAAAATATAATTAAAACTTTTTCATAATCAATCTGACCAACGTTAACCAATATTTTAATAATTATTGGGCTCGGGGAGCTTTTTGGACCCATGTCTCTCTTATTTGGTATCGCACTATGCTACTTTAAGAAAAACTGTGCCATCTAATTCAGATGGTTTTATTGCACACAGATCGATATACAAGTATATGTTAAAAAGTAAACCGAAAGAAAGAAAATTATTGTTTTGGTAATACCACAGAGGTTGTAGTAATATATCGTTCTCATTTCGTTCATTATTTTCATCAAACTATACTAAAGGCACCCTAAGCGGTTGATCACTTGGCTCATGGCTCGATGAAGAAAGCAGCAAACTGAGCGTCATCGTGTGAACTGCAGGACACATAAACATCGAAATTCTGAATGAATATATTCCACCGCCTAAGTATGCTGGAGTGACGCAAATCAGAAATGGCTGACGGGCTAATGACGCAACTGTCCACGTCCCGTTAAAACCCTAGCGGGTCTCAAAAAACGTTTCTCCCTTGTCGTCGTTAAGTTGGTGTGGTAGGTGTATGTTGAGACATTCCTTGAAACCATAGCCTCATTAGGGCATCCGTCAACCCTCGCCTAGGCCTCGTTAGTGAGACAACCATTACCATTAAAGGTAGCAACAGCCTTTTCGAAAGGCGACGGCGACCATAACTGACTGCTATTTTAATCACCGTTAATGTATTTACATATGTTTATACATGTACCATATTTACATATGCATTTATGTATATACACCGCGCGTACTTTTTGGATTATATTAGTACTGCTTTGGTGTTTTCTTCGGTTTCTAAAAGTCAAAGTTTAGTAGTTCAGTAGTGAAATCAGGTTTCGACTGCTTCCGTGGCGGTGACATGCAAAAGGCGAAGAAACAAAAAAGCGTACAGCGATTGGTAAGCGTTGAAAAAAGTGAAGCAGAAAACTGTCCCAAGGATATGCGACGAATTGATATGCTAAAATAAATTGAAATTTTATGCATTTTCGTTGTCAGCGCACACACAGATAACGTACATATGTGCTACGTAAACCTGTGAAAATTGAAATAGGTACGCAATATATTTAAAGTGTCATTCGACATAAAAAGGTTAATTTACAATATATAGCCGTGTTCGATACGCCACTACTTTGCTATTTTATGTGAGCTCTGCTCTCTAGTAATTAAAGTAATAATTAAGTTAGTTCAGAAGCTCTTCATTATTATGCCAGTGCATTTTATCATACTAGTTACCTGTTCGATTCTTCACTACTCTACTCGCTTAATTTAATTGTAGCACAGTTCTGTAGTAACATGAAAGCAACCAGCAAGTTGTGCAACTGTATTCAATACAAGAGAGTACCGCTCGTTACTTTATCTATCCAATCTATTCAATTATACCAGTTGTCTGTTCGATTCGTTTGGGAGTATTATATGAATTAGAATTATTTTGAAATGATTTTTCCAATACATAAGTAAACACCTCGTGTCTATTTTACTGCCAATAACTGTATAAATATGTCCGTTAGCAAAATGTTGGTGGTAAGCTTTACTTCTCATCCCACTCGGATTCCACACTGCACTGGATTATAGTTTTGCTGCGTATGCATGTTTATATGTTTGTTCATAAATGTTTGTTTGTGGGCGATTTTGCGTTGTTTTCTTGCTCGAACTTTGGTAGTTTTGTATGTTCGAGTGCGTAGTGTTGCTACTTTTGGTTGCCAGCATGAAGATAAATAAAAATGTCATGCTAAAAGTTAAGTAAAGATTAACGTTTTGTTTCAACGCGGATGACACTTGGTCATTGCTGGAGAGCAAGAAGTTTGCTGCAGCCGCAACGAAAGTCACAGGCACTGCAATGCAGTCAATAAATCACCTTGAGGTGATATTGAATAAATTATGGTGAATGATAAAAAAGCTTAAAGTTAAATGTACAAGTATGTATGTATGTTAGTTTTTATATTTTGTAGTTTTGGTATAAGTATCAGATATACAAGTATATGTATATGCTTATAATGACATAAATCCATATGTATTTTATTATCAGGGGAGATTGTTCTTAAAACGATTTAACAAAAATTTATTGTTGGGCTATTTCATTTCCGATGAAATTGATGGTGATAATTGAATGAGTCGTACTCAAGTTTAAACGATTAAAAATTAAAAAACTAATTTCTATTAACAAAATAATTTAAACACTGTTAGTGATCTTCAATCCGGCTGATTTTTCAAATTGCAAATCGAAAAGACAACTGGTATAAATCAAATGATAGCCAGTAGGCTATTTAGCACTTTACCACCTATTCTTTTATATTAAATTCAACTGGAGCACTTGCTTCAAAAGTAAAGTGTTTGGCAGAGTTCAGAGATAATGAGCAGAGAAGTGTGTTTTCGATTTATTTAACCCACATATCTTAGTAACTAATTTGATCAAGATCTTAGCCATATGTAGCACATATTAATGTTTTAGAAGTGGACTTGTGTTCAGCGACGTTTAATACTTAAGAAAACATGGATAGTAAATCAATCAACAGAGGACGGCCAAGGGATCAGCGTCTCATTAAGTTCCATTCAAGACATTTCAATTTCGCCTAAAAAACAAACAAATCTGGAAGAAAGACCGTGTTGTAAGTTAACAATCAATCCTTGATTTTGTACCGTGATAACGTGCAGACACATAATGCCATAATAATTCGAGAGTTTTTGAACAGAAGTTGTACAAACAACATCTAACAATCACCGATTTGACTTGCTATGGCTATTTCCGACTATTTTCCGTTCAATAGACTCAGAAAGCACTGATGAAGACGTTTAAGTATGCGAAAGGAAATAATGGAGTCGCCATGATCATACCCAGCTCAGAGTATAAGTTATGCTTCGGGGATTGCATCAAACGTTTGCATAAGAGAGTTGCAGGGGAAATACTTTGAAGTGGACAGAATGGCTTTATTAAATTACTTGGAATCTCAAGAGCTACGAATAAGGCAGAAACTATTCAAGATATAATATAAGTGTTTTCGATTGCTTCTCTTTTGATAACTAAACTGCTATAGTACTCGGTGAGGCCTCACGTTCTACCTAAACCCTGTAGAAAAATATATATAAAACTTGTCTGCTGGGACAAGTCTGTAGAAGTCCGAAGCAACTTGTATTTGTTCGAATTAGTAAAGTCAACTCTATAATCGTTAAGATTATCAAGTCCATAAAGCCCTGTGACACCGAACTTGAGACTCAAGTGTTGAATGACTGAGAAAACCTTGTACAGAAAGCAAGTAACTAGGCAGCTTTTTGCTTTAACAGACATAGATGACATCCACAATCTTCCTTCTTTTATTCATGTTTCACCTTTTTATGCCCTGGAAAAGGTTTATTGAGTTTGTTGGATGGAACATTTTTAATCTTTTAAAGATATTATACTTTCGCTGCAGCCGAAATTAACGAATTTTCTTGTTTAGTTGTTAGATCGGTTGATTAATTGAAGAGAGATATTTTATCTTTCAATCGCTGGATTTGATAAAACTTTTTAGCTTCTTCCCTTTAGACAGAAACATTGAGAATCGTAGGAGACATTTATTTTCTTTTTTCACGTGATAGAACATATTAATATTTTGATATTAAGAAATTATAAATTAGTTAAAAATGCATACGAAATATATCATGGAGGAACATAGCATAATTCGATATAAGCCATTTGAGGGATTTCTCGGCGTTATTCAAACTCTTATAATTGGGTATATTAGGAAAAAAAAGAGTTTTCCTCTTTTGTATTTTTTATATAACATTAAAAAATGTTTTCCAAAATAAATAATAGTATGCACCATAATTCATATCAATCACAATTAATTATTTCAGAGTCCTTAATTTGAAGTTTTTAAACCCCTAACTAATTAGTTCTTGCCGTAAAAAAAAAAAAATAAAGTTAAACGAGCAAGCCGTCATTGGAAATTATTTGCCATGTAATTTGTTGGCTTCCACATTTAAATTTAACTTCTGCGACATTTCCATGCTAAAGTAATAAAAGCAGAGCTTCCTATCTCCCCCGGTATTCACTCGTTTGTGCTGCTTTTGTAAGGTTTGACCTCTAAAAATACCCTAAATTGCAAGCATTTCAATGACATAAAAGGAAAACATACTTGTACATAAAAGCAGAGTGGTGGGTTAATGGAGAGAAGAGTAGGAAGCTTTCACGTATTATTGTTGTTGTGTGTTTTTGTGAACGATATGACAAATGTCTGGTAAGTGAATTGACAATGATAAAAAGAAAAACATACGAAATGAATAAAACGCTTCCATGAAAAAAAGAGAAGAAAAAGCAAAAATGAGGGAAAAAAGTAGCAGAAGCGGAGAAGAGAAGAAGAGAAAGCCGCACATACACGTAATTGAATGACTTTTGCTTTGGCAATTCGCAAATGCAGCAGTAAAAAGTGGGAAACCTTTGTTGTGCGAAAATAATTTTAATGGACTTCCTCCATTCATGTATCCCCAGAGACATAACCTCACTTAAATAGTACATCATAATCATCGACGTGCGTCGACAAGTTTGTGCTGTATTTGCTTATCCAACCAAAACACATACATACATATATCGCACAAGCATATGTTGATAACAGCATAAAAACCATGCGAGCGAGTAATAAACCTTCTGCACTCATTTATTTCTTTCCAGACCATTTAAGGTTGACATACGTTTTTGTTTCTCCGAATGCCGACACTTTTACTACAATACTATATTTTCGTATCCATAACAGTATAACGAAATTTGCTAAATATAAGTGAAATCTAAATAATTATCGTAATTAGTTATGGTTGGTAGCGTTGACGACCGGCGACCTCTGATTTTATTGTTAATAATTATTTGTTAAATTACGTTCTGTTGATTCATAATTTTTGAGTTATCTTCTTATGATAAGAAGAACTCTAACAATTGTTAGCGCGCGTGACTGAAATACACACTCAGCTGCGACAATCTCACGACAGCTTGAATATGTTGATTGTAAATGTAGCCAAAACGTACAACAAATTCTCCTCGAACTCGAGAAATATTCCTTTTCTATAAGGAAACTAAGTTAATGTTACTTCTCAATGATTGACGAATTCGAGAATTCAATTCATTAGCGAATCAAGAAATTCCGATTTTTTTGAAGCTTAAATCTACCCTATACCTTTCGTCTGCTTGTCTTTCATCGACCTATTTACATGATCATATATTGAAGTCAGTTGCTAAAAGGCAATGTCATATCAAGAGATTAACTTTCTGCCGCTATATATTTGCAATGTTTTTATTTTCATTACTATTCGACGATCTCTTATGCTGTGATCTTAAGTTCAAAATAAGGCGTCAAGTCGTTAACCATGCTACAAGTAACTCTTTGAGTCAATACGAAATTAAATAGAAACCTCATTGCGGTAGAATAGGGTGAGCGACAGTCAACAGACTTGAAATTAGAATCTCAAAGACCATAATTTGGCTACCCGATCATAGAATAGATAATTTATAGGCATACTAGACCAAATGGGTTTACGCGGCAAAACCAAAACAAGAAAAAACGTTAACAGAAACTATAATAACCTTCACAAATATAAAATACTCCAAACAAGAACTTGATTTAGATCGGTCAATTTGTATGGCAGCTACATCTTACAATGAGCAGCTTCTTGGCGAGAAAATGACGTGTGCAAAATTTCAGATCAATATCTCAAAAACTGAAGGACTAGTTCGCCTATATAAACTGCTGACCATTTATATATGTATATATAATATAGGGTCTCTGACGTATCCTTGTGAATGTAAAGGTTTCAGACAAGGTGAAATTGGCATAAAAAACACTATCGCAGGGTATTCATCTGCGATTACCCATTTTACTGCGAGGACCTAAAGATCCAAGTTGACAAATCTAACAGAAAATAAAGGAGCTGAAGTGGGACAACTAGCGGAGAGGTGTCTTATCAACCATCCTTTTCAATCAAACAACCACCGAATCGGAATCAGCGAACATAATTAATTGTTGTAATAATTGCTTCCATTTTGGATAACTTTTAGACGGCTAGCTACAGCTAGCAGGCAAAACTGACGGAAATATTATCGAATCGACTTCGAAACGAATACAAAAATATATTATAATAAGTCTCCCAACGTCTATCGCCAAAGTTTATTTCGCTTTTTTGGCAACATACTTTGTATTTATAACCAGTGTTCCCAGACTAACTATACTTTCAGAATCCCATAATGTTTTATCGTATAATTAGCGGTGTCAATAACTAATACTCGTTTAAGTGAATAATTTTTGAATTATAACACTTCAAGTAAACTATAATTAATAACAAAATATTAGTTCAACTGAGCAGAAATTAGTAAAGAAGTCTAGCGGAAGGAGTTATTTTTAATCTCACTAAGAAGCATCTTAAGCGAATTTCATACTAGTTCCCACGACATACAAACGTTTCGAAATAAGCGGAGCTCCGATTCTTGTACACAAATTTTGGAGAGTCAAAAGTGCGAAATTACTAATTAATTTTGAATAAAAAAATATATTTAAAAGATAAATAATAATAATGTTTTAAGTTAAAGTACTTCGTAGGCCTTTATTACCTCAAACTCCCTCGTATTAACAATATGAAGTACCAATTAAGCTGCAATAATATTTTTTCAACACTTTCGACTATTTCACTCAATTCTACTGAAATCCAGCCACTTGTGCAGCTTACAGCTTATTCCCCACTCCGTTATCCCGCACTCACGCTCTAAAGCTCACTCATCTACGCTTATTCGCTTTCGCACTCACCTTTACTGATTCCAGTCGCCTTATCGCGTAGCACATTTATCGAATGCACTGGACCATACTCCTCGAACATCTCACGCAATTGTGCCTCATCCATGGATTTTGGCACTTGGCCAACAAACATTTTGATATTGTCTGGATCGGGTTCCTTCTCACCGAAGGGCATGTCGGCGTCCATGCGGAAGCATGATGATTCGTTGTCGACAACATTCCGATTGGCGCTGCACGTATTGTTGTTGTTATTGCCATTACATAAACTTGGTGGGCCATTGTTATTGTTGTTGTTGCCGCCATTGACAAGACCTGTGCTGCTATTGCTATTACTATTATTGAGTAGCGATGAACTATTGTTGCAGCCATTGTTGTTGCCCGGTGTAGATGTATGAATCGGACTATTGGGAAGGCTAGTGGTGGTGCTGCTTTTATCACTCATGCCAAATGCACTGTAACGAGAAGCGATTGGAAAATTTTTAACAGAAGGTCTCGATTAGAATCCACATAAATATTGAATCATATTGTTTGTATGTATGTATGTTTAGATGACTCTGGTACATATGTTTTTAACTAATATAAGTCCACAGAAAGAGTGCTGCATACATAAGTGCGTAAGGGTTGTCCTTAAGTTAAAAGAAAAATAATTTTTAAAATAAACCTTCGAGGTCTGAACGACGAACTAACTATTTAACGTTTTTCCATCTGATGCCCAAAATCAATATCTCAGCGGAAAAAAATATTGCTGGCAAGTGTTGGTGACGATGTTGAAAATTAGATAGCACAGTGGTCAAACTCTATACATCTCTATGTAGACTAAGAAATTAAAATTAGTTAGTTAGTAGAGTTAAATCTCCATGAGATGAATAGGTTTCTCACAGTTACTTTTGGAAAAGAGAAGAAAAGAGAGAGTCTCCTGTATAGATGACTAAGGAAAATATATATGTGGTCATAATTTAGATTTCTTATTAAGATTAAAAATTTATATTTTTTTTTACTATCCAAGCTTACGACAAACACCTTTATGAAAATAGGAGGGAATTTGCTCAGCGCTACTGGAAAAAAATCTATTTAACAAACCGGAATAGGCATATTCGATCTTTGATCACTGTGGGACCAGATTTAAAAATTTAAATCAAAGCCTAATATATATAGTCTACTTGACTGCGCTCTATAAAAATATACAACTTGTTCACTACTGTCGAAGTTTCATATTTACGTATGGTATTAACGATAAAGAGATTTAGAATTAGAAAAAATTATTTATTTGATTTCTCAAGAACCACATTAGTATTTTAAAAATTTTAAAGCCTTGACTATATTGATATACATTTTATGCATTAGCTAAAAAAATATTTTAGTTTTTTATTTCTTCATATAGAATTCTATAAAATAAAATCTAAATTATTTTTAGGTTTTATTTCTTCATTTTCTATAAAAAAAATTAATAATATTTTTGTCACCTGATATTTACAAAACGGGACTAAAAATTTATATGTGTGAGATATATACATATTTTTACCGATTGATAGTGTTGAACTAAGAAAATATAATATATGCGTTATTTTTAACCACCCTAGTAAACTCAAAGTTTGAATACCCTTGACTATAGTAAAATCGATTTTGTGCTTTAACTAAAAAATATTTTTATTATTTATTTCCGCATTTTCTATAAAAAAAATCTAAATTTTTGACCCCTGTTTTGTACTAATCGGACCCAATTTTTTTTTTGATTTTTAAGAACCACCCTTGTATTCTACAAACAGAAGTTTAGCAAAGTTTTAAGAACTCTTGATATTGGCATCATGAATTGTAGAAGTAGTCACCATCACCATACGAAATGAGAGTGTAGAAGATAATTGAAAAATTCACAAAAACAACCAGTACCGAAAAGAAACTGCCAAAGAATAAAAACGATGACAAGCATTTGAACGAACAGCAGACTTAGTGGCAAACAACAAAAATAAAATAAATGAGAATTTCAGTGGAGAAATCAGTGATAAGACAGACGCCAGCGAAACGACAGAGCGAATAGGGCGAATAGTGTGGAAATTAAAAGGAGACAACGTGACAAAGCAGGAAATGCAAGGATTCAAATAAATTAGAAGAGAAATGGAGTGGCGCTGTTAAATTAATCGATTTGCGAATATTTCATTTCCCTTTTCAATGCATACCACCCTGCCAATCAATGCAACACTGCGCCATGCACACAATGCAATGCCGCGTAGACAATGTCGATAACGGCGAAGTAATGGATCGCAAAAAGATAATGTACAAGTAATTTAATAAGCGCTTTTAGTTGTTGGCGCTTAAATGTAAAGAGAAAATGAAAGTAGAAATTAATTTCTATAATTTAATAGCGCTCATAAATTCCACTTACTTTTGAATTTCAGTCGAAATTCTCGATATATACCTATATATATTATATGTTAAATGTTAGGCTACTCACTCAATGTAAAGGTTATGCGCCTTCTCTGAGAAATCAAAGATGGACGGTGGGTTTCCAAGGAAGCTAGACGCGTGGCTGCTGAACATTTTGGCTTGATTAATATCCTTCAATTTCAATTAAATGTAAAATAAATATAATTCACAAGATTTCACGCTGAACAAATTGTTTTAAGTTAAGTTTTTAGTTGAAAAAAGTACGCAAAATACACTTTTGACGAATTTTCGTTTTTTTAGTGTTTTTTTTTTTCTCAATAGAACACCGACACTTCACCAGTGAATGACAAATTAAAAATGCACAGCAAAATCGCAAAATGAATTAAGAATTCACACTTTAAAAACAATAATTTTATTGTCGTTCTATAAAAGTTACACTCGAAATTCAATTGTTAGACTCTCTAAAACGCTGCACTATAAATTCACATTTATATAAAAAATATATATATATATTTATATATAATATTTAATTTAGAAAGTTGTAGAACTGAAGGATATATTAGCGAAAGACCCAGATTGCGTTGTGTCCGCGTACGCGACTTTCGGAAAAATGAACGAGTTTATCGTAAATTTCCAATAATGGCGCTGAAAAAATTCCAGACTTAGCACCGTTTCTTGCTGCTGGCGTTTGACGAGCAAGAGTTGAATTGCCATAACGGGACTAAGCCAAGGTGTTTACGCTACAGTCAAAGAAAAATAATAAAAAGTTAACTTCGGTTGCACCGAAGCTTTAATACCCATCACAAATAAAACCGTTTACATACAAGTACTTGATTCCGATCGTTCAGTTTGTATGGTAGCTATATGCTATAGTCGTCTGATCTAAAAAATTTATTCAGCTATTGTAACGTTGCTTTGGATAATTATCACTGCTAAAATTCGTGAAGATATCTTGTCAAATAAAAAAAATGCCATACAAGAACTTGATTTGATCGTGCAGTTAGTATGGCAGCTATATGCTATACTGGTCCGATATTATCGGTGCCGAAAAATGAGCAACTTCTTAGGTAGAAAAAGTTGTAAGCAAAATCTGCATATACATATGTATAATTGACTCAGCCCATCCCGCTGATCAGTTATAAATACATTTTATAGGGTCTCCAACGTTTCCTTCTAGCTAGGTGTGGCAAACTAAACATGCCCAGTTCAGGGTATACATATCAGTAGTCAAATCGAGTTTGTGTGAGAATTATTCTTCCAGAGCGCATCCTATAGCGTATTGCGCTCTCTCACGCTGTTACGGTACCTTGATTACTACAAAGGTGTATGGGCTGAATAACTAATAAATCACAGGAGATCAGTTAGTTAAAGGAGAGTATACAAAGACCTAAAAAGAAATTGTAAACTAATTTGCAGAATGTCAGTAGACGTTAAGTTTCAGCCAAAGCGACGACTATTCGAAAAATACAAGTATGTACTGAATCTTGATTAAAATCTGAATCTTGATCAGAATCTTAATAATTTGATTTTATTAATTTCGATATTGAAAATATTTTTTTCGATTTCAAAAGACGTTACAGCGATGATAAAATAAATAGGATTTAAAAATCTTTCTTAAAAATTTATTTGATTCTTTCAAAATATTCAATTTAGTCGAGAGAACTTAACTTACGAAACTAATTAGCAAAAGAAATAAGTTAAGATAATAAAAAATTCATTATTCAGGCTTGTAGTTTGGTGGAAGCAAGAATAGTAGTACAAACCTTATTTAAAGAGAGAGCATGTGCAAAATAAGCTTTCCTTTCTCACTTTTACTTCAGTCATGGCAACATATTAGCCTCACTGAGACTGGAGTTACACACGAAAACTTTTGCTACTAATTTTCTTGAAATTCTCTTGCGGTTTTGTCCATTGCATTCATACCAGCGACACGAGTCGGGTAATTTCCTGCATTCCCTTTCATATCATATTTTTCATTAAAAAAATTATCCTTATCCTTATTCACCATTTTATAAATAATTTTTATTATACATATTATGCATATTTGTATATTACGAACAAAAAATAGATGATAAAATTCACAATTTGGAACATATTTGAATATTCAGTTGACCGGGAACCAGTGAAAGAGCCTTATAATCAAATGGATTGCCTAATTACGTGTAAGCGCGTTGCCCGCCAACCAGCAGCTAGCTATCTTTCTTCTTAACTACAAGTTTGAACAACAAAAGTTTTCGTGTGTGAAAGCGCTCTAAGTGAAATATGTATTCAGATCGCAACTGTAGCAAATTTTAAGATTATGAAAAGAACTTTTTCGTAACAATGGACATCTTACATTGAGCTTTAAACAACTTTAATATAATGCTCATTGAGAATTGAGATTCGACTTATGGGATCCACTATTTGCTGATAATCTTCAAACTATTCTCCATATACCGAAATCCATATAATACTTATATAATAGAGAGTAGTTTGTATGTCGAAAAAAGAAATTTATGACCAATCTGATATTTTCCTTTTTATATCTTCCGTCTTACTTGCTAGGGCTTCCAAATCATAATCGATATAATATTCTATATTTTATTATAACCCTGGCTATAGTATCAATAGTATTGATATCGATTTCTCCGTAATACATTAGAGTATAATTTGAATAACGAAAAGATATAACGCTAGTGATTTCCTTACTACTATCGGTTGTGTAGAAAATCGAAATAATATGACAGCCTTGATGTATTTATCGACAGTAGCGATACCCTCTTTAAGTTCTCCATATTTAATTTGTTTTTGCTTTATAAATTGGTGATTCAAAGAGAGCTGTTCTATAATATGCGTAGGCATTATATTATATTGAACCGATTTTTGGCGCCCAACATAAATGTGAAATTTCGGCTAACCGTCATTATGGCGGAATAACACACCTTAGTAAATTTAATAATTATAACATTTTAATAAGAAATAATATTTTTAAAGATATTAAAATGTGGTCTTATGCACCCCACAAATTTATATTGCCGCTACAACAACACAAGCTAAAACGAAATCTCTGCTGCTGATGCCATGCAAATAAAAGAAATTTGAAAAGTTGAAGACAGCGAATTGCATTTGATTTGTTACAAATGCGATATTCTTGTTAAGCCGAGTAAATGCTTATTTTTATCCCATAAAATGAAAAAGTTGCGTTATATTATGCCACCGCGTTTGCCGGGGAGAGGGAGCAAGACCTTCTCATACGCAGCCATAGCACACACCAAAACCTTTGATTATCCTAGCGAGGCGCTGTGCGGTCGACGTCGCCAGTGATGAAGATGGATTACCGCTGGAGCGCGGAAAGAGCGAAAGCCCGCACTGGCTGTTTTTTTTTTTCACTTTTTTGCAAAGTAACGTCAACAGCAAGACACACAAAAAGAGACAATAACAGTTGCTACAGCAGTGCAGTCGTACGAGCTTGGCGGGTGTCCGCGTCAGTCAACCACTTCGTTGCACTCGGGCGACGACTTAAGTTTCCCTCTATCACTTTAGTCGTCGCTCAGGCGAGCACTCAGCCAACTGACTACGTCACTTGTTCACCCAATCACGCTGTGCTGCTTTCCATTCGTCGTCTATCCGCTATTTGTCGGCGTGTCTGCCGTCTGTCCGCTTGTTGTTGCTGCTGCCCGCCTGCCCTACTCTCCTCTACTCACATGACAAGCTACCACTACTGTGTCTATTTTACTATTGCTGTTGCTGTTGCTATCGCTTTCGAAAACGCAGCTGCAGCAGCTGTTGGCTGCCGCCAGTACGCGGCGACTGCACAAAGATCGGGATGTAGACATTGTACTGCAGCTAGAAACTTGGGCGTTGTATATTTTTGGGGTTAATCTAATCTCGGTACATCCGGCGCCCACCCGGTTCCGTTGCCTACATTACAGCGTTGCCCAACCACGCTCAGCTGAGCTTACATATACCATATATAAAGGTTTAGATGGATATATAGCCTCAGCAGCGTAAGCGCGCACGTCTGTAATGGAGGTCAGCAGCATTTTGTTTGTAATGAGAATTTTATGTGTTTTAATTAAAAGTCATAAGTTTACTCCGCTCTGCGCCAAAGGAGTGAAATTCGACACCCGAAATTAGTCGTAACTTGATGTGCACAATAAATTCTAATCATACTGCAATTTCGGTGGCACTAATTCCTCCAGCATACATACATCCTACCATTGCCATTTCTATAGGAATTCACTGAAGTCTCCGCTCTCGACACAATCTCCTCATTACACATAAATATAAATTCTCATTTCGCATTTAATACATAGCGAGTAAATTTTAAACTAGCAATCCTGGCTTTAATAGAAATTGAAGTTAATAAAAAGTTTGTGTAATGTTTGAGTTTTTCATCACACGCTATTGGCTAGAGCTAGGGTTAGAGCAGATGGATGCCAGAAAGATGCCAGATCTTTTGTGTTTTATGAAAAAGTTGCTGCTGCCATTCAACAATCAACAATTCGCCATCGTAACAGATAATTTTCTACTTTAAGGACACTGGAAAATTGCTTGATGCAACAAAACTAGCTGTAACAATGCATGAATGGAGTGAACAAGAAAATTGCGAAAAACCGTAGACACAAACAACTTTTAGGCCAAGTAATCCGGCGCACAGTTGCAGGAAGACGAAGTGGGGATGTGGCAGAAAGAATGCAGCATAGCACAACGGCAATTAGTTTACGAGATAGCGACTGCCGGCGTAGTCTACTCGTCGAGGCGAAAGTGGAAATATTCAAGTAGTAAAAGTCAAAAACTTTAACTGCTCCTAAACAATAGGCAATGCACAATGAGCTTAAGCAAGAGTGAAATGAGCGGAGATAGCATAATGCACGGAAATGGGTTGGATGAGTCTAAAATTAGAAGACGTATTGCGTGCGGATCACAAAGAAACTGGAGCGGAAGCTGCATTTGTGAATTGATTGGGAGTAAAGCAACTAACTACGACAAAGATTTTTCAGCATTTCGATTTAATTAACAACGCGATATAGGACTATAGCCCTGAGAAGGCTAGCAAGCTAATTTTAAAAATATCTAACCACCAAATGCGTTTTTAATTTATACGAAATTTTTCATCTCAAAGTACGATAAGTCGATTTATTGGCTCACGAGGATAACTTTTGTTTCAAAAGTTCATAAAATTATTTGTTAAGTAATGTTCCCAGCTCTTATTTCTAATTTCGAGGAGAAAATGACATTGCGTAGTATACTATTCGTCGAAATTTGACTATATGTGACCCAAATATGAGAACGACGATCCCGTCGATCCCCAAATAAATAGATCGATAGTTTAATCAAACAGCACAAATTTATTAATTACAATTACTTTCTGATGGAAACTTTTACAAGAGGTAGTCCGGAAATGAAACAGATGTTTATCAGTGCTAAATGTAGGTCTTTGTAGTAATTATTTAGGTGCATAAATACTGTCAATATATGACAAACGCGGCAAAACTATACCAGCCTAATGATACACTCCTCTAAAACGGCATGTCTATTGAGCCGTTTGACGAATCTAACAGCCTTTTCAAGTAACAGCTTTATTAGACCTATAATAATGCTGAAGATTTTTGAGTTAAGAGCAAAAAAATAATACTATTAACAATTGAAATATTTTTCAGCGTTTAAAACTGTGCCTAAAATATTTAAAGGTACGGTATTAGTACTCAGTTTTAAGCACCCAATATCATTTTGCTTTGTTTTGTCTCCAAATGTAGTGAATCAAACAAGCAAGTGGCAAAAACAAAATTGAATAACAATACAGCAAGAGTTGTTTGTTGTTGTTATTTGTAGAAATTCTCAAAAAATTCCCTTCAACTAGGACGATATATATTTTAATCATTTTTTTACTGGGCTATCGAAATTTATCGACAGTCTCGAGCCAATTCACGTCTTACTTGTCATTCTTGCTATAGATTTTTAAAAGATCATTCTTGCTTTTTACATATGTGGCGTTAGGTTATGTATATGTTGAGTGTATTCTCTATCGTAACCTGGAACTCTCATACATTTTCAATACATTTTATTGGTTGAAAAAGGAGACGCAAAAGCGCCAGAACGCAGGCGGCTGAATTTAGGTCATCGTAAGGCCTATTGTGCTCTCAAGGTGCTTTATTAAGGTTGAGTCTCTATATTGTGAATATTATATAATAATATATCTGTATATCTCCGTATATATATTTCCTCACTAATAAACTGCATTTGTTGCAAATACATTTTCAATACCCAAAAAAGTGAGCATCTCCACACTCCCATTCCACAAGATGCGTGGTGTGTATCTTTTATTCCCAACGCTTATTAAATTGCAATTTATCTTAGAAAATTACCACTTGTTTTTAATTTTTCATTTATCTCACCAATTAGGTGGCAACCGATTGGGAATTTCATTGAGTCAACCAACGACGACTATGGCAACAAAGCTACCTTTTGTTAGAGTATGGCATATGGCAGGCCTGTTGGAAAATTTGAATGAATGTAGGTTATAATTTTTTTCTCTTATAAACTTCAGCAACTTAAGATTTGATGAGATCCAGCATTTTGAATTTCTAAGATAATTCCACTATTATTTGCTTCTTTATATAGTTTTCTATAGTAATCGAGTCAGTAATTATGTCAAGGTAAATATGCGTCTTCGATTCATCACTTTCCTAATCGCTATATTTAAGCACTGTTCTCTTGCCAAAACTATTCCATATGAAAGCAAGTTCTTATATTGAACTCAATAGAAGAGAGTATGCTGGAATGCTAATAAAATTCTAAAAATTGCTGAATAAACTTATGGTATACCCGTAGATTAAATATTTCAATTCCCTAAGTCTTGAATAAAATTTCCTGCGTGGACATGCATCTAAAAATATACAAACACAAATGTATGTGAACTAAACTTTCCCGTCAGACTCCCATGCACACAGTATGTTCTCAGAATCATGGCTGCAAAATTTTCGAAATTCATTAAAGTGACTGACTGCTTTGCTTGCGCTTCGCTCAATGCTGAATGCCAGCAGAAGACGGCATCCTGGGACTAAATTACGCCGGAAAAGTACACATTGAGTATGGAGGATGGAACATTTTGTCAGCACAACATGATAAAGAAAATCAATCTCAGCACTTTCCTGTACAAACCACTGCAACGCTGACGCCACTTCTATTACACACACACACACACAAGCACTCACTGCCAATAATACATGTGTATAGATGTGTGTGTGGGTGTGTGAGTAAGTGCGCTTGTAAGTTCACAGCTAAGTTTTTCTGCTTTCTCGTGTCTATCATGGCTCAGCTCATCCAAATACAAGGACATTACGTTTGAGCCAAACTGACGAACTGTGTGCGGGTGCGCGGGTAGTGACAGAAATTGTGTCAAAAGCGAGAGCTGGTGAATGAAGGAAATTCAACGAACAGTAGGAACAGAAAGCAGACACATGTTTACACTTGAAGATAGAAAGAATAAGAAGAAAGCAAGAGCGGTTGTTTTAATTTTTAGTGCAGTTACACTTTGACTTCTTTTGAGCATAAAGTGTGTACTCATTATTCTACAGAACTGAAGCGGTGAGCATTTTTTTTTTAAATAAACAAGGATTGTTAGTGTGACAATTTTTCTTAAAAGTATTTTCGACAGAGATGGGTCTTAAAAAAGTTGAATTTAAGGTTGATATTGTGGTATTTAACTTCGTTTTATTAAGTAAATTTATATAAAAAAAAATTATTTAGGTGGCAACTCTTATGAAAAATATCTCCAATAGATATCTTTCTAAACCTGATCAGTTTAATTTCATTAATAATACAATTTATTTGAATTAAAAATTAATCGGAAAAAAACTCTAAAGAGGTGGCAACCCTACATGCTTGAATATAAGCTTAGTTCTTTTAATGAATTGGCAACTCGCCATTAAATATAATTTAAATTAAGTGTTTACTTGTCATCTCAACTTTTTACTTGATATTTCAAACTGCTGGCAACGCCTTTCCCACATTTAGCCGGCATAAGCCTTTGTATAAAATGTTTAGTGGCAGCCCTACTCAGAAATATTTTAATTGCCTTTGTAGACTAGATTGCTGTTCTAGATTAATGTCGATTATCTTTTTAAATTTTCCGACTAAATTAAGTAAAGGAGTTGTTAGACTCTTAACTTTTTGGGGTATTCGGAATACTTCATTGTTACAAAAAGAGTATAGAATACATATACAATTTGGTTCAATCTTTATATTGGTCGCACTTAAACTTCATGATCTAAACATTCTTTATTGATTTAGGACACTCGGGTGCTGAACGATTCCTGTAGGACGGTCATATGAGTATAGAGTGTGAAACCACTGACTCATACTGAACTTCTGGTCATTCACTCACAAAAAGAGAGAATCACTTCTCAACCTTATGACATTTGCTAATATTATTTGAAAGAGAGCTATGCGTTTTGGTTCCGAGCCAAGCTTTTGCTTAACATTCATCGTATTGGATATAGTAAAGGAAAAAGCTACGCGCGAAATGAAAGGAATAAGCTGTGCTTTAAATAGACGGCTTGAAGACCTACTCTGCAGACGATATATATGTAGTGACACACACCTTTACTAACATTTTAAAAAAACTACCTATGGAGCAATAAACTGCTGCGAAGAAAGTAGGTCTCAGATCTAACATCGGCAAAAGCAATGAAATGCGTATTAACACCACCTATGTGCAGAACAATATATATATATATATACAATATACAATATATATATATGCATAAATGTTTATACGCTTTTACTGACACAATTCATGCCAAGTTCGTAAAACTCGAAAATAACTGTGTGGATTTTCTTGACATTTTGGTTAAGGGTTCTAGGTGGACGAAATATATTTAGACTCGATATATTTTCAGACTTTTAGACATTTTTATTCTTATTAAAATACTAAAAAATTCCACTCGAATATCTGACTTAAGTAAATATATATTCGCTAAGACGTTTGTGTGCATATAATTTCATTATTTAATGGTAAAAAGCTAATTTTTTTTGTAGATATGTAAATAAAAGAGAAAAGCAAGCCAATTCCTTTGGGGAAATTAGTCAAATTGGGTTGTCAATGCCGACGCACATATAAAAATCTGTTTAACTCATTTTAGTATCCTTTTTATCATGAGTGCGGTTATTATGCCATATGAAAAGAATGTGTATAATAAAGTGCGTGTGTTGACATTCACTGCTCACTTACAAATAAGAAAATGCTTCACTTTTTCATTCACGAGTATCTCTAAGTTTTGTCACACGGAAAGTCCCCATTGTGTTTACGAGCACAAGTTAGCCAAGCAAGCGTATATTTATGCATTGCAACAACGGCAGACAATTACTCGCGTAAGTCAGTTGGGAAATATGAAAAACTCGCAAAATGTTTATACGAGATTAAATACATACATACATACGATATAGCGTGAAAGGACGCAGGAATAATTGTACCTGAAATTTACTCGATCTCTTAAAATGTATAAAGTAAATAGTGTGGAGAAAAAAGGCTACTTTAAGCGCACAGATGTACGAGTTTTGTTCAGCATCTGTAAGCCAGTTATTACCCACAGGGTATGTTATGATTGCCAACAGTTGATACAGTACAAGTTCACCAGTAATTGCCTAAAATTCCTCATTAAATCAGTATGATCTCATAAGACGAGACGATGCATTAAAAGAGATGTATGCAATAACAATACAAAGATAATAATAACAGCACAAAGGTAATAACAACAATCGAAACAATGCCGCATCGGTGTGGCAATGTTGTCAACCCGGCAATTTAAGCAGATTAAGCGCCACTACAACGCAAGAGAGTATTTGCAGCGGTAAAGTATTCCCCAGAGGCATATTAGTACAGAGAGCAAAAGAAAGTGATTTGTGCGGAAGTTGCGAATATTTTCAGTAATAAAGATGAGTTGATAATAAAATAACGCCATTTGTAAGATATCAAAAACTAAATGGGGATGATGCTTGGGTCTTATTTTTATGAAGGCAGCAATCAACAAGTATGTATTTTAAGCTCTACTGAGGATGACAAAAGCTTTATTTTTTCTTTATTAAATGGAATCCCTAGTCAGTATATCTTCTTGACTATAAAAGAGATAATTTTGTCGTCTAAACTCCATTCATCTTATTTAACAAATGTCATTACAACGAGCCAAGCCGGCTAAAAGTTTAAGATGTGACAGAATATATGTGAAAATTTTTAATGTAAGAGAAAATTCGCTAATAGGTTAGGTAAATAGGCTGATTTTTCATGTGGCCATAATCAACCCACATCCCTGACCGTGGTGATGCTCAGAACTCCTAGGCATGGTTCAAAAAGACCGTCACATAGCGACAAAACCTCTAGAGCCTGCCACAATTTTATTGAGGCAGCTAGTATCAATTTCAGCCAAGCCAGGCTCGTTGCAAATATGGTAACCGAGATTCTTCAGCCTTAGTCTAGTGAAATTTTGACAGTGGAGGAGAAAGTTCTAGATGTTTCAACCTTATCTTCCTAGTTACAACTTTGATAACTGGCGTCATCACCAAAATCTTTAACCGCACCCCGTAAGTGCTAATGGGAAAGTGTCCAGTTAGCATAGCTACCGCTGTGGTCAGTCTGATGCTACTACTAGTGATATCATGCATTTCTTGAACGAACTCAAGGCCTGTATAGCAGCTTTGCTATCGGAGTAGATGCGTACCTCCCTATAAGAAGTCGCACTTCGGAGAAGTACCCCGGCCGCTACCTTGATGGCTGCCTTTTTTGCTGTGAACAAGCTCATTGGAAAATTGAGGGGTTATCAAGTGCTCAGATGTTTCTATTATTTTCCAAAAAGCGATCCATTTGAAAAAAAATGTTTTTGTGGTTTTACTCGCGGCAGGGGTGATTCTTGATCTTGGATAATGATGATAGGCATCGCTAACTGTTGCTCCCGAGAAGGAAAACGAGTGCTATTTTCTTAAAGTTTTAGTTGACGAAGACTTGAGAAAATAATATTAAGATTGTATTGCCAGAATGTAAGGGTTTTGATTCGAGTGGCAACGACAATGAGAAGAACGGACGTTGGTACTTAATAATAAAATTCGGCATGAGAAATATAATAAAGAGAAATAGCGAGAACTTGTTCGTATTGTATATTTATGATAACAATTTGAACTAGAATTCTATAAACAAAACTCAATAAATTTCATTTCTTTCTATCGATTCGGGTATAATCGTTTCCAAACCAATTTCTAAGTTTGTGCTCTCAAGTTTAAAACTTTTAGAAATTTTAGTTGGTCGAATACCGCTTTAGCTTGCGAGTACTTATATACAAATTTTGGGTTTCAAAAGAAAATAATAGCTCGCTATTATCATCTTTTGCAGCTTTCATGACTCTTATACATCTGCACCAAATTTATTCAACATCTAAAATTGTTATCAACGTTATGAATTCATGGCAATAATCGCCTTTAGCAGATAGCTCAACTGTTTTTGATAAATTCTTTCGAGGACTTTATGGACCGCAAGATTATTTAGCGCACCCCCCCGTATATTTAGTAAGAAATTTGCTCATTCAATATTCACCAAATTTAGCAAGAAACCACATTTATTATAAAATCCTTAGCGTAAGACAAAAACCAAAAGCAAACATAAGCCACTTGCAGAGGTAAAGCAAAATATAATACCATTTAAGAGAGAAGAGAAGCAAACGAGGCACACCACACAAAATTACTAAAATTATACCCAACAAATTAAAAATCACTGCATTTAAAGCTTGCTTTCATACTCTGGTGGTGCGAATCAAACAAGTAATTGGTATAAACCGCATAAACTGGTATAATCTAATGTATTGAGAATAACAAGCGGTTCTATCACTTTAGAGAGCTGGTCAGATGCACTCTGGTATCAAACCGGATAAATTTGTCAATTGTTGACGAGGTAATGGAATTCAAATCTTGCGAGCGAGTGGCGAATAGCAGATGTTTTTAATCAAATCAGAATGAAAATTTTAACAAAAGACTAGGTCGTGCTAAGACATAATATAATAATAACTTACATATACCTATACTGACAATATGAAGCAGCCCAAATTTATTAAAGAAGCACAAGCTACATGCCAACTTTTCAAAATTATTTTTTAGGCTGTATGAACTTTACTACTACTATTTACCCCATCTGAAGAGATGCAGTTGGGTATAACGGTTAAAGGACCAGCTTTGAGCAAACGAAGTGAATGCTTGTGCGAGTGAAGAACACTTTAAACTGATTTTTCCCTCTTTCTAAAGGATTTGCAGTAATAATGCGAGAAAAACAAGGTGGAGAAACGCCAAGTGGTTAAGTTGAAAAGCGTTCCTTCAAAAGAATTACAAAAGCAAACAGAAAAACAGGAGCGCGCACGACAACAATTGCCACCACTGACTCCATCACCATGGCGCCAATGCAGTCGCTGATCCCGCTACATGGCACGTACGTTTGAAAGGATAAAACGCTGATTGTGCGTTTGCGTTGTCTGGCGATGACATCCACTTGCAACGAGCAAACGTGGTTCATAATACGTTCGATTTTCTCCCCTTTGAGTCGACATTTTAGTTACTTTTTCTATGATTTTTTCCCCTTTTAGTTTTTACTTTTTTCGTATTTTTGTTACTTTCGGTGTGTTGCTGCGCTACGTTTCTTTCTCTCGGTAAAGATATGTCAATGAGGGTTTGATGCGTTATCCCGGCAAAGGCAAATGAAAAGAACAGCATATGCAGTCAGATACAATCACATGCGTGGTGGGGTAAACATAAAGTCAGTGTAATAGACAGGCACACACACACACCCTTACGTGAGGAGCTTAAAATTGGAATTCTCGTCTCCAAATAATGAAAGTCTTTGATAACTCAAAATTTTCATCGATATTACTATAAAAATGGAGTATGGTTAGATGCGCAGACAAATTATGTATTTCCACATTATGAATACATATAACGGGAGTTGATATTTTATATACCGAAGAGTTTGTTGAAAAACTACGAGCTCAGAGCTCAGAGTTGAGTATATTTTCAAGCTAAAATATGAATTTTATATCTAAACGAAAGCTAATGACTTGAACGAGCTTTTCACGAAGTTAAAATTTTTTGAATCGAATGACGCTGGTAATCGCAATTTTAAGTTAAGCTCCACAGTAAATACCATATTGTATATCTAGCAAACTATGAGCGATGTTTTAGTTATTGTGGGCGCTTTGTGCTCATTTCATGGGTCAAAATTTGGACTTTTCCAAATTTGGAAGTCCAGCATTTAGCGAAGACTGGCCGCTATTTTATACAGTTATATATAATTTTTTTTTATATTTTCAAAAACATGTTTAAAAAAACCCGGAGAAAAAGGGCCGATTTCTTTTTTCTTATTCTCAGCATAGATTTACAAAATAAGGTCCGTTTTTTAAGCTCTAGACTCGCATAACTCTTTAATCTCACATTGACTTCGACTGAAAAAAGATGTAATATTCTTGTTCTCTCTAGACCAAAAGTTAGTGAATATGCAAACGTTAAACTTACTTCAAAAGTTTTCTTATCATTTATAAAATATATATTATATCTTTATAGCCTGAACAGGGTAAACTAAGTTTGCTACGGATACCCTATAAAATGTATACATAAATGATCAGCATGATGAGTGGAATCGCTTTTGTCCATCTGTCTATATATACGCGAATTACTCCCTCAGTTTTTAAGATGTTGATCTGAAATTTTGGACTCGTTCTTATCTCTTCAACAAGCTGTTAATTTGTCGGAACCGCTGACTTCGGATCACTATAGCATATGCTGCTATTCAAACTGAACGATCGGAATCAAGTTCCTGTAAGGGTCTTATACAAGTAGCTAAGGTGGAACCGAATTTGACGCTTTTCTTATTTTCGATATATTTTGCAATTTTTCTTACAAAAAGTATAATATTATATTTTTGATTGGCTCTCATAATCGGTGACATTTGTATGTACAAACGAAAGAACTCAAAGAGAACTACATATAAGCAGTTAGCAACGGTACAAAAAAGTCGTTTACATATATATAATGCAAACTAAAAAACAGCAACAACATGCAAAGAGAGCGATGACTTTAAATATGAAATCTGCATATGAAATAAAAACGAGCAGAGCGTCATCGTATTAGCTCAAAGGGAGCGTCAATATGCTACTTGCCGTTTTTTTTTTCAACTATATTTTTCTGTGTCCCTTTGACCTTTAAAGCAGCGCCTTTTTAATTTTCCTGTTATTTTCTATACCTCGGATGCAATAAATAGAATAAAGAGCGATTTTGTAAAAGTAGTTTATAAAAAAGCATTTGAAAATTGCAAAAATTTCGCACAGGAAATAGATTATAGCAGAATTTTACACGCTGCATTCCTGTAACAACGTTTCAAATTTGCATTTTTTCGGCAGATATTATATACACATTTAAATATAGAACGCATATGCTCTTTTGAATATCTATGTAAGCACAAATATATTTATTTGGATACGATTGAACCGAGGGCAGTATGCAGTCAGCACAAATTTCGGAACGCTTCGGCAACGTTGCTCATGAGCTAATACTAACGCTATCACCATGGGGTGTGTTGTTGTGTCGCTAACAATGTTATTCGGTTCAAAGATGTTTTGAACCCGAAAATGCGTAAAAGCCACGCCACAGCAGCCGGTGAATATAAATGAGGCAGAAGAAGAGCGGATATTGAAGTCAATAAATTAATTTGGTGAAATGTTAAGGAGAAAGCAGTCATTCTGTGATTTTAAGAAGAAAAAGTAAAATACTTGTTCATATATATACATATATATTATATATACACACATCTAGTTAAACATACCAAATTAATACTAAGCGAGCAAATTTTATTTTCAACGCAACCCCAAATTTATTTTTGATTGCGACTTCAATTTTAAATGAAGAATAATATAATCATACTTGTAACGTCACTTTACACACAAAAACCGCCGCGTGGTGTATTCAAGCTGTCTTCGATTCGCCACTCTTAAGCTTGCTAGTTAAAGTTATGCTCTCATTTCCAAACATTTTCAAACAAAAAAGTTATGTAGTTGAATACAAGAGAGTTTATAAAAATCTTAATAAAGTGGTATAAAAACTTTATACTTTAACTCTGTGAAATTATGCCAGTTTAATTTATTTATACCAAATGTGTTTGTTTCACCTCTCAGGTTATTTATGAAAAGAAACTGTCTCCCACATAGTATAGCCATTGACAAACAATTTTTTTGAAGCTAAATATCGAATTTGGTGTCATACCCCAGCTATTCTTGATTAGACGTTTAGTGATATTTTTGTTCATTCTCTTAAAGTGCCAAACTATTGAAGAAAGTGCTTGATAATAAAGTGAAATATGAATTTTTTAAATTTAGACCAGAAATATAAATACCAATTGTAGTACAATTTTGGATAGTGACCAGAAGAGACATCGCGAGATAAATGTATATAGTTCTAGGTCACATGGTCTCTAAAAAGTGAAAACACTGCATTCCTGTTCAACATCTATCTCTTTTCGTGCGCTACTTCTGTAAGTAGATAGAGAAGTGGTTGAAGTGGTGATCCAAGACTCGGAAACTTACGTCGACCGAGTTTATATAAATTAGTTGTCGACTCATTCTTATTATATTTAATTTGCCTTATAAGAAAAATGCAGTTTTTTCATATTCCTCCCATAAATACTTATATAGTAAATTTGCTTTGTATTATTTCCGCATCATCCCACCGTACAACTCGCTAACCAAAAGAAACCACCAATGAATTTTCCAATATCGGTAGAACGATGGAATGGCGGAAGGCGCATTATTTCGTATTCATATCGCATATTCGTCATGGTTGTTTATTTAAGCCACGAATTTTATTTCTCTTTATTTTCGGCAACAAAAATTTCGCCTGTTGCTATCGTTGGAGCACCACCTCATTTACACATGTGAAATATTTTTTATGAGATTGTTTGTGTCGAAATCAAACCACCCATTCGCAAAAAAAAATTAAGTAGGTATTTGTGTGTGATATGTTTGTATGCTTATGTATATGAACAAATAGACACTGAAGAATATATTGCGAAATATTTACCATCCCGCTATAAACTAAATTTCAGCAAATTTATAATTATTAATATTGGTTATTTACATTGACAGTCTTCGTGTAACTACTCCTCTTCCAAAAAAAATTACACGTAGGAATAGCAATAAATTTATCCAATAATTTTCAGTAGCAAATAATATGTGGGAACTCTATTAAATTGTTATAACTGCATTCGAATTTACCTCGCATTGCTTTAATTTAGTTGCTTATTCTATTCGCCGCTCTCTAAATCTTTACTAATAAGAGGTTAAAGCTGTTTAATTTGATTATACAAGTCCACTTGATATATACTATTTTTTTGTTCGATTTACCACTAACACGGCTGTAGTAACAACCGTATAGTAATATTTTTACGCGAAATGAAGTTATATAATAAATTTGTATAAGTGATCCCTATTCTTTCTCTACTTGATAATAACATTTATATCAGATGTGTGTTCGATTTGCCACTCTCACTACGCTGTAACTGCAGTTAAAAGAAAAACTACAAGTATATGTATATAGGTTTTGTGCATCGGTACAATTCTAAGCTTGGGTCTGTATTACCCACTGTTTTTCTACTGTCATAGTGGATCCAAATATTCAGGCAGATAGAGCTAGATTGATATTTATAATATGTATAAGTGAGCATGGGCTCTACGTTTAGTCTTATATTAATTTAGAAAATATTATCTTTCGGATTCGAAATTAAATTCAGTAGGCACATTTTCACAATTTTTGAGCAAAAGTGTTTGAATATTTAAACAGGTTTTATCCAAGAATAAAAATATTCCGATTAGCAGCCTTTGTACTCTCCTAAATAACCTCAATTATTGAACTTAGGATTTGAAGAGGCTTTCAGAACAGATTGTTTCAAAGCTCTAGTGGTTCCACTTCATTTTTCAGATTATGCCAAAGAGAGACCTTTGATAGATAACATAAAAAATGTCTCAAGTTATTTGAAAGAAGATTGCTTGGATTTCCAGCCGCTGGGCGAATAAAAACTCTGTTTTAGAAGGAAACGTCGGAGATCTTATAAAATATATATGATATATAAATGATCTTATAGCTCATGCTATTGCCTATAGCTGCCATACAAACTGAACTGCTCATGTCCTTGCATGGAAATTTTTTTTTATTTTCAGGAATATTCTATATGGAATATTATTTAGGGCAACAATACAATTCTCGTAAAAACTTGTTTAGATCGGACCACTATACCACAGAACTGCCATACAAACTGACCGAACAAAATCAAGTTCTTTTATGGAAACTTTTTTTGTTTGTGTAGGGTATTATAGCTTCAGTGTAACCGAACTAAACGGTTTTTCTTGGTGTTTTCTAAATATGTTGCCAGCTGGCAGTATTTTTTTCTTTCTAATTAGTGAACGTCTTCCAATTTTCCCTTTCATGGTATAGCAAGTCCTTCATGAATCATAAATTAGTCCCACAATATTCATCCAATTACTACTGCCATCCAATCCTGTCTTTCCTGCTCCCGTATAAACATAAGTGGGTAAGGTCGTATACAGCATTAACCTCGTCAGTTGTTTTTAATTTTCTCGCTTTGAAGTTGATGTGATAAAACGCATGGCCGTCTGGGTTATACGGTACGCATCCATACTCATATAACTGCGGCTTACATGTATGTATGTATGTGAATAGGTATGTTTGTTCTCAGTAGAGTTCACAATTTTCTTCACTGTCAGATTCATTAACTGCTATGCGGATATCATTGTCAGCGCATTGTTAGCACTTGCAGTGTCACCATGACAAACGCCATGGCAGCGACGCCATGAAACCGAAATGAGCAACAGCATCGCAACTCATGTTGTGAGGCCAAAAGCAGGAGCCGTAAATGCGCAGTCATACACATCATCGATATATACGTTTATATTTGTATGTGTGTATTTGACAGTTTCGTCATTGACACAGTTTGCGAGAACGACAGGCCAATGAGCAAACTACAAGAAATGGCAGCTGAAGATGCTCCAAAGACTTGCAGTTTACTGTATACATATGGATGTATGTAAGTTTATTTGTATATATGTATGTATTTGTATATTCATGTGTAGAAGAACAGTTACCATAGTCGTGATGCCAACTATAATGGCAGTGACAGAGCCGAGCGGCAGCCGCAATTTTCGACAGTTTATCGAGAGCGCCAGCAACGACTGACAACTTGAGTGATTTGCCTCACTTTTCACTGTTATTCCCAATCAATAAGTATTTGTTCAAACCATATAGTAAAATACTATACTGATTGTCGAGTGGTCAATTTCATAACTCAGGACGACACCCGTCCATACCGAAATAGAAGTTTGAATGTGAGTTATAATTAGAAGAGTGAGTCTGTGAGTGTATGAGTCTGTGACTAATTTATTCAAAAGATTCTGCCATTTTTTATACTAGAATACGACTAATACTTTCGAACATATTAAAAGATTTGGTCCTATTAACATCCTTCAACTTCTCATAACCATGTGTAGGCCAAAAAATCATCGAGAAGATTATGGAATGCGAAATTTCGTGTGAACCCGGTAATTTCATACTTTTTCCTTCCAAAATAAGTCCCAATTTTGGTCCTTGGTATAGCTGGTTTCAGGGTCATAATATAAAGTGTGTGTGAGAGCATCTTGTTCCAACCATTGTATTTCTAACAACGATGGAATATACTTGGCAACCCCCTTCAAATGGATAATAAAAACCTTCTGCATAAGCTAGAGTCCAGAGTTAAAATAAATGTGCCATAAAGGAGTCCAGGGTGACAGTATTGAATAAGACGGGCTTTTATTGAAAAGTTCTGGATAAAAACCTAAAAAACTAGGTGAAATAACTATATCTGAGGACCGTTAATATGAAAGTCTACATATCAATAATATAAAAATCAGAAACAGTATAAGAACTAGTCATCGATGTCAATGCAATCGCTCCAGCTTTCAAAGTATTTGTTTGTGGTACTAAAAATAGGAGAAAGGGAGAGAACTCAACTCTAAATTGAGCATACCTAAGGGGCTAACTAGCCAAGAACTCGATAATATTTACAGAGGGTTCAACAAAAAGCATAGAATACTAGCGGGACTGTTGAGATCGTTTGAGGATAGCTGTAGATAAAGAATATTTTGCGACAGGCTTCCTTAAAAATTTTAAATTATGGCTGTTAGAAAAAAACTTTTCTAGTAATCTTTTATTAGTATATTATTAGGTATACTCTTGCCATTTATGGAAAAAAGTTGAAATGAAAAAAAATATAAATTCCAATTTTAATTTTACTATTTTAATATTTTTGTTGGCTAATTAGATTTGAAATGATGTTTGAATTCAATATTGAAAAACATTTTGGGAATTTTTAGATCCGATCAATTGGTTACACTAATTTCATGCCCAAGTCGGGCTTACTTAACGGGCAGATCCTGATTTTTTCAGCTAACCATATTTGACTCGACAGAAAAATTACTCAAAATTATTAGAGGAATGTTTGATTAAATTTCCAGTGCTTCCATTTTTAAGTTTTTTAGTGTCATTATTGCTTTAGTTGGCTTATAAGGAATATCATAAACATTATTGGGTATATTGAATCGCACAAGAGGTCAATAAATAAAGATGGCTGCATTTCTTGCTATGTGTTTGACTTCCGTCTGGATATATAGGTCTATAAGTGGCGCTTGGCGCGACTTCCGCCATTTTATTTATTTATCATTTTATTTTTTGCTGCAATTGCCAGTTGGCAATGCATCATTGGCCGACCACTTTATAAGCCTTCGACGCCTGCTGGCTGCTTTACGCTTGTCCCTGTATTGGCGAGCATCGAACCATAGCCAACAGACAGCCTCGGTGGACAGGATAAGAACTGTTATAGCTGGGATTGCGCTTTTGTGTGGGCATTAAATGCAATTTTCATGTTTTTCGAGGAGGAAAGTGTCATGCGAACAACAAAAAAGTGAAAAAAAGGTTTAATATATCTATATTTTGTATCATATACGAGTATGTAGGTCTGGTAAAAGGAAATCCATTAATAATGCTCTTCTCCTTTCGCGTCGAGAGGCTATTCTCACCCGGAAGTAGTTATTAAAATCTAAGCTTGGGAGGGTTCATATAGGATAGCCCAATCGCACTTTTACAACACGATATTACTTAAGCCGCCAATTGGATATTATGTTACCAATTTTGTTTACTAGACTCATTATATATTATAACAATGCCATTATTTATATAGGTCATTTATTTGTATGACTTATTCGCTGTCTAATTATCATAAAATCCGCTTGCCACCTATAAAGATGCCATCTAATTAAAACGCCATCAGCTCGAGTGTTAATTATTAAAATGGTCAAGTGGCAGGCGAGCGCAAGCTAAGCGTTATTTATAAAATACGCACGTTTGGCTTAGGCGTTTAATCCGATAAACGCGCACACAAACGCATGCCAACATTTATGCATATACAAGTATGTATGTGTAGAAGGAAGTTGGGGCATAAACAGTCTGGCTGACGGATGAAATATGTGCCAAGGAGCGAAACGCTTCATTCTCACACACATGTCACGTGTTTAATTATTTACGTGACTTGCTTGCGTTTTGTCATTCTAAATTTTATGATGTCTAGTTTAGTGTGCCAAAATAGCAGGCAACAACAATAACAATAACAAAGTAACAAGCCTGTCGGCACTTGGCACCGAGGAGCTATCACACATTTTGTGGCTTTTCAACCGCATTCACACTCGGCGATCTGCCATTTTGTGTGTCGGTGTAGTGGTGGGCGTTTATGGTATATGTTTATGTGTGAGTGTGTTTGCTTGACGCTTTGCCGCTAATTTCCCATTTCTTCAGCTGCTAAGCGAATTGATACATTCCCGCTCACCGGCTAACCCTACTTTCACCTCAACACCAACAACAACAACAACAGCGATTGTACTTTCACCCAGCTGCACGGAAAGTTTGCTTTGTTGACTAAATTAAAGAGCGTCGTCTTCGTGCTACATCTTTGTGGCCGACAATCAGTTCTGCCGTTATAGTTGTTGTTGTTGGGTGCTTGAGTTGCCAGCAGCGTGTGCTTGGCTTGACAGTTGGCATTTTGCGCTCAACTCACACACATATACACACATGCAGATATATATTATATATATATATATATACATTTGCAGTGCAAGGTGCACACATATATGTGTATGCATATATGTATATAAATATGTTTATTTATGTATGTGTGTGCTTGAAATTGGGTCTATTTGCGGTGCGGTGTAGCAGCAGTAGCTTAATGGAGGTTGGGAAATGGTTTTTCTTGCGGCTTGCTGTTGCTTAGTGATACCTTACAATGTCACACCTTTGCAACAATATACATACTAACAACTGTTATGTGTGCGCATACGCGTGTATTTACTACTTGAATACACAACTACACAGACAACCAAGAATAAATGAAGTTAGTGTTTAACCGCAGGACTCTCGACAAATATGAACACACACATACATATATATATATAGTAAGTACACATGTATGCCAGCAATCTACATACCGCCAGCAATTTGACTTAGACACACACATTTAAGTCATTCTAACCAAAACGTTGTCACCCACACAGCTGTATGTCTGTATATGCTTGGGTGTATGGCATGTGTGAAAATGTGATGGTGAGCAAAACTTTTACATTTTGCGGATTAAATCAAAATTTTTCTAATGAAAATGAGACTGTTGGTTTATTTTATCTAAAGCGTTGAAAAAGTTGTCGACCCAAACGTGCAAACGCAACGTGAATTAATTGTGTTGCATGAAGTGTGGCAAGGAGATAATGTTGAGAGAACTATGCGAGATTAAGCTCGCAAATTTAGCAAGAACTTGTAATGAAGTTTTGTGGTTATAGACCACAAATCAAAACTGCTTGCTATCAGTGGGAATTTACAACAAAAATTAGTATATATTGTAAGCACTTCCCACTGTCTTTCTATAATTATAGGTATAGTAAAATATAAATTAATTTCTTCCAACAGATGCCATTATATGGCATTAGAAAGCTAAGACTTGCTCGCCTCAATATTGTCTGAGCACGCATCAAAGATGGACAGCAGTAAAAGGAAAATCATGGGTCATTTTAGTTTCGTCGAAACCGCTCCGGTAGTTTTCACAACGCTCTGGAATACGCAATTGGCGAAAATATCAGCAAAAAAATTAAAGTCATCGAGTTCGATGAAATGTGTTTATCGAGCCAAAACGATCGTGGTCTAATCGCACTGAGCCGGCTCAAAGGTAGCGTAGCCAGAATTGACGGTCAGGACTGTTGCTATGGACTGCTATGTGTTTTCGTGTATTGGCAGCGAATCATCTACTAATCTTAATTCAAAGATGTACTGTGAGCAATTAGACTGCCTGAAGTAGGGCAATTGGCCAAAATCAGCCAGCTTTGGCCGATTGATAAGGAATTGGGTTCCATCAGGACAATGTGAGGCCACCCAGTTCGACAGTGACTCGCCAGAAGCTGCGGAAGCGGAGTTGGAGATTCGCATGCATACATCATATAGCCACTAGCACCAAGTGATTACTACTTATTCCCGTCTAGGGTGAAAGATTTTGCTGGTGTAAAATCGTTTACTTGTGAAAATCGACTGCTCCTGTTTTTTTCCATTAGGGGCATGGGTTTCTATGAGAGTGCGATTATGAAACTGCATTCCAAATAGCAATCAGTTATTGAACAAAACGGTGAAAATTTGCCCCAAATCGAATCATTTTAACTATGCTAAACAAAACCTTCAATTTAATGCAAAAAATAATGGTTTTCTTTTTAGTAGACCTATTATGTTATAAGAAAGTTAAGACTGACGTAAGTTCAAAAAATATTCGCACCCCCCTCTCAATTTAAGAGATTCTTATTTATTAAAGAAAAATCTATAGAACGTGTGAACACTTTTTCGTACTGTACGTAACGGTTTTAAGTTCGGGAACATTAATTACTCTGACAAATAGAGGGAATATCCGAACTTAAATCTTTTTGACAGCGAAAATTTTGATTGGATCAAAATTCAAAGTATGTCTGTGAGAACATTAAATATATTGGGTTATCCGTTTAAATTTCTTGCTAAGAAAGAAGCTCTAGAAATTAGTTTATTTTTTATCTGGTCTTTCGACGAACTTTTGAACAAATTTTTCACCTTTTTATATCAATAACACAACACTTTCATGAAGAAAAATCATTCTTCGAAAAATTTATTTCAAGATAAGATAAATGGTTTGAAACCCTTAAATTAAGTATAAGAGACTTAGCCACCTTTTTTGTATTCCTTTTCAAATCAACTCATCCAAAACGCTTGCTACTATGGTCCGATCCTGTCGAAGCAACTCGTCCAGGCTTAGAGTGAACGCTACAACAACAACAACAGCAGAACCGAAACCGGAACTGAAAACTGGTTTGGTTTTAGAGTAATAAAGACTTCTCAATCATCGTCTCATTAGTCGTCTAACTGTATTACATCTTCAGTTTAGCTTTACAGGGTTAATCTGACGAAAAGAAAACTTCAAGTTCTTGAAACATGTGCTAGAAACTTACTTGCATTCATCCTGATACTTTTTGGGCATACCTTGATGTTACCCAATATATGGTGGATACTACAAGTATAAGTTTTAACACACCTTCGAGGAATTTTATCACTGATGGAGTTTGACTAGGAGCAACTTTTTCTATATTGAACTAAGCTCTGAAGCTGCTTTTGGCTTGGAATGACGCTTACATAATATCTAATAAATCGAATAATCTTCACATAACTCCACAAAATCTAGTCCAGCGGCCTTAAATCGCACGATATTGGAGGCCAAGCCACTAGAGTAAACGTGGTGCGCTTTCGATTCGATTGGTTTCTAGAATAACCGACTCTGCTAGGTGATTATGTCGATTCCATATTGGACACAGCGCGCGATGCGTTGCACGAACCGAACCATTATTTTGGTAATAAATTTGCACGATTTGCAAACGTTGTTCCGGAGTAAGTCTATTCATTATGAAATGGCAAACTTAACTGAGTATAAATCAAGTAACACCTATCGAAAAGAGCAGAGAGTTATTAGTATGGTTCAAGCACTTCCTGTTCCATCCCCACTGTATACTTGTATTATACTAAATTATAATAGTTGTTGTTCGTTTTACTACACTCCAAAGTAGTTTCAAGTTGAAGCATAAATTTATGAGAGCTAATTTTTCATGCTAACAGTAGACGAAAATATGCGTGGGACGCGCCAAAGTGTCTGGCGTACACACATACAATATTTCATATACATACGTATGTAAGTATGTTTGTATGTTAATATTAACCTGATTAGTTGGTTATGCAAATTGAATTGTGTGCTTATGATAGCTCATTAAATGTCTATAGTTTTAAAAATTTAGTAGTATGATTATGTCTAAAATTTCATAGTAAAATTAATAACTATAAAAACACTCATACGAGTATATATAATATATATATTATATAATATAGCAGCCATGCTGCCAAACACAGTTGGTGCTCTGCCCAATATATAAATATATATGAGCAGTAATTATTCAAGCGATGTCTAGACATTGCAGACGCCAACAATTTACCACCCAATGTTGTGCGGCAAACGGCTCCCTCGTGCATTTCGTTGAGTACGCATATGCGCTGGTTATATGGTAAAGGGCGGCTATCAAATGTCAGATAAACACTAACAAATAAATTATTATGAGGCTCAAGCAGTGGTTAAGTGATGTGTTTCGCCACACACACTATATACCATACATATGCAGTTATATACAGTCGGTCACTTGCAATGTTGTTGCTATTTTTAATTTGTATTCTCACTTTATTCTATTTTTGTGTGTCTTTCTCGTGTACCGTTATTATGCTCAACACACTAGTCTTAAGTGTTGTCCTGTGCCAACTACACAATTGCGAAGTTAAACAACAACTTGGCGCACACCTGTGACGCTCTGTGTGAAATTTATTAAGCGTTGCATACTTTTTGCGCAGACTGTATGTAATTTCGTTGCATTTTTGAACATTCACAGGGAATATATGAACATAAGTGCATACAAAGCGTTCGGGCTACCAACAGGTATAACGGGAACAGGTGAACAATGGCAAGCGAGGCTGCCATGGCTGGTATTTATGGTATATGCGCTATGAAAAGCACAAAAGCTTCCGACGAAAACAAACGAAAAAAGAACTTCAATAAATATTTGATTTAAAAAGACAGACAAAGCGGTTTACGGCAGCCATTGGCAGCAGTATTAATTATGATATTTATATATTACAATTAACAACAACAACAATGATAATAACGGTAACCATATACAACAAATAAAGGCGGTGCAGTAATAATTATTTTACACCGTTTTACACATATTGTGCTGGCCCGAGCTTTTAAATGCTGTTTAAGTGAATATAACGGTAGCTAAAGTGTAGTTTACAGTTATGGCAACAAAAGGTGGCAAAGGATCTCTCTTGCGGTGTTGCTCAAGCGTTCCCGAGGCACTGACAAAAATTCAGTAATACCCAACGACCTGTGTCTCCACAGTAAAGCTCTCGTATATAAATAAGCGCCGCTGAATGTTTGGATACTTATTATAAATAGTGAAGTTAACAACTGCCCTTGTTTAAACTTGGCAGCATATGGTCGCATATACTTAAATGCATATTTATGCAAGCATACTTACTTAGTAGATATATAAAGAATAGTTGAGCTGCAACCAAAAGCGCAATACCGTTTGCGCTACCCCTTCAAAACTGCTCTGGATCCAGTAGTAGTGAGGGGTCGGTGGAAAAGAAAATGAACTTTACTGCATACAACAGTTATGATTTTACGGTTGCTTCACACAATTTTCATCGGGGAACACTTGCCCGAACTTACCCGTGCGCATAATATTAATTCAAGTACGTACGTACAAATATACAGAGGTGTACCTAAGAATAAGTGCGCGTACTTTAGTGTGGATCCGATATGATGAGCGAAGTCACCGAGTTTGCTATGATTATACACTGTAGATATAACAGGAGTTTTGTGGATCTTATAACCCCTTAGCGACTAAAAAATTTAAGGATTCGAAATTTCAGCTATATGGAATTTTAAGAGGACCTCGATTAATACGAAAGAGCTGTCATCTTTGCTGTAATTTTCAATTTGCTCATACAAATATTCTACTCAAAGTTTAGATGGAGCATCTCTTTCGGCGTCCATGCTGTAAGGTTGATAATCTTACCGGACGCTAAGTGCCGAAGCTGTATGGAAGAATATGTGGTGGCAACATCTAAACACTTCATTCTGGATTGTCCCATGTTTGACAATTGAGAGCTCGCGCTATCAGATATTAAACCGAACTTGTGAAACTTTGCTTACTTATAAGTTCGAATACAGGAATTTTATTTTTGTGGTTTCACAAAAGACTGCATATAGTAGTCTAGGTCGATCTCTGGATCAGCCATCAAACCTAACCTAATCTAACCCCAAACAGTATATTATGAAATTAATTTGTGATTCCCAGTGTATTTTCTTTAGAAATTCGATGAAAAGTCTACAAGATCAGAGCCTTCTTGATATTTCTATTCACGACTTCATTCAAACCGTTTGACTATTGCTTGAGATATTTCGTATATTGTGTATCAAAGACTAAAAATTGATAATCGAGTTATGCAAAGTAGGGATTATTCCGAGATACTCATAGAATAAATCCAGAAACAAGAAACATACATCGAAGAATTAGTTTTAGAATCTATGAGTTCGAGTCTAGTATAGACTCTTGTTATTTATTTCTCAGCACAGATTCTTGGATTATTTAAATCGATAGAGCTTCGGAGAGGGAGTTCGGAAAAATTTTAGATTCGAAGGATATTTAACAGCTCGTACATAGGGTATATTCATTTGGCTTAAATTGTTGCGACGTTAGAACACAGAACAAACCTTATAGAAAAATTCGCAGAGGTCAATAAATATTAAGAAGGTAGAATAGACACTGTAAAAATAGCATATTGCAATCACCTTAGAAGACAAAAGATGCAACCGTACAAAGCGACAGTTCGACAAATGCGTTCTCACGATAGTTGGGTCTAAGTAACCTTAACGAACCCGGACTTTTATCCGGCCAAGGACTGTCAACTCGGTACCAATCCTAGAAAATTCTTCAGGAATGTTTTTTTATCGCTACAACAACAACAACAGTTCGAAGAATCGTATCAGAAAGTAACTTCCAATATTTATGCAACACTATTCTAACCAAGAGTTAGATACGTCCTTCTGCGTTGCCTCTTTCGTTATATGAAAAGGAATTTGGAGGTCGTAAGAAACCTGGTACCTAAATGTGTAAGCATCCGTAAATAATGGAAAGAAAGCTGGTAGAAATGGTAGTTTGAAGATTAACTAGAAAATCCCAATCTGGCTTCCAACAACCGTTATTATTAAGTAATTTCTGAATCGAACCCTTTACGAAATGTTCCCACATATTGTACTGTGAATTTAATTGTTTTGTTGAGAGAACCCCTCCTTCCTTGATACTCATTAATACTTGGTACATATGTATATATATAAATATATAAAATGGCAATTTTTGCGTTTTGTATACAATTCCACCTACACAAATGTATGCACACATACACATGAATGTCTGTATGCTGCAGCGCCGAACACACTCGCTTGCTCTCCACTTCAACTCAATTCAGGCATTCAAGTGGAACTGTAATTATGCTGCAGCAACTTTCGGAAACGGGAGCAATTGTATACTCAAAGCCATATTTTCCAAATTGTAAAACAAGACTAGTGAAACACTTGACGCAGGATTAACGGAGTTCAAAGCGGTGTGAATGTATGTGAAGCGAGGTCAGAGTAACAACCGTCAGAGTCGAAGCAGCTGCTTCATTTAGTGGCGCGATGACGGTTATTTTCATAAAATTCATAGAAAACTATTTATAAGTTAATGCTTTTTTTAACTATGGTGCAGCGGAGTTTCATCATGCGAATCTGTTAAATAAGTGATTTTGAGTTCATATCTGTTTTGGTACGTTGAAATATTATCTTTTACTCAATTTAAAACGACTAAGATGCCTTCTACTTAAATTTCCATATTTAGGATTTTTGCTAGAAATATTACGGGATTCCTAGAAATATACAATATAATGAAAGTATTTTTGTGAGAGCTTTAGAGTGAAAAAATTTAATATGAGAATAATCTAGTCTGGACTTCAGAAACTTAATGCCAAGTCAATACTTTCACCGAAGCTTCTTGACTTCGAACATAATTTCTTTTAATTGGGAGTCGGTGGAAATCTGCTGAAGTCAGACCGTCGGTTGGCAACCAAGATTTTAGAGCGCTACGGTGGCAAGCAGGCTGAGCAGGAATCGGAGTAGCATGCTAGCACACTAGAGAGGGCCTACAGGGTGCTAAACGGCGCTAAAAATGCGAAAGCGTCAAGCGCGCCCGAATCCTCCATCAAGTGAAGAGGTCGTAAGATAGGGAATCCTCCAACGGGTCGGCGCGGTACCGTTGTTTAGCGAAATCGCTAAATTCGTCAGCTCAGTAGAGCTTGGCGTGTAAGACCGAAGCAGGGAAGATGGCGCCATGTCCCGAGAAGCTTGGAAGAGGGTTCCGGCCGCTATTTCCACGATTTCGATTAAAGTGGTCAGGGGAAATCTCGGGCCACCGCCACCCACGGAAACCTAGGCCCACGGAGCTTTCCGACGTCGAATAAAATAGACTTAAATTTTTTTTCCGAGAGTTTTTGCACCTTTTGGACATTTTTTAGGGTGTTCCAAAAAGTGGTTTATAGACAATTGATAGAGTTTTTGAAAATTTTTAATACCGACTACCGTTATCGAAAGCTTCCTTTGGCATTTGATTATTTTCATATTTAATCAGTTTATGTTTTCGAAAATTAAGTTTTATGAGATATTTTAAAATTTGATACGATCTTATATTGAATCGTTTCCACGACAGGCGGATTTAAGTTACCGGCTTGGACCCGAATTTTTATTCAGTCGACAACTATCTACTCAGCAACATTCCACAACAAAAACAACACCATATCTCGAATGTTCTCTTACTCAGTAGGCGCTCAATAAAACATACTATCTGAATATAAATATATTTTAGCAAGTGAACATTTTTACAATCGTAAAAGATATAGAGATTTATAATTATTAAAGATAAACAAATAACAACAAAGAATACTTATTTCTGTACGTACATAAAAGAGTTCAAGTAACCGTTTGTCGACAAAGACGTTAGAATATAGTTCTTATTCTTTGGTCCTGTAACGTCACACTTTCCAACCATTACAGTAAAATTTCTTTCATTGCCGGTGTATTACTATTTTTGTTATCGTTGTACTGCTATTGTAAGAATTGCGGCATTTACATTAATGCTTGTAGATATGTATTATACTCGCATTATAAGTACAACTTTATGCATTAAAATTATTGTTATGATTATGGCCGCAACAATTAACAGAGACTTCATAATGCCACATCGCAATAACGCAGCTAACATAACTACATACCGAAGTCAAAGCCGAACAGCGGCAGCTGCGCCAGCATCTCCACCACAAGCACAATCCGACTGAACTGGAGATGTGCCCGAGCATTGTGGTACAGATTTAAATGTGTATTTTAGGGTGGGTTGATATTTTTAATTCCCCGCCATTGTCTAGTGTTCGGAATCTTTGGAGCATGAAATTAAGAGGAACAATAAATACCATTGAATTGTTCAAATGCGCTCGAGTATCTGTTAAATGTAAGTAAAAGAGAACATTTTTAAACACTCTCCTTTAATTATATCCGTATGAGACTGATTCGGAAACTCCATAGGAACATTTAGAAAGTAAAAGCACAGCTTGTGAAATAGACCAGAAAACAAGCAAAGAACTTTCAAACAAAAGCAATAATAAAAATACCTCTGAAGTCTAAAATAAACGGCGGCATTTCAAATTTAAAAAATGTATATGTACATACTTCGTTGCAACCAATGTGTTGGGCAATAAGCTTTGTACCCAGCTGCAAGCCGAACAATATAATACAAACTTTTACACTCGGTTTTTAATTAATTAAAATTATTGCTATTCGAAAGCGCGAAACTTTTAAACATATTCTTAACGGAAAAAACAGAAGGGGATACATTTTATTAAAGCACCGTTCAAAAAAGCACTCTTACTATATTTGGAACATAATTTTAATTGTTCCATCCATTGAGGTTAACTTAAAAGTGTAACTTGAACTTTAAAATATTTTCTGTTATTCATACCTTTCAACTATTTCTCGAAATATCGGGTTATTTCAAGCAGCTTATGGATCCTGGTAAATGGTTTACTATAATGGTTCAACCTAAATCTAGTTTTTTTATTGAAACTCACATTTGAATGAATCGATTAGATTTTGTTTTTAAAAATGCTCTTTTTATTTAAAGGCGTATAAATCAATAGTTTAATTGTAAAACTGAACCTTAGTACATAATCACCTGTTTGGATACTATCCATAGTATTGAAGAAATATTTATTTTAACGAGAGAAATAGAGAACATCTAGTCAAAGGGGACCGAAGATGAGCAGAGACTGTTTTATCATTACCCCCATTCCAATTTTATTTTAACTTTACTTTGGCACACTTTGCCTTGTAGCTTTGACAAGCGTTGTAAACCCTCGCCAGTGTGTGGATAATGCTAAGCAAAGAAGCGAACCAGATGGATGAAAATTTAGCAGCTTTTTAATAAGGGTAGTTTTCAAACAGACACTTCTCAAACCTGAAATATTTTCTGTAAGCTCAATGTACTTCAATAAAACTAGTTGCGCTAGAAATCTAAAATTCAGCAGCAATAATGATCTAGCAGGCTCTAAGTTATATTACAAGTATAGATGCGGTATCGATTACTTAAATAATCTCTTTTGAAAATGGTAAATTGCAATTGCTAAAAACAAAATATCGAGGTAATTTAACATGCTGAGTTGCTTTGATATGTGACAACTTTCTTCCAGAACTGGGTAACATTGTTTCGTAACTTCAATGAATCTCAAAATTATTTTTAATTCTCACCAACCCACGAGTTATATTAATGTTTTTTTCCTCATTTTCTAGGCGTATGAGAATTTCTATTATAAACTAAGGAGACCGGCATATTTTACAGTTTTTCTTCGATAAAAGCCATAACGCAAGCCAAACAGCCAAACAGCTAAAAAGTTGTAAAATGTTTATGATCCTATCACTGTAACAGCCAAACATGTGCAAATTAGGTTTCGCCAATTTCGTTCCGTTTTGAGCCGACACAAACGGAGGCCAAGTCAGGATTGACGGTCAGGTAGGTTTTATTATGTTTTTGGTGGGATAGGCGGGATTGGCGAGGGATCATTTACTATGAGCTACTCCCTAATGGGAAAAATTTTAATTCGAACCTTTATTGTCAATAATTAGACCCTCTGAACGAAGCAATCGACCAAAAGCGCCCACCTTTGGATAACTGGAGAGGAATTGTGTTCCATCAGAACAATGCCAGACTACACACATCGATAGTGACTCGTCAGAAGCTTTACGAACTTTGTTGGAAGGTTCTTATACATGCGCCTATGGTCCGGAGCTAGTACGAAGTGATTACTATCTGCTCCCATCTATGGCGGATGATTGTGGCGGTGCAAAATTCGCCTCAAGAGAAACTTGTGAAAATCGAGTATCCCAGAGTTTTGCCAATAGATATGAGATTCCTATAAAAGTGACATTATAAAATTACCTTCAAAATGGCAATACGTTTTTAAGCTTAATGGTGTATACTTGTCCTCTATCAGATCGGATGAATTTAACTATGCCAAATAAAACATTCAATTTAATTTAAAAAATATTAAATTTTTTTTACTAGTTGCCTTCATTTTACTAGACTTATATTTATCTCAACAAAACTTGAAGAAAATTAGTTTAAAAATTGATATTCCAGCAGTTCTCATGTACTGCATAAAATTTTTTGTCTTTTCGTTTAAATTTAAACGATTATTGTCAGATCTTTTTATGCCAATTCTAGCTAATATAGTATTTCCAATTAAAATTCAATATCAATACGATTTATAACACTGGAAAAAATAAAGATTTTAATATCTATATTATATTATATTTAGTAATCTTAGGTATCTTCCAAATATCTGCCAAAATCCAATTGTTTTCATTCATTGACTTCAAAGTGGTAACTCTTATGTGTATACTCTTGCATTAGTATTTGAAAAATGGTGTGTTTGAGATCACAATAATTAATTCTCGTATTAATTATGTATTTTCTAGATAAGTGCTGCCCTATATTATGTACTAAAGGTCTTCCTATAAATATGCCCTGCATAAGTATAAATTTTCGAGAAAAATTTCAGGCAAACAACAACAAAATATTATATGTAAAGTTCAAATCACAATACTGATATTTATAACCTAAAATCTAAGTCTTTAGCATTTTCCTACTTTTTCCCACCATAAGTTATAAATACCAGTATTTTTCAGCATTTCTTTACCTACAAGTATACCATTGTAACCTCCAACTCAACGCGTGCCTGTGGCTGTGTGTTTGTGGAGCATGTCATATGCAGTTCCCATTGAAAATGCAACACTTAAAAGCGCACATTGCTGCTGGCAAAGTGTGGACTTGCAGGCCAAAGGCAGGCATTACCTAGCATAATTTTTTATAGTACCCCGTTACATAGCTGTACTTACTTATGCGCCAACACACACAACCGCACCCTCAAGTGTTGCCTATAAATATAAAGAAGCGCTGCCAGATCCACGCAACGTCACACACTGCCACATGTAGGGGACATGGATATCGCGTTCGAATTCCAAACAGCGGCTGTCGCCACGAGTCACTAAAGTGCCCTTGCATTTTTAGCAAGTGGCAGAATGACATCAGCAAACGCCAGACATTATTACGTTTGCCACTTAACAACAGCAACAACAACAACACGAGCGGAGGAAGTGGCAATAAAACGTGCAGCGGGCTGAATTGCAGTGCTGCGGGGGACGGTGGCAGCACGTTAACTACCGGCTGTCACAATCGGGCCAAAGACGTGCCACTGCAAGCAGGCAATAAGAACAACAACAACACATACAAGTCAAGTTAACTTTTCGCTGAACGAGAGGGTCCAACGGTAGTACGTTAGTGGCAGGGCAAATGTGGTGGGGGTTAGTAGGCCTATGGAACGGTGTCTCGCGCAAACATGCAGTTCAACAAAATTGAAACGGAAACGAGCATTTATGTACTGAAATAGTTTTGGCGAAAGTCAACGCTCTTCCTGTGCACATGCCTAACAAGTTGTGGTTGTTGCTGTTGTTATTGTTACTGTTATTGCTTATAATGTAGCTGAATTTTGTGGTAGTTAAAAGCAACAGCGCACGGAAAAGTTTGCTCGCGCTGCCCTAATGGCTGGTTGTTGTTGGATAAAATGTTGAAAATGTGCGGCGTCATGTATGTATGTATGTGTATATGCGTGTATTTGTGTGTGTCCTTTAATGCACTCACAATCGCACAACGCACACATGCAGCGGTGTTTGACAGGCGTCATTTTGTAGTTAGCAGAAATTAACTAAAGAATCTTCCAACTCATTTTGCAATTATGCCAACCAACTTGATGCACCAACTCGGCAGGTGCCTGCTCCAAAGAAGTGAAAGCTCGCAACATTCCTGCCGCCTAATGGGCTGTTGTTAGTGAATACTTTAAGAAGTTATGCAAACTTCATTTAAAGTATACAGTTACTAGTATCAATGTGTATGCAGATTTATGCTTTGATTTTTCCTGATTTCCCGGGCATTGTTATGCTTAGAATGGGAGTACCGTATACTCATTTATAGTAAATAATAGCCTCATAGCATATGCAAGTATATTCCTCTTTATTAAAAAATAAGTAAATATTAACATCGGTTGCGCCGAAGCTATAATAACTTTCACAGATAAAACAGTTGTCTTACAAGCACTTGGTTCGGATCGTTCAGTTTGTATGGCAGCTATAAGCTATAGTGATCCAATCTGCACAATTTCTTCGGCGATTGCACCATTGCCTTGAATAATAGCCCTTGTCAAGTTTCGTAAAGGTATCTCATTAAATGAAAAAGTTGTCCATACAAGCACTTGATTCGGATCGTTCAGTTTGTTTGGTAGCTATATATTAATGTGGTCCGATATAGATGGTTCCAACATATTAGCAACTTCCTGAGAAAAAAAGGAGGCATGCCAAATTTCAGATCAATACCTTAAAAACTGAGACAGATGCACAGACGGACATAGCTACATCAACTCAACTCGTCACGCTGATCATTTATGTACATATATTTTAGGGTCGTAACAAACTTCGCGACAAACTTAATATACCCTGTTCAGGGTATAACAACTCGTGTAATTACAGAACACTGGCTTATTCAAAAAGAGATGCCATCACATGCGAGTATGCCACTATAATAATGTACCCGCTGTAAATTTTTCAATAAGAGCACAAAGCTCAAACCTAGCGAACAGAGAAGTGGTGCATCGAAGGCGACTTTACTAAGATAACTTATTGTCCGCTTAAGGACACTCAAAAAATTGGGAGGAAATGTATTGAGTACATTACATTAGCTGAAAAATTCTTTGACTTTTGGAGATATTGCACCAGAAATATCTATTCTAGCTTTATAGTAGAAATCTCAACTAGAATAATGTCAAAGTCTCATGACATTTCTTCCAATCGTTCTCAAACTATTTGTATAAAAGTGACACTACTTCCGCTAAGTTGAAGCAATTGCGCTTTGTACTATCTAGTTTCCCTTTCAGTATATCCTAAAGATTTGTCCCACAGCGACTCTTCTCGATTGCCTAGACTTAAAAACTGATTAACTGGAGAAATATTTCACTCAAATGAGAAGCACAAAATAAACACAAACGTTTTTTTGAAGACCTGGAAGCTTTACATTATCAAAACAGTATCGGAATGTTGGAGAACCTTTACAAAAAACTAATTAGAGATTATGTTTAAGAAAAAGTATATATATATTTTGTTTTGTCAAAACATTCCTAGTTCGTTAAGCTAAAGGCTTTTCAGTCTATATATGGTAGTATTATATTAAATGGAGAAATCAGACCGTTTTTCAAAAAGAAATTAGAAATTTTTTTTGCGGTATCCATCTCGATGGTTCACTTAGTGTAATTATTGAAAGTTAGTATTTGGGTCTCAAAATGACGTAATATGGTCAATTGACGAAAGTGATTTTGTACAAGACTACATAAAAGGAAGGGTTTAATGCACTTATTTGTATTTCTTTCGTGTGATTAGCTGTTCTAAGTAAGAGTAAAGTATGAAGCTTTATATAATATAATATATTATATTAGAATATTTACAACTTTCCGGCATCCGGTTTTAGGCTTGGACTGAGCATACTTCTGTTCCAAAAAATAAACTGGTCTACAGCCCAACCCTATAAATCATAGAAAACGTCGGTTTTGGGCTTTTTGCAAAATAACACCAATTTGAACTACACGTTGAAGACTTGAGTTGGTTTGTCGAGTTGGTGACCGTATGTAACCAGTATTTAATGTTGTCTTTCATTCAGATATGCCATTGATATTATCGTTGATCATAGTAAGAATACAACTATATATAATAATTATATAATAATATAATTTTGTTTTCAGCAAGAAAAATGCAAACCAAAACAAATCTCAGGGTACAATAAATTTTGTGATTAACATTTTTACACCTCTCAAGCAACTTTCGGTTCAAAAAATCTAACTTTTTCAGAATTTTCAAAGGAGGGCTAAATGGTTTCTAGCGTTTGTATATAAAAGGCTAAATATTTTAAAGAATATGAGTCATTCAATCTAGAAACAATTCCAAAGCCAATATAAATAATAAATATGATTTTATTCCAGTTTTTTCTTGTGACCAACATGAAAAAGTTGTGGTCTCACGCTGAATTTTGGACTACTTTCGAGAATGAAAAAGATTCTCACGAATTTTGTTGTAAGTTTTGGTGTTATACCGTTTATTGGACATCAGTAAAGCACACAACAGAAATAGATGGATAAGCCTAGCCAGGTGTCTATATTCCATATACATATAAATAATATATATATATGTATACATAAATATGTAACTGCATGCTCGAATTAAAAATTTCTGCACTACATACATATATGTTTCTCACACAACCTACATGTAATTGACACCTGGAAGTGGCCTTTGCGTCTAACCCTTTATTAGGCTAAGTAGTTTCATATGACTACACCAACACCCTGCCAACAGAACAAAATCATTTCAACCAATATTATATTTTTCAGCTACACAAACACCAACCAATAAAACTGGTTACCGCCGCAATGAGACCCTCATTGCCTATTCCCAGCTGAATGCCCGATTGCCAACCTTTGAAATTGTCTCTCTGCAAGAAGAAGCACGTGACGCTGCATGTCGGCAGCGCATTTGGCGCCCCAATGACACACGTTGCTCTGCTGCTGTTGCTACTTGATAAGCAATAAGCATCATCAAAAGCGCCAGCCAAGCATTTGCCACACCACACTCATTCCTTTTCAAGCAATCCACTTGCTCGAGAGCGGCATGCCATGACATTTTGTTACCTTTTGCGTGTGGCAAGTTTTGTATTAGCAATTTTTGCCCAAGTAGGGTTGCCACTTTTATTGGATGGTGTTATACTTAATGGCAATGAGCAAACACACATACACGCACACGAATTGGGTTAAACACACAAGCGCAGTTATGTGACTCACCATGTGTGTATGTGTGTATAAGATATATACTTGTACATATGTATATGGGAGTGTGTGCGTATTGCATATTGACAGCAGCTACATAGCTGACAGTGTTGACTTCCATTTGGCCCCAGCAACCACTTAACATATTCTGTGCACTTATCGACAGCTTGCGGCAGCATAATCGTAAAATACAAAATTTACACACACACAGACACACGCACGCACACACTCGCCAATGCGCCTTCCATGCCGTTAGGCACGCTGCGGGGGTTGTGCTTGCTTTTGCCATTTGGGGTGGTTGGGTTCGGTTGAAATTGGGTGTTAGTTGCAGAGGTGCGCCGTGAGGTGGCGAATGCAGCCGACAGCCGTTTGCAGAGAAAGCGTAACGGTGCGAATGTGTACGCCGGCAGCGCGCCCGCTAGCTTGTGCAGTGGGCGTGACACAATGCTTTTGATTTTTCCCAGTTCATACATATGCTTATTGAACGATAAATAAACGACGCACTTTGGAGTTTATACAGCTTTTATAACATTTTACAATGAATGCTCCACCTTTAATGAGCGCTTGTGGGTAATGCGTTGACCTACTGTTTCATGCGTGTCTTGCCGATAATTTATGTTATGTAATTTTACTTTGTTTTCAGATAACTTGGTACACCCCGAAAATATGTTTGCTATAACGCCCGCAATTCATGTTTTAATGGCAACTTTATACTAATAAGTGTTTCTCTCTTTATTCCATGCAACATTCTGTTCAAAGTAAAATAGTTTTTTTCCACATAACGGCTGTTTGCAACACCATAAAAATAAGGCGTATACCCGCCTTCCAAAGCAAGGAAGCTGCCTGCTAGTAATAACTTGAGTAGGATGGTAATAGAAGATATCTTGATGTGGCTTGGCACATATGTACCTTGGCACTCTAAAGAAATCATGAATGCAAATAAGCAGAACTGGACTGCTGACACGCCCACATAATGCTGCTAGTCAAAAATAAATTAAGTGCTATAATCTGCAACCAATCAGCTGACATAGAAAACACATATTTGACATTGAAATCCAAACAAAAAGATTTTTCAAGCTGCCACCGTCTTCGAAGAAATCAAATTGAACTTGCGGTGGTTGTTGTTGTAGCAGAAAACACCCCTGAAGTAATTTAGAAGAGTGCTGGAAAGTTAGCAGTCCGATTAGTTGGGTGAAAATCCGGCTGTCATGGGAACGGACTAACTTTATTGAAAGAACTCTTCTCGAGGATCCACGCCGAACCAAACGCAACCATGCCATTATTTAATGGAGCAGGATAACTTAGCGAACCTATGGAGAACTACGAAACTGGGTTGGTGAACGGAAGCCATATTCCATCGGCGCCCAAGGAGAAGGTAATCATAGCTCGCGTAGTGGACCCCGAACAAGCGTTGCAGCTATTACAACGACAGAACCGGACGTCCCGACTAACGACGGTAAGGTGTTAAGCGTGGCGAAATCAGTAAATAAAGATGGAATAAGATGGAGGAAAAAGAGCTGAGGGTACTCCAGGTTAGCCTTCACAAAAGTAAGATCGCTTCTGGCGAGCTACTTCTCAACTGAAGGAAGGGCGGCCACGATGTGGCTTAAGTCCAGGAAACCACGGTGCTTTGGGTAATGTTTTTACAGGGCTAAAGTCAGAAAACTACAGCGTAAATAAAAAGGTAAGAACGTCGATACTGGTGAACAAAAATTTATATTCTCATATTGACTTCAGTCTTTCCACAGATGACGATGACCTGACGGTAGTGGCAGTGAAGGGTGTCAAGGATGAGCCTTCCTGCCTGCGATTTGGGGCAGCTCCGGCAATAATCAGAGAGGTGAGTCTCTACTCACTTATATTTTACAAAGTAGTCTAGTGGTAGATAATCGCGGTGAGGAGGTGATATAGGACCCACCGCCAGAAACGTCCTTGACATAAGCCATATAACAGTACAGATGCAATGGTAGAGAACTAACGTCCTTGGTTTCGATAAAGATACCAAAATTTTCAGTTTCAATTAAGCGGTTTCGGAGCATATAAAAATTATACATATCTACTATATAAATTAAAAACTATATACAATTTAATTCGATTATATTAAAAAGACAACTTCGTTAGGAAATGGTCATATAATGTTCGCTTTTGGCTGTAATTTCACAATTATTGGCATGCACCTCCATATGTTAATTTAATATTATTGTGTTACATTATTTTAATGGCTAAGCGGCAGTTACATAACATAATGGTAAATTTCGCTTTGCACGCAGATGTAATTTGCACAGCTCAACATGCGATCGGGCTTAAGCGCTTGTGTATAAGTGCACACACACTATCACACATATACACACATGCATATGTAAGTTGCCATTAACACGCATACATTCATCGTAACGCCTGAGCGGCACAAAGTAATGGATTATACCTCAATTCGTACAACTTTGATGCAGACGTACATACATATATACACATATGAGTATATATGTGTAGTATAGGCATATATGTATGCGTGTGTTAAGTATCTGTATGGGTAAAGACACAAAAGACTCTTATTTATATTCGAAAACGCCTACCAGTACATATTGACAGACATGCTTTAGTAGATGTGTCACTTGTTTGTGTACAAGAGTTACCTGTAAATATGTGTATGTGTAACCTCTAAGTATTTGTATGCGTCCATACATAGATAAATACCTGTGCGTGAGGTACATTTGTATTCGTAATTGCGTGCATTGCCAAGTGGACGAATATATCCTCAACAAATAATGGAGCATGTAGGCATTTAAGCGTATTATAGAAATGTATAGAAATGTATGTGTGTGTGTATGTGTTGGTGTGCTGTTTTCATATTAAAAAGTAGCAAATATATATGTCTCTCTGGGGAGCCCTCAACACTGCCATTATGTCGAAATGTTTTGCGCGCCATTTAAGCACAAACGCCGCGGCATGTCGTTACCGGGAAGAGTGGAGGTGAAGAAGGCTGGTTGCTCAGTGACTGCGGCACCGTTTTAATGAAGCATCAGCAGGAAGTCAAAACAGAATAAAGAACAAATAAATAAATACCATAGCACTTATGGCATTTTATTTATATATTTCTTCGTATGCCACCTTTTGTGAGCAAAGCTGTTATGCGCTGCTGTCAATTCGACAATAGAACAAGGTATTAAAGCACACAAATAAATGGAATCCATGGAAATAAAATTGCGTTGGAAATGCTCTTAAGTCTCAAGTAAACGTGTGAAGAGTGCGACCACCAGATAAACATGAGTTTTAAGAAAAAACATTTAATTAAGTATAAAAATAAATCATAACAAGAAAAAACGTTAACTTCGGCTGTATCGAAGCGATAATACCCTTCACAAGTGCATACTTTATAGCATAAAAGCGTACAAACAGTCGATCAGTTTATTTGGCAGTTATAAGATATAGCTGTCCGATCAGTATATTTGGAGATTGTAGCGATGCCTCTGATAATATGAAATGCCGTATAGATACCTTGAAAAATTTGAGAGTTTTCCATGCAAGGACTTGAGTTTGATCGAACTGAACTGAAAAATTTTCTCTTAGATTGTAGAGTTGATTTGTATAATCAGTTGTGCCAAATTTCGTGAAGAAATCTTGTTAAATACAAAAGTTTACCATACAAAGACTTGACTTTGATCGATCAATTTGTATGGCAGCCATATGCTGTAGTGGTTCGATAGCGGCGATTCCGACAAATAATCAGCTTCTTACAGAGAAAAGGACGTGTGCAAATTTTCAGATCGATAGCTAAAAAAACGGGGAGACTAGTTCGCATATAGACACAGATACTGACAGACAAACGGGTACAAATATCGTGGCAGACTTAATATACCCTGTTGAGGGTATAAAAAATAATATTGTTATTTATACTAACTAACTTGAAGCCAGCTACAATTTGGTGAAGCTTATAATTTAGCGATTCGAACATACCACTCGCATAAATCATATAGACTGGTATAAAAAGAGAGGGCAAGAATTGTTAGAGACAATAGTGGTATTGCTTACACTTATCCATTTTTGACAGAAAAAAGCCAATATACTTGTTACTAGCTGCAATGTGTTATATAATTTTTGAGCAGAGAGCAGAGCGCAAACAAGCATACTTTTTACTTTGCGCAATACTTACGACAAGTGAGTAGAGTTCAAGATTAGCGAGCAGAAACCTAATGATCTAATTGTACTACATTCTGTACCATTTTTTGCTATATTTTTACCTAATTCTAGGGTTTATTGTTTTATTGAAAGGAAATGATTCAAATAAAACATGGAAAATGCATATTTGTTTTAAAACTAGAGAATTTTTTTAGCTTGTAGTGTAAGTTTCGAGTATATGGTTAGCTCGACTGTGTGTTATGAAGGAAACTATGTATATATATTAGAACCGTTAATATAAAATTTAAATTCGAGACATTCGATGACTGGGTGCTTCAATGATATTCAGCCGGCACCTATACTTAAGCTTAATTTCTTCCTTTTGTTTCGAATTCATGATATTTTATAAACTTTATGGAAAAAATTCATGTGTAGGAGTATATGATCTCGCATAAGCATATATTATATAGTATATAATATATGTAGTATATAATAATGTATATTTATACTAATGGAAACAAATACCAATGCATCAGTCAACAAATCGGCTTATGCTTTTCGACTCCTTTCATTGCAGCTGAAGTTCATTTGACCATAATTTCTCAATATACACATATGTGCGTACCTATATATAATATAAGTCTGTATGAATGCTTTATAGGGTGCTTAATTTTTATACCCTGAACAGAGTATATTAAGTTTGCCTCGAAGTTTATAACACCCAGAAGGAAACGTCGGAGACCCTATAAAATATATGCATAAATGATCAGCATGATTAGCTGAGTTGATTTAGCCCTGTCCGTCTGTCTGTCTGTCCGTCTGTCTGTATATATACAAACTAGTCCCTCAGTTTTTATGCTATCGATCTGAAATTTAGCACCTGTCCTTTTCTAACAAGGAAGCTGCTCATTTGTCCGAACGGCCGATATCGAACCACTATAGCATATAGCTGCCATACAAACTGAACAATCGGAATCAAGTGTTTGTATGGAAAACTCTTTCATTTGACGAGGTATCTTCACGAAATTAGGCACGAGTTATTGCTTAAGGCAACAAATTATTCTCCACAGAAATTGGTCAGATCAGATCACTATATCATATAGCTGCCATACAGATTGAACGATCGGAATCAAGTTCTTGTAAGGGGACTTTGTGTTTGTGAAGGGTATTATAGCTTCGGCGCAACCGAAGTTAACGTTTTTTCTTGTTTTTTTTTTAAGTTAAAAAACTTCTGTTTTAATACAAATATGTTAAGAAATTACTCATAGATCCAATAATTTTTTTTGAGATGCATATCTAACTATTTGTTCGAAATTTTATCAAATATTACTTTGTTGGAAGACACAGGTGTTTGAGGACCTAAATGTTAATGCCGATCGATTGAAGTTATTAATATAAAATGAGAGCAGAATGAACTTTTGTGTCTACCATATAAATTATCGAACAATCCCATGGATGCTGTAAAGTTTCAGACGACAATTTTTATAAGGATATTTTTGATATCAAAATACTCAAAGGTTTTGTAAATGTTTGAAACCCTTCGAACTACTTAAGAACTTTACAAGAAACTTTTTACTGTAGGTCAGCCTTTTAAAGTTCGTTACATTTTAGTTCGAACCGAATGACTGTGGAACTTTATAAGATATTTTTGAAGGTTCTAGAGGAGGTCTAAGCTTAGTCGACCAAACTTGCTCCGAACAAGTACTTTCAGCACTTCCTCATATTGTGTGAAAATGGCTCAAGACCACCCGCACTACGCATATAACGAAAGGATACCTTGAGTTGCCTTATGTCATCAAAAAAGGTCTTGTCATTTTTTATAATTTATCGAGCAGGTAACGAGTTTTTTGAAATACTTTAAGTTATCGAAATCTTTCTGGGTTTTCTAAATATTTAGACCACTTCGAACTGCCGATTTCATGAAGAGCTATAAATTGCAAAAAAGTTGACTTGGTTTTTGTGAAAAACTTAATGCTATAGATAACTTCATTGGGAAAAGGTGAAAAGCTAATAAAGCTTGCAAATATTTGAGGATCAAGAAATTTATATTAGTAGATTTGGGACCGCAGAGCCAATGACCGTTAAAAAAAATCCGAGATTCCAGGAGGCTTAATGTTGTAGTTGTGCCATCAAGCTTATCTATATTCGTCAAACGTCAGAACGTCAAAGATCCTATAAAAAATATATATATAAATAATCAGCACAACATGCTGAGTCGATTTAGCAATGTCCGTATATCTGTTCGTCTGTCCGTATATATGCGAACTAGTCCCGCAGTTTATAAAATATCGATCTTAAGTTTTGCACCCGGCATTTTCTCAATAAAGAGGTCCTCCGTCGTCGGAGTCGCTGATGTCGGACTGCTATAGCATACAGCTGCCTTACAAACTGAACAAACGTTGTTTAATTCTTTTGGAATGAATCCTATGTATTTGTAAAGGGTATTATAGCCGAAGTTAACGTATTTTTCTTGTTTTATACCCTTTTATGCTATAAAACAAAATCTTCTGTGAAAAGTTAACGTTTTTTCTTGTATAATTGCAAAGTGTGGGGAAATTTAATCTCACTATAATGCTTTGAATATAAAAGAGATGAGATTTAAGTCTTGCCCACTCTAATATAAAAATAAATGTATTTATAAAGGTACGTGTGTGTATGTGTCGGCTCACTAGTAGCAACATTTGTATATTGCCAACGTGGGCGCCTGCCAATTTAAAACGGTAAAGCGCTTACTTCACTTTCCTGCACCAAAACAAAAGCAAAATATTATAATCCGATACAATAATACAGCTGTGAAAAACAACTTGAAACATATTACAGAGCAAAGCTTCTGCAGCTAAGTATTTACCTGACAGCAAAAGCAGCAACACAAAACGCAATTTAATAACAACACTAAACAATAACAAAAGCAACAGTATGGCATGAATGAGAGTAAACAAAAAGTCGAATTTATAATAGGAGAAAATAATTGCCATTACCTTGGAAATTAATTAATTGCCAAAGTGAAATTCCCAGCAAAATTGCGCAGAGAACTTGGCATTCACGTTATTAGTAGAGACTGAGTGAATGTCAAAGTGAATAGCACTCAGGCAAACGTTTCTCTGTATTTTCGAATACTTCGTGTGAGAGTGTATATGTGCGTAGGTATGTGTGTGTGTTGTAGTTTACCGTTATTTGTAGACAGAGTCCGTGTGGGCGCTTGCCAACCAAATGACTTTCTGATTATATGGATATTTAGCCATTTTTTCCTTTATTTAAAACATTCGAAGCATACAATTTCACTCCATGCGCTGCTATGTGGCAGTAATGTTATGTTTGTGTGTGTGTGTGTGTAATTTGATTTTGTTATTTATTGCCAAGGAGATAAGCCTTTTTTGTGCAAACCAAGTTCATGAACCTTAATTATGGTGCACATAGCGGAGCAATCAGACCGACGGGCATAACACAACACACAAACAGTTACGACGGCGCTGCTTACGGTATTAGTGTGTGTGTGTGTATGCTGCCAGTCTGACAGACAGACAAACGAACAGACAGCTCGATTGCTAATGCTAACGAATTGGCACAAACAAGCTAGACTAGACTGTCTGCAAGCCAGCTCCGAGCAAAATAGACACGACAGCTTGGGACCTGTGGCGGTTGTAATGACAAAGAGTTGAAGAAATATTAGAATATGGATTGATAGTTGAATGAGTGCTGACAACCATGCTAATGAGCTAAATGTGTTCGCGTAATTTAATATTCAAATGTGCATACTTACAAACATAATAGAGGGTTTACGAGTGTGTGTTTGTAATGTTACCACTTAACCAAATACTGTTGGTTTCCTTTGAAAAAAAATCATATTTTATTCATCTGTGTGCCATATTCGTCCTCGTAGAAATGTTGTTGTTATAATAGTTATGTAATTAGCCAACTGCCATAGGAAGCCATTAGAGAGAACGAGGGTTTAAATTCTGCTCCAACCAAATTCGTGAAGATATTTCTAATAGCGGTTTTCCTCTGTTAGTCAAGAACAAACCTTCGAGCATATTTCAACTGTGAAAAAGCATCTAAAAATACAATAAATTTTACCTTCGGACTCAGTTTCCAACTCGAAATCTCTGGTGCTCACACTAGTTGGAATCGCCTTTATTATATCTAGAGCATGATTATCTTATATGTTAACTTAGAGAGGCATACTGCGAATTCAATGGTTCACTAGTCTAAAGCTTGGAGATTTTGTTTAGTCAATGCTATTCAGTTACAAATAATCTTTTTCATTTCTTCCTATACAACAGTTGAGCCATACAAATTTTAGACAACAGTGGACCCATAAATATCAAAAGAGAAACTTGACGAACCTCTTCTTTGGTGTCGGAAAGAGTTAGTATTTTTGATAACTGCTATTTGATTTATGCTCAGTTTGGTTTGCCGTTTTGTATTGGAAAGACTCACTACGAAACAACGTTTGCAAATCGTGCAAATTTATATAAATTTAGAGTCGGTAATTCGAGCAAACATGTCGGTTGGGTACCACGTTTACTTTACTGGATAATGCGCATCCTCACAGACGCCGTACAGTGCGCACCGAAGACGCTGCTGTGGAACAGAGTATCGAAAAAGACCTGAATGAGTTCACATTATGAAAGGTTTGTCGGAAGGCTTTTGGTTTGCGGACTAACAAAATCTAACTCGTACAAAAATTGAAGCCGAACGACAAACAAGGACGTGCTCATGTCATGTTCGGTGAATGGGACCAAAACAAAATGGCCACCGTTCATCATTTACACCAGAAAATTTTGTTTAGCGATGGAGTCCCTTTTTGGTTGAATGGGTACGTTAATTAACAACAAAATTGTCGCATTTAGAGTGATGTTCATTCACAAGGCAATGTCGAGACATCGTTATACACTCAAAATGTCACGGTTCGGATAGTTCTCTGAGCAGAGTGGATCATTGGTCCGTATTTATTCAAAAATGAGGCTTCGCATAATGTTACAGTCAATTTAAAACGCTATAGAACCATGCTTAATTATTTTTTTCGTACCTGGATTGGAGGTTGTTGCCTTACAGCCAACGAAACAATCAATTTTTTGAAAGAAACTTTTGGCCAGCGCATTATCTCGCTTCGTGAGACTGCGGTGTGGCCACCAAGCTCGTCCAATTTATCACCGCTGGATTATTATTTTTAGGTTATAGCACATAGGCGATCAAACTGCCGACCGTATAGGGTTTCGAACCAAATGGTGATATATGTAATTGATCAGGCGGCATTTAAAAGCAAATAAAATTATTCCACAACACATAAGGAGGACTTTGCATAGATTTATCAATGCAGTAAAATTCAAAATCATTATATTAGGTTGGCCGTTATTTCCCTTCCGCTTTTTTGTCTTTTGCATTTCGCGGCTATGAACAAAACGCTACAGAGATCGTATCTGGCAACACTATACATAATTTGAAATGTCTTGACATAACCTACAAAACAACGCTATGCATGATTAGTTTGGATATTGCGTTCAACAGTTATAGACGTGTAAACATGGAGTTCACTAACGCCGAAATTCGCGCTATTTTAAAGTTTTCCTTCGTTAAAGGCAAATCCGCTAGAGAAACGTTCCGTGAGATTAATGGTGTTTTGGGGGATGGTACTCTAGCACTTCGAACCGCGCAGAAATGGTTTCGACGATTCAGAGCCGGTGAAAACGACCATGGATAAGCCAGCCGGCGGAAGACCTGTGACGACAAATACCGATCAAATCATGGAATACATCGAGTTAGACCGGCATATGGCATCTCGTGACATCGCCCAGGAGATGGGAGTTAGTCACCAAACCATTTTGAACCATCTGCAGAAGGCTGGATACAAAAAAAAGTTTGATGTTTGGGTGCCGCATAATTTGACGCAAAAAAATCTTCTGGACCGAATCAACGCCTGCGATATGCTGCTGAAACGGAACGAACTCGTCCCATTCTTGAAGCGGATGGTGACTGGCGACGAAAAATGGATCACATACGACAATATCAAGCGAAAACGGTCGTGGTCGAAGGCCGGTGAATCGTCCCAAACAGTGGCCAAGCCGGAATTGACGGCCAGGAAGGTTTTGCTGTGTGTTTGGTGGGATTGGAAGGGAATCATCCACTATGAGCTGCTCCCATATGGCCACACACTTCGTTGATGACTCGTCAGAAGCTACGGGAGCTCGGATGGGAGGTTTTATCGCATCCACCATATAGCCCGGACGTAGCGCCAAGTGATTACCACCTGTTCCTGTCCATGGCGAATGCCCTTGGTGGTGTGAAGTTGAACTCAAAAGAGGCTTGTGGAAAGTGGCTGTCCGAACTCTTCGCAAATAAGGAGGGGGGCTTCTACGAGGAAGGTATTATAAAGTTGCCGTCTAGATGGAAACAGATCATCGAACAAAACGGCGCATATTTTAACTAAATCCGATCACTGTAACACTTTTTATAAAGCATTGAATGAAGAGCAAAAAAGCGAAAGGGAAATAACGGCCAACCTTATAATTAATGGAATTTGAGGCCTTTGAGCATTAAATAAGAAAATTGAGTTACCACATGTCGAAAAAAATTTCATACGGAAAAATTTTACAAAATTTCTGCAAACAGAAAGAGGTTAAGAAATCTTTAGGAAAGTGATCTTAACTGTAGTTTAAGACCATTAAAGATATATAGAATAGAGTTGCCACCTATCGAATATAGTACAATTGTACAAAATTAGAGCGAAAAGAAATAAGAATATAGTAAATCAAAACAAAATGAAGTAAAATATTTGAAAAATTAATAATGTTTAAAATACTTTCGAAAAGTTTTCATGCCTTTGATTTAAACACAACTTGGAGAGATGCCGAAAATTTTTCAATTTTATAGAAGTGTTTAAAATTTTTGCAAAACAAACTAGTTAAAAAAGCTATAGAAAAGTTTTGTAGTTTCAATTCACGCACAATTTTGAATAGAGTTGCAGTATAATTTGAACTTAACCAAATTTTTTAAACTTTACACAATAAGAGAGTTAATAAACGTTCATATAGTATTAATATAGATTTAAACACATTTTACATGGAACTGCCAGATTTTACCAAAACGTTTTGGAAGTTTTTAAGGAGATTTGGAATGAAAAATATTTTTGATAATTAATTCACAAAAAAAGCTTAAAACTTTGATATCACTTTGATATCAAGACGTCAATAGAGATGCAACGATGTGAGCGGGACAAGGGTGCCGCCTCTAGCACCTAAACGACTTTGATGATGATATAGCTTGATGCTATTTCTAGCAAGAACAGACACTCCTCCATTTGCTGTGAGCGCACAATTATCGAGCTTAGCACTAGTATTGCCGCTCTGCTTCCGGAATGAATGCTCACCTCTCTGCAGAGGTTGCAGTTCGTAGCTGTACGTCTACTGCCACGATAATAGCAGCCACTTCTAACTGAAAAACTTTTAGTGATTGGATAGCATGAAGCTAATATGTATTGACGGAGAGCACCTTACAAAAATCTCCCCTTCGAACCTGCTCTACTAGCTACGACCCTACCGTGAAAAAGCTCACATATCCCTCGTCAATATGTGAACAGAGAAAAAGTTGCCACGGATGGCCTCCATAACGCAGCGTTTCAAGTTTTCAGGGATGCAATTGAAGGAGGAGAGTATTCAGCGTGACACTGTTTGGACACCTTCATATACCCTCCGGCAATATCCACGGGTGGCATTAAGTGTCATTGTTGGTATAGTCCGCAGTACACCAAAGCTGCCGATGAGAGCCGATATTTGTACGCGTTCCAGCTTCTAAGCGAGAATAGCATTTCGAGTGCCCTCCACCAGACGAATACACCCCAAAACAGTGTAGGCTTGACTACGGTATCTTAGAGAGGTGACCTTTGGTGAGAGTCCTCACCTTATCTCTATAGCTCCTCTACCAGGATATAAGGCAAGCGATGCCTTCTGTACGCAGTCTTCAATATTTGGCCTCCATGAAAGCTTTCTATTAAATATAAGCCTTAGGTATTTCATCTTATCAACAGGTTGAAGGCATTTATATTGAAGAGAGGACTATATATATACATATGAGGTGTTTGTGGTTCCACCACAAACTATTCGAGGGCTTTAATCACCGCCTTCCGACTTCTCGATGTCCAGAAAGATGCCTACCGCAAATTCCTTGTATATAAGGGCCTGTCTATATTGTAGGTATGCTCGCGTCTTAGCAGTTAGTTTAAAAATATTTTAATTTGGAGATACGACGTATCAAAAATACCTAAAATAAGGTGGACACTGCAATTTATTACAAGATTTTACAAAATGTGTGTCAAACACAAAAATGCAGAAAATTATGTCAGTACTCGAAGCAAATATGACATCAGCTAAAACATACAGACACATATATATGTTAATAGACACAACCGAAAAGCAAATTTTTGATTAAGTGGTTAATAATTCATCTAAATGATCAACACAAAACTCTCCTTTACAAACTACAATGCGGCAAAGGATTATAATCAAGTCTTGTCCCACATGACTAGCCAATTATTTTTTTATAAACAACAACCGCTAGTTACGTACTTAGTACGCTCGTAGTAAATATTTGTCAACTACATGCTTAATAAACCTTCCGGCTTTATGGCTTTCAATAAAACACTGTCAAGTTCAATCCACAGCTGGCAATAAAAAAGCGGTGCTGTTCCTAATAAAATACGAACCCAAAAAATGAATTTCATCAGCAGAAAAAACGGAAATTTAGCCGCAACCAAATAAGACTGCCAACAACAATAACAATAAAGCCAACAATAAAAAAGAGTAGCACACACAAATAATGCACAACCGCAACACCCAAATCCATAACCGCACCGAATCAATGAAGCTTGTCGGGCTTGGCGCAAACCAACAAGCCAAAACACAAGCAACAGGACTCCGCACAAACACACACTAACGTACACGGATGTGTGTAAATGCAAAAATGCGGACTCACACACATACACACGCGGCATTTTTAGTAGAGAGTGCGATGAGTAAGGTGGTAGCAGATCTGCCTGTGGCAGCTGCTATTGTTGTTGCCGCCAGTGTTGGCTGTTATTTTTGTTGCTGTAGGTACTGGAGTTGGTGCTGCTGCCAATAACAGGCAGCAACACTTGCAATAACCACATTTACAAAGCCATGAACGCGAAGCAGAGTCGACAGCAAGAAAACTACATTGTGAAAAGCGCTTGCCAGCGGGCGCGAGGGGGGGTTCAAAAGGGACGTGCTATAAATGACGGCAAAGAGCAAACCAAAACTGACCGCAATACAGCGGCTGTGATCTACATATGCATGCACAAGGGTGTGTGTGTGTGAGCGTGAGTGAGTATGTGGCATGTATTCGGGCGAGTGGCAGCAAATGCGGCGCAGCGAGTTAGTTAGCGTCAAGCATATTTGTAAGTACAGTTGTGCAAATAGTTCCGAAATACGAGTATGAAGTGTGACTGCCGTTGCGTTGTGTGGTCTCGCTCGTATTATTGTGCAGCTTTAAAATGAAAGCCACTCGCAAAAAACTGCCAAACAACACACCAACACACACACACGTGCAAGCATATTGAACATTTTATGTATGCACACATACACACACACAGTTATTCAAAGGGCAGTGAATGGCGGTAAGGACACTTCAAATAACAAGCCCAGACACTGATGTTCGAAATAGCATTGCCACCACAACTTGCCACTTGCCACATTCCACTGTCCGCTTTTCACACAACACCACGCCACGCCACGCTCCGGAACGCCACGGTACGCAAAGTGCCTGCAGTGTGGAGAATGTATTTTATTAATGTTTTGGCTTTCACTTTTATTTTTGTGATAAATTTTATCGAGTCACAACCACAAGGCGTGTTGGTCGGTTACTTCGTTGTTGCCCCAATAGTTAGCGGCGTGCGGACAGACGGCAGATTACTCGAACAGCTGGGCGCACGGTCCCATCTACACACACAAGCACTTACTTGATATGGACTGGTTAGTGGTGTTCTATCAATTTATTGTTGTTTTTGTTGTATTCGAATTTACTAGTCACATTATGCTTGCGGTTGTAGTGGTTGGGGTGAAAGTGTCGCTGGCCTAATAGGTTGGTGTTCGGCGTAGACGGTTCGATTATTATTGTGGCGCACCGTGAGTTAGTCACGAACCAAGTTGGGGTAAAATAATTAAGGAAGAGCAAATAAAAGTGCTTTTGAATCGCTCAAGTGCAATTAAGCGAGTGCGAAAAGAACGCTCAACTGGCTTAAATTTCTATGAAGGCCTATGACAACAGTGAGATATTCATAGTGAGATATTCACAGTGAGATATTCACAGTTCGATATTCACGAAGTCGGGGCAAAGTAGTGAAGGAAAACAAGAGTGATATTAAGCTCCTTAGAAAATCTAAGCGAGCGCAAAAAGAACACACAACTCAATTAAAATTTTCTTGACGTTATTAAACAACAGTAAGGTTATTAGAAAATAAGCTGAGGCAAGTCTAAATCATAGGAAAAAATATTGAGGCCTTAATCAATTAATTTAGAAAGGCAAAAGCAAAGTGCCATTGAGCCTACAAAAATTTTAAGCGAGTTTGAAAAGAACGCTCAAATCGGTTAAAGGTGCCCTGAAGGAGTTTAATACGTAAATTAAGCTAATTAATTAAGCACAGTTAGAGCAAGTCTTAATCTAAAGCAAAAAATATTAATATCTTAAAAAGTTTAAGCAAGTGCAAAAAGAAGACTCGACTGAGTTAAAATACTCCGGAAGCTAACATTAACTCACAAGCTAAGTTGGAGCAAATCAGTATATCATAAGAAAACAAGACTAGGTCTTAGAAATATTAGGCGAGTGCGAAAAGAACGCACAACCTGGCTAAAATTCTATATATTTAGCGAAACTGGATAATTCTTGCTATAAATCAAAAAATATTTTGGTATTTTATTGAGTTCGATAAACAAAATAGGAAACCTCTCTAAATGAATGTTATTTATTAATTTAAAAAGTTAATTAAAATAGCCTTTACTTAAGCGGATGTTTTATTGCAATTCACTTAAATGAGGAGAGCTATTAACAATCGAAACTTATCAGTATTAAGGCTATTTACAGCCACTTCTCTGAGTAAATTTCACCTCAGTTACACTTATCTCCCGCTATCTGAGCTCTGCTCGCTTTTCTATAAAAACGTTAAGGGGAAAAACACAAAATGTTATCCTAATTAATTCGACGCGAGTCAATGTATGTCCTCCTTAAAGTAATACAACCGTTTGCTAACCTATCTCTACTTAAATATACCAGCTTAGGCGATTTATAGCAATTGTCTGTTCGTTTCGCCGCTATCGGAAGCTTTACGAATCGAAGATGACAAGTAAGCAAACTTTGCAAAAATTCATTAACTTACAAATTCTTTTGTCGGCAGGCAAGTTATTCCTACTCATTTGCGAATTTCTCTATAAATAACCGAATTAAATTTAATTAAGCAAAGCATTCCTTAATTATGCCCAAAGAATGTGTTGTAATAATTTCCGTAAGCCCTGTAATGCCCCCAACTGTCCAAATTTCGCACGATGACAGCTCGCCAAACATACTGTTGTTTTCATAACATAGCTTGTTGTTTGCTTTTGTATCGGGCGCACATTTTTCAAGGGGACCTTTTTTATTTGTTTATTTATTTGTCTTTTGTTCTTTATTTCAGTGTTTTTCTGTTATTACTGCCCTTTTCCGTTTTCAGCAGCCGGCAGTTGCGTTAACTTATTTGCTTGGCGATTAGTTACTGATTTTGGGTTAAAAATGGGCGGCAACAACGTTTTGGTGTGAACCAAAAGTGCTGAAAGTTAAATAAAATGCCAAAAGAAAACGTCAGCAACGAGTCATTCAAAGTGCCCCAAAACAACAGCTATCACACAAATACCGTTAGTATACATATAAATACCATATACACACTCTCATGTACATATGTTCCAATATTGTGTGTGAAAACCGAATCGATTTGTTTTACTAAAAGCAGTAAATTGTTTTTCCTTTACGGCTTGTTGTTGTTCTCCTTTTACCCGAATGCTGCTGATTGAAAAAACTGTATGTGTTCGCTTGGTCTAAATTTAAAAATCACCAAAGCGTGGCGCTAATTTATTATTAAAAGGGCGTTGAAAAAATTCTTGAAATTATCGCGTGTTATTTTAGGTTAGGCATGTGCTTAGGAGGAATATTTTTTGGAGGCACTTTGATTTCGAATTGAATACCACAGCTAACATCAAAAAATAGCAAACTATTTAGCTTTCACCTCTGTTGACCTCTACTTTAACCGTGCTTTAACGAGTTCATTTGCCTTTGTCATGTGAACAGGGTAATTAGAAGGCAAGAAAATAGTATAAGTAAGTATAGATATGAGTTATCTGGGGTGTTGGTATCAGATCCAGTTGAAGGAGGACCGCTTTATGTAATTTGACACAATATCATCGCACGAAACCAACGCTGTAGGTTTGGTGACGTATGTGAGAGTATCCTCAATTTTATAATGAACGAGAAAGTTAATAAATATTTGGACTATTTGGAAATCAGAAAACACTCTCGATAAAAGCAGACAATTAAGCTTAAGCTCTTCTTCAATAAAACAAATATCTATATTCTGCGAATCTTTCTTATTAAGATTGATATTTCTATAACTTACGCAATGACGAACGATATTATAAAGTAAAACCGTTATATATATTTAGTACCACTCTCTATAAGTTGTTTAAAATAGTTGGCTACAATGACCGAAGAAGAATAATGATGAAACTGAAAGTTTTTGACCTTTATGTTGATCGTTACATGTGCATAAACTTATCGATTTCTCCGCCATTCCGATCGATTCAGGTGGATATCAAGTCGATAGATTCGACTGTCTTTAAAATCTGGCTCTTTCTTTAAATAATATCATAGTTCTTCGCCATCCATATGCGTTTCAAACTTTTCTGTCAAAGATTTATTTATATGGTTTATATACTATCAGATCCGGCCACGCTTTACTATGGCTATGATTATTTTGAAGAATCATACAATAATAGACCAACATTATGAGAGACTAATATGCACTTTGGGAACTATAATATGTAAATTACTTCGAACTGTTGCGACAAATATATATCATATCGATTTTTGAACTTTCTCGGTTTGCTTTAAACGGGTTTTGGGACCATAGATTAAACTTGAAAAATATTACTTCTTCTACATAATAATATTTTAATATTTAAATATGTCCTAGAACAATATAACTATTCGTGAAATCTCCGCAATACTTTAAAAAATTTTCAGTGGAAGATTAATATGCATATACTATATATTTGTTTGATGTTACCCTGGTAATTTCCTTTTTTTGTGAAAAAAATATGAAACCTCCACTTCTTTTGGAAGCTTCTGTGAAGTGCTTGTTCGTAATTAAATTTAATCCCCGCATTAGGTTCGAAAACGGAAAACCCGCTGTGGAGAATAACACCCACGGGTGCGAATAAGTCAAAGACAAATACAATAATGCCGGCGCGGCATGTGTGAATAGAGGGAACAAATACAATTTAGGCAAAGTTAGACACATGCAAAACAACATAGATAATAAAAATAGAAACTACGCCACGATGATTGCACGAAGGCGGATGAGGAACAGTGATGGCAACACTGGCAAAATCCAAAACAGCAAATAACTCGACAGTGGCACGAAAATGGCAATCATGGCAAGGAGGATAAGTACAAATGCTTGGATTGCTGCAAATGAGTATTAGTGTTCGATTGCGGAGAGCAGTGTGAGTGGCAACGGATCGATATGAATCCCGAACGGTGGGCAAATAAGTAAACTGCGGGAGTAAGCTGCTATGAAAACAACAATGACGGATATAAAGTGTATGCTCAACTCCTTGGGGGCAAAACGATGGTACAAACAACAATAATAACAACAGCAACAACATGAAAAACAATCTCAATAGCTGCCGCAACACTTGTTGTAAGTAAGCCATGCTACAAAAGGGCAATAAGGCAAGATGCTCGTATTGTTTCGAACAATTCTAAGTGTACATGAATTGCAGACAAGCGTTTTAAATGTTTAACTTGCAAAGAGTGTGTGAGAGAGTAAGAGAAAAGCGTACACACTGGAAGCGCAAATTAACAAAAATTTATCCACTGCAATTTAAACGGAATATTTTCATGAAACAAAGCTGTAAAAAGCGCAACAAAACGCAAATCAAGCATTTGTAAATAATACAGAGGGAATACAAGCCACCGCTGGAAAGCCACAAGCCACACAAACGCAAACACACACATGCACACACACACACAGAGTGGCACTGTAAGAGATGGAAATCGAACTAAACCCACACGAAAGCGTAAATAAAGTGCAAAAGCGGAAAAAAATCCCTGGGATAATGCCGGGATTTAGACACTGAATTGCCGTAGCATCGGGCAACAGAAGCAACAATCTGCCGTAATAACTACAACAGCAACAACAACACAAAAATAGAAAAAGCACAAAACAAAGTAAGTGAAATGCCAGCAGCTGATAATGGAAAAAGTAAGCAATACTCAAAGAATCAAAGGGATAATGAAGCAAAATAAATGCTGCAGGACTTATGCCTGTCTAAATATCAATAGAATGGGATGTGCATGCCAAATTGTATTTCTTACGATTTTCCATCTATCATCAATGTCTATCTGTTATCTGTTGTTGTATTGCTTTCGAAAAAGTATTAGCAATTGCGGAGAGCAGCAATTTTCTTACTTACTTCCAATATAATTCCATACCAACACAGGGATTACTGTCGCTAAAGTAGATTGAGAAAACCATTTGAGTATGAACTTGTGGTGACGAACCTCTAGGTGCTTGTTTCTGAGCCCCCTAATGCTGTTTTGTATAAATGTTGAGATTTTCTTACAAAAGTTTTCTAATACATCAATTATTGTTGTCAAATTGTTGCTTTTGTAATAAAAATTCATGACTGTTATGTGACTTTTTTTTCGTGTATTGCCTTGGAAAATTATGCACGCCAAATTTCGTAAAGATATTTATTTATTTATTTATTACATGAAAAATAATAATACAATTATTATTATACAAAGTAAAAGGAAAAGATATCTTATCAACTAAAGGAAATTTCCATTTATCCTCTTTTTCTAAGCATTTACAGGGCGTCTATATGCTTTTGTCGTCAGACTTAGATAATTTCTTTGCAGATTATATCATTATCTTAGATAATAATCCATATCAAACTTCGTGAAGATAGCTTGTCAAATAGAAAATATTGCATACAAGGACTGGATTATGAACGATCAGATTGTATGGCAGCTATATGCCAAAGTGGTTCGATCTAAACAGTCTCTTCGGAGTTGGTACCATTGACTTGGAAAATAATCCATATCAAAGTGCATGATGAAATTTTTTCAGATAAAATAGTTTTCCATAGAAGCACTTGATTTTATCCGATCAGTTTGTTTGTTATTATAGTCTGATATAAGCAATTCTGACAAATAAGCAATTTTTTGGGTAGAAAACGAAATGTGCAAATTTCAGATCGATATCTGAAAAGCTGAGGGAATAGTTCGCATACATACAGACAGACGGGCATGGCTAAATCGACTCAGCTCGTCACGTGATCAGTTATTTATGTATGGTACATACTTTATAAGGTCGCCAACGTTTTGTTCTGGATGTTACAAACTTCGTGACAAACTTAATATGCCCTGTGCAGAGTATAAACATATTTTGTGAGGTGATATTTATGTGGTCTATTTTAGTTTTAAATTGAATTGGAAAAAATATCTGATTCTTTTTCTTTTTTAGCGAGTGTTCTTTTGGCGTTCGCTTTCGAGAGAACTCGGTTTAAATATGAGCTCCATAATAGTCATAAAAATATACCAACACTTTATTCAAAAAAAAAAAAAGTCAGCAATAAAACTGTTTTTACTCATCTTGAACTCACTTATCACACGTATCCAAGCTACCGATGCTTTGCGCAATCGGCGTCATCAACGCAATTATCTGCTTCATGATCATAATTATGTATGTATTATTAACTTAGATGCCATTCAGCAGCCGATATGACAACTTCGCCGTCATTCGGCAGTCACCTTGCGACACATTTGCATAACGGGTATTAAGTATATCTGCACACACGCAAACATACAAACATTTCTACGAATATTTTGTGTTGTTAGCAAACCTATGTATATATACAAGTATATACAAAAGTATTTACAACTGTCAAATGTGTTTTTATGCAAAAATTCCTGTTCGCTAGTGGAATTTGCATATATGTATATATATATATAAACGTATGTGTGTTTGACTAGAAAGTAGAAAACCCAGCCGACAAATTTCCAGAGCGTAAATAAAATTTGCCTATGTACATATGTACATATATGTGAGTACATTTGTATGTATACAAGTATGTATGTATGTACATATATAGGATGATCCTTCAGTACTGTATGCTTGTGCGCGTTGGCGTTGTGCTAGATATTATGCAAATGTCGCGCTGTTGACACTCGCATTTGCGGTTACATTGCTGCAGTGGCAGCACTGGCTGGCGTAGTCATTGTCGATGTCAACTTTTTATTTTGATTATTTTATGAAAAATTAATTTGCGATTTTATGGGTAATGTTTGATGCGCGTTTTGTTTTATTTTTTGCGCCCAACAGCAACTCACATACATACATATGTACATGTGTACTTAAAAGCTCATGCATATTTATTATTTAAAGGTTAATTGCATAACTGATGTGCCAATGGAGGACTTAAAGCATAGCGAGATGTAGAAATAATTGCCACAAAATAGATTAAGTGTATAGTGCAAGATTAGTCATTTTAGAGAAAGGCATGAAGACAAAAACGACCAATAAATTTGTTGACTATTTTATCATTGGAATCGATCGTTAAATTTTCGCGTTTAGCCAAGTATTGTTAAAGCAGCGACCACCAAGTAAACTAGGTTAGGTTAGATGGCTGATCCCACAGCATATTGGGGGACTACACTTAGGCTGTTATGTAGAGTCCCTTGTGAAGCGAGAAACTCCTGTAGTTGGTTATTAGCTATCGGCAAAACGTCCTAAACCTATTACAAAGCTGCTTAGGTGTTTATCTTTATTTCCGCTATTTTACCTACAAGTAGATGTCTTAAAGTATGCGATCAGAGGTGTTTTTGCTTTGATCTGGAAAAAGCGGAACATTTGAGGAAGAAGTGATCAATCTTATCAATCGGACAGTGTTCAGTTAGAACTCCGACAACCACTGAAAGGTGTACATTGTTGAGAGTTTCCTAGAACTCTTACGATTTACCCTGGGCAGGATTACGACTGCACAGCTACTGGTACTTCACCAACGCTTGCGGAATTGGTGTGTGGCCCAACAGTCCCGTAGTGAACCACAAGAAACCAACGGAGCTCCTACCCGTTCCCATTTCGCTAGAGATAAGGAATTTGGACAACTCTTCAACAGTCTTGAGCACAGAGTCAGCGAACTCAAGACTAATATTGCTGCCATACTATCGGAGTGGACAGTCTGAAGAAGGCTTCGCTCTGGAGCAGTAAAACTACTGCTATCAAAGACTTACATTTAACGAAACATAAATATTTTTCCAAGTTTAATTTCGCCAAGTCAACTATCCTGACTAAAACAAAATTGTTCTACAGAAAACTTTACGTATACCTATTTTCATATGAATGAAATTAAATGAAAGAGAATATTATTTCTGTATAAATGTTTGCCCTAGTTTGATCTTCCGTTTAAGAATTCGTCAAGCCTAACACCTAATCTCAACTAACCTAATACAATATTTTCTATAAGTTTTTATAGGAAACATTCTTAATATTTTTAACACCCTTTTATTAGCATGGGTTGTATGTATGTAATGGAATCTTAGAGCTCAATTTTCACCGGTTTCCAAAGGTCTGATTAACTTGAAACTTTGCAGACGTGTCATGGACCGATGACAATGCAATAATATGATTAACAGTGTCCCATTGCTTTAAAGGTGGGCGTAACCTCGACCCTAAATGGTTTAATGTATATATCTGCAAAACCGCTAAAGCTAACTCAACCAAATTTGCTGAGAAGAAGTCCCTTTAGCCCTTTTTCATACGCAGTGAAAATCAGATAATAACCACGCCCACTTCCCAAATATCAATTATGTTAAAATATACTATACTACTATACTATATATAGAAATAAGATGTCAGGGAAGAGCGTTATAGGAGAAGGTTTAAAAATTACTTTAAAGGGTGTTTTTTTAGTTTTTTTAAACTATAATTTATTACCATTTTAAGTATATACCGACAAATTTTTCATATGAGAGAAAACTAAAGGATCAACTTTGACAAAAAATTATTTTTAGTAACTTCAATTGCCTTTGTCTACCAGGTTGTACCAAGGTTTGTCCGTTTGTACGGATCCAAAATTTTACTCACGTTTCGGTCATACTTATAGACTGATCGATCAAAATCTAGTTCTTCTATACAAAACTTTTTTATTTTACACATTATCTTCACAAAAATTGGCATGAATTATTTTCCAAACCAACACTACTATATGTGACTAAATTTTTCAGATCAGACTAATATGGCATATAGCAGCTATACATACTAACAAAGATCAAAATCAAGATACTCTTTTTTTATTTATGCTATAAGAAATGTAACTGTGAAGGGTATTATAGCATCGCTGCTGCTAAAGTTAAGGTTTCCTTCTTCATTTATTGTTTTTTAATAACGAAAACCACCAATAAATTTTTTATTTTATTATTAGAGCATTTATGTGTATGCTGCTAAGGGTCAGTCATATATTTCACGGTAATTTTAAAATTTTTTAAGTTTTTTCTTTTTTTTTGGAACAAAGCTCGTATATTTGGTTTTACACACCAGCACTTACTCGCTTGTATGTCTTCTTCATGTATGTATGTGCATGCGTTGCTCCTTAAAATGTCCTTCCGCTGGTGTGGTGAATAACAAACAACGGTGAATATGAGGGAAATAAATTTTTATAGTAAAGTATAAAAGAATAACGCACAAAGGTTGGCGCAGCTGTCAGTTTTATGAGTGCGGCATACAAATATACAGACATACACACATACATATGCATTTTAAGTTGCTCATATGCATTACAGTTTTATCGTGTATTTTTGCTTATGAACATTCATAAATGCTTTGCATGCAGTGAGTCAGACTGGTAATGTTGTGTATGCATGTAAATACATATATATGTGTGGATGTATGTACGTATGTATGTATGTCTATTTGCGTTGTGCTTTCTATTATGCTCGGGATATAGCATATGAAACTGGCCCTAACATGAAAAGCATTTTATTTGCTTTAAATTTATTAGTGTAGTTTTTATGGCGCGCTGAATTGAGGGTAACACCCGCACAACAACAACAAGCACATAAATACGCTCGAATATATGAATATTATTGCACATATGTAGATATGTATTTATAGCCGGAACCTTTCATTGTGACCGCTGCAAAACAAGCAAATCGAAAACAATACGTGGCAACAATATGTCAAATGTTATTACACATTAAATTAGTCAAGCGTGGTACGACACGTCGTATGAGCAACCGCAACTCACGAGTTAGTGCAGGTACATGAAACTACTATGCCAAAATCGGGCAGAGAGTACGGGTGTGGTGGTAATTTTATAGTAATTTGTTACGTTCACATATAAACATAAAAATGTCCGTCTGACTGTACGCATTTATGTATGTATGTGTATGTGCAGCTGCTTAAAAATTTATGTAATTCATACCAAAAAAAATCGTAAGTGCTTTTTTACGCTTGCACAAATACTAATTGAAAACACTGCACACACAAACACATATACTATTACAGTTATTCCACAAACTCGCTCGCGTGTTAAGCGAGCTATATTTTGTGTGAAAATATAGAATTTTTTAATTATTTTGACAAGCGTTCGTGTGAGCTCATTTATATGCGAAAGATTACAAGCTTAGGCAAATAAAGCCAGCTAATGAAAGCTAGCTCATGTCAATTAAACACTGTGTTTTATACGATTTTCAGTGCATGAAAGTATTTTTAAAGCACTTAATGCCCAACTTCGTGGCATTTTTTTATACTGCAGAGACACTCCATCAATAATGAGCGAAATTCATATTAACAAGCGTGCTGAATAAATTATGAAGCATGAAAAAGCGAGTGAAATTAAACCACTTTTTGCGTAAATAAACAATTAAGAATTTTATATGTGTAAAGAATTCCTCCATGTTCTACAAGTAGGTAATTAACAAAAGGCAAAGTTAAGCGAAAAATTATCAATTAAAAATAGCATAATTATTTGAATAAAATTTATACTAAGTTCTCAGCACAAATGTTTCTATTTTTCAATGAAAAATATATTTAATTTTTCGTTAAAAAATATATTCCTAAATTTTCACTTAAACATATATCTAAATTTTCACTGAAAAATATATCTACTTAAAGGTTTCTCGAAAACTTGATTTGACTTTCTAATACACTTTATGTTTGCCGTAATATTTGGCAAAGTTTCAAGCAATACTAAATTCTTCTTTAGTTACTAACTCTATTCTAAAATTCTTACCTTAAAAGTATTCTACAAGCCAACAGAAAACTATAGGTAAACGAAAAATATATTTTTATCATTAAAATTACAGTCTGGGCTAAAGTTATAAACATATCTTTATATGTCGCCTATAAAAAATATGTAAATGATATCGAAAGATTTCTAAAATAACTCCTGAAATAAATCCAAATTTCATTGCGTTATTGTACCGTCGAAGTCCAAAATAATCACCACGAAATTTTTTATGGTTTTCAGAAGGCTGGTCTGATCTGATTGTTTTTTTTTTTGTTTTTAGATTGTAGTGATGCCTCCGATAATTATAAACGCTAAATTTTGTGAAGATATTTTCAAATAAATAAGTTTTCGGTATCGGTCATTTTCATGGCAGCTATATACAATACAATAGTGGTCCCTTATCGTCGTTTCCGACAAATGAGCGGCTTCCTTGGGAGAGAAGGACACATGCAAAATTTGAAACAGATATCTCAAAAACTTCGCGAACATACACACAGTCATGGTAAAATTAACTCAGCTTGTCACGCTGATCAGTTATATACGCATGGTATATACTTTATAAATTCTCCGAAGTTTCCTTTTGGGTGTTGCAAACATAGTGGCAAACTTAATATAGATTGTTCAGGGTATAGTAAAAAGGGCCCACAATATTTCCAGACGAGTTCCGTAAAATCTCGTAAAATAGCTTCGAATGTATGAACCACCAAACTCTTCTGAGAATTTTCATTTTTTGTTTAACTATTTTCGTAAAAAGATTACAAAATCTTAAAAATAATTTAAAAAATGTGTTGAGACCATTTGAACGACCAAGCGAATAGGTGATGTCGTTTTATGTACTCTACTACATATGTTTCGCTGAATAAAAATTTTTAGAGAATAGCAATCAACTGAAAAAATATGTTGAAGTAATACCCAAAATACAGTTGACAACTCCCGAACTAATTCATTTTAAACTACCTGAGTATTATACCGAACAATGACATTCAAGTCAAGAGTAGAACAGTTGGATAGTTTGCAGATAGAAACATTAAAACGGATTATGCAAAAGTGTAAGCTATAAGGATATTATTCCATTATGTATTTTTTTCCAAATACAAGCAGAACTAATATGTTTAGGATTTGTAATAATGTTCGAAGTTTTCGATGGAATTTTTGATTTTTAAAGAACAGTATTGGACCTGGTTTTCAGAAAATATTCTAAAGGAACTGTATATAATTCAAGAAATATATACTATTTGATTAAAAATCATATTGAAAAACAGTTATTATGTTCGCTTATCAATATTTCTTGTTGACGACTTTTTTATCGGGTAATAACTTTTGAGAAGAATAAATTTCATATAAAATTTTTGTGGGTTAACGCCTTTAACATAATTTAATACTCTAAAATATAGGACAAGACGCATGTGTATGTATTTGTAACAACAATAAAAATGTTGGTTTCTAAAGTGACCACAAAATAGTTGTCAGAAAGGACATGTGGTGAACAACACTCACCGAGACACACACACCAACAACAAATAAATGTTAATGTGTGAGTATGACAAGGCGACTAAATTGTACAGTGTTGTTTATATGTATGTATGTACGCATGAGTGTGCAACAAAAAGTTAGTACTACGATTTGAACCAATTTCGCTTTAGTTTTCTACCAACTACAGTTATTATTATTATTGTTATTGTTATTGTTATTACTAGTGTACGGTTATGAAATACTCACTTCTCCTTCAGGCAACTGCGAAAGTCCTGCTGTGATTCGGATTCCTCCGGCATTTGTTGTTGCTGTTGTAGAAGCAGTGATTTCTGTTGTTGCAACAGCTGTTGTTGAAACAACTCATGTTGCTGTTGTTGCAATTGTTGCTGTTGCTGTTGCTGACAATAGCTTTGCAACTGTTGCTGTTGCGTTGGCGATATAGTTGGCTGTTGCAATTGTTGTTGGCTATGTTGACTCGACAGCTGTTTCTGATATGGGTGTATGCTGTTGTGATTGATGTGGCATAATTTATTGCAATTGTTGTCCAGTCCATTATAATGATTGCCATTGTAGCGTTGCTGTTGTTGTTGTTGTGGCTGCTGTTGCTGTTCTCTTGTTGCGGGCAAATGTGTTGCCTGCAATTGGTTGGCGGATTGTTGTTGCTGCTGTTGTTGTTGTTGTAGTTGCGCAATATTCGTCTCGGACGTTTGATTGATATGGAAACCGAGCGGCTGCTGCTGCTGCTGCTGCTGCTGCGACTGTGCCTGCTGGGACGGACTATTCTTGCCAGAACCAGGTGAAATTTTACCGGCTAAAGCATCGAGCGAACTTAACATTATGTTAACGCTTTGCTGCGATTCTCAATTTTTGTGTTTTGCGTCTGTCGTAACGGCAGGCGACGCTTATACGTGTAGCCTCCAACGGACAATGTGACGTTTGCGTTGGATAGCTGTTGCTAGTATTTCTGCTTTCACTTTTGTATTTATTGCACGTTGGCCGATAGCTCATACAACAACAAAATGTTAACGCAAATCAAATCGAGCAGTCGAAATTTGCTCAAAAGCGTAGCGCCCAAAGCTTTTAAAGGCTTAATAAGCTGCTTAAAATGTATACTAGCACGAGTCTTAAACTCACTACTATCCACTCTCGACAAGTTTTACTTTCAGTTTTTCTTAATAACGGTTTTCCGTTGTCCTTTGTGTGCGCACAACTTCTTTGAAGTTCGTTTATTTGTAAAATTTTCAGAAATTCGCTCGCGTTTGCTTTTGCCTGAAGGAAAAGTATATAAATTTTGAAAGTTCGATATTAGTATGAGTGACACTCAAAATGTATGTGCGTATGTAGTTAAAACGAGAATGAATAGATTACATAATGCATTGTGTAGACGAATGGTAAGTATTTCCAATATGAAGTAAATTTTATGTTGATATGGCTGAACAGTCTATTGCAGATAAAATAGTGATAATATATTTTACAGTTATGATCGTACTTTAAGGTGAGTTAAAACAGTTTAGGAGACTTTGCAACTTTTTATCGGGACCATCTGCATTTTTCACCCGATAGTTTTTTTATCAAACTATGATTCCACGGAGTGCATTGCGACAGAAAATGGACATAGAATAATAATACATGCAATAATAATCAATTGTACGCCATTGGTGTCAAAATTATTTCATTATTGTCTACATTTTGTCATTGTTGTCAAAATAATGTCATGATTGTCAATATTATATTGTCAATATTTTACCATATATATTGTCAATATAAACTTATAATCATTATTCTCAAGATTATGTCATATGTATCTAAATTATGACATCTGTGTCAATCTTATATCACTAGTGCCAAAATTATGTCATTATTTTCAAAATTGTCTCTTCATTGTCAAACTTATGTCATTATTTTATTTTCGTTGTCAAAATTATATTATTGTTGTTAATATTATATCATTACTATTATTCTCAAAATTGTGCTACATTTTTTGAAATTATGACATTTCCGTCAAACTTATGTCATTAGTGTCAAAACTGTCATTATAATTATCCTCGAAACTGACTTATTTGTAGAAAACTTATATCATTATTGTCAAAATAATGGCATTAGTGACAAAATTATATCATCATTGTCAAAATATGTCATAATTATCAAAATTATGTCATTATTGTCAAAATTATGTCATTATTGTCAAAATTAAACCTCTTAGTGTCCTATATTCCCCCTAAGATGTTTGTGTTTGGCTGTTTTTTTTTAATTATATGTGGTTCGCACAATGTCAATTTTAATGACATTAAACGTCTAAAAGATATTCCTTTAATTTTGTAGCATTTGTGTATATAAACTATCTAAGAGCCAAATTGAAAACCTCGTCAATAAAACCCACAACTGTTATTGAGATTGACAACAACCAGTCATAACAGAAATTTTCTGAAGCAGTTCATGTTGTCATAAATTTTGACATAATGAAAACCACTCATTAGTTCATAAACCACTTAGGTATGTATATTATAGATTTTTGGTTTGAATATTTCAATTTATTTGAACAATAAAACTTTCGAACTTAGTTCTAGGCATTGCACATACTTTTGAATATACATTTCCAAAGAATTTATAAGAGACTCTAACAACTGTAAGTGGAACGTAAATGTATATTCATTAAATATTACAAGCTTTACACCACTTATCGGTTAAATTTATGCTGTAGATATTTTATTTGATGTAAAACTGGATATGAGATCACAATATAAATTGAGAAGAAGCATTAAATGAAGACTTATGTAAAAGCTTCGGTGAAATTATTACTATAACTCCGGTTCCAGTTTGTACAAAGCAACTAAATTATTTCGGTATACTTTGTAATTGTCAGAAGCTTCCAAAAATTTCACAAATTACGGTTCAACCCCTGTAATTACAATAAGCTTTCTTCATAAATTGTGGTATATATGACTATTTTATTTCTTTATTCTTAGTTCAACATTACCATACTTGTCAAGAGGTTATCATTATTGGAAAGCTAGTTTTTCTAGCTTCTCTCCTAACCTCAACTAGTTTAAAGAAGCTTCGGTCACGAATTGAACGTCGCGGCTCAAGTGTGTTTCAACTCAATAATGTAGATGAAAAAATTATGAAACATGCCATTTGAGGGTTTCATTTAAATAATAAAAAAAAAAGTTTCGAAATTGTTTGATTTTTTCATTTTGATTAAATGATGAGTTCACCAACTGACACACTAATATTTGTTAATAAGATATTTTTAGAAATTTCATTAATTTTGACAAAATATTGGAAAAAAATATATTTTGACATTTAGGCTGCTGAACTACACAATTCACCTGTTACTGCAACATGTTGCAAGCGTATTAAAATTGATTTGGAATACTTCTCCAAAGAAGTTTGTTGGAATTGCTGTTGACTTGCAAAACTAAATTATATTTAACTGTTTTTTCTTCCTTAGTCCTTCCAACACACAATCTTCTTTTCGCAAATTTAAAAATATTTGTTTACATGCAACACTTGTGCTGCTTGCACTTAAGTGCATCTACGCTTGTCGTATTTGCATATGTTTATGTGCTTAATAACTTAGGTCAGCCACATTTCACTTAAACTGCCGAATGTTGCACATGTGATCGCACACACACACACACATTAGTGTGATAGGCATACATACGCTCATGTGTAAATATATTTCATTATTATAAGCATATGCATTGCTTATGCATGCGGCAAGTGGAATGAAATCTTCAAACCCATATTTTACAGAAAGGAAATATGTAAGCAAACACTCACACACATATATACTTGTATATGTTTGCGTACTTGTGTATAGAGCTTTCGCCTAACTTGCGTTTGCCGAAGGATGCTTCGCTGCTCGCTTTTACTTCACAAAAACACAAAACAAATTTAAATACCTAAGTTTATAAAAAAACAAGGTGTACATAGTGACACACAAAGCAGACCCCAACAATAAATATGAATAAAGGCACAGATATATATGTGCATTGATATATGAGTAAATATGTATAGGTTGTGTGCGTGTTCGCTGAAGTGCACCTGAGTGTAGTTACGAGTCGAAAATTTGTTTTCTCTAAGCAAACTTCGAATTTTAGTAAACACGTAGTGAAGTACAAGTTCCGTGCGCCTCAAGTTGTGTTGCAGCTTTTGCTATCTAGCACTCTCATGTTCTCTTTTGTGTAATATTTCGTTGGTTGAAATAATAAAACAGTAATATATATGTATGTACCCTTGTGGGATATATACATACAAATACCAGGGATGTGGGTCGCGATATTTTTTTCAAATTTTACGGAATTTAGTTTTTTATCTTTCTTCCGAAGTTTTTTTGGTATAAAAAACACTCACTTAGCGATCCGAAAATATTTACTTTCCTCTTCTGTTTTTCACATGTTAAAAATTTTAACCTCTAGATGCTTTTATAGTGCAAAAATTAATGTTTAGAATTCAGAAATGTAAAAATTGTAGGAAAGAGTATTTTAATGAAGAAAAAATGTTAACATCGTTACGTTCCCCTCCCGTCATCATTAAGTTGATGTGGTAGGAATAGGTTAAGAGTACTTCCTCTTTGCGCTGGTCGGCTCTGAACGCATTGCCCATTAAAGGGGGCGTGCGTCAACCCCCGCCTTGAGCTCTTCACAGAGATAACGAATGTGTGGCGGGTGGTCAGAACCGGCCTTTAAATCGAATCACTGCCTGGGGCGACGGAATCGTGCTCCACGAAAGGCAGCTAAAAACTGATCAATTTGAATTGCGGAGGAGGCAAGTCAATCAACAGAAGCCTGCCGGCTGCGAGGTCAGCACCAGATCTGCTAGGTTCATGGTGGGTTCGGGGACCACAGGCAACGTTAAAATCCCCAGTTGTAATCACGACAGCAAGAAAGTATTGCTACGGTGACTGGCAGACTGTTCAGAAATCATGGCAAGATGCCAGCACACTTGAGTAGGCTAGAAGGGTGCGAATCAGCGGGCTTGAGTGGGTCCTAACTTAAAGTCGCATAAGGGGGGATCCATTTTCAGCAAGAAGCCTCGCAAGGGAGCTGCACCAACATTAGCAAAGTCGCTAAACGGCCTAAATCAATAGAACTTACGGTTTGTGATCGCCGTAGGGAGAATAGGGCCATCTCCCACGAGTGAAAGCGGGCCGCAGCGGCTATATACGCAGTTGTCATGAAGGTGGCCAAAGAAACACAGGGCCACCTTGTAGGTGTATGAGTGCGGGTTATCACTATGGTATACACAAGCTGGTCAGGTGGCCTCTTTACAAGGAAGCGGTTCCAGGGTTGGAGAAGTCTGGAAGGAAGCTAAATAAGAGGCTTTGGGTAAAGACCACTAAAACATATAGCTGCACTAAAAACTGAACGATCGGAAACAAGTTCTCCTATGAAAAAACTTTTTTATTCGACGATATATATATATTCTTCACAAAATTTGCTATGCATAATTATCCAAAAAAACAGTATAACATCCGAAGAAATTACTTAGATCGAATCACTACAGCATATAGCTGACATACAAACTAATCGATCAATACTAAGTCCTTGTATGAAAAACGTTTTTTATTTGACCAAATATCTTCACAAAATTTAGCATGGATTATTGTCTAAAGCTACGGTACAGTCTTCGAAAAAATTGCATAGATCGAATTGCTATAGCCAAGAGCTGTTTGGAGCTTTTTAATTTACGAAAGGTGTTTTTGCTGCGTTACAGCCAAAATTAACGTTTTTTCTTGTTGTAATTTAGCTCAACACAGATATTTACCCTTACGCACATTCGTTCGTCTGCATATACTGTTAGCTGTACATTAACTATCCAAGCTAGGACCTCTAAGTAGTAGCTATGAGCGAAACATATTCTCCGAAAATCACTTAATTTAATTGACTTAATTGGGCAATAACTGTTCTTTAAGATATTTTTATATTTTTGATATATCTTCATACTTCTACAAATCACTATCACTTACTTTTTATATACATATCTTGCATAGTAAAAAAATATATTGAAAATTATGCAGAATAATTATCAACAAAAGTTTGCGTTTTCTTTTAGACCAAAATCAACTCTCATTATGTATACACACATATATATATATATATATACATATATAAACATCTGCAAATACATGTTAAATAGAAATTTTTCAACCACATTTTAAGCACGTGATTTATGTGTGTATATATTTGCGCAAAGACTTAATTGTAAGGACACTTTAAAGCGGCGATTCAACAATCAAACTCAAAAGCATGCGTGCCATACATGTGATATGCTCGAGTGTGTCTTCTGCTGTTTCTTCTTCTTCTTCTCTGTGCACATATTAAATGTGAGAGCATAGTGACAAATGCACACAAACATGCACACATACATATATATGCATATACATGTGTCTGTATGCGTTTTTACAACTTCACTTTAGTGCATGTCTAGTGCATGACCAAAAACCAACACCGGAAGTGAGTACGATGGCTCTTGAAGAATATTAGAAATTGTAAAAGCTTGACACACAAAAGCAACAAAACCGAATGCAAACATAGGCAGCCAGATAAATGTACAGATGTAGGCGCATATAAGATGAAAGTACCGGTAACCAGTGAGCAAAATAAACGAAGAAAGTGGTTGAGATTTTACTGTAATTTTATATGTAAAATGAGGTAAGGGGACATTTTTATGAGTAAAAAAAAACAGGTTTCTCTGAAGATCACAGCGAGACCCTCTAAAGTAATATACATCTATACACAACTAAACGAACAGCGTGAAGAGTTGAGTTGACTTAGCCATAAACGTCTGTCTGAACGTCGGTGTATACAAACTCCTTCGTCAGTTTTTGAGATATCACTCTGAAATTTTGCACACATCCTTTTCTCTCCAAGGAACTGCTCGTTTGTCAGAAGCACCGATATTGGATCACTATGGGATATAGCTGCCATACAACATGACTAATCAAAATAAAGTCCATGTATGGAAAACTTTTTTATTTGACCAGATATCTTTATGAAATTTCGCACAGATTATATACCAAAATCTGAGCTGAAATCTCCGTAAAAATTGTTCAGATCGGACTACTATAGCATATAGCTGCCATATAAACTGACCAATGCAAATGAAATTCTTGTATGAACGACTTTTTTATTTGACAAGATATCTCCACGAAATTTGGCATAACTTATTGTACAAAGCAACGGTATAATATCTTAAAAACTGTTCTAGATCGAACCACTACAGCATATAGCTGTCATACAAACTGTCCTAAAAATCAAGAAAAATACCCTTTTTTTATCCCCTTTTAGGCTGTAATTAAGCCACCTGTGAAGGATAGTGCAGCCGAATTTAAAGGTTTCTCTTGTTTATATCTTAAAAGTGGTCAACTTTATATATCCGGCGACTTCAGAAAATAATGATTTTTACATATATCCGGCTATAAGCCTCTAAACAGAGTTGTACCGCCTTTTACAACTCCACAGCAAATATTGTGAGAAAACTCTCTTGCATTTCAAATATTTTTTCGTCAACTCACTTTTGGTTTACTGGCTTGAACTGCACCATTAAGCCGTATACCCATAGCCATGCATTGATGGGGTAGCAGAAAAAGTTGCGTATACGCCTCAGGGAGTGTAAATGCATGACGACAAAAGGTGGTAAGCAAAGAAACGGATTGCAGCAGCGCTCCACAAAGTATTAATGTACAAAGTTGCCAGGTTAGTTACATACATATATGCGGAAATGTTGCATTGCTACTGCGCCGCTACAATGTCTATAGCTGCTGAGTAGTTGTGTAGGAAATGGTGAAGCAGCAGTGAGGCAATTGCAGCATGCAATGTTACAGCCACCAACAACGGTCACTTGTGCGGTTTGTTTACCACTTGAAATGTTCAAGATAATTGCAAAAATGAAAAGGGATACATTGACATAGACTTAAGCGGCAAGCAAGCATACTTAACTGCATAGAAATATACATAACAATATGATATATATAAATATATAATACATACAAGCAAGTGCTAATGCAAAACCGTGTACAAACAGGGAAATACCAACCAAGATAAGAATAATAGGTAGTTGGTATGCAAGAAATTTAATTTTAAATGCCGAAAATTACTTGCCACACTCGCTGGCAATTGTAACAAAATTGCGAGTTCACACAAAAATATGAAGTATGCAGACAATGCCACCGAAAATATGCCATACGTTTCGGCAGAAGTTAGAAATGAGCTTTAGCCGTTATTCACACTCGCCAACGCACTTCAAACGGAAAATTAAAAACCGCTTTCAGCCGGCGTAAGTTGCGCCAGTGCGCTGTTGCAAGCAGTTAAAGAAATATGCGCAAAAAGAGACGCAAGAAATGGCAAGCAAAAATGCAGCAAAAATATTTCACTTCAACCGAGGGGATAGACTCCACTCACACACAAACTTCGGAAACGAGCGTTAGCGTTGGCCAAAGTGATAGCGGTGGAGATTAGTGCAATGCAATGTGATTTTGCCGCTGCCATTGCACAGCAACTTTCTTTAAAGCGGATTTTCTTGCATTCACCAAATGACGCCGCATTTCGGAGCGCATTTCAAGCTGCAAGTGTTGGCCTTAAGTTCGAGCTTAGTTTGCAGCCGCGAGAAATGGATGATTGCGGTTAATGCTGGGCAGCAAAAAAGAATTCGACTTAAATTGCAAGTCAACAATGTGTCGGGGCAAATAGTGAGAGAACTAGTGAGAGAAGCACCTATATATAGTACACTAGAAAAAAAGCTTTTGTTATTTTGTAGCATAACACAGATCGTAAATATGTCAGAGACAGCGAAGCTGAAAATTTTGCGAGCTGGCAATGCTAGAAATATAACTGGTTAGGAATAAGTTAATTATGAATAAAATCGCTCTAAACTCTTAGTTTGCTAATAAGTTAAAGTGTGAATGGAAAAGTCTATTATAAAGTATACCCAATTAAAAAAAAGTTTTAGGTTACCTAGCGCTTGAGATTCATAGTTTTTTTAATTGAGACTAAAAAAAGTAAAAAGTTTAACAAAACAATTATTTCACTTACTAAATTGCGCACATTTAATGAGGCTAACAAATACATATACCAACCTAAAAACATTAAACCAGTAGCAAAAGAACACTCAATTCGGTTAAAATTTCCCCTGAAGTTACCGTAAGAACTGTCATTTTTCATATGCTTTGTTCATTGTTAGTGATTTGGAGGGATTTTGTTATATTCCTTTGAGAAATCTCAACAATTTCTTTTGACAAGTTGAAAAACTATATTTAAAGCCACTTATTACTTAAGCAACCTTATTTCACTCGAATAAATTGCTTAGGTTTTGTTGCTGCTTCTCATAGATTTTCCTATTCATAGGTTAAGTAAGCCTCTCTTGGAATGACTTATAAAATAAAATCAAAGATAGGACTTACTTTCTACATCTTTTATCAATGATTATTTTCATTCAAACGAACTCCATGTACTGAATGAATTCATCCAGAAATATTAGAAATAACCGGAACTGGTAAAAAAAAGGCTGATTTTAGTACCGAATCGCATTATGCTAATCGAAATATTCTCAATTACTTTATAGCGTTCTCCTTCAGTAATATAAGAATGCCTAAAAGTGTAACGAACCATATCTGATCCTGATCGGTCGGATAGTTTGTGAGATATGAAAATTTCCTTCTTAAAGAGGGTGACGGTATACCTTCTATAACTCACTGATCGATATCATTATAGTCAAATATTTTTGCCGAATTTATTCTATTGACAGCTATGTCTCCAAGTAGTTTTGAATATTATTTTTGCTTTTGGAGGTTGGCGTAGTTATAATCAGACTCCGAGTAATATGTTTCCGCCAAGTGTTATTAATATGGATATATTAGTTTGTGTACATTTAACATAAAAGTGGAGGGGTTCCTGACCACTTTTCAGAGATTTAGGACTTTACATGGAGACTGGGAATATAAAAATAGTTTCTAAGCTTTTCTTCAAATTTTCTAAGAGTATCAAGAAAGTCATGTATCAAATTTTATCGAGATATATGAAATTATTTCAAATATGAGAGTGACACAGCAAAACACTTTAACTTCGATTACCCCGAAGCTGTTAATAACCTTCCAAGGTGCTTATCTTATAGCACAAAAGGTAAAAAAGTATCTTTATCTAAATTTTGGATACAGAGTTGTATGGCTATATGCGATAGTTGTCCAACATCACCGGTTCCGAAAAATGAGCAATTTCTGGAAGACAAAAGGACATAAACAAAATTTCAGATCGATATCTCGAAAACTGAGGGACTAGTTGGCATATATACAAACGGACAAAGAGACGGACATGGCTAAATTGACTCAGTTCGTCTCCAACATTTTGTTCTTGGTGTTAGAAACTTCGTGGCTTACCGAATATGCCCTGTTCAGGGTATACCATAGTACTATATGGTTAAATAATAAGTATGTTCTTAATGAACTTATTTGATCAAATTTAATATAACTTCTAATTTTCTTTTGAAAATAAGTACAAAAAACTTAAAAAAATATAAAAAACCAAACGCCTCTAACCATTTTACTATCATTCACATGGACAACAGCAAAGATAAAATAAAATATGTTTGTACCCCCGAACTTTTGGTGGCATCTTTCTAACCGTAATACAACTTTCAAGTCTAACTTTTTAAAATTTCAAAAATATTTGCAACGTTAATGACGTTCACCACTCCAAAGACCAAAACATAATGTTGAAAATTGCTTTGGTTGGAGAGAAAACATTGATTTAATTTAACCTTGGACAAAAAGTTTATCAACTTTCAGTTCGGCTAACAAATGTCGATGCAATCAAAAGAGAAAAGTGAAAATGCGAAACGTAAAATAAAAGGGGCGAAATGCGAAAAGAAAAAATTAAAATCAGATAACACGACCCACACCAATTTTAAACAAGTAAATAAAAACCCAAACCCAACAGACGAGAAGACAACAACAAGAAGGTCGCTAACACCAATGACCAGGCAACAATAAAAAAGGCGGCCAACAAACAGGGGTAAACACAAATTCAAATGCACAGCTATAAAAAAACTTGCGTTTGTACAGGAAGAATTACGTTTGTGCGCACATACATACAATAATACACACATACAATAAAAATGTTTGCCGCACGTTTGTTTGGGACCAGGCTCTAAAATAAAATGATGAAAATGAATTTTGGAAGGAAAAAGAACGGTGCATCAGCCAAATGAAACTGGAAATAAAAGCGTTGAAAAGGAAAGAAATTGTACAAAATAAACAAACGGTACTTTTTTACGACTGTCAACACGCGATGTGCGCTCATTTGTTGTACGTTTGCTTCCGTGCCGTGTAAACGCGCTGGTATTTCCCTCTATCAATGCACACTTTTCACACACAAACACACCTTTAAACACAATCATACGCTGTCAGTGTTATCCTTGTTATACCTTTTCCACACAGCTAGCGCCTGGCTTTCGCTTAGTTGGTATTAATTTGGCAGTGTGTAACAAATGAAAAGTAAAATTAGGCTTCGATTGAATTCGAGATAAGCGCATAAAAGTTCGGAATTGTTTCCCAAGAAACTGATTAAGGCAGTGTTTCCCCAGCGGAACGTTCCAACCCAAGTTTCTGTATGTAAAACCCCCTTAAATAATAATAAGTGCAAAAGTATGTGGAAAGTAATTTAAAAATGCTCCCCTAACTAGCTGGAAAAGCAGTTACAGTTAACCGTTATCTTAGCTATAAATCTTAGTTGCCGCTTCTCACTGTTGGCACATTTCAATATGCCACACGCTTTATGAAACTGTAATAGGCGATGTAATAAGCTAAGTCGGAACAAATGTTCAAACACAAAATACACTTTGGCAATTCAATTAGTTTTGGGAAACTAATGGCGCTTTTGTAAAATACAATATTAGAGTTGATGTCCTTAAGAGGTGTGCATGGTATGTATTTGATTTTGTTGTGAGATTTTGTTTTAAAGGAATAAATTTTGCGGTATGCTAGAGTGACGCAACTGTCAAAGAATTGTTTATAAAATAATTCGAAAGCCCTTAACCTATACCAGAATAATTTTGGTATCATTAGTTAGTTGTAAAGAACAACTTTAACATTTCGCCAACCATCTCATTATTTTCCAGATAAATTCTCAGCGCACTTCAAATTCGAGTAAAACAATGTTCATATAACTCTAAAAAAGCAATTGGTAAAAAGCACAAAAAATTACAAACTATGAGCTGGGCATTACTTGCCTTTACGAGGAATTTCCTAACTCGGCAACAATTCTACGAATTTAAATGAATTTCGGTGCATAATATTTCACTCTAAATCTTATTTTACAGTTTCAAAATCAGTTAGCTTAGAATACAATCACGGCTACTTCCCATACGACACCACTTGAAATTTCATCAGGTTCTCTCAGTTTATATTAAGCTAAGTTAGAACTACTATATGCAATCCTCTGAGAAGCCATCCTGTATCCAATCTTATAAGTCGAAAAGCGCTTTAAGGCCAATAGAAATATGCTTACTCCCGCCAGCTCAGTGGGATATCTGAAAGTGTAACCACCCAAGTGTTTAAGCTTTGATCTCGCAAAGAGTTTTGATCTTGATACAGCTCCATTCCTTACAACTTTTACAGATGTCATCCGGTAAGAATCTTAAGCTTCTGCGTCCACACTGCAGATAGAGTAATGACAAAAAAATCTTGCGACAGCGCAAGAACTGATGGCACCTCAGCGCTGGCCAAGCTTGATAGCTTGCTTACCCGTACGACGATCGTACGATTGTTAAGCTCGAGGCGGTACTAGCCCTGTTATCTAAGTGAATAGTCACTCTTATGAAGGAGGCTGAAGACTACCTTAATGGAAGCAACTTCAGCTCGAAAAACGCTGTATAATATTTAAATCGAACAGCAATGAAAACAACGTAACAAATCTTAACACAAAAGTAATTTAAAAATTATGCTAATATCGATTGAAAACTTTTACGTAAATCAGCGCGGACAACCTAAACCAGATTTGTACGAAAAAGTAATAACAAACACAAAGGTATTTTTGAGAAGGGTTCAACTACCACCAAAAAGTTAAAATGTTAAGGCAAAACTTTTATTTTATTTCCTTTTCAAATGCCTTAGAAACGTGACCAATAGCCTGGGTCGAGGCTTATATTTCATACACGTGCACATTTGTGAGTCCAAACCTAATACAAATGCAAACAAAACACAAAGCTGGATAACTTTTTTCACTCTATATGCATTTATATTAAATTCCTTATATAAAAAGAGTAAATTGAAGATGGAAAATGTAGGTGAGAAGCGAATGTTCCCCGTATTTGTTATAAACTTCGAACTCCATGTGATGTACAAGTATATATAAATATTAGTCATATTTTATAATTAAAATGTTGGCGCGCCAGTATAAATTTGTTAGTTTACTTAGTAAATCAAGGGATTATGAACTTATTAAATAATTTAACTTTAATGCCAATATTATAACATTAACTTTAATTTATGTGGCCACTCTTCCCCAAAGTAAATATTATAATTGGAAAGGCAATTTTTGTTAAAAAATTTAATTTAAATTTAAATAAATCATAAGAAAAATTTTTTAAAGTGGAATAGAACTTGTTAAAAAGATGGCAACTCTTTTTCTTTACTGTCTTATTTATAATATTGCCTTAATAATATTTATTTATTTATACTATAATACTATAGCAAATAAAGAGATTATGAATGAAGTCTGAGAAATAGATTATTATTTTTATTTTACAAAAAATTTATCAATGAATAGTTTTGAAATTATTTGTGGATACATAAACGTCTTTTCAAATAGCTTTACTTTAATGCCAATATTATACCACTTAATTTATATTTGGTGGCAACCCTTCTACAAACTATTTTTAAATATCGTTTGAATACGTTTATTTTGTGTTCATACCAAAATTTTTTTTTGTAAATGGATTAAAACTTTTTAAAAAGGTGGCAACCCATTTTTATATATTATGTATAATATTGTCTATAATTTATTTATTTATATTATAATTCTACAATGAACACAAAAAATAATAATTTAAAAAATTTTCAACAAGTGGCAACATCGTAATCCCTCTAAAAATGTTCTACTTTTTTAAACATCTTCAGTTTAATGTCCGTATTGTAATTTTTCTTTTCTAATCAATTGCTTAATTATTTAAAATGTATAAGCAACTTACATTTAATCATTAAATGGAACTATTCAAGGATATTATTAAAAGTTAAGAATATATATGGTTAAGCAACTTTTATCAAATTAGAAAATTATGTAGAACTAATAGCGTTCTGGCAACATTATTTTCGATCAGCTTGAACTAGAATTATCTTTTATAAAATGTTTGCAAAAGTGATGAACATAGCTCGATATAATCTTAGATTAATTAAAAAAATGTTGACATTTAGACCTACATATTTGTAGAAAAAGATAAAATACGTAATTTCAATTAAGCGCTCAAATGAGTACAAATGTCAATTGATTTTAAATTAACAAAAGCCGCTCCTAACCATGTACATGAAAAAGTTTACCTCCACAGTTCATTAGGGCATTGATGATATATTGATGTTTACTGATTCGCTGTCATCTGTCATGGCAACTGACAAACTTTATTAAATCAGTAACAAGAATGTGAAATTAATTTATGCTTCCAAATAAATAGAAATTAAGTATTCTGTCAGGCTGAAATGTTCAATGTCAGTTATGTGCAGTTGATTTTTTAAGGATCTTTTATTCAAAAACAAAAGTATTGAGTACAAATGACGTTAAAAACAAAAAATGTGTTCCAAACAAATGTGAATGCATTTGTAATTTTTCCAGGTAGTAAGTCGGGTTTGTATTTTAAAAAGATTCTAATTTAAATGCTAATTGATCTCAATTTTTCAATTTCTAACTGCTTGGCAATTAACGAAAATTTCATCAAATTAATCACTAACTGATCTCAATTTATCGCACAACGAAGCAATTAACTAAGCAGTTTTTAATAACCGCAATAACAAAAAATTTATTTAAAAATACCCTTGGAGCTGACGAAATGTATGTAAAAGTTTGAGAGCGAAATGTCTTTACTGATGCCTCCTTGAGTTTTGAGTAATTGCCAAGTCCATTTTATTGATCTCAAAAGTGCGGCATACAAACAAAGCTCACTTCACAGTTAAGTTGTAAATCTCTTTTGTATAGCGATTTTTTCTAACAAAATCAAAAGCTAGGCTTAGACAGCTATTACTTACTAGTTGTTGGGGCTAAATTGTTTTAGCACCAAATACTAGTAGTTTCATGTAAATTAAAAATTTTAATTGTTTCACCAAATTTGCCGAACGAATGTTTTCTTTTGACGTGTGGTTTTCGATGAGGATGAGATGTCACTGGTTTCATACTCCGTTTGGGTTGCCATTTCACAACATTTGCAAATCGTGAAAATTTATTTCCAAAATAGTGGTTTGGTTCGCGCAACGCATCACCAAAAAAAATGTGTGCGCCGGTGAAGCTCACTTTTATTTGAATGGCTACGTTAATAAAAAAAATTGTCTGATTTGGTTTGGTAAGCTCTATGAGCAGAAGGAAGCAGTGGTCCATATTTCTTCAAAAATGAATACGGCCATAGTGGTACAGTCAATGAGGAATGCTATAGAGCCATGATTAATGACATTTGCGTGCTTAAATTGGATGATGTTGATGGGGACGACCTTAAGTTTCAACTAGACGGCGCTACATGCCTTACAGTCAACGAAACAATTAATTTATTGAAAGAAACTTGTGGCTAGTGCATTATCTCGCGTCGTGAGCCTGCGATGTGGCCTGCAAGATCGTGCGATTGAACACCGCTGGATTATTAGTTTTTGGGTTATGTGAAGTCGCTTGTTGATTAAAGCCTTGAAAGAGAATACTCAGCGCGTTAAGCCTGACATACGGCTCCAATTGCTGCAAAAAGTGGTCAAAATTGAGCTTTTCTGCTGGAATTCGCTCGAGCCAGCCGCAGCGGTCACTTGCCGAAGATCCTTTTTAAAAACATAATGGTAAACCCTTATCTTTATTATCAAGCTAAATTCTTGGCCATAACATTAAATTATGTGCGTTTTGCTTCATCTTTAAAACCACAATATAGTAAGAATATTTAAATTAAGCCAATTTATTGTGTACTTCAATGTTTGACATATTTTTTGCTGCCATAAACTAATCGATTAAGCCATTACCAGCATGACATGGTGCATTGAATTTTAATGATATATGCATTGCATACTTTTATATACCATAATTTGCTCAAATAAATTCTTCTCATTCAGCAAGTTTTGAACATATCTTCAATATAAGAGTTATTAAGAAGGAAGCGAGAAGAAGTATTTATTGAACATTTGATAGAAGAACAACGGCAAAATTACTATTTTCTCAAAGAGAGGAACACCAACTGCTATGCAGCTACTATATTAAGTAAAATACTTTGCTTATGAAGCTATTGTATTTAAAGGAAAATATTTGAAAAATTAAATCTTTTTAGGGGTTTAAGTAACTTTAAATGCAATTTATTCTCTTTAAAAATCAATTTTAGTACGAATCAAAATCCTACGATGATTATGAGATTTCCACGGAACTAGATTTCGATGACATTTGTTGGCCAAAATTATGGCAAGAAATAATATAAAAACAAAAAAAATTAAATTATACAAAAATTATGAGTTTTACTCTCCTCTTATAATCTAGCAGCTCACAAAACAAGAACTAACTCCCACCTTTTAAGTTTTGTAACTAATTTTATGGATAATGATGGCTCTACTTCTGAATAGGAGATAAACTCACCACTTTAGCTGTAATCTACCATAAGTCACCTCCAAATGAGTAATGAATTTTTATGCGATTCTTGCTGGTAATAGTCACTAATTCCTAAGACCATAAATTTACGTTATGCTGTAGATTCTCTTCAACCCACTAACTATGCTTTGAATTAACCGCGAAAACTATAAAACTCACCACACGTACACACATTCCATCACTAACTCCTCAGCAATCTGCTATACATCTTAGAAGAAAATTGCGTGCTAGAATGACATTAAAAAGTTCCAAATTCCCGTTGCACTGCTTTTTTTAATTTGCCAGAAAACACAGTAATTCATAAAAGTCAACTGCTAGTTTTGTCATTGTTTTAATAGCCGCGTGCTCAAGTTGTTATTTCCCCACACACCATTAAGGAGCTAACCAACTAACTCACCCACCGTGCTCGTAGCCGCGTATTTATGGCTTCATGACTGAAATGACATGCGCTGTCAAGTGAAATGCCAGTTGGAATATCATCAAACCATCATTTGTTAATTAATAGCACATTTAGTTTTATTTCATTGCTCATTTACTCTTCGCTTTACAACATATTTCAGCCAATATTCACCCAACAGCCGTGAGAAGGGAGACCGAAAACTGTTTCTTGTTTTGTTTTTTTTTTGTTTTTGTTTTTTTATTTTGTTTTTTTTTCTGTTGCTCAGAACGCTTAGTCGTGCTACAAATCAGTCTAGTCGTTTAGTTGTTGTTGTGGTTGGTTGTTAGTGCTTGGTTGCGTTAAATCAATTTTCATTGCATGTCAGCGACTTTTATTTGCGTTTTTGTGTGTAGTTTTATTTGTTTCTAATGATTTTAGTGACTTCTCTCTCCACAAAGGTTTCTTGTTAGTTTGTTTTGGTGTATGTTGTAGCGTTATGCGGAGTATTGCATGTCATCCATTTCGATTTTGTTATGCCATCAAGCGAAGTCAATTAGTTGGCACGCAAAAGAAACAAGTTTATATTCGTGTATATCTATATATTTATGCTTAGTTATATATTAAAATATTCACCAAATAGTGGCATTTATAAATGTGTTGTGTTACGAAGCTACGCACACACTAACATATACATATATATTCATAATCACATACAAATATATTACCCAAATAGGCGAACTAAAATGTTACTCATACGCAGCGTAGCCTGTCCGGAACAAATAGCAATGAATATTAATTTTTAATGTTTTGTGTAAACTAATTTTTGGTAATTTAATTGTTTAGTGGTGAAACTGCTAAATGAAAATTTAATTTTGAAGCTATATATCGTGGTATATATGGTTTATATTCAGGACTAAATTATGGTAGTTATAATATTCTTTAAAATATAAAAGTTTTTAGGTTTTTATTTTATCTTGTACAAAAAAATTTCTTATGTCCCAAACACATTGTATTTTTCTTTTTTAATACAATATATTAAGAAGGAAACCTTATTTTGCCTCCAAAACGAACAAAGCCAAATGTTCAATTAAAAATATCTCAAAATATCAAATTTCTTTAAAAAAGCGGAAAGCTTTATGTTCGTTGAAATCGTTTTTTTCTGAATGTATAAAAAATATATACATTTCAATGGGTTCATATCATCATAGTTAACCTACGAGCGTATTTATTTCACCTAAAATCCATCTTGCGGTACCTATAAAAAACATATGGTGGCCTTCAGTGCTCTTCTAAGGTCATATGTAAGAACAAACCCAGATATAAGCGCCAATTATAAATAAACAATTCCCTCTAACAACCAAAAACCAAAAAATTGAGGAATACGAGAATTTTCGTCTTTTGAAACAAATATTTATTTCTTTGTCTATATTAATATCATCGCCTTCTAAATCGTCAAAATAATTGTCAACCTCGATTTTAAAGATAGCCTTTAGCTCTTTCAGCGATTATCATCTATCTTGTAGAACGAAGACCCTTTGAGGGCCTTTTTATTTTGGGAAATAGAAAAAAGTTTCACGAAGCCATGTCTGGCGAATATGGAGGCTATGGCATTCTTACAGTATTGTTTTTAGCCAAGAATTCAGGAGCAAATTCTTTCATACATTTCTTTTAACAAACATAATCGTCAAGCTCATAAAAATGCGTACATATACTTGTAACTTAAGTGGCTGCTAGAGACAAATTAAGCAACAGTTAAAAATTGTATCGTATTTCAGCAGCAATTAAGCATTGGACTCTCCAAACCACCGAAGTTTTAAATTTTAAAATTCCATTTATTTTTTGAACACACTTTATATATCTTTGCAAAAACTTGTGCGAGTTCACCTGATTAATTGCGAAGCGTTTCCGGACTGGTTGAATTTTTTTTATCTTGGAGTATTTTTCAACGCAAATATCACAAATTTCGGGCAACTTCTGAACACTAAGGAACAACAAAATGTAATATCCATTTTATAAAGTGACTTATATATTGTTGTTTTGTGTGCACTCTCAAAACTCACATGTCAACTTTCATAAACAATACACTTATCTTTTATTTGTGCGTCCATTCGAAACATAGCTTTTATTATAATTACTAACCAAGCGCTGAGTTTACGTTTGTTGTTATAAAATGGTTGAAAAGAAGAAGCGTCGAATGTGATTTGAAGTCTGCACATACCTATACGTAACATGGCTTTGCCATAAAAGTGACAGGAGTATACTCGTATTGTGTATGTATAATAACTGTGATTATGTGGAATTCCAGGTTACATGGAACTCAATGAATGTTAAAACATGGGAAGATATATTTTTATATGATAATGGACATGTTAAATATTGCAAATTTTAAAACTATATTTAAATTAATTATTTCGAAATAGTTTGAAACACGTTCTTATCGTTAAAAAGGCATGTTCATCACGAACTAAAAGCTTAAATTGAGATAATTTGAATTTCCAAGCACAAGAACTCAGTATATGCAACTCAATTTCTCAAAATTTTAGTCACAACACTTTCAAATCTAAAAATAATTACGATATTTTAAAATACTGATATGAAATTTGAGTGTAAATCGTCAGTATTTGAATTCAAAATATTTAAAATATGTTTTTAAAATAGTTCAAAGTATTTAAATGCAATTTCTTGGCTAAAATTATTTTTATTTCGCAATTAAAAGTTTTTCTTTGAAAAATACTGGGATATTTCTATTATCATGTAATTAGTAAAAAACAAAAGAAACTTTTACTATGTTAAAATTTATTTTTAAATTTTTAAGCAATCTATAGCACCCTACACCTGGACTGCATGTGAATAAAATTTTGCACTGCTGTAAAATTGCTTGAATTTATGACTAAAATCTAATATTTGTTTTACACTCACTTCTGTGTGCATTGACTTTAAAATAAACAACTTACAAGTATATATATATATTTGAGCAAGTATGTGTAAATATGGATATATGTGCGTTAAATATATTCAGTTATGCGTAACATGTTCAAAAATAAATAACAGAATATTAATTATTGAATACAATGAATGCAAAAGTGCAATTGAAATGCAAAATCTAGATATTGGAGATTTCTTAACATCAAAACATATTTATTTGTATTTACACTAGTATGAGTGTCTATTTACATGCAATGATGATAACTAGTTTATTACATACATATATATACATATATATATCTAACAGCTTTAAATATACATATAATACGAGTATATTTATTTACTGAAGAAATTTTGCTGTGAGGACAGTTTTGGATGACTTTTTGATGAAAATGGCAGCTTGTTATCTATATTTATATTTAGGGGGTACATCGAATATGAAATTAACAAAAAAACAGTTTTTTTTTATATATCGATAAATTTTGTTTTTAATTCTCAAAAAACGCCTTGTTTAAGCTAATGCACTTTGTATGCCCCTTAATTATATTTTTTAAAACATGACTATTAATATAATTTTAATAGAGAATGCAAATTTCATAGAAAATGTAATTAAAATAGATTTTCTTTTACATTTCAGAGCCTTACACCAGGACACTTTGGTCGAGTACTGAAAATAATTGCTTAAGAATAAAGGATAACTTAATAAGGAATGATGTGATTACAAAAAAGGCATTTTTGAGTGAACAAGACAATGCTGAGAGTGCAAGAGAAATCTGCTAAAGCCACCTCTCAGCTGTTCTCGCAAAAAATTATTATTTTTCGGTAAGGCGCATCAAATTTCAAAAAGTTGACTGTCGTAAATAAGTTTCTTAAGTATATTTCGGTTAGTATAACATACAACAAATCAAAAGTAAGATCCTAACTTCAAACAAACTAAGTCACTAGTCAATAAACCTGTATTTATACCCTAAGCGAGATATATTAAGTGTGTCATGAAGTATGTAACACTCAGAAGGAAACCTCGGAGAGCCAATAAAATATATACTATACCTAAAGGAACGGCGTAACAAGCTGAATCGATTTAGGTTTAACAAGACATCTTCACGAAATTTGGGATAAATTATTACCCAAGGCAATTCTACAATCTTCGTATTAATTGTTCAGTTCGAACTATTATAGTTTATAGATGTCATTCAAACTGACCTATAAAAATCATGATAAAAATCTTTCTTCCTTTTATGCTTTAGGAAATGTAGGTGAAGGGTATTATGGCTTCGGTGCAGCCGAAGTTAATCTTTTGTTCTTGTTTTGTATTGTGAACGGTCTAACTAAATCTAATTTTTTATGACATTTATTTTACTACGTTCTTTCGGTATAAATTTAATGGTCAGAAGGAAGTAAATATATAATTTTGTATGCTTCAGTGTGACAAAAAACGAATACCATACTTTCGTTGGGAGCTTTTTGCATGAAATCAGCAGATTTCCTTATATCAACTGATAGATTCGGAAACAATTTACAGGCACTTCATACCAGCGATTTCAAAATTGTTTGACTAAAAATAGATAATAATTAACATCTTGTCAAAAAACAAGGTTCTGGAGTATTTTTTAGAATAAATCGCTACAAAACCCATAAGTTCGTTAATAAAATTTATCGTGTTTCCATTTTTCTGTTCTGTTGTGTACTTACACCCTAATGAGCATCTTTATTGCCCCCTTGGATTAGCTGTTTGCCTTATTAAGCCTTTAATTCAATTAAGGTCATTGAAATTCTTAAGAAAATCAAACAAATATTCCGTGTAAATATAATTTTTGAAAAGCTTACTGATATTGAATAAGCAAATAAAGCTACGTAAATTCAAATTAAAGAGAGCACTTTTGATTAGTTAATACACCAGTTTATATATTAGACTTAAATGCGAGCACAGCAATTAATTACGCTTTTCTGCATATCCACTTATGCATTTGCAACAAATTGAAATAGTTTTGCGGTCGAATGAGAACTGATTGATGCCGTTATAAATAAATGTGGATTTGCTCAACGCTTTTAAGATTGAGACCCATAATCCTAGAGATTCTGCAAACCAATTTGCAATAAGAGCAAATGGAAGGACATATAAATGTATATATATATTTCTTAGTATTTACATACATATAGATATATATTTCCATGTATTTTATTATATACACATTAATGCATGTACAACTGATTGTGGTTATTTGTAGGCAAATAAAAGTTACAGCACCTTAGCTGTGTGTGTGCCACAAAATGCCTTCGAAGGATGTTAACGACTGGCCGCAAGCACAATGAATCTTTTAGCAAATGTTTAATTGAATATTTACGACCACATAATATCCAACAAAAGCACAAATCTGCTAGCAATTTTTTTTCTTTTATTTTTATTTTGTTGTTATTATTATTGATTTAATAGCTGCAGCAACAGTTTCGGCAACATAGATGGCAGCCTGTGGCAGCAATTACCACAAATCTAATGCGAGCATAAAAAAGCACAGCTAAACGATCAACAATGAGTGTAACAAGCAAAGAATAACAGCTTCGAGGTGGTAAGAACCAACCACTGTATATACATTAGGGTGAGCCAAAAAAAAATAACTTATCGCATGCATGGGCAAAAATTAACCAGATAATTAAATATTCCGTATGCAGGATTTTTAACTTAAGTTAAAAAAGTTTCGGTTAGCATTCAAAGCTGCACTTAGCATAAATAACACCTAAAAGAAACTCATTACAAATTCCATAACTTTTTAGCTGCTTAGTACTACATATTTTACATCACTGATTCGTGTAGATTATAAAATCTTTCAAAAAAGCCACCTCACGTGGATTTTTATACCATAAACAGGGTACACTACACTTTCCACGAAATTTGTAACAACCAAGAGAAAACATCAGAAGCCGAATAAAATATATTATGAATTATCAGCGTGACGAGCTGAGTTCATCTGATCATGTATACGCTCACTAGTCCCTAAAGTTTTGAGATATCGATCTGAAATTTTGCACACGTTCCTTCCTCTCCAAGAAACTGATCACTTGTCGGAATCTTTCATATCGAAACACTATAGAATATAGCTGCCATACAAACTGATCGACCAAAATCAAGTTCTTGTAAGGAAAACCTTTTTATTTGACAAGAAATATTCATGAAATTACACTTGGATTGTTGCGCAAGGTGAAGAAATAATCTCCAAACAAATTTTTTTTGATCGGACAACTATAGCATATAACCATCGTACAAACTGAACGATCAAAATCAAATTATTTTTATTTGTGAAGAGTATTTATCGCTTCGTTGCAGCTGATATTAACGTTTTCTTCTGTATTTTATTAAAAAATTCAAATCTTTAAAATCAAAGAAAAAATTAAAAATTAGATTTTGTGTTTTTTGATTAAAAATGTTCATATCTAACAAAAACCTATATTCAAAATATCGCTAATAAATGTAGATTTGTCAAAAGCAGTTGGATCACCCTAATAAACATAGATACACATACACACCAATACCAACTTGCAAACATAAAATTGGGTGGAACTAGGCAGAGTAACGCCATTAGCGCATTAGATAGATATATGACAAGCAACAGCCGAGAAATAGATATATACAAACACACACATGGTATATATAAACACACCTCTATGTATATACATGTACAAATACAATACACACACACACATATATATATATATATCCATATAAGCACACAACCATTACTAGGAAGCTGCTGAGCCCATCAACCAGCAAAGCAGACGAATCCGCAAGTAAGATATTAAGTCAGCAAGTGTAATAAAATAATCGGTAAACACATTTAATGTCTTTATTGCCGCTACAAACACCACTCTCCACACACACAAACCAATATATTGTATATACACAAAGCTCGGCGGTAATGGCCTGCGGCTCTGTTTTGTTGACATGGCGTTTGAGCGCTGTTGTGCCTGCAAAGTTTGGCAAACTGCGAAGGACATCTTGTCGATTCCATCAATTGCTGCTATTTCAAGCGATATCTACAGTTTGTATTGGGGTCAACTGCTTAACTTTGAGTGCGCTGAAATATTGCCTCCATGTAAACAAAGTTCGCTTTACACAATATTTTCAGCAATATAAATAAATTTAACATAAAAGCGTAAATTCCTTTTTTTTCTAAATTCAATTTTAAGTGTGTGTAAATATTTAATTAAATTAAATGAATTATTCACTAAAATCTAACTATTGCTGTTCGTTTTAGACAAAAAAAGGGCAGACACGAAAGTGTCATTACAGCCATAGTAATAGAAAGATAAAGTGCCATTAAATTTTTTTTTACAGTTATAGAGTATCCAATTATTTTAAAAGCTAAATATTATATTTGCATTTACACTACAGTAAATTATCGAATCAACTAAACAACCAAATAGTGAATTACTTAGAGATATGGAGTGAAAAAGGACTAGTCCGAATAATAGCACACCTGTATCTGTGATACAACTACATTTCCAGCTGTAATCTGTCAGTTGATATTGATAAGATATTTGTAGATATTTGTAAAACTAGAAAAAACGTTAATTTCGGTTGCACCGAAACATAATATGCTACACAAATAAAAACGACTGTCTTACTAGAACTGGTTTTTGATGGTCAGTTTCTATGACAGCTAAATGCTATAGTAATTCGATCTGATTTGTACCGTTACCTTAAACATTATTCCATGGTAAATTTTCGTGAAGATATCCTCTCATATAAAAAAGCTTTCCATACAATTACTTGATTTTGATCGTTTCATTTGTATGGCAGTTATATGCTTTAGTAGTCCAATCTGAACAATATAATCGAAGATTGTAGCATTGCCTTGGGTTATTATCTATGGCAATACAAAAACTTGACTATAATCGTTCAGCTTATATGACAGCAATATGTTCTAATAGATTTCATATCAGCGACTCCGACAAATGAGCAGCTTTCTGGGGAGAAAATGACGTGTGTAAAATTTCAGATCGATATCTCAAAAACTGAGGGACTAGTTCGCGTATACAGACAGACGGACTTGACTAAATCGAGTCAGCTCGTCAGGCTGATCATATGGTATATAGGGAATCCAACCTGCTTATATCGAGAAGTATGTTTTATCAAAAGTAATGCGGAATCTGCAGCTAGCAAAGCGAACATTCGTAAGAGCAAAATTATACGAGTACTAAAGACGGTGAACCATGTGAACGTTCAAAAGTGACTGTTACGGACTAAAATATCAACAAAGTGCCGATGACTACTACATTAATCAAAAGATTAAGTTTAAACAGTTTCACAACACCATAAAGATATCAAAGGAACGTGATCAACATATATCGAATTTTCCACTTGAATCTCTTGACATTGAGATATTTGATATATCCGGTTAACAGAAAAATGTCTAATTAAAATACCCAATGGTATTTAAGTCAATGTAGTTTATTATCGAAAGTGTGCAAAAAGGTTTAAAAATCAGTAAACCCTGAGCTAATCGAAGGTATATGGTGGTATTTAATTGAAATCTGAATATCTGTTCGCTCACGTTTGCAATAAATAACTTGAGTAAAAATTGAGATATATTAGTACAAACTGCTTAATACCTTAATTAGGTGAACTTAGTTACCAACGAAACTCGAATTTGTCTGTATGACATCACACAGCGTGCTCTCAAAATGAAGCCGTACTAAAAAATATGAGAAGTGCGGCACCGCCCAATCATAGGAAGATTTTCTTATATCATTCAGCTGCTCGACGAATATGCAAACTATGAGGATTTCCCACTCTCGACTTTATGTACACCGTTTGTAATAATAAGTATCTGAGATAACTCATTAAAATTAGAAGAAATCTTATACATAACATTTGGTTTGAGACCAAAACTCAATGCAACAGTTTCTGTTCTGGTTGTTGATTTTATCCCTATGAGAAATTTAAAATTATTTGGTACTGAATTTGTGTAATTTCGAACCCAATCGCGGTGGTTGGACTTACTCCTTCTTACTTTGCTTGTTTTTTGAAAATATTTCTACAGAGAGAGATATTTTAAAAAGGATATAACGGATGTTTTTTTATACGTATATTTTTGAATGAGACAACACTTTTTTCGAAGATGATCTCTTTGTCAGTTGTTACTTGATTTGTACTCAGTTTGTCATAATCGCCCAGCAGAGTCGGTAATTCGAGCAATCATGAATCGGTTTTGCAGTACGTTTACTCAGAGATCAGAGAGGCCGTGCAGTGCGCAGCGAAAACGCTATTGCTGTTGAGGAGCAGATTATCGATGAAGACCCGAATGAGCCCATCCGACATCGCACGCAACAATTGGAGTTCGGTCCATCCTCTTTATGGAAGATTTTGCGGAGGGATCTTGTTTTGCGGACCTAAAAAATCCAACTCGTGCAAGAATTGAAGCCGAACGACCAAAAAGGGCGTCGCACGTTCGGCGAATGGGCCAAAAATGAAATGGCCACCGATCCCGATTTGAATTTTTGTTATGCTCTACGAGCAGACGGAATCATTGATCTTTTAAAAAATTAATCCGGCCATAATGTACCCGTGTAAGGCAATGCCATAGAGCCATGATTAATGACTGCGAATGGAAGAAAACAACATTTGTCGCCTTATTGCTGGCATATGGCCAGGATTGCTGCAAAAAGTGGTCGAAAGTTGGACCTCTCGGCTGGAATTTTTTTGAGCCAGCCACAGAGGTCACTTGCCCGAATTTATTTTTAAAATATAATGGCAAAGATAACGGTTATAATAAAACTAAATTATTGGCTTCTTCTTGAAAACTATTTGTGTATAAAAAAAAGACCCTTTCTGTACCGGAAACGATAATTTGTTTGCGCATAAAGACAGACAGATTCTTCAACATAAAAGAGAACTTACTCTGCTTAATGAAATAAATATTTTTTTATACATTAAAAATCATTTAACAGCTTTTATCATATAAATAATTCACGAAGTAAAAAATCTTGAATAAAACAAATTTATTTAAATGTTTTAAGTATTTATGTTTGCATTTTCGTCAAATTACAAATTCATTTCAATTAATTATGCCAAAGAAATACAGTCAACGACGCGGCTGCCGCTCCGCTCACCAGCAAGAATATGCCGTTAATAATTACAAAAGAAAGATGCAGACAGGAGTAAACGACTTCATCTGCTGTTGGCCAATTGGCGTGTTGCTTGCCTTCGGAAGCACCGTTTACCACATAATGCCTCATAACGCAATTACCTGCAACAAAACGGCATAACAGATGCCAAATACAACAAATCAGCTGGATAAAATGAACACAGAGCAGAAAGAGAGTACGTCGAAGAAAGGGAGCACTCCACGTGGCAGTAGCAGAGCATGAGTCTAAGGAGTGACTTGAAGAGCAGGAAAATGATGAAGACAGCCGGCACACAGAGTAGCATGGTTGAGGTGCCGTTATAATGGCGCGGCAAGAAAAATCAACTCATAAATAAGTAACTGAGCGCAGCGCTGGATGCCGCAATCAGCCAGCCTTAAGTACGGTGAGCACACAAACAAATGTCCTTGACATAAAGATGCTGGAAAATTGATGCCGCCGACTTCATTAAGACATTTTAAGGTGCCACACGCTACAGATAGACACACACACACATACACTTCAGCAGCAGCTGCTGCAAGAAGACGCACACAAATACACTTGTACAATTACAAAAGTTGCATAGACTCTCACGTGATGCAGAAAAAATAAAAGGCAATAAATTTGTGTGTTCGTGAGTGTGAGTGCAGCAGGCAAATTTAAGATTTATTACATGCAGATTCATAGTGACAGAGGCAAGCGGCAGCAATGTGGATGCAACAATAACAAGGTAAATAGCAACAAAAGCAACAACAACACGAAAAGTAATAACAATAATAACAGCAGCAAACGGCACTAATTTAAAGACAACAACAACAGATGCTACAACAAAAACAATAACGATAACAACACCAACAGCACCAGTAATAACAACAAGCGGCAAAGAGAATACAGCAACAACAACAATAACAACAAATTGTGACAAATTACAGCAGTAACAACAACAATAATGAACGAAGAACCAACATACGCAACAGCAACAGCTACAACAACAACAGCAAAAATTACAACAACTTCAAATGCAACAACAACAAAAATAACATAAGCATGAACGTAGGAAGGAGGCAACAACTTTAAAAACAACAACAATAAACTATAGCAAATTACAACAACAAAAGCCGTAATAACAAAAAAAACAACAAACAAAATAATAACAAAAGCAAAAACAACCAATATCACTATGAAAGATAAAAGAAACGCTGAAAAAGACACACATAGTATAACTTGCAACTGTCGGTGGCAGCAATTGATATCACAGCATTGGCAGTGGCAACATGATCTGGCTAGCGTTGATGGCAATAAAAATCCAGCTGCACGTACAGCCGCTTGCATATACAATATTTATACACACACGCACAGACACAGATAAACAGAAGAAACCAAATCGAAGTGCGATGCGAATGCGAAGAAGGTAAGTGTTGTGCTGCTCTAATGGCCACCGCAGCCAATAGCCTTGCTACAACCAACACCTTATAGACACACACACACATATGCACGTACACAGTATTGCAACTTGGTTGCTGCAAGATTTGCGCTGGACCACAAGCTTATTACAACGCTTGCGCATGCCGTTATGGCTGTTTACTGATGCGACTCCGACTCCAACCGCGGCTGTGACTGTGCCAGTGGTTGTGTCTGCCTCGCTGGCTGTTTACATGGCAAGTCCATGCGACTGGTAATAAAATTGCAAAATTACTTATGAATGAAGAATATCGCACGGCTGCACAGGCACCAGCTGCTGCCATTCTACCCCACCAAGCAGGCAACGAAGCAATTCTGCCTGCCTTGACAAGCCGCTTGTTTGCCTCTCCTTGCCTTATAGCACAGCAGCAACATATAGGAACGACTGCATGCTGCTTGGGGGCGCTCTTACTTACTGCCACACTTGTAGGCGACCAAGCGATGCTGTATGTACCGTTGTAATGGTGTAATTAAGTTGTTAGTTTCTTGAATTTTTCAAGGCGACTTGCCGCAGCGTCAACTTCCATATTTAAAACGGCTCACTGCCGCACTTACTTACGAGGGCGGTCCGCTAAAGTCTGGAAATATTACGATTGTTTTCTTGTATTTGTTGTATTTAATACAGCGATTAGCAAACTTCTTTAAACCGTCTAAGAAATAAATAATCTGGAGTAAATAATAATGGGAGGTTTAAAACTAAAATAAGACGCAAAAGACAAATTTGGAAGAAAACTGTGGATTGGACAGCAGTTCGTGAGCTAACTGGACCAATCTGATCGTGGCGACGGCGGAGCTGTGAGCAAGTTTGGTGGCATGATCGGAGAACACAGTTTTTCTTCAACAAATAGGGCTACTTTTCTGCAACTCTTCGCTAAATCAGCCCAATAGTTCGGTAGAGGTAGGAGATTCCTGAGACTGCGAGATCACTTTTTCGGTCGATGGATGGAACAGTTTTCGTATCTTCCGAGCGGTTCGCCAGGGTGAAGCTCTCGGCTACACTTATTGTTCGGAGTAAGCACAATATTTTAAGCAACATATGACCCAGGCGGTATTTTAAATACTTTCAATCTCAGATACATCGTGTAACATCAATTGGCGGTCTGTCAATACGTGATCGTGGACTTTTGTTAAGTTATCTCCAGAGGTAGCCGTTTTCGGTGTACCTGCGCGTAGCTCATCAAAAATCGACGGGAGACCACATTGAAATTAGTGAAACCAGTTCTTGACGGTCGCCACCGACTGAAAAGAGCCACCGTATATAAACAACATTAAATCGCCCTTTGATTTCACTAAAATTTCTCTGCCAAAAGCCAGCCTCGAATCATCGCTCGATGTTACTCTTTTTTCATTTTGCTAAAATTCGTGAATGCGTCACTTTCACAAGCGGTCATCACAAAAGTACAAGTCCGTTTCGACCAATATTTTGACAGTAGTCTTCTATGAGACAGTCAGTTTCTCTTGTGATAATATCCGCTATCGGGCGTTGAGGCTAAATACTTGTCGAACCGTACTTGTATACACAAATTTCGATTTACAGCAACAACAACAATTTTCATTTCTCCCGGCGCAGTTGTTTACCTGCAGTTATTACCACTGTCCGCGCTGCAGTCGTCCCTAGTCCTTGCTGCGTGCGTGTAGCTCCTTACAAGTGGGTTTTTCGTAAATTACATTTTTGTGAGTGCGTTACTAATTGCTGGCAGATTGCTGTCGCTGTTTGAAATATGGCTAGCTGAAAATGGCGCAGCGGCATCAAAAATTCACAGCAATTGAATTCATTTATTACAAGGCCAAAGAGATTATACTATAGCGCAGATATCAGCTAACGATTTTCACTCGGCATTTATTACGATTTATTTCGCTATTTGGCAACGACTCGCTGCTTATTTATGTTGTCGAAGCGTTGCGCAGCTGCATTTCATTATAATATAAATATAAATAAAAATCGCATTCTTTGCCGTTATCAAAGCCTCTTCGCGCTTTCGCGTAATGCTTTCACTAATTCATTGGCTTCTAAATAAATTTTGCTTAATTAGATTTCACCTTCATCAGCAGCATTTCCAATTTCTTCGCTGACTCTCGTTCATTACTCTTTTGTTTTCGTTCGCATTTGATTTTCACACAGCATCCTGCTTTGCCGCCGTCAAGTCGCAGAGCGAGTGCTAAGCACGAAATTTGGGTCAATTAGCGGTAAAGTTGTAATGAAAACACCAAAGCCGCGGCACATATTAACGGTGCATATTTTCTGGTTGTTGCCACTTCCATTCACTTCCATTCCGACCATTGCTACAAGTGGCGTTGTTGTTGTTTTTGTAACTTCCGCTAATTTTTGTTTGAGTCATTAAAAGTTTTTAATGAGTTTTAGTGCATTTAGCGTGTAGCCACTTGGCCTGCATCTGTGCGCTCTGTTGGCGGCGGCGACCGAGGCGGCGTAAATTTTGCATTGCCATTTGTTACTTTCCCGAAATGGCGTATCACGTACATTGTTAATACATAATACCGCTATGCGATACTTTTTGCGAAGATTCACTGTTCTTTTAGTTAATTAATAAATACTGTTATAATAACAGTGATTTGGACTTTAATAAGATATTGTTTGGAAAGAATTTTTAAAATAATAGAATTTTAAGTGTGAAAAGTTAAAGTTTTATTACAGACAGTGTTCGAAAATAACCTGCGACATTTTTAAAGATATCTTAAAAAGCTTTTATGTTTTGAGGAAAAAACAAGACAAGGCACAAAATTGAACATGTTTCTACAGGGTGTAATAGTTTTGTTAACCTAACGGTTGTTTGTATCACCTAAAAATAGTCGAGTTAGATAAAAGTCTATATAAATAACTATAAGTGATCAGGATGACAAGACGATTTGAAACCCGGTTGAGTGTCTATCCGTCCTTCTGTTCCTGTAAGCTGTAACTTGAGTAAAAATTGAGATATCGCAATGAATCTTTGCACGTGTTTCTTAAGAAAAAAGTAAAAAGGAGTTCGAGAATGGGCGTCATCGGACCACATAACTAAACACTAAATTAAGATATGAAAATGTAATTTGGTACAGAGGATTGCAGTAATAAGTTTAATTTACATAACTCCTAAAACATTTAAGCTATATCACCCAAATTCGCTTGGGACAAATCTGTTAAGCACACCTATCGACAGTGTGAAAATGGTTGAAATCGGATTACAACCCCTCACTCTCCCCATAAAACGGTTTTGTTAAAAACTAGGAAAATGCTTCAGAGACATAAAATTTAACATCCGAGATGGTACGGGTGGGCTTTATAGAAGCTGTTGTCAAAATTGGAAGATGGCTGTGGCACCGCCTACTTTTAGGTCACATATCACATATCACATGACCTGCTCTACCGGTTTCAACCAATTTCGGTACATAACTTTCTTCCGATATTCCTATGTTACAGTCCGAAAATAGAGAAAATCGAACGAAAACCACGCCTACTTCCCATATAGCACAATTTTAAATTCCATATGATTCTTTCACTTTCCGGCATACGAATTAATAACCAATCAATATATCAAAACTTTGCACGAAAAGTGTCAAGGTATTTCATCTTACGCTTAAAAATTGTCAATATCAGATTATAACTTTTATAGAACTAAAAGGTCAAACATAGGAACATGACTATGGCTATATACCTATATACTAAATACCTAAAAAAATTGAGAAAAATAATTTTTGTACTGTATAATCTTTAATTTCAATAAAAATCGTATCAATGATTAATCATATGATTGGTTAATCAAAGCATTTGTGTATCCACAGCGAAATTCGAACTTTGACCCCTGTATAACCATTTTCAGCATTTCCAACTGGAAATTGAGTTCACAACAGATATTTTCGGTTACTACATTCATGTAGGGCTAGTGTGTTAGAAAACCTGTTTTATTAAAAGATTTTTTTTCCAATAATTAGTACTACCCTAGTAAATACAAATCATTTAAAAGAAAAATAAAACCGAAATTTTATTGATATTTACCATATATTATTACACTAATCAGTAAACGATGACAAAGCCTAAATTTTATTTTTCTTACTTTCCATCACGAAATATGAACTTTGATCCTTGTGCATACATATATCAATGTAGGAGTAAAAATTTAGAAAATCGGGTTTAAAAGTGTCCTTTTTACATTTAAGTAGCACCTTAGTATATATAAACCTTTTTAAAAAATTACAAAACTTAAATAAGTATTTTATGATATTTACATATTACTGTAATGACCTTTTTGAAAATCAGTTTGCAATAATTTTTCTTATATTTTTGTGTACCACCCTAGTATATATGTATATGTTTATAAAATAGTAAGGTTAAAATATTTAATTTTATTTTATTTACCTAAATCAATCGATGATTTTTTTTTTTGAATAATCTGTGTAAAATACTTTTTCTTATAAATAAGAACCACCCTATTATATTCAAGGCACCGAAATAAAGTGGTAAAATTATTTCTAACGCTATATTAATTGTATTTAAAACAATCAATCAAAATTTTAGTTATATAACTTTTGAGTCAAACAAGTTTTCATATTCAATATTGTATGTTTTATAATGTGCAGCCATTTTCATTACATTTCCGGTGCATAAATCGCATTGTGTCATGGCACAACGCAAAAGCCGACTTATTAATACGTGTATATGTATAAATTTATCTATATAAATACATATATATGTAAATAAGCCTCATGTTTTAATAAGTATATTTGCAGCATATTAACACATTTATGCACACACACATACAAGTACTGGCTTCCATGCCAGAGCTTGTAAATTTTTCTGTATTTTCACACACACTTACATATTTATGCACACATATACATATAACTGCATCGCCACATCGCCTACCGCACAATTTGTTTGCATTATATGCACTCGGCAGTCTCGCTGCATGCGTGCGTGTGTGTGTGTGTGTGTAGTTGCTTTGGGCCCACATGGCGTATACGTAATTACTACGTATTTAATCAACATACCGCAGTCCATTTTGCACACTCGCCGGGTTTGATAGACATCGTTGTGGCGTATGCTTGCCATGCCCACACTCACGCTGTATGCCAGCTGTTATCTGAATATATTCGCTGTTTTTGTTATTGGCATTGCGTTATTGGCGTAAATAAATTTGCTGTTAAAATTATGGAAATAGGTGAAAATTTTGCATTATTCGCCAGCAACAATGGTAACAAATTTATTTACTTAATTGTTTGTTGCAAAATGGCATAATTTTTGATAATGCCCACCACAAGGCGGCAATTTATAACACGACACAACAATGTTTTAGCTGATTCCGTGTGCTATATAATATTCGTTATGCGATAAAGCAATTTAAATCAAAGCTGAATTATATTCAGTTATGAGCAAATTATTTGTGTACGCGCAATTTTTTGTGTTGTGTACTGGTTTAAAAGCGATCAAATGGCTATTGACTGCTGCATTATTTATAGCGTGGTAAAGATATAAAGTAGAGAGACAATTTGTTGGTTGCAATAATGTATTATTGAATCCATTAATTTAATTATGTTGGTGTGATTTGTACTCTTGCAATATGTGGCACAAAGTTTAACAGCTTTGTTCTTCAAATATAGTACTCGTATATATTATATCAACCACTGACGTCTTAACTATTATCATTCGAGATCAAAATTTTTGTTTGATATTTAAACTAGAGCTGATTTTGGCCTTTAAATGGAAAAATTATAATTTTTGCATACATATAACAGCAATCGATTCAAAGTTGTAGTAGAAAAATTTATACATAGTTTTTGTGCGTCAATAGGAAAATATATATTGAAACCCCTGTGAGATACGCCATTTTGTTCTCGAATTGTTACAAGAGATTATATTTATTATTTTTACTGATAGTATGGCTGATTAAATGTCAAAGACTGTATGAAAGCACAAAAAATCGTTAACTTCGGTTGCACTAAAAACTAAAATATCATTAAAAGAACTTTGATCGGTCAGTTTGTATGGGAACTATTTAATAAACCTAATCAGGCTATATCTTATACATTTTCAATTTATTTAGTTTTATTGTGTTGTTTTTTGGTACTATATTCATGTAAGTTAACACCAAACAGTGCAATTGATAAATGCTTTTCACAAAATTACAATCATTAATTTCCAAATCGTTACGTATTATTTATCTATCAAAATGTGTGTTTATTCGCACATCACTTAAAATGATGGCATCGCGTCGCAAACCTCACTGAATTCAGTTGGGAGAACAACCGACAGCATAACATAACAGAAACAGATAAGTATATTTGCATTTCAAAATATGAATATTTGCGTATAAACTTTGATCAAAAAATATGGTATATACCCTGAATACCTTATTAATGGTTAGGTATATAGGTAAATTCTAATATATGTATGCATAGGTGCGGTATTATACTGTTAGGTGCGACATAGAGATTGACAGTCACATCACCACCACTATCAATAAACAGCATAATATTTATTATTTGTTTGCCAGCAGTTGCCATAATACTGCTCCAACATTCGAAAAAAAAACCGTAAGCTCTTGCCAGGCATCAATATTATATAACATAAAATACCGTTTTTATAACTCAAATGTAGGTCACTCAGCTCTGCTGTGGATTTTAAGCTCGACTTTATTTTAATAAACACCTACTTACATACATTCGAAAGTGCGTATATAATATACATGCATAATACATATATATATGATGTACAGAAAAGGTAAATCTCTCTCAAATCCCGCTTTGGCTTTATTCCTCTGAAATGTATTTATTAATCTTTTACGGAAAACTTAAATTTTATGTTGACTTTGTCACGTAAAAGAGTTTGCACAAGTAATTTAATTAAAATATTGGTCTTCCTGAAATATTAATATTCCTCAGGATATAAAAACAAAAACGGACTATCTGTTATTTGATATACACATAACTGCTTGATTAAGAAAAGAAGCCCTATTTCATTCGTTAAGCTGAAAATAACAGTTTCCTCAATCTCGTCATCTGAGAGATCACAGCAGTATAATGTCATTTGCATAGCGTCCGATAATATATCTGCTTAAATTGAACAATATCTTGGAGTTTTTAGTGTAAAAAACATCACTTTTAAGAATAATTAAAAGAGGTTTCTGGAATTAGGTTATGTTCGGTTGAGTTACTTGTGACAAATTTCAAATATGCCATAATTTCTGAAAATACAGACAGTTATCATCTACGAGACACCCCAAGGACATCACAAATCTACAAAGGCGTAATACCAAATAATTGTGTTTTATGGCTGCCAAAATGAAAGACCGGGTTAATCAACGCTAGGAGGTAGACAATGAAGACTAATCATCATTCTCCGTCCGATAGTTTCACTGTAGGACATGAATACTAATTGGACAGTAAAAACCCTTATCCTAAAAAAGAGAATGCAATAAACTCTCGAGAATAACTTCGTTTCGAATCGATGAAGAAAGACCCTACTGGCAGAGTGTTCGCTGAGCTTGCGCGACTCACTTTTATTCTTAAGTCATCCTTAAAATTCCGGTGGAGTCCTCAAACCGTCCCAAAAGTGTATCAAAGCTGCCGTTCCTTATTAAGTCAACAACCCTTCACCAATATTATTCCTATTGAGAAATAGTCCATTGAGCAATAGATTTGTGTAACTTGTATTGAACACATAAACTATAAGCTTTGTGTCAATATCGCTAATCTGCTATTCGAGTAAATGTTACCCTGCCGGGTAGAGCCTTACTCCTTGGACGTGCAGTGTCTTATATGTTTCAAAAACGCTGCAGTGGTCTGGAACTCTAAAATAACGATGACTTAAAGTAAACACTAAACATCGGAGTACTGGTGAGAAAGCTCATTCACCCACACATACCTCACAGAAACGAGGTTAAAAAAAAACTAACGAAAGGCAGCTCAGAAAAGTTGAGACTTCTACTTGTACTGGAAGGATAACTCAGTAGAACAGAGACTTGCGATTTATATAAACTGGTCTAGTCTTGAAAACATTCTAGCCCCTAAACTTCTTGAGCCTGTTGAAGGGAAGGGAATGTAGTGGAAATCATATGAAAACTGTTATTAGATTGAAAATATTGTAGATACGTTTATAAAAATAACTTAAACTACATAACACTAAGCAAGGATGGTGGATCATGCTGCGTTCCAACTAACTATTCCAATATAAATCGACTTTGGTTGAGCTTGTATTTTATAAACCACTTCCTGCATTACTTTATTCAAATTAAGACAAATTTATTATGCCAATCACTCTATATAAATAACTCACTAAGGCTACCAACTCAAATACCTTGAAATTCCATGCCTATTACGATCACAAAAAATTCAAAAAAATACATTTTGAGTAAATCAATTTAAAGTACTACGCGTCCATTAAATTCCTATCATGCAGAACTGACATAAATTTCCACAATGTGCCTCCGTGAACACATTGTGCGTGCGTTCGTACCTTCTTAAAGCCACAATCCCACACAAATCTTGAACTTGGAGTGCGCCCACACTCCGCGCGTCGCTTTGTGCGCGCACTCGCATTATGTTTGATGTGCTGCGAAGTGAATACGTCAAATTAAGAGGGAATATAAAAATATGTCTGCGGCATCAAATAACACACTTGTTTTCTTGAATAAATAAACTCAAATGTGTCTCAAACACACACAAGCACACGCACATGCATATACCATATTTTCGAGCGCGCAGCTTCGCAAACGAATATTCGCTTCTCAGAAGATGGAAAATATGCTGCAGCAATAATCAAGTCTAATTTTTTATCGAAGCGGCGGCAGTCGTCAACGCCGTGGCATGCCAAAAATGAAGACATCAATCATAAGACTTGACACACATACATACACATACATGTGTCTAAGTGCACACCGTTTTAGCTTGCGAACAATGTCCGAATTTGTTACTGCCAAGTTTAGCTGTCGAATTGGACTTTGTGAAGCGAACGCAACGCACACGCTGACACAGCTTCGGTAAAAAAAAAACAGCAAAAGTAGAGGAGACAATCGCCAGGGGAAATGTATACGAGTACGTGTGTATTAGGGTGGGTCAAACAAAAGGTATTTTTTCGCTTCATACTCTGAAAATTTGGCTGATAGACACCGGGAAGAAAGGCTCTACAAGTATGAGCTCTTAATTGTAACGGGAAGGTCCGCCGCTTCACGGTTTCTATTATTTCGTATTATTAAATTTACAAATTTATATCTCGCTTCTAACTACTTGATGCACCTAGTGTGTATGTACATACTTAGCTGTGTAATGGTATTAAAACGTTTACTTCAATGCTTGCGTTCTCGAGTCAACCTTAGCACGAATTCTTTTAATTCTTTTAACTATTAGAGGTCAAGGCATTACAGAAGTGAGTTATAATGCTATTTCAGTGAAGTTTGTTCATGACAGGAGATTTTATGACGTGTATTGGAGTAAAGTCTTTTTGATAACTATGATGAGGGATGAATTCTACACAAGCAAATTAAGTACAATAAAAAACTTAGTAGTTTATTTAGGCATCAAACGAGCGAATTTACATTAGCAGAGCACTTTGATCAAGCATAAGCCAAGTCTTGATATGGGAGCCGCGTTGTTCAACTAACATAATTAGTCTAAAATCACGCTCAGATCTGCTATAAGATTTTTAAGTTGAACAATCAATATTTCAAACATTCTAACTGTGGGTGTTGCCTATACGCCAAGGTTTTCTTCGAAATCAAAAAGTCTATTGAAAACTTAAATTCTTAACAGCGGTAAGCATATTTTTATTCCCTGAAAAGGGTATATTAAGTTTTCCACGAAGTGTATAACATCCAGAAAAACGTTAAGGTATATATATGTATATATGATCAGCGTGACGAGCTAAGTCAATTTTTTCATGTCTGTCTGTATATACGCACACGAGTACCTCAGTTTTTAAGATGTCGATCCACTATAGAATAAGCTGATCGATCCAGATCAAGTCCTTGTACGGAAAACTTTTTCATTTGACAAGATACCTCCACATTTTTACCACTAGAGCGTATATTTTAAAATTAGAAAAAAATCTATTTGAAGGATTTTAATAAGACATAATTTTGAGCACAACCAACCCCACTTGTTAGAATCACAAAAAAGGAATAGTGATATTATTTTTATTCAAATATAATCCAGGTTACGTATACGCCTGCGCTTCTTAGTAAATAAACAATGTTATTCATCTTCACATCTCAGCATTTTTAATCCAATTATCGCACCTTATGTTTACAATAAAACAAAAGTTAGCAACAAAACCTTTATGCGTTATCTTCTTTCTACAACATACCATAACAACTAAAACAACTTAAGCACATAAATATCTAAAAACACATCACTTATACAAATACAAATATAAAATGTACGAAAAAACATCAAACAAAAAAATCTAAGAATATTATTTTAAGCATACGAACACACACACACACACACTGTCACAAACGCATGGCGTCCGTCCGCAGCACACATAAATTTTATGCTTTTGAATGTTGATATGATAAAGTTGTATAACCGCTTTTATTTACTAACACGTGCAACAACAACAACATGCCAAGCACACATGTGCGTATTACACATACTATATCTACATCTACAACTATACATTCAACATTCAGACGACGAACTGCCCGGGTGCGTATGAGTGATGTGCGAGTGATGTATCTGAGTGATGTTGCCATATGGCCATTAAATTTATTAATAGCGTTTTCATACAACACACATACAAAACGCAAGAAGAAAAGCACACAAGTTAGCTGGCACATAGTTACCAACGCATATAAATACACAAACGAGTGAGTGTGTTATAGAAAGACAAGCCATTCTCTAACATATCGCCAGCGTCGTGTTCTTTCTTCTCGTAGCTGCAACACACGTTGGTGATTACAATCACTTGTATTTACAGCTGCTTGTAACGCCCCCTGAGGATGAGTTGAGGCACATATGTGCTGTTTATGTTCTAATCAAAAGACACTTTAGTAACGCAGTTAGAGCTGAAAGTGAAGCTTGAAATTATATTAACTTGTATGAAGTCGAAATGAGAAGAAGAAAACAGAATAAGATTTTAACTTAATCTCTACCTTGAAAGTCAATCCTCTGCTGAAAGTTTGGAGCTCTTCAGTAGCTGGTTGTCAAGAGACATATTACAGCTAATCCAAGGCTATATAAAGCTAACAATGATATCATGTCATCGGCCCTTCGTTCTCTGCGAGAGAAAAGTGCAACATTTCCGTTTGCAGCTCTCAGCAAATATATATATATATATTATATGATAGGGGTAATATATACTGTTGTTTGTCTTATCAGAAAGTTATAAGTCTGGTAAATAAAATGAAAGAATCTTTACAGAGTAATTCTGGTACTTTAGAGATGATTGAAGTAAGAAACGGACTTCATTAACTAATCAGCTGCGAAATTAAATTTGTGTGTGAATTTCTTTAATGACTGCTTGGTCGCTAAAGAGAATTTTCAAATTATATGAACGGAGATTTTTTTCTTCTGTTTAAAAAGTGTTCTTTTTTGCATAGAATCCAAAAACACAGAGCTAGCGATGTTCCAAATTTACCTATAAATACATATGTTTCTTTATTAGTACAAAAAGTATTCAGTTAACGCTTTTCGAGACTCGTCCGCTTATTATAGATATGTGGAATAAAGTCTAAGGCTACTCGAAGGCTAGGAAGTGATCTAGCCATACAAAAGCAATAGTGACCTTTTAAAGTTAAATAGTAATAGAAATATGCAGTTAACAATTATACAATCAAAGCCATCGCATGTATATAAATTATTGATTTTTAGAGTACCGGGAGTCGTAGGGGCTGTTAATTAAACTACTTTGAGCTTTGACTCATTATAGAATCATTATATGTATGTAGGTATGTCGAAAACTTCAGTGTTAACCAAAAGAGAAATCATAAGAACGGAGGCTAGAAAGTGATCAAGCTATACAGGAGTAATACTAAATAAGAGTAAAAGCGCGGTAATCGCGAATCGCCACACCTTCTATAATATGCGATATAATTTTCTATAAATCTTCTTAGAATATTATCACACTCATACATTGAACCATAGCATCACAAAGTAATATATAATGCTCAACTCCTTGAATTTATTTCGCTAGTAGAAGAATTCAGTTGTCTACACTGAGTAGTAATTCTTGAGTATAAATAGGCGTGTGCTTACTAACTAAAGTATCACTTGTGACGGATGCTTTGACCAAATGTTTTGGTTCCCTAGGTCAAGACTAGAATAGAGTGAGCTGCAATGAAAGCATACAATTTAGTTTGAGAATTCGCTTAAGTATTACGTTGTCCTGTAAGAACCAGCCACTGAAACAAGCTTATAATAATAAGGTTAAACTAATCCAGAGAAAAACGTAAGCTAGCTTCAGTGAAGCTGAAATATTCGGTTTACGAATCCAAGTGAGAAGGAGAAAGAAAGTTTCGAATCCCTATAAGTCTTAATTTGGCCTAGCTATGGGCTAAAAGATTAAGAAATTCAGGGAAACTAGATTATGCTATTCAGTTTAAAATTCCTTCAAGTCTTAAGTTACAGCTGTCCTTACAAGAAATCAGACAAACAGCAGCTGTCTTCCAGGAAGTAGTTTGCTAAATGAGTTGCTCTAGAAGCACTTGTAGTATAATTATAGTCATAGCAAAGATGTCCAATAATAAATGTGACATTAAACATATCCGAACTGCATATATGGTAGCGAAGTTAAGACAATTATATTACGTCTGATAAAAATTAAAAATCTTAGCGAAAGAAAATATGAAACTCTAAGATGGCATCATATAGTCGAACATAAAAAATCCGGTTAACTAAGATGTATCGTGCAACAGTATACGGTTATTTATATCTAAAAGTCTTCGAAGACTTACTCATTTCAGTTAAAAAGTCGAAGCTAGATAGATCTGATCTCCTTAAAACACACTTTGCCACTGACTAGTACTTAGAAGAGAACCAGGAAAGTACTCTTTCAAAATGACTTGAAAGTTTGCAACGACAACCAAAATGAAAAGAAATAGAGGGTCATATAGTTCTAAGGTCTCTTTAGAAGTTTATCTAAGTATTTCCAGGCATAGTTGTGGTTGAACTATAGCAAATTTTACTATACAGAGCTACAACTACAAATATTTTCCCCCATGCTTACTTGGAGCCATCGGTTAATATACTATAAAAAGTTTAAAAACTGTAATATACTCCTATACATATAAATATACAAGTATAGGTACATATACCCATATATAATGCAGATATGGATATACTAAAGAGTGCACACCTACAATGTCTGACTTGTTGATGCTTTAGTCAATAGCTCACTACTCCACTCACTTATATGAAAAATATACAGAAATTAAACAATAAATTCCTTTCACAACTTTATGTTTTCGCTGCATGAAAACCACGCAGCGCAGAATCTATTCTCAGATATTATATAATACCCACAAATGCATATATTACACATCTACACATATGCATGTGTAACACTAAACAACAGCTTAGACACACGTAAGCCTTTAACAGCATGCACAAGCGGCAAATGGTAAGGGATAACGGTATTTTGAGTTGTATGATTGAAGTGCCACGTAAGCAAAGATACAAGAATGCATACAAACATACTTCATACATACATACATACTACTGTATGGGATGCTTCAAAGTGTTTGTATGGAATTTTAGTAGCGAATAAGCATGTGAATATGTGTAAGTGTGTTTGTATGTATACGTGTGTGTGTGTGGAGTTCTATAGTTACATCCCTAACCTTCGCAGCGGTCGAATTGTTGGCCCTCCCGTCACGGCAGTACGGCAGCTGAGTGGAGTGCGACTAATTAATTCACTGTCAGTTACGTATGCGTGAATGACAGCTGCCATTGTTGTAACGGTACTCAGCAGGTTGAAGAGTGTAGCAGCGAAATGCAAAGCATAGAATTGCTATATGTACATATGCAGAGTTGCCAACAACAAAAAGATACACACACACTAGCATACACATAAAGGTAGTTAACAATTGCGGCAAACTTGCTGCGCTGCTTTGTCATAAAAAAGCGCAACAACAAAAACAACACAAAAAAAGGCAATTCCCAAGTACTCGGGTAAGTGTAAGCAATATGCAAACTGGCATGCAGGTAAGCACCACACACACATACACACTCACACTACTACACACACACGCGTGGCTGTATAAGTGGCACTGCATGTGCGTTTAGTTCGACACACTAAGTGCACGGAGCCACACTAAAAAGCGCAACGGATTAGCGGCGTTTGCTGCACCTAAATATTTGATGCATGTTTGAATTCCAAGCGCCAGCGTAGCGCTAACCATGGAGCGCATTGCTTGAGCGTGTAGCTAAGTTGCAGCGCCTTAATCTATGCTACGTGCACGTGTGCCATTTATCAGCTTACGAGATTAAGAGTTATTAATTCTCATATTAACATGGCATACACATAGCGGGTTTCAGGTGAATTTATAGCACTTTGGAATGCATTTTGTTATCGATTTCGAGGGAACACGATATGCGTCGTCATGGCTAATTGATATACTCGTACATATTTCCTTAAATAACTTAATGTTATTAAAAAATAAGAATTTTTTGAATAAAACTGTGTGAGAAGAAAGGCATTTTTTGTTATTGCTAGCTAACATATTTAATCTGCAAATTATAAGTATAAGCTAATAGTTCGTATCAATAATTTCTCTAGCTTTTCCACTCTCTTTCTATCTTTCTTCTACTCTCTTCCCATCTCCTTCCCTTTTTTGGTATCTCTATACATCTGCTTCTCTTCGCCTATCTCTTTCGTCTCTTTATCTTTCACACTCTACCTCACTACCGCAAAAATATCTTTCGATCACTTTCTATCTATCGTACTCTCCATCACCATCTCTCTCTCTCTCTATCTTTCTGGCTCTACCTCACTCTATCTCTATATGTCTCTTTACCTCTCCCTTTCTCTCTATCATCCTTCCTATCTTCATCTGACTATACCTCTTCCTCTCTTTTTAGAATGTGAATAAATTTTGGTAAAATTCTTTAACCCTGAATAGGGTATATTAAGTTTGCCACGCAGTCCCTATAAAATATATAATATATATAAATGATCAGCGTAACGAGCTGAGTTGATTTAGCCATGTCCATCTGTATGTATATACGCGAATTAGTCCCTCAGTTTTCGCGATATCGGTTTGAAATTGCAATCACGTCCTTTTCTCCCAAAGACACTGCTCATTTGTCGGAACCGCTGATATTGGACCACTACAACATATCGGAATCAAGTGCTTGCATGGAAAACTTTTTCATTTTACAAGATATCTTCGCGAAATTTAGCTTGGATTATTACCTAAGACAATAACAAAATCTCCGCAGTTAACGTTCTTTTCTTGTTTTTATTATTGATAGTTATTAAATCAGCAAATTTTAAGTACAAGCTAACAGCTATTGATAATTTTTCTCGCTCCCGTTTTTTCACTATTTGTTTATCTTTTTTTTACTCTTTCTCTATCTCCTTCTTTCGTTTTGTATCTCTATATCTCTGTTTGTCTTCCTCTACCTCTCTCTCTATCTCTCTTTTTTAGCACTCAAAGTGAAATAACGGGATAAAACTGTCATATTCTTTTTCTCTATACTTCTTTATTACCATATCAAAAACAACCATCACATATACATATATATATACATATACGTATGTACATAAATGAGATCACATAGCTTATTTAAGAACGATACATACATAAGATACCATAACTCTTATAATTATCAACAGGTTATAAAGGATATATGTATGACACAACACATCCCTAATAATCTGATGTTCGTATCTTCGATTTACTATAAATATAGAAATAATATTATAAACTCCTGTTCTCACACTTACGTAGCATCAGTCAACATTATTTATGTGCACCCCTACGTTTTGTTATTTCACATGTAAGGATAAGGTAGCGTGATGTGCGAAAATACGTATTAGGGTGGTTCCTAAATGTCGGAAAATTTATTTTAATCTGGACAATAAGATATATTTTTGTTACGACCATGGTTAAATTGTGTGATATTGTCTATGCTCAACAAAATTATTTTTTTCATATCAAGAGGAGGGTCCTCCGAAAAAAATTTTAGGAAGCAGGTGAGCTTCTTTCTCATTTCTCTTTGCGGCAATTATTGTAATTACAATGTATGGACTCTAATCAAAGATATTTTATTTGAACTTTAAGCACTCTACAAAATATCTTTACTAATTACTCTAAATTAGAGACTTCATCAGATAACAAACTTGAAATTTTTATATTTTTCTGCCTCTATTTAAAAATGTTCAAATCAACCACTAATTGACATGCCTTAACCATATAAAATTGGCACCGCAATATATGTATATATGTGTTATATTCTTCACTCAAATCACCGATTATGCGGGTAGGACTAAAAAAACATCGTCACTTTTATTTCGAAGTACCGCCCTAATGTATGCAGAATTATTTCCACACACCCTTGAGTGTTCACATGCATATAATCTCACCGCAAATGCGTGCAAACACTTCGGTCACCGCACGTTTTTCAGTTTAACTTTTTAAATATGATTGTAGGCGTAGCGATGAACACCAAGGGAAATTATCGCGACATAATTGCATATTATCAGTGGAAAAAAAATAAATATATTGTACAATAAAAAAATAATTTTTCACACCCGACCATTGTGCAAGGGACACTTTGATACGTAGTATGTGTATGTGTTTGCCTGGCATCCATTGTCGGTTGCATAATAAATAACAAAATCGTCCAGCTCACTTACGGCGCACCCGTCGCTCAACAACAACTATGCGCTGTTTTTAATTTGAACGGTAAACAATTAACGATTGTTTTCAATATTTTTCAACTGCGCGCCGCAATAAGGCCATGTTTTAATTTCATTTATTGCCAGCGCCGGCATTGATGCGATTCATTTGCGCAACGGCAACGGCAACGCCGCCGACAACAACAATAACAACATTTATGTATAATAACTGTATTACTCTGCCATTTCAGCATCAATATTTCGTTGTGTAAGCTGAAGACTCCATAGTAACTGAATTTCAATTAAGGATCAACTTAATTCATTTGAATGTTGTTTATAAAACCAATTAAATGCACTTCCATTAAATGTGAGCTTCACTTGCAACACAAGTATATATCATTAAAAATTGTATACATATGTACTTGAGTTACATGTATGCAAAAGTTAAGGCAAACATATATTTATCTATAGAAAAAACCAATATAGTATTATATACCCTGCACAAAATAGTGCGAGTAACTTTTAAAAGTATTAAACCCAGATTACTCTCTTTAAGGTACAATTGGGAATGAATTAACCTCCAACATATACATATGTATATTTTCGACACAATTAGTTGTTTACTGTCTTCGATTGATCATTTCTCTGCTCGCTTCTGCTCTCTTGTCAAACAATTTACATGTAAAAGCAACAATACATTCTCTGCAAAAGCTTACTTTTACTATTGTGAATGGTTCAAATGACGAAAATACGAAATTCGTTTTTTCTTTTTATTTTTAACATATAAAACTTAAAATCAATTATAATAATTTATAGAAAACCAAAATAAATGGTTACAGTAACATTTTCTAAAGCGAAAAAAAGAACTTATTCTCTAAGAAAGAACCATAACACTATTGTGCATGCGTCAGATGACATGTTAGCGCAGGGTTGCTTTACAAGGGCTGTCTGTTTGTTTGAGTATCTTTTATAGTTTGTTCGATTCGCTGGAGAGTAACGCTTGGCGAATCGAAGACATATATTAATACGTTCAAAACCAATATCTTTAAAGTATAGTTGGTGAAAGACTAATTCAATCTTAGTTATAATTACAATATATGTGAAAGAAATTAATCTCTTCTTAAGGTTTTCGGGTACAAAACGGTACTGCATTTAGAACCTTCATAGAACATGCTAAAGCAAAGTGGAACAGGTCGTTCCAAACAAAAGATCAAAAACGAGCAGTCACATGTTCACTTGTGACTAATTGCGTTCTCATCCCGGACTAGTCATCTGTTTAACAGTGTCATATTTATACATTTATTTATTCATGTACTATTTAAACTAACTTACTTATTTCATAACAAAATACTTAGTGTCTACAAGTATGAGGATGACAAACTATCAATAAAGTGTGCAGAGACATTGAAATTTATTGAAGTATTTCTAAAGTTCAAACGGTTAAAATTGATTGATTTTCCTTTTATTGCACAAAATACCACAGTTTCTAAAAAAACACATAATCAAATTAACAGAAATATAAAAAATTTCAACCGAAAACCATGAACGAATTTATTTCACGCTTGTTGTGAATTTCATCCGAAATCAATTTTCGAAACAGCTGATAAAATTCGAATATAGCAACTACGGCCGTTAAATTTATTTAAAACAATTGTAAAAGCTTTAACGGAATAATAATGTAATGCACACCATTATGGAAAAAATATAATTTAAATCAAAATATTTCAATATCAATGAAATGAAGAAGAAAATACCTAAAACTTACTCAAAATACTTAAGTAAATTTGTTAAAAATGCAAATCAAAATTAAGTGACAAAGTAACTCAATAAATTCAGCACATTTACAGAAAAGGACCAAATTCAGATATATTAGATATGTTAACGTTTTTATTAGTACAAAACAAAATATCACTTTCACAAATTCAAAATATTCCCCCCAATAAGTTGATTTTGATCGGCCAGTTTGTGTGGCAGCTACATATATGCTATTGTGATCCGATCTGAAAACTTTCTTCGGAGATTAAGCCACTGCCTTCGACAATAATCCGTGTCAAATTTATTGTCAATATCTCGCTCCGTTTGCATTGAAGCTATGTACTATAGTGTTCCGATATCGGCGGCTCCTACAAAATGAATTATGAAGGAGAAAAGGACGTGTGCAAAATTTCAGATCGATATCTCAAAAACAGAGAGACTAATTCGCGTGTGTACAGACAGATACAGACAGACGGGCATGGCTAAATCGACTCAGCTCGTTATGCTGGTAATTTAAATATATATTTTATAAGGTCTCCGACGTTTCCTTCTTGGTGTTACAGAGATCATGGCAAACTATATTAATACCCTGTTCAGGGTATAAAAAATTTAAATAGGTTCCAAGATAAGTTTTAGAACACAAGATAAAATGTCTTTCAAAAACGGTAAACCGTCCCGCTTTTGCGAGAGTAACGTTGAAACAACGGCTTTCATAACTTTAGCCATACAGGCGAACTAGCTAGAATAATAATTCGACCTAGATATGTAAGGGCGTAGACACTAACTACTCAGGAATTTGGCTTCAAACTTAACTAAGGATCGGTTCTGCATCCCAAAAATCACCGTATCTAAGTGTGGTATCTGTTCAAGCGGGAATCAAGTTTAAAATTTACCTAATTGCCGGTTCTGTGGGCCTTAGCTTGCTATACTTGCATGTCAATAAATGTGTAGCAAAGATTTACAAAAAGTGGAAAGAGTTTGAAGATCGCAAGTAGAAAATAAGCAAATACACAGCAACAGCGACACTCAACCAGTCTAGCTACTATTTCGAAACTTCTTAAAGTTTAGCTTTCAACATTTAACCTAAAATAAGAAATATTCAATAACAAAATTAAATTTGTTTGATATTTACAACTTCTAAAATAAAAAATCTTGAATTTTAAACGGACTTAAAAAGACTTTCTTCAAATTCTACAGACGTTCAAAATAATTGAATTTCAAAAGGTATGTACATATTTCTGAGTTCATGAACTTGGCCGCTGTTCTTTTTGCAATACTTCAAGGATTACAATTACAATACATTGTTCACTGCCAAACCTATACAAAAACAAATAAAAAGGCAAATTAGGAAAAAGACGCCATCAGGCGGAGCAATCTTTAACTCATTTCATTTCAATTTCAATCACTCTGCACAGAGCCGACTCCACCTCGTTGTCGTGAAATCAAACAATTTAACAAACACTTCCTGCAAAACCAGAGCAATCTGCGAGCATTAAATGAATTAAAAATTTATGCATGGAAAATTTGCAAATTTAATCGTTTCAAACGCCGAAATCCGGCCAAAACACGAGGGGAGACACAACAAAGTAGCTAAATAAAGCACCAAATTGGCTGCGTGCAACAAGAACGAGTACTGGTGCTACAACAACAAAGGACTAAACAAATAACAACAAAAAGAGAAACAACTACAAATAAGGAAAACAGCAAAAACAACGATAACAACAAGAGAAACAACAACAACAATGATAACAACAACAAAGTACCACGCAAATACGCCACCAAGCAAACAGCCATACAGACAACAACAACAGCGCAACAACAATATTGTTGGCTTGCTAAACAAAACTAAAGCGGACTTTTCGCCACGCTTCGGACCCGCAGCAGTTTATCCGGCAGTTGTCGTTGCATTTAATGGTGGGCGAATTTGTAATTAAATTTTTAAACCACTTTGCTGCATATTTACAAAAACAACAAACACACGCACACCACACACAGCACAGATTTAGCGCGCGCCTCTGCAATATCTTTGCACGCCACGGCGATGGGTAGAGGCCGCGGGGGGTCAGAGTGTTTACAGCATGTCGCGACATCCTTTCGCTTTGTGGGCGGGGCGGCACAGAGAACGGATGTGCGCGCACAATAGCTAAATACATAGTTGCTGCTAAAGTTTTTGTTGTTGTTGCGCTAGGATGTCAACAGCTGTAGTTGACGCAAGGCAAGTGCCAGCAACAGCAACAACGACAGCAACAACAATAAAAGCAACTATAAAATCTTGCACGGCACAAAACAAAATGAAGCAAGCTAAAATATAGCAATGAAAGAGGGGTAAGCGGCGTGCGGGTGCGTAGAGAGGCAGTAAAAACTACAGGAAGCGTGAGCGCATGCAATGAAATGAAAGCAATTATTATGAGAAGAGAATAGTCAACAAAACGCCTGCAGCATAGACAAGTAAACTGTGAGTGTGGCCACCCCCCGCACTCCACACTCAGCAAAAACCACAAAAGCGACCGAAAGCGTTGCAAAAGCGGCGAATGCCAAACGAACCGACAAAAATAGCTGTGAAAAGGGGCGACGAAAATATACATGCAGGTATAGAAGGAGGCGCGTACAAAATGAAATACTAATGAGATTTGCATTTATGGCCGTTTGTATGTATGTATGTGTGTATGTGTCTGTTCAAAGCGCCTTTATGTATTATGGCGTCAGAACACGTGCAATACTTCGTCCCATTACAGCAATTGCCTTTGTTGTTGCTGTTGTTGTTGTTGGTATTATCGCTTTTGTGTGGGCGCACACAACAAACACAGCAGCCGTAGTAACAATGCAATCGGAGCGCTTAATGAATGTAAATGTAAACGAAATGATACGATAGTGACCGAACTCCGTCACCAATGAATGCTACTGACCGAAACGGTAGGGGCGGAGAACGGACGGACGCAGCATAACTGGCAATAACGTCAACCCAATACAAGATACGGTAAGGCCATTCAACAGCGCCACCGCATTGTTGTTATTGTAGTTATTGTTCGCACAGATATTGATGACGACTGCAATGCACGAAGTTGCTAATATTGACGATGCCGTTGTGCCCAAGAACTACTGAAACAATCAAGTAGTTTACCCATATAGGCCGCGGAGTGGGAAAATGCTGTATAGGCAGCAAGCAAGGTCAAGCAAGCAAATGGATGAATGGTAGAGGCTAAAAGTAATAACGGCACACAGAAGTGGAAATGGGAAAGCGAATGATGGGTGGTGGAAGTGGCCGAAAAACAGTTATTAAATTATGGTGTACAAGAAACGGTTGAAGTTGCCACAACAGATGAGGCATTTGTGAGCAAACGATTTGTGGAGAAACAGGTCGAATGTAGGGTGTAGAACAGAGCTCTTTGATTAAGTAGGTAGGCAACACAGCTAACAGGTAAGATATCAGATATTTAGTTTACTTTCTTCGAAGGATATTATATAATCGTTTAGCATTTAACTTGTGTTCACAATTAGTTTAGCGATGGAACGATTGTTTAAAAGTTTTGTAAAATTTTAAGCTTTGTCTAATTTTTATAAACTGAACAGGATATACGAAGTGTGCCACGAAGTTTGTAATATCAAGAAGAAAATGGCGAAGACCCTATAATATATATAAGTATATAGTGACGAGCTGAGTCGATTTAGACATGTTCGTTTGTCCATCTCTCTGTATATACTCGAACCAGTCCCTCAGTTTTTGATATATCGCTCTGAAGTTTTACACACGTTCTTATTTCCCAAGATATGCATATATTTGTCAGAATCGCCGATATCGGATTACTATAGCATATAGCTGTCATACAAACTCAACAATACAAATCAAGTTTTTGTAAGGAAAACTTTTTGATTTCTTATTAATTGTTAACATTTCAAATCGAAGGCAAGGCAACAGCTTACGCTACCTTGTAACCTACCAAAGTGGACCCTAATTTATCAATTAAGAAAACTTTCGCAATTTAAACCCTAATTATCCTCAACTAAACATACAGTGAAGCAATTAGCTAACTGAATAATTAAGCTAGTTGACAATATATTGATACGTAGTTTGCCTTTTATATTTCGGGATTTGGCCATCCTAATCTTGCAATATGGCAACTCACAAATTTATCGTAAAGTTATACATTTTTGATGTTACACATACTTAGAACGTTTGACATAGTGGCTAGGTCACGAGCGCTATTTGTGTTGTTTACAGTAACTTAAAATATTCATCTCGGCCAAAAAAATGGAAAAAAATCGCAAACACTTACGCGCGATTTTTTTTTGCCAGTCTTCGTCAATTGTTTGAGAGAAATGTTAAAAAATACGATAACGGTGCTTCGAAACTCTTTGATATTGTTACAGGTGACGAATCGTACCAGCCTATGAAACCCTGTGAAGTGTATTAATTGAGAGAAGAAAACTATATCTTAAATAATTTTTAATGTCAAAGGCTATTGATTGTAAAAACAAAATAAATTAGAGAAGATTAATTTTTCGTTATAAAAAGAGAAAAATTTTGATTGAAAAGGTTGTCAAAAGCATTTTTGCCTTTTGTCTAGATTAAGTGAAATTTTCGAAGAAGTATATCGTATATTTTCGTTAATGATTAAATTTAAAAAATAATATTCATCAAAACAATTGTAATTGATATAAAAAGAGAAAAGTGAAGACTCTACGGCAATGTATATTCCTTATACTGTTTTCCGAAAAACCGCTAAATGGCGTTTTACTGTGGCAATATCTGCCGCACTATTTTTTAACAGCCTACACCTTACATTTCGAAAGTGCGTTTGACAATAATATCATTCGCTCGTGGCGTCATTAAGGAATGGAGGGGTAGGATTGATTAAGAATTACAATGAAATTTAGAGTTTGTCTCGTTTTATGACCAAACGTGGTGCAATCTTATCTCTATCCTTCTTAATTTATAGTTCAACCCCTTATCTTCCTGCGCAAATCACATTTCAAACAAAATTCGATTCAATTGTAAACTATAACGTATTTCATTCATACGAAAAATATGATGAACAAAATTAAAAGGCAAACATTCATTTCTAAATATTTTTTAATAAATTGAGCATATTTGATCAAATTTACTTCTACATTGTCTCAGCTATGCAATACCGCTATTTGAAGGTAGTTTAGCATCGTCTTCAGAACAAGGTATTATAAAAAAACTATTGGTACCGAGCCGAGAAAAAATCTTAGAAACCATACTTAATTTTCTTATTGTCTCCTCCTCCTGAAGGAGAAATCTACAGTGACAATCAGCCGCTTCAAGCAACTAAAGTCGATTTTTAAACCTATTAACTCGTTCTTTTGCAGCTAGATTATAAAAACTACGGTTCAAATCTCCGAGTATAACAAATAGTTGACAAAAAAAAACAGCGTTTCTAATGACTTTAGTATAGCGAAATGTGAGATATGTAAATTTAGTAAAGTATTTTTAGAAGTCTGGATTAAATTGAGAGTATATTGCAGTACTAGGTTTATGTAAGCCTCGAGCATAGATAAACATTTATTTTGTGTATTTTTCTTTTTTGCAACTCGGGCTTATTGTTATGGGTTGGCAGTTAACAGCGGGAACGACATTAGTGGAAGGTGACATCGTTACCATTCAGGTGGACTCGAGCCAATGTCATTTATATCTAACTATGATTGCCCTCAATGATTGTTAGATACACAGTAGGTAGGTTAGGTTAGGTTAGGTTAGGAGGTCGATCCCAAGAAGGATCTCACTTGGACAGCTTAAAACGCCGGTACGTTGTGGTACCTTAAAAGACGCTTACTAGTCGACAAAACGTTTTGTGCCTATAAAAGACTTGTTAAGATGGTCAATATCCATTCGGCTAAGTATTCAGGTCCGCCGAAAGAGTAATTAAAGATAGTATTCTATGGTTCCTATACTTGACTTGTCTTAATTTGTAGCAATTTTAGCTCTTTTTGATGCTTCGAGCTCTGGAGAATGGCGAATCGAACAAACAAATTCTATAAATCAAACGGAATGACATGAACAAAGGGGAAAAAATAGTACAAGGTTATATCTTTTTAATAAGGTATCTACTTAAAATACGTTCTTATACGTACGTCTTGAATACAACTTATTACCTTTGTTGTTGCTTTCAAAAGTAAATTTTTTGTGAAGCGAGGGGAGCGTAATTTTAGCAAGCAAAGAAGTGATGAATTGAAGACTGCTGATATTAAGGAGTTGTCTTCGACATTATAACTATAGATATTTTTCGGATTTTATTAAAAAGTATTATTTTTACACTGTCTTGAACAGTATTCTTATAAATTTAAAACTAAAGTTTCAGTTGTGTAACCATACAAGTACTTTTTTGAATTTCTTTCAAGAGCAGAAGGTTGGAGTTTAAGGACTTTTTCTGCCAGTCGCTTATATTGTACGGAAATATAATACAAGGTAACTAAAATAGCACACATAGAAATATTTTGAAATAGTTTTAATAAGTAAAAATTAAAAATGTATCAAGAATTATAAAAACCCAAGAAGGACTACATGAAAAACTTATTTAACAACAAAATATAACATAATCCAAAGTGGAACTCTAATTTTATATTTATTTTAAAATTTTTCTTTCATACAGTCCTTAATTACAAGTGGACAAGTGGACTTAAACCGACACAATATACCTACAACTACTCATAAATTATTTCGTAGCAACTAAAAGCGTTTAAATACACCAATGGAGATTTGGCTAAAATTAAAAAGCACTTAATTATTGCATAAATAAATATACTATTTTAACACTTCACTGTTTTCTTTAACTGTCTTCGTTCCACCACTTAAATGAGCAAAAACACTCTACATTCACTACGGCTTTTATACCGTTATTCGTACTACTTGATCCACAGGGGAGAGCGCGCGCATAGTGCTTATATAACAACGAATTGGTAAGAAAAAACATAAACTGAAATTGCAAGAGTTGAGTGGAATTGACGGCAGTGGCCCAGCGCCGGATTGGTGGCGGCAACAAGTATCTACTCACAGTCATACATCTGTACATATATACCGTAAGACTTTATTTAAATATTTATTTAACCGCGGCAACGCGAGGACTAAAAGCGAACCGCTTGGGCTGCGCTGAACAGGAGATGCTGGGCGGCAAAGGTTTGCTGCTTAACGACTTGACACAATACGCCAGTGTGACAACTGTAAGTAAACACTATAAAAGCGGAATGTGCAAGGCGAAGAAGCTAAATTAAAACATTACAGCAATTAGGAGGGTAATGGAAATAAATGCACAAATATTACTTTTCCCTTTTTTCTCTCTACCAGGGCTTGGAGGGACAAATCCGACTTGGATTGTATATGAAGGATTGGCATAAGTAACAGGTCTCAAATGAGATTTTAATTGACAAATTTAGGAGAATTGTGTATTGAACAAACGACGGCTATAAATCAAAAAGACTGTCACAATTAAATAGTGATTGAACAGCAATGGCAACTTACAGCAACTAATTGGGTTGTATAAAATGGAATATCTCAGGCTTAACGGCATACAAGTAGTTATCTCAAAAATATGCTAAAATATGCTCATGATTCAATAATTATCCATATATTACATAAGTTTTTAAAAAGCAAAATTTTAAACCGAGCAAATATAATATTTTATAACGTAAATACTTTTTTAGAGGTATTAAAATAATAATATTCAATTATCACCCAGCTTCTTCCGGAGCTTGGGGAGTTTACCTTGTTGTTTGGCTTCAAACAAATTTTAAGAGTTTTGTTCTAATTCTTCTGCCATTTTTTTAAACTAAATAAATAATTAAATTCAAATATTGCATTTGCCGTCTTCGATTCGTGAAACGTTGACAAATTGCGAATCGAACAAACAACTCGTATAAATGCTGACTCACTGAATCAAAGAGGGATAGTAGATAGTAGAAAGTAGCAGTTATAGCAATTCAATGATCTATCAACAAATATCTTCTCTGGTATTTTATTATTATTTAATTTTAAATAGATAATATTACTCTCACATGAAATTTTATATATCTGATGAACGAGTAGAACTCTAACATAGCGAGAAGTGAAATGGCGAATCGAAGAGGGCGCAAACTCAAGATATCCGCAGAAAAATTAATATAATTAATTGTTCTATTAGGTTTTCAAATATCAAAGCGATTCGATCCATTTATGGAACACTTTTGATTCATTGAGGCTTTTTGGTTTTAGACTTATTAATTTCATTATCATATTAACGGTTAGAAGCCTTAATGGCATTACATGGGAAATATAAAATATTAGAGAAAAATTTTAGAGTTTTGCAAAATTATGTACGGGTTTCGTGCATTTTAGAAGCATTCCAGAAAGTGCCAAAATTTATGCCGGAATAACTTGGAAAAACGCCGCCAATTACAATTAATCTTCACTACACGCTGTGCATACCTTAATTCTTCACAAAATTAGCTCTTCAGCAGCCCAAGGAGTGAGAGCATATTTGAAAAGCAAAAATAGAAATAGAAAATTGAAATGTACCTCAGACGTTGTTCGTCAAATAACCTCTCGAAACAAACAGTAAAGGAAGTCAAATCTGGCGAACTGGTTGACTAGTCAATATCACTTCCTTTTGACATCAAATGTTCATGAAATTTTTGTTGCTAAAACTGAATAGTTTAGACCTTTGTTTGTTGAAAATAATAACCGCCAAGAGATTGTCAATTATCGGGATTTACACCGCAACAAGATTTTTGAACAGCCCTTAACTTATATGCTCACTTTGCAGAAATTTGTACAAATATTTTCGTTTTGAATGTTATGATTACTTGTTCAAACTTAGAGATTTCCAACTTTTAGCATTTTCAAAAACGGGATTTAGAGCCGCTATGGGGTTCTATCCATAGTGTATCTCACATATTGGTTGAAAGCAATCTAGCTTAAGCGCTCAGTTTAATCAATATAACTCAATTTATATATATTATAATAAATTAATATACGTTGGATGGTTACACCGACATTTTCACAGAAAAAGCATTATTTTTTTATTCAAAATTTGATATTTCAATTGGTGTATATAAATATTTCTAAAAGGACAAATTCTTACAAAATTTTTGCGATATTTGGTTCTTTAAGCGCGATAAATGGTATGGTAAATGGTAACTGCAGAGTAATTAATATTAATTTAAAAAAAAATACTTTTTATAAAATAAATTAAAGAAAATAATTTATACAAATCATATACTTTATTGTTATTTTTTATAAAATAATTTATGGCGAATAATTAATTATTTATATCAAATTTAAATAAAAAATGTTATATTACAAAATATTAAAAAAAAATTAAAATTTAAATGTAAATAATTTTTTTTAAAAGATCGTTTATAAAATAAGTTTAATTATTAAATTTTTTTTAATTTTTCAGAAAAAAAATATTTAAAAAGTTCAAATTCAGTCGCTTTTTGTTTGTATAATAGATTTAAAATAAGCAGAGGTCACTCCAAATCAAGTCTTTCATTTACAAAATAAATTATAAAATCCAAGCACACGAAAAAATACAAGAAAATATAAAAAACTTTAACTTCGGTTGTAGCAAAGCTTTAATACCCTTCACAATTACAAAATATTCCATACAAGAACTTGCTTTTGATCGTTCAGTTTGTATGGCAGCTATATGCTATAGTGGTCCGATATCGGCGCTTCCGACAAATGACCAGCTTCTTTAGGAGAAAAAGACGTGTGAAAAATTTCAGAACGACAACTCAGAAAGTAAAGGACTAGTTCTCAGACAAACGGACGGACAGCAGACGAACATGGCTAAATTGAGTCAACTCGTCACACGGATCATTTATATATATATTTTATAGGGTCTCGACGCTTACTTCGTGGCACACTTCATATACCCTGTTCAGGGTATAATTAATGGCTCAAGTATGTCTGGTTGCTATAAGAAAACTAAAAACTTAATCGCCATATTGAGGTTTAGCATAATAACAAATGCACAAAAAAAAACAAAAATTAAAATAATATAGGCCTAGAGCCTTTCGGCACGCCATGCTTGCTTTAGCAACACAATTAATGCAGCACTTTGAAAGGCGACTGTTGTCATAGATGAATAAAATGAAGGTGCAGTTTTTACTTAACAACTTCGTCACATGCTTGCTGCAACAGCAAACAACAATGTGGCAAATACATACAAACATTGTTAAACATACACATACAAATGCATGTGATGTGACTGCATATTTGCCTATTTATGCATGTGCATACATTTAAGTATTTGACAGTCAACACTTCAACGGCATATAAGGACAATTATTTGTATAAGGACGCAGAAACACGCTCACACACACACACACACAGAGCGCTTTGCTCTTGTAATGGCAATGGTGTAAGCAATATGAGCTCTCTTTGATAATGCGGCATGGCTGGCTGCTGGCTGGCTGGCTTGTCTGTTATTATGGCCTTTTTACCGTTAACGCATTACCGCTTCCACAGCAAGTTGCTGTTGCCTGACGCCAATATGTAATTACACCCATACATATGTATGCCTATATACAAATATACTTATGCACACATATCTATGGGTGTGTGTGTATTTGTGTGCGACTGCTCATTACTGTTGCCGGCTTGCGACTTCCAACAACCAACAGCCGACATCCGCGGTTGCTGATGCTCTTGCTGTCTAAAATATTTTTGTTGTTGTTGTTGTTTTTTTTTTTCGCAACCTGCCTTTGTGCAAGAAGTTGAGACTGCGCTGAGAATGCATGTATGTGTATGTGTTTGTGCTTGCTCAGACTCGTTTACGTGCTCATTTACACTTAAAATACGTGCATTGGCATATTGCCCTCACTTCTTGGTGCAGCGCCTCGCATGCACCCAACCACCTCATCCTCACTTTTCTTCTACACAACCCCACAGAATTGAATTTGTATGTTTTTGCAATTCAACGCCGTTACACACACTTACTCTCGCTTTGCTTTAATTACGCTTAATAAATAATTTAAAAAGCGCGCGCAATTTAATTTCAGCTTCCTTACAGCTGTACTCGGCAGCAACAGCGGAGACGCTTCTCATATCCGGCCGGTTGTGAAGCGCGCGCGTACTTTCGCTACTTCTTTACTTGTTTTTGTTGCTGTTCTGTTTTTTAGTTTCCAACTTTTTTTATATATTTTTTCGATTTTTTTTTTGTTGTCTTTCCGCCGCGCTGTTGTGCGTTGTTGGCGTTCTCTTCACTTTCGCTTCGTCAGCGCCGGCTGATATGATATCAGTTGGGTAAATTTATTCAGCGCACTATGTATTTATATACATATGTATTCGTGTATTTATGTATGTGTTTATATTTGTGTGTATGTATAGCGTATGTATGTATGTGTAAAAGGAGCGCGCTTGCTTCCTAGTATATGTGCGTGTGTTTTTCTTGTGAGGCGCTCAACTTTTTGTGTGCACTTTTTGCGCGCTTTTTGATTGAATTTGTTGCTTTGTTAATTGAGCACTTAAAACGCCTGCTATGTACCGTTTCAAAATCAGCTGACTCTAGTCAGCGCCAGACAGACAATTTGCGCAACACACGCAAGGCTGCAAGCTTTTGTTTCTATGCCGTTCAAGCAGCACACTAAATTACACGAATTTTAAGAACGCGTTTAACGTTTTCTGCACACTACCGTTAACTTTTAACGTTTTTCACATTTACCGCTTTGTTATTTTCACTTTATTTACTTCATTTCGTGCGCGCTACACTCGTTTGTCGCTTACCAATTCGGCATACGTTTATTTCAAGTGAAGAAGAAAAGCTAAATTTTACTCGCGAAAACGCGTCAATACACCCGGACCGTACGAACGCACAATTTGTACTAAACGCTGGCCATTATCCGAATCCGCATAGCACCTTAGCCTTTCATTCACATCCGTTCCTGGCAAAAATTATGTGCGCTCCGTAGGCACTTCGTTAGTTTATACGCCACCCCCACCCTCCCCCCACCAACTTAGAGTCCTGCACAGCATGACTTGAGCATGACTTGCTGCAGCACGCAGTTCGCTTATCAACACAACAACGAAAAGGGATATTTTTTAGTAAAAGCCAACCAATAGCGCCGCCAACATAGCCGCCGCGTCCACACTTCAACCTTTATTTGCGTATTTCCCTTAACTTTAGTAAAGTTACTGTCGCTCTTTAGTACGCATGCGCTTTACAGTTTTGCTCCCGTCTGTCGTTTAAGCGCTGCTCAGCTGTTCCGTCAGGCCGTAAGCGCTCGGCGCGACTCTCTGTTTACTACTTTCACTACTGTCGTCGCGTCGTTTTAGTACACTTTGCCATGTTTGCACCGCCAGTTGGTTGCGCTTCCCTCTCAGCGCTTGTGCCGCTTTATCAACAGCAGTCACGCCAACGACGAGCACCTGTTAGCCATGCAGGCCATGCCGGGACGTTTCGAAAGCTTTACGCTTGACTCGACTTGAACGCACGTGCCCATCACCCGTGTCAATGGTTGTCGGTAGCTGGCACAGGACATCACGCACACGCAAACCCAAACACACAGTTATAGTAATGCGCCTGGACAACGAAGTCGTGCACTATACACTGGTCCATTCTTGATAGTTTCTGTTAGTCATACGATAGATCGTATCAATGAATGTATTAGCGCATGAAATAAAATTCGATTACCAGTCCTGTCGTCGGCAAGTATGCCCACACTCAGTTACTCGGAGTATAATATATATACATATAGATAAACTTATAGCGTCTGTCTTGCCAAGCATTTTAGTAGTTTAAATTTTCGAGTTTTTTATGCAAATTCATAAAAAGAATAATCAGAAACGAATCATGCATTACCAAGATAATACTAGCATTCAGATCTCTTCTTATAAGAAAGGTCAATTAACGATTTAAGGAGCAGAATGAACTAACAGATTACCCTTACCCCTTAACATCACAAAGCAAAACAACCAGAGTCAAAAATATTCGACCAAATAAGAACCCCTTGAAAGTTTTGCCAAGTGTATGTTGTTGTAATTGTAATTGTAATACAAAACATTCCACAAATAATTTAAGAAATACTACCGAGATGACAGTACTGGTCAATTAAAATTCCGGGTTCATTCCGGTTACGTATACCAGACCGACTAGACTACACTATAGATACCTTCATTTGTTGGATAACAACAAGGCACCAAGCGCAGAAAGGAGAGAAGAAGGTCAGCCAAATGTTAATCTAGGTGCCAATCAAATATATATACATAGGTAGCAAGCAGGGGATTATCTTCTGGGAACCCTATTGTATTACTAAACATCTTGGTGAGTACCATGTTAGGAATTCATTTAGAAATACAATACAACACATATTTTGGTATATTAGAATATAGTTTAACAGGATTCTTGGCTTCCAATCAATAATACTCACAACTCCTAAGTCTCATGCTACACAATTTTAGTAATAATTTAATAAAACTTTTAATAATCGTGTAATAACTAACTAATCTTTTTGCCAATAAAATTCCAAAATTTATTCCGTTTACACTTATTTTCCATGTTCAAATATTCAAAGAAGCTTATTTTTTTCGCTTAGTAAATATTTTACTATTTGACAACATACAGGGGTTGTAGGCCGTCACCTTTTGCCCAGAAATGGCTTTTATTGTGCAGGCCACAGATTGATTAAATTGTTTTATTCAATTACAAAGTTTAAGAGCACACTTATTGCTCTCTTGCTTCCCGGGTTCTCCCTTTAAATTTGCACAAGAGCTGAGCATGCGCCAAAATCGCTATTAATGAACGAAGCGACTCTTAGAGGATTTTTTCTCTTCTGAACCATCTTCTTAAGGATAAAAGAGACAATTTTCACCTGCTTACAAAGCGTACACCTGACATAATTAACTTTGGTAAATATTTAATCTTGCGGCAATTTTTCTGGCATTAAGAAAAGGTTAATAAGATTCCCTAACACACTAAGGAGTAAGAGTAAACTAAGATGTATTTTACTAAAAAACAGTATGTATATAGGTTTTCAAGTATTGAACAACAACTGCTCAATTTTCTACAATTCCCGATATAAATAAATTAAATGAACAGAAGGACTGAATAATTCGTATCCTTTCTATGAGAAATAAATATAGATAAGAAATTTCGTGAGTGAAACAGATAAAATAAATGCCGCTAAATGCCTGAAAATTACCCTAAAGGATGAAATCGGAGCTCAATCTAGGTAAAGTATCCATTTGTAAGTGGTTTGCCAAATTCTGAACGTACCATACAACCACCTTAGGCGAAAAGAAATGACGAAGAAAATAAAAAAATGCACAAAGTAATTTGGATGACCATTAAAGTTGATAGAGATAGTTAGCAAACACTCTAAAGAAATCAAAGAAAGCTGTTAGATATATGGTTCATGAACATTTGAATATGTGAGAGCACTGTACAAACTGGCTACCGCGAGAGCACGCAATCCAAACAATCTACCGTGTCATAAAAATTGCTTGAATTGGGTTGCAAAAGAACAGGAAAGGTCCCATCAACTTTCTCCTGTTCTTAGATCTCAAGATAATGGTCACTAGGAAGAAATTGCCGAGACTGAAATTCTCATACATACTAATTGTCTGACATTTATCTTAAAAAATCAAGATATAATCGCTTTTTCCTCGTCTTGATGATTTGTAATTTATAATCCTAATATTAACCATAAAACCTAATGGTGTAAACTCAATATCAACGTATCCATTCCCCACTCAGAACGCAATATTCAAATCAAATGACAGGGTTACTTTATTTGCTTCCACCATAACCAAATCCACTGAGGGTGTCACTGACATGCTTGGAAGACAAAATCTAAAATTATATATCCGATAGGTGTCGCCTTCGGCAGTAAGAGTCAGTCATCCAAGTGTATTTCTAAGATGAAAATTTGTCTTATAAAATCAAACACTCGTTCGTAGGCTCTGAAAACGGCTTTAAAATTAGATCGGACTATATATGCAAACCCTTGTTTGACTGGCTTCGTAACATCGTGTTGCTCTTTCAACTGTGCCATTAGCGAATATCAGAACATACATGAAAGATAGTCAACAGATGATCCTAACCATACTTACTTTATAAGTCGACGCATATTTGAGAAATATTATTTACGCTCTGTTCGAACTGAAAGTATTTCCAGCCTTACGCACATTCTCAGCTAATTGTTTACATGTGCATATAAGCCAAAAATAGTGTCATTCTGTATGCTTGGGAGATCAGATAAACTTGTTTTGCTTTACAAAGTAAATAAACAATGACTACAACAAATAAACAATTTCATAGTTCGCGTACGCGAACTCAAAGGAAGCAGCAGAGTTTGCAATAAAAAACACCAGGTTTCCGAAAATATTGCGCACCGAAATATCCTTCAGTTTATTAATATGCTTAGGCATATCCTTTGGGCGTTGAAAAGCCCAAAAAAAAAAACAGCAGAACCACAACAACATTGACTACCTCAGCGCCAGACCCAAGCACATCCACCGAAAATAGGAGGAACAACAGCGCTCCACAAAGTACAAAAGTAAATATAAACAAACAATTTCGTGCATGCGGGTGATGTTGAACTTCAGCGGGAAGGTTACGCAGCGAAACGAAACAAGTAATCGAGCAAAAGCGGCGCATCTTGTAACCCCGTTGCGGTGGAACAGCGCAGCAGTGTGTGCCACGAGCAGATGCACAAGTACTAGATACATGTACCCTAATTGTTGTGAGTGGTGCAGCTGAAAGCGGCAGCGATGATGATGTAAAAACTTTGGCCCACACAAACAATTTTTGTTTACAAGCAAAAGTTTCTCTTGTGTCTGGCTGGCGTGGAGTTAAAAAGCAGACACAGATATGCTTGGAATTGCCAAGAGACGCTGGGCGGAGTTCAACAAAGTTGCTTTTATACACAGCTACATTTGAGGCACTGGTGAATGCACCAATTAATAAATATTTGTAAGCGACGTCATCAAGAATTGCAAAGAAGAAAAAAGATTACCTTGTTAAATTGAGATACTTCAGAAATATTTATTTAAATGTGTAAATGGTTACCCAATACCTTACTAGTTTTGGAGAATGGTATTCTTTCATAAATTCTAGACTCATCGAAGGAATTAGAACTCTGCTGAAAGTACAAAACAAAGTTTTGTGGGACGAGAACGAGAAGATTAATTTAAACTCACTGAAGAACTTGCAACGGTATGAATCCAAGGTCGAATGCCGACATTTCATTCTTTATCAATATACGATTACAAAATAATGAGTAATCTGTTCCCATAAAAAATCGAATTAAGTTCATCAAGAAAAATACATTTTTCACAAAAGCGCGTTTTTTTTTACATGTGAATCTTATGGCCAAAAATTTAGCTCTATTGTAAAGAAGAAGGTTTGCCATTGTGTTTTAAAAGTGATTTCGGGCATGTTACGGCCGCGGCTTGCTCGAATATATTCCAGCAATTGAGGCCATATGTCAGCAATAATGCCCTGAACTTTCTCTTCCAAGGCGTCAATCGACTCAGGCTTATCTGCGTAGACCAGCGATTTCACATAACCACACAAAAATAGTCCAGCGGTACACAATCGCACGATCATGAAGGCCACGCCACAGACCCATGACGCGAGATACTACGCTCAACAAAAATTTCCTTCAATAAATTGATTGTTTCGTTGGATGTATATAAGATAGCTACAGTTTTGCTGGAATTAAAAGTCGTCCAGGCACGAAAAAGTAATTAATCATGGCTCCATAGCGTTTCCCATTGACTGTTACCTTATGGTTGGGTTCATTTTTGAAGTAATATGGACCAATTATTCCCTCTACCGGCAGGGCACACCAAACCGTGACTGTATAAGAATATAACACCATCTCAGCAATGGCTTGTGAATTATCATCACTCCAAATGCGACAATTTTGTCTATTAACGTACCCCTTCAATCAAAAGTGATCTTCATCGCTGAGCATTTTTTTGTAAAAATCGGGATCGCTGACCATCTCGTTTAGGATCCTTTCACCGAACGTGCGGCGCGCTTGATAATCTCTAATCTGAAGGGCGCCAAAGATTATCTTCTGTCAAATAGGTCATATATAGGAGCACTAAGAACCACTCCAGAGGAGGATGGATGGCGCAGGGGCACGCGACCCATCAACGGAACATTCAACATCAGCCGGAGTTAGATCCCGGGCGATCCCTGAAGCTGCCGGGATACTGCAGTATCTACCAGGCAGGAGTCTTCATCGGTCAGGAAAACTGCTGAGATAGCTTATAACGCAGGAAAATCTAGTATACATTGATACCCAAGCGGCAATTAAAGCAATAAACCTACATCGCATTGCGTCAGAGAAGGTCCTTAAAATCAGGGAAGCAGTAGATATAGTAGCTGCCGGAAAACATCATTAAATTGGGAGCATGTAGGATGCAAAAGCCCGAAAGAAAACACGCATGCTTCTTACTCACACGGTCTCAAAAGGGCTGCAGAACGATTGTTGGTCTATTGACCGGTCTCAACTTTCTGGCATCACATGCGAGCCTTATGGGCATTATTAACGTTGACACATGTGGAAAGTGTAAGAAAGTAGGCATGAGAGAGACGTTAGAATACTTCCGTCCGGCCTTATCCAGACTCGGTTTAGATATCTAGTGGCTTCCAGTTCAAGAGACTGGATGAAGCCTCAGAATTAGAGTTCAATTCTTTATTAAAATTGCAGGACGTAAACTTCAGCTCGTATTAAACTGAACCTCCATCTGGCATTAAATTTGAAGGTCACAAGAAATTTGAAGGTCTATATATGGCCTGACAGTTGGCCAGTACAACCTAATCTATTAATTTAAAATTTCAAACAATTGGCAACTCTTCTCAAAAAATACTTTAAGCAAGCCTTCATGATTTAAGATATCAATGCTCTAATAATTAATTTACTCTGTTAATTTTATTAATGAAATATATAAAACAGTTGGCAACCCTTATTAGAAAATAGTTTAAAACTTTTGATTTCACGCCCATATTGAAATAATACATTTATTTTGATAACCATATTATAGTAATACGACAAGATAATCGTAAATTCATGAAATTGAAATTTAAATATTCAAACAGGTGGCAACTCTTCACAAAAGTTTTTTTCAACAACAGGTCTTCTCACAAGGTTTATTAAATCTTATACATTTTTTTATATAAAAATTAAAATAGGTGGCAACCTTATATTTTAGTTTTTATTTTTATAAACTTTAGAAGTTTTGCTGAAAACAGTTCACAAAATATTTTAAGTGGAAGTTGTACGATCCAAGTGGGACTCATATATTCAGCTAACTCGGTGTTATCAATCACAAAAGAAGAATCTTCAACTTTGTCACTCATGTCATATACGTCTATTTCACATAGTTCGTATTTGTGATATGCAAATGACATTCGTTCATACTCAAAGTGCTAATGGCGAATGATTAAAACTTTAAGACATTGCTCCTTAGCCGATCTTGTAGAATTCCTGCTTTAATACACATTTCACTAGCGCAACACTGTAAGTCGTATTACCATTTACAGTGTCCGCACGTTAACAATAACATAGATACATACATACAGAACATATGTAAACCCTTGTAACCCGCTAGTACATTGTTGTAAAGCGTCAACCGCGTTTACTCAATGTTTAACATTTGCATTAGTTATCTCCCCAATATTTCGCTGTCTTTGGCTTTTTGTCACAGCTTTCTATTTTGATGTTGCCACAGTGCCATTGTGCCGAATGGCTGGAAGTTCTTGAAAACGAGTGAAACGTGCAACAACGCCAATGTGCATACTATGCCGTTTGTCCTGCGTGGAACCACGCTGGCGCCATTGACTCATCGACCAGCGTCGCAATACGCGTCGTAAAACCAGACACACACACACACACACCTAAATACATCCGCACAAAAACACTAACCAAAGCCGTCACAGAACATACGCATCAGATTGACATCCAAGCGTTGGATGCTGGATTTCTCTTAACCTCTCCCAAATGCATGGTGCGCTGTGGCGCTGTGTCTTCTTGATGTCCGTGAAAGCAAACAATGCTTTCACTGGCTGGTCCTTAGTCCCGAACTGTACTGTTGTACTTCAGTACACATCATTTGCATGGCTGCATGCACTCGGTGGTCGCAGCTAAAAGCATTGTAACCAACTCGTCACTTTAGCGCACACACACCAACGGACGAATGTGTAGTAGTGCCACACGCAGAAGACGGGTGTGAGCCGCGACATCGCAATGTCAACTGTAATATTTCGGTCAGCTGATATCGCTGGTTTTTCGATAGCTGGCAGGAAATGGCAATGTGTAATAACAACATGGGTACTTATGAGGTTGCGTAATTTTCATAATGCAAGGCAACTCTCGGAAATCATTTCACATTAAGCTTATAAGCAATTACAAAGTAACAACCCTCTCAGTCTATAATAGGTGTGGATGCACTTCTACATCGCCCATACATAGACCTCGCTTTCCTAGCTTCCCATCATTCACTGAGCTGAAACACTTTCTTTCAAGAGCAAGAAAAAAGTCGACAGCGAAAATCCTTATCAATATCTTCTCATAACGTTTTCACTCAAGTTGGATTATAAGCTTTACAGTTACAATAGAACATATTATTATACTTTGACATCAATACTAATTGCATATCAAAGCCTTCGAATGGAACCAAGAAGAAAACTAACTTCGCTTTCATTGAAAGAAATCTTATTAGCTTATAAGGAATAATCTTACGATCAATTAGGGAATAATTTAACATAGATTGCAGAACCATGTAATAACCCGATACCTGGTAACCCGCTACCATATCTTGGACCTGCGGAATGAAGACAGCAGACAGACATCCAAAGAAGTTTATGAAACTGAATACGCATCTATTTTCCTTACATTAATCGACTATGCGGAAGACAGTATAGCAATAATCCAGCTTAAGAGCAACAAAGCTATGGGCACCGATTAATTCTAGGGGGAGCTATTCAAATACGGCGACGATGATATATGGTACATGCACTTTTTATGTCGAATATAGTCGGTTAAAGGTATGCTTGTCGATCAGTATAAATTTAAGTGTACTTTAAGCAATCTACAAAAGGGTGAAGCTACAAAATAAGCCAACAGCCTAAGGATTAGTCTGCTATATATCGCTTGCAATGCTTTACGAATAGTGTTATGTGTACGATAAAGCCCCAACCGATAGCGAACCGACTGAACGTTATCGAGCTTTAGATCTAGTATGACTAGATTTTCTTAAAAAATGAAACAAGTCTTAAAAAAGTGATATACTGTAGGTTGATCGACTAAAAGGCTGCTTTTAAAGTACTCGCCTGTTTATGCTATGTCTGAACTCGATATTCCAATACATTACAGAACTGTCTTCGAAAATGACATCAAACACAACTTTACCTGAAACCACTTATCCGAGCCTGTTTTTACTACACAAGATATAGACAGATCAAGGCATTATCACTTGGGCTTTGGAGTATATATCGGGTGTTTTAGGCGTGTTATTTTCAATGAGCTAGCTTCGTAAGCTAGATGAAAGTCGCTTTTAGATAAAATGAATCAGATAGATTGGTTGGATATTACTCGTGAACGTCTCCAACATACTTTAAATACCAAGGTTCATAGAACACTATTATCCATTATCCTCAGTTACATATTTCACTACTAAGAAACTTTTTAATAAGTAAAATGAACTCTATTGTATCAGCTTTGTTGACTGAAAACCATTAGAGCTCATCAGAAAAATTTCTTCAAACATCAATTTATAAAATAATGAAATATATTCAATTATTTTCTAAGAAGAGATATAGATAAACTAATATAGTTTCTGTATATAAAAAAAGTAAAAATGTTATTCTGTGCATTAGGTCTCTGTATTCTAGCTAAAACATCTCATTTTTAAATATAATAGGAAAATTCAAACCTATATAATAAGAAACTGAATATGCAAACTTGCAAGCCCTCCAGCTAAGAGAAAGAGTACGGAACAACTGCTGTCACATACGACAAACGCCATAAAAGGAAGATACGTGTACAATTTCAACATTTTCTCTCAAGTGCAATGTAAGATGATTATATATTAATATTATCATATGAAATAATAAACCTCGTTTTCATGCTGAACTTCGAGTGCAGCCGCAGGCTCATTATACACACATTAATATGCATTGAATTCAAAGATAAATTCTGACAAAATATTCAAAAGCATAAGCTCCGAGCTCAAATAACAATAAAAACAAAGGAGAATAATGCAAGCGAGTGTCAAGCATGCCCTAAGGATGTGTCACTGTTGCAATAAGGTGACTGAAAGTTTTCAGACACTGCTGCCGAGGGACACCAAGCAAAGACTTTGCCAAGCAGTTGCACACATACATACATTAAGAGAGACTTAAAAGATACCGGCTTCAAGAGCAGGTAAATTTAAGTGCGCATTTTTTTTTTTTTTTGCTAAAATTATCTGCAGTAGAAAAGAGATAAAAATGAGAATGCAGGCGACAAATTGCAGTGGTGAATGGCGCCAGAATGTCCGTCCTATGTAAATACTTGTGCAAGTAAAGTTTCAACTATAAATACGAAATAAAGGATGAAATACCGCTGCTTAGAGAGCGCTGTAAGTATCGTTTATCAATATATGGAATTCGTTAACTTTTAACAGTTATGGGCAAAATGTTATGCAGTTTGTGATGTAAAAAGTTAGTGATAGAGAGTATACATATTATGCACGTAAAAGCACTAAAAACTGTCTAGGATATGCGAAACCTTGGAAACTGACGAATCGAACAAGCAACTGGCATAAATGTTATATACTATATAGAGCAAGAAGAGATAACACCATTTTAATGAAATAAACGCGTACTATCGCATAATGAATTCCACTGTTTAACTTTTTTGCTGCTTTCACATATGTTTTTTTTTACATACTGTATTTGAATAGAAAATATAAAAATCGCCTTTTACCATTCTTGTATAGGGGCTAGCAGACGCTAGTGGTATAAATATTATATACTAGCATAATCGAACAGAGATAGCGTAGAAATCACGCTCTCTTGTATTGAACTAAACTTTGTTGTTGCTTTCAGATGTAGTCTTTTTCGAGAGAACAAAGTACAAATAGGCGAGCAGCAAATTGGTGAATAGAGGACTGCTAAAGTTTTCCTCAAACACTTATTTAGAAAAGTTTTACAGGGACTAGCACGTATTAAGTATTTATAACAGTAACACAACTTAAACCTCAAGGAAGCCAAATCTTTCAAATATTTTTATTACATAAAATTTATGCTGCTAAAGAAATTCTGGCTAAACGTTTTAAAGAGAGAGAGGGAGACAACATATGTTGTAATAGTTTGGATTGTTCGAAAAATACATTATGTCATACAACGTGTGAAAAAAAACTAACGAGACACGGTACATTTGTTGATTTAGTACCGAGTCCAGTACATAAAAATTCTTGTTCAATGAGAAAATCTGAGCATTTTGCAAAAAGAATAGTACCCGGAGCATCGAAAGTTGTTCGCAAAAATATGTTGGTTGGTTGATAAGTTAAAAAAGTAAGTCGAAAGTTTGTCTGACCAAATACGGTCGCTCTTAAGCCGCTATAAGGCTTTTGAACCTATAAACAAGGGGATTATCGATGTTTCTAAAAAGAGTTTTAGAGAAAAACTGTGTCTCATCCATTTTTGGTCTCAGACAAATAATTACTTTCTGTAGGTTCCATGGATAGAGTCAAATTGTTTGTAAATGTTAAGAAGGCTAAAAATGTTAAAAGGATCAGATATAACCTTTATCTTCTATTTGTGTTGTTCGTCTTGACACTAATCGTCTAAAAATAGATCCTACAAGTCATATGTATATACAGTGTGAGTAGTTAAACTGATGGCTAAGGGGCAATGATTATTTGAAAAAGTCTAAAATTTTAGATTATAATTTGCAACGGGCACGATTTAGACTCAGAACCCAGTGCGAGGAAGTTGCTGTATAGCACGTTAGGCTAATTATCCTAATTTAGTTGTTATCGTTGATTTTATTTCGGCAATATTTATAAATTTTACATCCCAATTTATCATACTATTTACGAGTTCTATTGGATTATTACTATATATGCAAATTACACCTATACGACTTTTATAGAGACACTCGACTTCACGAAACTAGTTATTATGATTTGCAAAGAATTGTGAGTAAGCGATAAAGGTCGATATAAAGTTCTTTATATATACAAGTAATATTTTTTGTGAGATTGATTTTTTCCTCATGTGAGTTTTCAAATATATGCTTCATTTGGAAATCATTGCTATTAGGGGCTCAATTAGGATATCTCTACACTCTAACGACAAACAACATTAACACTCTACAAGTCGCTCATAGTGCCCCTGCTTCGGTATTAAATTTTCGAGCGAAAAGTTCTTTGAATGGTTTTTGGCGACAACTATCGTACTGGACAAACGACGAGCTGTATGAGCTGTACTACGATATTGATATTATCCAGCGAATAAATATTCAGGTGCTCCGCTGGCTTGGCCATATTGTAAGAATCGATGATAGCGCTCCAGCGAAATAGGTTCGGTGGTAAAAGACGTAGAGGTGGACCGTGTCTCCAGTGAAGTAACCAATTAGAAGAAGCTGGGACGAAACTTGTTGTACGAAACTGGAGGTGGCGCGCCTATAGCAGTGGCGACACCCAATAGAATTAGTAAGTTTAATTAAAGAACAAATAAAGTTGCATTTGGGTTTTTGTTGGTATTTCGATCAATAGTTGCGATTATTTGAAAAATCACTATGATTTATTTCACTCATTTTGAGGATAGCATACGGTTAAGGTCGCTTAGCTTTTAACTAAACTCATAAAACACGGCAGGAAAGGCCAATTTTGAATTTTAAGCGGGTATTCATTTGACACTCTGTTCTAAATGGGTGGATCTGGAAAATATTATCACAGAAGTATAGAGCAAGCACTATCTACCATAAAATTCGAAATCAACCGACTGAACCTAACCTGAATTCCGATCCTCATTTAAATTAAATTAAATGCGATTGAAGAGGCGAGAGTTATGCAATATTAAGCTAGCAAAACCGAGTATTACTCACCGCTAATTACTTGTATATATACCTATTATGGACTGTAGTAGTTTTAAAAAGCATCGCTAAAAAATTAAAGACGCTAAGTAAACACTGAACTTTTACGTAATTCCAGTTTAAATACTCTATTATATAATTTTAGGATGTACCTTTAAGAGGGCGAGAGCGAGGAAATATATTGTTTACAATTACATTAGTGGTGTATTGAAACGTGTTTTATTATGCAATTAGTTAAATTAATTCCATTACATATAAGTGTACGCGTACTACTAATATTTATATCGCCATTTAATGTTTTCCTTACTTCAACAAAGAACGTAAAAGACGCTGAAGAGTTCATTCGACCAAATACCGTCGTTAAGTATAACTGTATAAGCAGCATTCATGTGTGTATTTGTTAAGTCAAGTGACGAAGCACATTTAAGATTTCAAAGTGATTAAGCTACATGCAACCGACACTTGGAAACTGTGCAACAGCCAATTAAATGACTGCAATGTCCAAATACCAACGTCTTGGAGAAGTTAATTAGAAGAAGTCGTAAATGTGTCGAGTATTTTTTTTACAAGTACAAATACAAAGTACACACCTACATATAAATATATATATATATATATACAGTCATATAATCGAGTCAATGCAGTTGCGCGCTAATTAGCTGCCACAGCAACAACAAATCGCCTTAAAAAACAAAATTGCTACAATCTCAGATTTTATCAACCTTTGCCGGATGTGTGCACACTGACATTAGTATATACAGCCACACCGGTGACTTTCATCAAAAGCAGGACATAATTTGTACATAGGTGGCAATACCACGTGGTTTCATTTGATAAGGTAAAATTAGTTGAAAAGAAAACCTGCTTATGCGAATAAATTGCGTGAAAAAGTACTCAAAGAAATATAAACATGTTGAAGTGTATGTAACTTAGAGGTTGAGTATTTGAAATACAGGGTGTTAAACTTTTTTTATTTGCTGTTATTTAACCGAGCTGCTTAATAAATTTTTTAATACAGAATTGTAAAAGCAAAAAATTTTAACACGGGAGTCATTAAACCGAGAAAGCCTCTATATAGCGGTCGTAAAGCTTATTTTACTTCATTTCATAAATATTGCATTAAAAGATTGCTTAAATAACTGTTATTCCACCGAATTCTCGCTATACATTTCTAGGTAACTAAATTTCTTTCAAAGTTTTTTTAAACCAAAATACGAACTCATATTAGGAATACTTAAATTTATAATTTCTAAACTTGAAGAATTCGAGTCAACAAAACAACTGGAAAAATCAAATATGTACAATGGTATTATTAGCTTGAAAATGAAAGAAGATCGAATCGAACAATCAACTGGTATAAGTCAAAATATTGGTATAAACAGACTAAAAGTACAAGATAGAATGAAAAAGAACAACTAGTATAGGTCAAATGGACTGGCATAATCAGATTAAAATAGCAGAATATTATACTATTTTAGTGAGGTATTCACGAACTCTCTAGTATAAAGTTCAACTGGACAATATTGTGGTTATTTTCAAATGTAAATCTTTTGGTAAGCGATCACCGCGAATAACTACTAACTTACGTAATAAAATTAATCAGCCACCCTGTAAATATCATATATATACCAATTATTAAAATCTAGAATGTTTAAAGTAACTCAAATAAATATGAGTAATTAATCCTTCAATGGCATTAAATGCATGCTGTCATGCAAAGTTGTCTTTGAAGCAAACGCTATGTATGTTATGTTATTCACGGTTAAATGTTAAACGCTCATACATAAGTACTTGTTTGAGGACTGCAGTGGTTGACACTTGCCAACAAATTGTGATGAATCGGCGAACGAACCAAAACCAGAATCAAAAGAGCTGTATACGTACACATTAAGTGTTCATAGAACTTAAAGTCTATATCTAGATGTACTGAAAATGATACTGTGGATAAAGGTGGCAACATATTATGTTTGAAAAAATTTGGAGAGCGATGAATCGAATAAATAACTGGCATACATCAAATAGATTGGTATAATTAAGTAGTAATAGAATATACTTAGAAATAGGTTATAATCTGATGAAATCCGCACATACTTTAATACAAACTTAATGCTGAATTTAATCATATTAAAATCTTCTGGCGAACCGATGACTGCTATTTGGCACTATACCTAAACTGATTTCATGCGACAATTGAATTTTCAGCTTCACACAGATTTTATATATGAATAGCATGTTAGGAATGCAAATGTATGTCCTTGACTAGTATGAAACCAAATTGTTTACGTTGTAATCCCGGCACGTTTGGATAGTTATGAGACCAACATATCGTTTGGCTTAATTCTGGATATAATATAACATATACTCGTTAATACATATGTAAAATCCAGTAAAAATAAATCCAAAATGCAAAAAATGTTTGACATTGACACTGTAACGCCAATTACCCGTGCTTTTGATTTTCTGGATTAAGCTAAGGTAAATTTGGTCTTAAAGTTGCATCATGCTCTGGGCTGCCATAGCGAAAATATCGTCAAAGTACTTCTTGGATTTCCCAGGCGCTTAACATTACACAAAAAACCCGTTTCGAACCATATAAATAAGGTTAAATACAAAAGGGAACTCGATGTGTGGATGCCACATGAGTGAAGCGGTTCTTATGTACCCACCTTATAGTCCGAACTACCTGTTCCTGTATATGGAGAAAATGTTTACTGGTGAAAAATACGCCTCAAAATATTTAGGAACGGGGGTTTCTGTGAGGATGGCATAAAATAACAACAAGTTATCGAACCAAACAGTTCAAATTTGACCCAAAACACAAAAAACCGCTAACTTCGGTTGCACCGAATAATACCCTTCACAAATAAAAAAGGTTTCCATTCCTTGATTTCGATCCTCTAGTTTATACGGCAGTTCTGTTTATACTATAGTGGTCCGATACCGGCTGTTCCGACAAGTGAGCAGCCTCTTAGGGAGAAATGAACATGTGCAAAAATGTCAAATCGATATCTCAAAAACAGTGTGACTGGTTCGCGTATATACAGACAGAGAGACGGACATGGCTAAATCCACTCAGCTCGTCACGCTGATCATTTATATATATATTTTATATCGTCTACGACGTTTCGTTCTGGGTGTTACAAACTTCGTGGCAGTTCATGGTATAATATTGAATTTATTCTTATTAGACCTTATATGAGTATTATAATGCTCATCTCTGAATTTTTTTGCAAACTCCTTATAGATCCACCAACCAGAATACTCTTTAAGTCAACTCCGTTCAGGTAACGAATTTGATTAATAATTTAATAATATTTCTTATTTCCAAAAAATATTGTTTAAACATTCAGATTTTACGTAAGTTAAAGGCAATAAATATCAACTCAAACAGAAATTCAAACTCTTGACACCTTCTTCTTCTAATCCGTATCCTAGTAACAAAATTACCCATAATTTTCAGGCTCAGCACCACCGTGCAACATATAAGTATTTTATCCAAATCTGCTGACTACAGTTTAGCTGCAGAGAAACACTTGAAGCTTTTTTTACTTAACACATTTTGGTGAACTACTCTTAAGGCTCACAGAGCGCGAGCGCAGAAGGAAATTACAATTTAAGGTAGATCAGATCAGAGTTTTTAACATAGTTTCTAGCAAAAAAATTATTTATTCATATGAAAAGCTCGTTTCAGAAGAGAGAGCCTTCCGTGTCAAGCCACTATCACTTGCACACAATAGCTATTGTGACGTCAACTAAAGAACAGAAGTTGACTGAAGTCAGTCTCAGTTTTACGTTTACTGGTTAATTTTGATTTTTATACCTTGAACAGGGTATAATAAGTTTGCCTTTTCTCAAACTACAGCTATTGCTATAGTTGCCATACATACTAAACGAATAAAGTTTGTATAGAAGGCTTTTTCATTTGACGCGATATCTTCAAGAAACTTGACATAGATAATTGCCTAAGGCAGTGGTGCAATCTCCAAAGAAATTATTTAGATCGAACCACTATAACATATAGCTGCCATACAAACTGACCGATCGAAATCAAGTTCGTGTATGGATACTTTTTATTTGTGAAGGGTATTATAGCTTCGGTGTAACCAGTTTCTTATTCTTATTATTATCGTTATTAAAACAAAGTAGATTACTAATTAAACAGCTTTCTTGGTTATTTCCATGTTTTGCTTCCTATTGCACTCCGAGCACACCTGTAATCAAACACATTCCACTAATAACAAGTAACAGTAAAGCCTTATATGGGCCACACATGCATGTTATATGAAATGCAATCGTTTTTGCCGAAGATGATTCTTACTCTTCACATTGCTATCAGCAACAGCATGTGACGAGCGCACTCAAAGGCTCATCGAAGATTCCACTCAAGTATCAGCCCAGTAGTGCATTGCAGAAAGACCGATATTGTTGGCAATTTGTGTGTGTGTTGTATGTGAGTGTGTGAACAATCTGCAAAAGCTTCATTAGCATGAATGCAAATACACTTGAGGACATTTCCATCGTCTAATGCTCATCATTGTCATCTTCATTTTCACAATTATCCTTATCAAGTTGACCATCATCGATAGCACTAACCAGCACACATACACACGAACTTACACATACACATGCACGTACTTGAAACTAACAGTAACAGCAACAACAGCAGATGTAGGCAACAAAGGCAATAACAGTGACCGGTATTCTCTAGTGGTGCTTATAGCCGATCTGAAGCTCCAGAATTGACCGACCATATAGGCATTACTATGTATATTACACATTTGTTGTGTGTACGCGTGTTTGTGTAAGTGCTTTGCATAGTTGTGCAATAAAAGTGAGAATTGTCATTTGCAACGCTTTATTTGCACCTGCCAAAACAATAGTGAATGCGCGTCGATAAGAGCGACTCTCTGCCCACGCCAACATCCACAGTGTCATCACTGCACTTAGCCGCCTTGAGTGCGCCCAAAGTGCTTAATTGGTACTGTTGAAAGCCTAATTTATATGCCACTAGCCGTTTTGAAGAATTCTTGACGGCCGATAATGGAGAACTTGACCATTAGTATTTGCCGATAAAATCAACCAGTCAAAGCCATCCGACTACGACTTAATAATTAAATAATTCGACCGTTGACATACTAGAAGAGGAGTTTTTTCGTCAAAAGAGGCCGTGTTTATCGCAATTCGATCGCGAGCTCGGTTCAAAAATTCGGAGTTGTAAAGACCGCTTACCGTTTTGCCCTTCTTAAATGTAGTCAAAGGCGATCACATATTTTTAATGCCAAAAAACTTGTATCATCACCTTTCCGGTCGATTCCATGGTTCTGGTTTCGACAATTTGTGAATCTCTGGTGTGTACTACGGGATCAATATATTATCGATGGTTACGAAATGCCACAAAAAATTCTTAGGATTGTGCTTTAACATCATAAATCACTGCTGTGGACTACTACTAATAGTGTAAGACTTGAGAAAATAGTGCCATCGGCATCGGACGAAGGTTAACGAAATGCCCTCATATTAACACAAAAAACACTTTCACGACTTACCTTCACTGCAAAGTACCTTCCTCGCTGGTCACAGTGTACGAGACGGTGTTTTGTTGTCGACAACTTTCTCCGTGGAACAGTTAGTAAACCGTACACGGGGTTGAACGTGGGTCTATTGTGGTTTCCAACATACACTTTTCTTTTTTTTTTTAATATATGATTGCATATACTTTTCAATATTTTGAAATTTTTTTTTGTGTTTTAAATATATAACGGTACTTGAAATTTAACTTCAAAAATCGCACATTTAAGCTGAGCACAGTTAGGGAATTTCGGCAATAAATGGCATATAATTGTCCAAATCGTACACTTCACAACACTTAAAAAATTTGGCTATATTTGCAAAATGTGCTTAATAACTAGGAATATTTTTTTATTAACTATACGTCTTTGACATGTTTAATAAAAAAATGAAAATTTGTTTTCGAAAAAAAACTTCACAAAAAACATTTGCTTCAATGAGAATTTGATTGAAAATACATTTTCGGAAAGTGTTGCTGTTCGCAGAAGATTTAACGTTGATGCAGGAAAAGCTCTAAATTTTAGTTCCAAACTCATTTCTGAACTTTACAGACTATTTTTGGCAAGCCGATGAGCTGAAAGGCACTCTTACCCAAATTCCAGCAGAATGAGAATGATCAGTGGCCCCCCTGCCTTAGTCCATTCGGGCGCCGGATCTATGGGCTTCGCGCGAGCTCAGCACACGTCGGTCACAACCAACACTTGTGGAATTGCGAAAGCCTTCTGGCCCAGAGTGGTTAATTAATCTGCTAGCTCTTAGCAAGATTCACATCGCCGCAATAATAGGTGTCCTAACTGCATGGAACTTGTCAAAGTCCAGACTGAGGTTGAAGCATCCCGGTTACCATACTCAATCTTAATTTGTGTCTGGTCGATATAAAACGCTCTTTCTGATCCATACTTAGGAATTTTGGGCATCACAACGGGCGGACGTCTCTAGCTTTCCAAGCGGGACTATTCGTGGACTCAAAAGCTTGGATTAGTCCAGTGGGCCTCAACTCCTGCTCTGCTTCCTTGGACTACTACGTGGCTAAAGTAGAACTACTTAAGAAGTGGGCTGAGAGCTTGCTCGTTGCTGATTAGAAGCTAAGCTGGGGAATACTATATTGTACTACTGAACACTCTAACCCAACAATAATTTCGGATATTCCAGGTTCAAAGCACAGCCTCCCACAAAGGGATGAACATTATATTTGATAAGAAGGCCGTGAGCTTGTTCACTGAATATGCAAAAATAGTTACGATTTACAAAACTAATGCTACCGTAACCTAACGAAATTGCATAAGCTATAAGACTTGACGAACATCCTCATTTAAATATAACCGAACTGTGACTAGGAGGCAGACGCGTTGTCCTCTTACGGTAAATACAGTATACCACCAGGGCTTAGTAGTCGCATGGTTCCACTAGGTCATTTTCTATAGAAATACAGCTTCACATTAAACTTTTGGCATATCAAATAATATACTTAAAACTGTCAGCCGAAATAGCTTAATCCATTTAGGCTAACTGAAAGCATTCACAGTTATACGCTGATGATGAACTTTGGTAAAATAAGTATCTATCCTGAGTATTTGGATTCTGGTCAAATATTGTGCATATTCCTCAAATCAAATATATAAATTTGGATTTAGTTATTTGCTTAGATTCACTCTAATTTAATTATATATATTCTTATATACTTATTCTCACTCACACAGTGCCCTCTATTCGTTATATGAACTCCTGGCAACATGCCAATTGCAATTTGAATTTTTACCTGAAACAATTGTCTTTGCCCTGCAACAGTCGATTGCAGATTTTTCTACTTTTTCTTCTGTATTTTGTTTTCTAAATTTGCTTGCATGTCTTCCTTAAACTATTCCCGTCTTCACTCACTTCTCATCAGCAGAGCACATTTCCATCAAATGGCTTTTCTTGACGTGTGGCATTCTTGTCTTAGTCGCCAGCAGTTGACTCGATGTAAGTAGTAATGATAGTGGTCTGCTCATTGATTGCTTGCACTTTACAAGACAAATACGAGAGCTTTAGAAATATTGACTCTAAAAGTGAAATATTTTGTAATCATTGCGATAATATTATATGTGGCACAGAGAATTGGAGAATTCGACACTTTCTGTGTATGTTCAACTACTCGAATGTTTGTTAACAGATAAGTATCGTCCGAAAAATACTCTTGCGAATTTGATAGATATTGATTAGCGGTTATTGATCGAACACGAAGTGACACTGAGCCAAAAGAACTTCTGGTAGTTGACTGCTTCGCTAAACCTGTTTATAGAACATCTTCTTTTACTGTTCCTGATATGCGATATTACTTTAAATATCTAACATAACGGATTTCGTTGAAAGTTCACCAGTGTTTGGAAAAACTTATAAGGCCTACTAGTGCCCAGCGCTCATGTTCGTGCAACGAAATTTAAAGTCGGTTGTTTCATAATTTACTGAAAGCTAGCTATTTTCGGTTTTTTGTAGACTCGATACTTTGACCCATTCACCATTGTAACTGGAGTGGAAAGTTACTCCGAATATTATTATAGCGTCGTCTGTCAGCATTTTGACATCGTCCACTGTTATGTTAAGATCGGGCCTGTACCCTGTTAGTGATGCAAAGAGGATGGCTCCGTACAGTAAAAAAAATTAACAGTTTTTTTATGCTGTTAAAAGATAATGGAGATCAAATATAATATTCTATGATCTTGAGTTCAATCCCAGTCCACCAAATCGAACATTGAATCAGAGGTTCCGATCTTGGATAAATTTTATAAGAACACAAGAAAAAGTGTTAACTTCGGTTGCACCGAAGCTAAAATACCCTTCACAAATAAAAAAGGGTTCTTATAAGAACTTAATTCCGATCGTTCAGTTTGTTTGAAAGCTATTTGATATTCTTCGGAGATTACATTGTTGCTTTAAATAATAATCCATGCCAAATTGCGTGAAGATCGACCGTTCTCACAAAAGAGCAGCTTCTTGGTGTGAAAGGGACGTGAGCAAAATTTCAGAGCTGTAGATAAAAAAACTGACGAACTAGTTCGCGTTCATTTTTATATTTTATAGGGTCTCCGACGTCTCCTTCTGGAGGTTAGAAACTTCATGGCAAACTTAATATTCCCCATTCAGGTCTCAAGGAAAAACTTAGCCACACTTTATAGAGGTTTCCGGTTAAGTTTTTTTGCTTTAGGAAACCCTACCGGATTCATTTAAATAATACAAGTACACTCAGAGTGACTTGTAGAACTTCTATCTTTCTGTCTATATTATTTCATATCCTACTCTATTGTGATCAACTCTTTCATTACATGCTGACATTTATGAGCTCGCGATTTGTTTATTAACTTAATGAAATTAGCCAAGCAAAACTATTCGTGAAACAACAGAGAGCGCACAAAAACAAAAGTCATAGAAGTTTTCATATTATTTATAAGCCGAGTCGGCGGATGTTGATGTATAGCGTTAATCCTGATTACCGACACTACCCACCCCGCCTCTACTCGTGCCACAACATCCTGTCCATTATCTCTGCTACAGCTTAGTCATTGTTGAGCGTCATTTTCTCTGTCTCCTTCTCTTTCTCCTTCGAATTGTTTGCTTTTTGCGCATTCATCAGCGAAAAGCACCGGCGTTGGCTTTGCATTAGTGGAAATGCGCTAAGTTCTACTATTTGCTTTGCATCCATTCTTATGCTGCCAACAATGACAATGTTGTTGTTAGTAATTATGTGCTGCGTGAATGCTCTCATTGTAATCTTTAGTCATTCTACTAGTTGGTTGTTTGTATAATTCATTTGTCGACTTGAGTTTTGTTTACTTGATGGGTTTTTCTCATTTCTAAGTTCCCTTATTTCCCGCCACAAATTGTAGTTTTACTTAATTCCATTCACAAGAAAGTTTGACAGCTTCACATGCACTAAAAGTGAGGTTATTTAACTATAAATATACCTATGATAACATCGTTTAGGCTTTTTATGTGATTCTGCTAACAAGTTTGATTGGAGAAACTTTTTTAAGCAGAGGTGAAAGTTTAAAAAGATTTAAGTGGAGTGCTTCAGGTTTGAGCTCCTGGTATCTGTACAATTGGCAACGAAATAACGAGGTTGCGGTAAACTATCCAAAACTCTTGTCTTGTCCAAATGTTAATGCACAACTTTAGACGCTTTTAATTTTTATGCTATCAGTTTTTCAACTTAGTCGGACCCCAAGGCGAAGTACGATATTGATAGCTTAAGTACAGCTGGTCAGGCTTACATATTTTAGTGCTGTCGTTTAACGAACCAAATGATATAACGTAACTCTCTGAGCTCCTCAACCTCTCTTTAAAGAATATGACCTTATAAGGACCACTTTATATTCAATAATATCTTCTAACTAAAAAAAATTTTAACTTTGGCTACACCTAAGCTATAATACACGTGGGTATATTTCATATCATACAAAGGTATACAAATATATTTGTTTTGATTTTGATCGGTTAGTTTAGATGGCAGCTATATGTTATACCATAATGGTCCGATCTGAGCAATATGTTCGGAAAATGTAAGCAATGCCTTGAATAAAAATTTTATGTAGATGCCTTGACAAATAAAAGAGTTTTCCATACGAGCACTTGATACCAATACTATAGTAATCCGATCGGTTCCGCCAGCTGAGTAGCCGATATCACAAAACTGAGGCCTAGTTCGCGTATATGCAAACGGACAGAAGAAAATGGCTAAATCGGCTAAGCTCGCCGCGCTGATCATTTATACATATATACCTTATGGGGTCTCCGACATTTCCTTTTGGGTGTTACAACCATCGCTCGTCAATTAAAACACTCTGTACAGGATGTCACATAAAAATGGTGTGGGTCAACACGGTCCCATATATAATTAAAGCTTACTTACGAAAACTAATTGAGATAATCGTTTTAAAAAAAAGACAAGCAATTATATCCGAGACCATTCACTTTAGACCGATAACTGCCGCCATTGTAACTATTTAAGCAGGAAGTCTAAACTAACTCACAATCTTGAATTTAATTTTCTTCATTAACTCAAATAAATTGTTATTATTACTGAATAAATAGATTTATTTGCAAAAACTAACAGTTTGTAGAGTTCTGAGTGCTCTCAATTCTCCTTTTTAGTAGAAAATATATGGAACGTTAACGTTAATCTGAAAAAAGTAAAGCAAACTAATCATATCATTGTACTTACCAGTTTTCCAAATTAATAAACATAATAGAAGAAGAAATGACTGAAACAGACAACTCTTAAAATTTTGTTTTAAAAAAATCTTACAAATTGAGTTATGAAATGGAACTTAAATTAGTGCCTAAATCTTCTAATTATCCAATCCCAAGATTTATATATACCAATAGCAGTAACAGAAAGAGTGTGTTCAAAAAATAACGGGAATTTTGAAATTTGGTGTACAATTGCCTTTTTTTTAATATGTTCATACTTCTATGCGGTATTCATTGCTTACTTTGTCTGTAGCAGCCGCTAAGGTTAGACGTGTTCTTATGAGCTTGGCGATTTTCGTTCAGTAAAAGCTCACAATTCGTACCTTGTTCGTGAATCCTTGACCAAAAGCAATAATGTAACGATGCCGCAGCCTCCATATTCGCCAGTTAGTTTTTGAACTCCTCGTGCATAATGTTCAAAATTCAGTCAAAATTTGAGCATTTTTAAATGTTTAAAGTGTAGCAACTTTCAAGCTTCTATTTTAGAAGAGCCGTCTTGGAGAAGTCGTGCTCTTGTACCACTTTTTCTGTTTATACTCTTTCAGAGTATCGAGCAATACATATTAGAGTACTATAGATATATTGACTGTAACCTTGGTCAATAACAGTGTAAGAAGTTTAAGCCTGTTTTGGTCTCATAACAATTTTATGGAATTTTTCTTTTCACTATCTCTAAAATTTGTCTGCGATCAAGAACTTTACACCCCTATTATGTGCACTTCATAAATTCAATATCATGCTTATTTGTCAAAATTGACAATTTATCAAGATTTTTCTATTCTGTGTCGTAACTGAAAAGCTTTTTGTTTGATAAATTATCAAGACATCATATGCTCCTGACTATGCTTTTTACAAATATAACATCTGTTTTACTTTTTCTGCACAGTTTTGGCAAACAATTTGCTAGAATGGAAGATATTATACTTTTATTGTTTTTCTTAGACGAACAGAAAAATTACTAAGCGATGTTAGTGATCCATTTTCATGGAGTGATAATACGTTTATAGTATTATATTTTCGTTTGATCCGTGAAATTTTCTGTGGTTTCATAGATGAACTGTCTCAGCATGATAACCAAAAAACTACACGAGTATGACAGCTTTAAACTTCTTTGGACACGGAACCACACACCAGAAATTTGCAGAGATCAGCAGAAATCAGCTGTTTCTGTTTAAACAATTTTGTTCACTACACATGTGGAGAAAAGCGCTGAGTTCTGAATTTTTATATTTTATCAAGATTCCCACAGAATAAAAAAATTGTTTTACTTAATAAAAAACTTGCTAAATTGTCAATATATTGTTAATTTGTCAAGTGCACAGAATAGCGGTTTTAGTGTACGAGTATATAATATGGTGTAAAATAAGTTAATATCTTAATATATTTTCGTATAGTAAAAACTCTTTTCATATCAGCCTATCAAGGATATTAGAAGGTGAGTATCTGAAGTGGAACAGACTTAATTATTTTTGAAATTTCTAAAATGTATACACCCTCAAACACTTTCCACAATATGTTTATCGTACATTATTAGTCATAATAGTAGGTGAGGTGGTTGCAAAGTCATAACTATGGACGCATTTATTTGCTAAATCGGATTCGGATATATATTTCTCCATATACATCTCAGTTATTATATGATTTTACAAAAAACCTAATGCTGCAATATTATACTCTCAGCATTTTGCGAAAGTATAAAAATTTGTAAGCTTATTTAAATTAATGAAAACAATGTCCCAAGAAGGCCAGAGAAGTCCCGAGGTTTGCATTTTTAGTTCACTCAAAATTTTATTATGAGAATTTAGCGACTTTTCAATATAGTTTGATAATACATGAACATATGCATTTAAAGTTTAAGTAATTAATATAAAATATTCGTAACGATTTGAGCTGGCTTAAGGATCGCAGATGCTATAATCACACTTAACAAATAACAGTTATTGAAAAGAAATTGATTAAATTGTTTATTCACGTGCAACATTGCTGATTTAAGAAATATATTCTGAATTTTTTACATACTACATACAAGCAACATTCAACAAATAGCAAATCAACAACAAAAATGTTCCATATAAATCTGTATGTGTAGCAGAAAGAAATCAAAACCCACAGAAAAACAACAAAAAAAACTACATATAGGTAAACCACACATAAATAACGTGTATTAGTGAAGGGTTGCATTTGCGCTCAAATTAACACTTGGAAACATGGCGCAATATTCGTCGAGCATACACCATTTTGATTAGTTCGAGGAGAAATTGTAATGAAATAATTAACGGAAACATTTGAAAATTGCAAGACAAACATTTGAAACGAACTTTAGAACTAGATACTCACATATGATACAAAACTATACAAGTTTACTAGTAAGATATATATATTAATGTACGTATATAAGCGATCTTAGAGAGTTTTGATTTTTTGCAGATCGCTTTTTGTGTTTTCTTTTTCTTTTCGAGTAACACCAAACACAGTTCAGCCCACAATTAAGCGCTATCAATGGATACAAATGTTTTAAAAATTATTGTTTTTGATTTTCGGCACAAATCAACGGCAGATATTAAAGCGATTAAACACGACTGCAAAACGCTGAAGACAATACGTTACGATAAGTGACGTAACACGACAGAAAAGTAAAGAACGAATGCAATACGTTATTGTATATATATATTATATAGATGTATATAGCATATAAGACGGCAGCGTTTTACTTTTGACAAATTATAAAATACGATTTCAATATTTTTTTCGTTTAAACGAAGACAATACACCTTTTCGAATTGGACAATTTTACACCAGTTACAACGTTATGTATTACGTGATGCAGCACAAAACTAAGCGAACAAGTGGGATTATCGATTGACGACGCACTAAACTTTAACCAAAACAGCAATAAAGAAAGTATTTCGATTTTTTTTTTTTTGAAAGTACGTATATATGTATATCGATGAGTTTTGATGCACAAGCAGAATCGCTTAGTTGAATAAAACAATATGTAAATGAGAACGTTATCAAGACAACAGACGCTGACAAACTGAACTGATCGAAGAGGATCGATTGGGTGGGATGCGTTCTACAATAAAAAATTTAAAAAAAAAACCAAAAAAAACACAACAACAAAATAATTAAATGTCACACAGACAAAATATATATATAATATTATATATAGACAGTGTTAAGAAATGAGAGGCGGTACTGTTGTGGCTGTGTGTCCACCATCACATGGCTGGCATCTCTGAGTGATCTGTACACGCAATTAGAGATAAGCGGTTGGGGATTATTACACTGTCATTGAACGTTTGCGGGAAACCTTTGAAGCAAAAAAAAGTGAGCGATATGATTTTTATGCTGCGATTTGCTCAATGCCCCAGAGGTCACAAGAACATGTGCCTCAATGCATGCAGATATGTGTATGTATATAAATATATACTTATATGTATGTATGCATGTATAAGTGACTGCAAGACCTAAGAGAAATTAACTCTATTGCCTTATCAGTGGATTTTTCTCAAATATCATGAAATACAGTTATCAGCCTATTACTAGGCACATATTTTCAAAGTGAGTGCTTAGCACATCCATGCTGAAATAATCAAGTTTAATAAACTTAAGTTTGGCCGCACCGAAGCTATAATACCCTTCACAGGTGCATTTCTTATAGCGTAATAGGGTATAAAAAAACTTTCTCTTGATATCAAAATCACTGTTGTATGGCATCTATATGCTACATTTAGTTGTCTGAGCTCAACAGTTTCTATTGAATTTGTAGCGATGCTTTGAATAATAAGCCATGCTAGGCTTCGTGGAGATATCTCGTCATATACAAAAATTTTCCATACAAGAACTTGATTTTTATCGGCCAGTTTGTATGGCTGCCATATGCTATAGTGTTCCGATTTCAATAACTATTTCAAATATTGCACCGTTGCCTTGAATAATAATCCATGCCCAAATTCGTGAAGATGCTTCGCCAAAAAGAATTTTTCCATACTGGGACTTGAGTTTGATCGTTCAGTTTGTATGACAGACACATGCTATAGTGGTCTGATATCGCCGGTTTCGACAAAGGAGCAGTTTCTTGGGGAGAAAAGGACGCGCCCAAATTTTCTGATCGATAACTCAAAAACTGAGGGACAAGTTCCCGTATATACACTGACTAATGGACGGACGAACGAAGAGACTGACGAACATGGCTAAATCGACTCAACTCGCACTGCTGATAATTTATATTTTTATTTTATAGGATCTCCGTCGCTTCCCTTTCTTGGTTACAAAATTCGTGGTAAAATTAATACCTATACCCTATTTAGGGTATAAAAAAAGTTAAAAGCTTTCACTAAAGTTGAAGAGAAAATATTATGCAAGCATTTTTTCATAATTAGTCAAGCCGATGTCCAAACTCATTAACGAGTAATATTAATTTATACAGACATCTATTGAGTCTGTTTTCAACGGCATATGAAGCCATGTTTATCAGTTTATTGAGTGTCCTGTGTATTTACCTGTTCTTAGCGATAGGTCTTGCAGCTTTTCTTTCACTCTTTTTCAAAGAGATCTCAACTAAGACCAATTAAGTTGGCTGTATTTTGGCACAAAATAGCGTGACTTTAACACTTAAAAAAATATATGATCCATCTACGGCCGCGATTTATGGGCTTGAAGAATGAGTAAAGCTGCCATCCTCAAGCACACCACATACGAACATATTGCTGCATACAAGTATGTGTTCTCTGTTACGTATTTAATCCTCAGCAATTAGAATTAGAGTTTGATTTGAAATCAGTTCAATTGTAAATAAACGCTCGAGTGTGTGTGCGCAAGTGTGTGGTTTTCGGTCGCTAACATGCCCCATGCATTTACTACAAAGCCACTAATCCTTGTATCCCTATTTAGTACATGTGTTACCCGGCAGATGCCTTCATGCGTTCATCGAATTTGGCATCCACAAATCAATTTCGTAAAATGCTTTCAAAATGTGTTACCGCCAACAGTTTTCGGCAGCTCCCCTCCACCTACAGCCAACCGCCCCCCACCGCAAAAGCACTTGTATAACCTTTTGTTAGAATTGTTACGCCTTTTGTCTTCAACGTTACACACACATACAGAGGGCTTTCAGTGTGCAATCGGCGGGCGGAAGAAGGGGAAATGTATTTGGTTGCAACTAGGCACTCAGCTGGCAATTACATTCAATCGCGCCGCACACATACATGTGTGTGTGTGTGTATTGCAAAGCCCAAAAAACCAATTCAATAACGAAAATTAGTTTAATTTTGAATTAAAACCACCGCTGACCGACGATCGAAACAACTAGCTATACAAAAGCATAACTCCAATACCCACGGCGTGCACTCAAATGCCAGTACCTTGTCATGGCTGTTGCTGACAAAGCGTTCGGCGTGTGCGCTCATGGCTATATACATGCGGCACATGCGTTGCTGTCATTCATTGACTACGGCGGCACTTCAGCTAACCAACCAGCAATTCGCCATGATGACAGTCAGCGTAGTTTTTACGCAATTTTTCCGCTCAGTTAACAAGCACTTTTGTATTGCATGCCACACACGCCGCACATGCCACATACACCACATGTACCACATGTCGTGCGCTTCGCTTGATGTCATCATAGTCTGCCACCGTCCATGCAGTGAAATAGCTAGATAGTCAGCAGAAATAATAGTTTACAATTAGAAATTCATGATGAGATCGAAGTGGTCTGAAAAGTACTAGTGTACAACTAGATCTTTTTAATTAATTAAATATAGTATAATTTTAATTTAACAAAACATAATTTAATTTATTTTATTTGATTTAAAAATGTTTTATATATTTAAATAATTCAATTCAAATTTAATTTTATTCAAATAAATTTTCTGTGATTTAATTTAATTTATTTAATTAAAATTAATTGAATTTAAAAAAAATTATATTATAATTTAATTTAATCTAACTTCAATAGATTTCATTTGCTTTAAATTTATTTTATTGATTTGATTATACATATTTAATTTAATTCTAAAAATGTATGTTATAATTCAAATAATTTAACTTAACTAATTTCAATTGATTTAGTTTTCTTTGAATTTATTTTATTCACTTTACTCCAAGTTAATTTAATTTAATTTGATGTAAATGAAAATTAATTTAAATTAAATTTCATTTAATTTCAGTAAATCTAATTTTAGTTTTCTTATTTATAACAATATACTTTGTTCCAATTTTATGTAGTTAATTTACTTGAGTTTTTTTTTTTTTTTAATTTAACTTAATTATTTTATTACTTAATTAAATTTATTTGATAAATTTTTCTTAAAATAAGGTAATAGATTTAGCTGAATTTCCTTTACTTAACATGATATAAGTTAATTTAATTTATTCAATTCCATTTAGTTATTTTTAGTTCAGTTTAATTTAATTTGCCATTAATTTATTTTAAATTACTTAATTTAGTTAAATTTACACCACTCTTACTTATGTCAAATTTGTTAAATTAAATTAAATTTATTTTAATTTCAATAAATCTAACTTTACCTTTTCTATTTAAAACAATTTACTTTATTCTAATTTGATGTAGTTAATTTAATTTAGTTTAATTGAACTTAACTAAAGAAGTTATATTTATTTAAGGTATTAGATTTAGCTAAATTTCAATTAATTATTATAATATAATTTAATGGCTATCACTAACTTAACTTAATTTAATTTATTATAATTTAAGTTAGGTTAATTTAATTTAATCCAATTTCATTAATTTTAAGTTAACTTTAATTCATTTAATAAATTTTAGTTTAAATTAAATCAATTAAATTAAGCTAAGTTTAATCTAATTCCATTAATATTAAGTTGATTTTAATTAATTTAATAAAATTTAGTTGAACTTAAGTCAATTAAATTAAATTTAATTTAATATAATTAAGTTTAATTCAATTTCTTATAAACTCATTATTTTAATTAATAAATTTAGTTTAACTGGACTTTCATTTGATTTGATTTGATCTTTGACATCTCCGTGTGACTTTTTATTTAAATTGTTTTAATTGAATTTAATTTCATTAAATGTATGATAAATTAATTTAATAAATTTAGCTTCAATTATATGTATTATTAATTATAGATATATTTACTTGCGTTTTTGGAGGAAAAATAAATATTGGTAGGGATCACCAACTGGAGCGCATCGGTTTGGTGGAGTCTAAAAATAATTCGTTTCACTGCCTGGTTACTATAGCCAAGCATACCATTGCATGGTTGAAACTCAATATGTTCAGTCAGCGAAATATATATTTTTATGCGGATAATGCGAGCGACCACTAGTCAATCGTACAAACTGAGGATATTCGTTTATTTGTTGTAGTGTTGAAGTTCAAAGCTGTAGACGAGGGATCTGAGTTGTTTGGTAAATTATTACCCGCGGAGTTCAATGCTTTGTTGATAATGTTTGGATGGGTATCACAAATGCACTAATGAATTTGAAAAATTTAATTATCTAATTTAAAGGTCGTCTCCAGATGGAAAATATTGCATCCGAGATCTTCAAATTGATCATTAATCATAGCTAGGTTAGGTTAGATTATATCGCTGATCCCAAGAGGGAATCGCACTTGAGCTGCAGCCATAGGTAACAATTCTGGTAGTTTCTTTTATAAGTTGCGTCACTTTCGATAAACTTTTATTAAACAACTTTTATTAAACAACTTTTGCAGGATTTCAACAGACGATATTTCATGGTATCTACAAGATTTTTTTAGTGGGTGGTCTTAATACTAATTAGACTTTATTGTTGACCCTGTGAGTTTGAATAAGTCGCTGTTATTTTATAAAATGTCAGCTTTCTCTTTTCCTTAGTGTTACTGCAATGATTCAATTCGATAATGACTTACGAGAAATATCCTTGGAGTATCTTCTGACATTAAACAACCTGCGAACTCATTAACCCAAAAATAATTTTATAAATTTGTAGAGCCCACAGGAAATGTGAAAAAGTATATCCCCTCTCGAAAAGATTAGGGAATATCTACTATAGCTCTTGATTGATGGCTCTGAAAACAGATATTGATACTTCCGAGTCAAATACGGACCAAGAGCAACCTTCAAGAGCATTTTTGACCTAAAGAATCCCCAAAAACACTGCAACTGTAGAAAGGTGTTCTAATTCATCTCAAAACACAAAAAAAAACCAAAGTAGAAGGTCGACCAAAACATATATAAATAGTTTTCTATTAAATTAATTTTCTAAACAAAACCTAATTTTGATATCCTCTATATGCCGTTATTAATCTAACTTGAAGTGAATGTATAAGGAAATTTCATAAGCAACATTTAGGCATAACGGTTTAAATGTATATTTAGGATGTTGCATATGCATAACACCATAAATATGTACGAGTGTGTGCGTGTGTAGGCGTGTAAAAATAGAAGTAATGCTGCCTGACAGCGCAATCCACTAGACACTGGATAATTGATGGGGCGGGCCATGTTGGGGCATTGCCTGATTCGTTACACGATGGCATGAACATATCCGTTCAATTGTTGTTGTCATTGTCAATTAACAACCATACATGAACGACTTCCGTCTCGTTGCTGACGTTTGACGTACGAAGAGGGCTAGAGAGCGAGAGAGCAGGAGAGTGCGGCTGTGAGATGTTGAACACTCGTTTCAGACCGAACAGCTTCCGTTTCCGTTGCTGTCGTTTAGTTTTCTAAAGTTGCTGCAGTTTACGCTGCACAAAAGTTAGATCCAGTCGTAGTTTTGCCTATTTGTGTGTTCACCGGCATCACTCATGATTGTGGGTTGCGACGACGCAGCGCCGAACAAAGCGATGGCAAATGAATTATTAACAAGCGCCTAATTGCGTTGCCATTTCACTCACAAAAAGTAACAGGCCACGAAATGAATATTGAGATGTGACAAAGAAATTGACGGCGTGTGTGGCAACTCAAACATACAAACACATATATATATGCATATGGGAGTATAACGGAACATACTATGGAACGTTTTACTTCTGCTAGGTCTTTTAAAAAACTTAGGTTTTCCCTAAGGTACTCATCTCATATAAACACCGATACATAGTTTTTTAGAGATCGGAAGGTATTGTATTGGTATATGTGTGCAAGACCAACAAACTTCCAATAAATCCACAATAAGAGTTAACTTAAACGTTTTAAGAAAATAAACTCCAGATTACTCTAATTAACTGGTTAACCTTATAAAACATCAAAGTCTTGAGTCGTAAGAAATAGTTTCCGTCTAAGAAAAAACTTCGGCAGCTTTATCGTCGCATCTAAATGGGCCGACTTCGAAAACCATTGGAGAGCCCTGTGGTAAAAGAGTCTTCGACTTCTGATGAGCAGGTTGGTCGGGAGTGTACCAGGGGATGCTTCGGATTTTGGATTACTGCCCGTGGATTGATCTCTTGTAGCAAGTTTTCCCTAAACAAAACATGATGGCTTCGCTTTTTTCTACAAACATCGAAAAGTCGACTAAGAAGAATATATTCCGACAGACTCGTCAGGTTTCTAAAGCCCCGAGACCCTATTCACAACTAAGAAGAAATATCGAATGGAAGATCGTTTTTTCTCAAAACCAAATTGATCATTAGATGTATGTGGCTTTGACTTGAGCCAAATGTCGGGTCTTATAATAAAAAAATTGAACTTAGGTCCACGTAATCGGAACGAATCTGCAACCGCTTGGTCTAATTTCCTGGTGATTCCTCAAGGGCAAAGAACTATCCGAGTTTTATTCAGAGGTTCAAACTGAAATCTACCTAGATCAAAATAATTTTTCAAATAACATTTTTATTTTACCCTGACCAAAATTTGCACTTTTGGCACGTGAGTCGTATGAATAACAAAACTATGAACAAAATATAAACCACTTGATTTCGCATTTAAAGCCGTGTATACCTTTAATTCCGTTAATAGCTGGAGCATCGAAAACTTCAAGTAAACACAATGCAAAATGTTCAGCGCTTACCTATTTCCAACAAATTACCACGTAGTGCAAGAAAACTTTTTTCGTGAATAATTACAGCCTTTGGGCATATCTATAGGTACATTTCATATTAAATGTATATATGTATGTATGTTTGTATACGTTGCACTCTCCTCAACAAAGTTGGCTTGAAGAGAGTCGGACTAGCATTTGAATTAGTGCCGCGAGGCAAGTGCAACAACTTATTTTACAGCTTTGCTTAAGCCGTCAAGTCAAGTCAGCAGGTTTTTTGCCGAATGTTTACGCAAATTTCATGCCAGTACAATACGCGCGCGTAAGCATAATGTATAGACATTAAGGTGATCCAATCGTGATACCAAAAAAGCAGTCAATAAATTATTTACTGCTGGTTATGATGAGATTCTATGGATAAATTATATTATATATTATGTTTATCAGTCTGTCTACAGAGTCTTGAAATATATATCTTCAACTTCTTATTTAATTATTATGGGAACTTTTGTAGTGACTGAGTCAGTGCCTCTTAACCATAGTTAACGGTTTCTGCTCCATACGGGTTCTTTATCAGAGATGATTAGATCGACCAATAAGAATCTATACATTACAACAGAACCTGTTTGGTGCATATTCCTTTTGCTCCAGAATTGAGTATTACTTCATACTGGAGATACAAACGTTCCTTTATCTGGTTGAGTATCTCACATGAAATTCTTGTATAAACTAAGCGGCGCTCTCAAACACAATGACGATAGCTATGGATCTTTGCACAAAGAGAGTTTATACAGTTCAACTTAAAATATTTGGAATGTAATTCTTCCGCTCCAGATTTGATTATTACTTAGCACAAACTGTTAATTTATTTGACTGCATATATCATACGACCATCTGAAGTTCCCATATCTGATTGGGTATCTCATACGAGCTTCTGTAGTAACCGAAGCTGTGGCTCCCAATCAATGTGAAGATTATCAGTTCAGTAATGGTTCCTTTACCTACCTGATTTCCAAAAGAACTGCTGAAATGAGTTAGACTACTGCTTCCAAATATTTTGAAGGATCTCTATTCAACAACAGGCCTCATTTTAAACGTAGAGTCCCTATTCAATACTTCAAAGAGGGAGGAGTGTTGAGAATTCATGGTGAAAACTTCATTTAATATTAAAATGAATGGCTCTGAAACCCAAAAGTAATGCTGTAATGCTCTTGAAATATATCTAGAACTCAATCATTTACTATTTTCTCTGGCGTATATGAATGCTTCTCCATAACATTCATTAGCTCCTCGCAGAAAAATAAAGCGCTTAAAACTCTCCATCAGCCGGATCAATCATCAAAGCGAACACCACAAACAATAGAAGAATCGGTATACCCTAATGTGTTTTTTTTTACTACAACTCGCAAAGGTGCTCGAAATGGATGGACTACAACGCTTCTCCGAAATGAATGACCTTTGGCCAAAATCATGTACTCGGCGATGAATAGTGGCGAAAGCAACAACAACTATGTACACGTAGCAGCAACATCAGCAAAAGCAATAACAGGAACTTTGTAGTAAATCCTTACAAATGTTTATCTTTTCTTAATCCGACCAAACTTATTGTATGCATTCGCAACGCAGCGCTCTGAGCGAATCTGTTAAATTGCTTGCGCTGGCAAACTTTTCGCTGCCATCACCAACACATCAGCACAGCGAGGACATTAGTAAAGCATCGCTCGGAGTTAGACGCGCTTAACACCCATTTACTCAACCCAGCGAATTCGACCAATCATTGTTAGTCTCTTGTTGTTATAACCGCGTGCACTTTATAAAGTTTTTAATCGGTTCCTTGACAACAGGCTGATACATAAGCTATACATATATACGCTTGTGCGGTGTGTATATACTCTTATCTTGAACTATATACAAGTATATATGCTTGTTTAATAGTATATGTGTGGATATATACAGTTGTATATACTTTAGAAATCGTCTGCCACCTGCTTTTGTTGTAATCGCGGAGTTTTTAATTGTCCACATATGCAACTTATTCGCTGGGGACTTTCTGAACTTAGTTGAGTTGATAATCGTCAATTATCAGAAACCGAGATCACGCTGGAGGCAAAACTTCGCAAAAAAAAACGATTTTTGTCAAAACAAGTTAAAGTTTTAGCTCGGCTTTTAATTCCGGCAGAAACGAATATAAGTGAAAGTCGAGGACAAAGTGAATGGAAAAAAGCTCAGGACGTTTGCTGAAGAAAATAATGTACTCTACAAAATCAAACCCAGGAAAAAATTGAACAAAACAAGAAAAAACGTTATCTTCGGTGCAACACTCAATCAATAATTTGCATTACAGCTTTAGGCAATAAAACGTGTCAAATTTCTTGAAGATATCTCGTCAAATGAAAAAGTTTTCCATGCAAGCTTTTGAGTCCGATCGTTCAGTTTATATGCCAGCTATAGGCTATAGTGGTCCGATATCGGCAGTTACTATAAAAGAGCAATTTCTTGGGTAAAAATGGACCTGTGCAAAATTTCAGATCAATATATCAAAAACTGAGGGACTAGTTAGCGTATATACAGACAGACGGACACACGGACGGAAATGACTTTTACTTGTTTAACATGGGTACCAGCTGACAACAGCGCTAAGCCACGGTGCTCAAAAACACAACGGATCAAGTTAATGCATTTTCAATTGGAAGAATTAGCATAAACTTGGTCAAACAATTTATCTATAGTTAGTTATCGATAAATGTGGAACAGTGTCCGAAATGGATTGTTAAATGGTTGATTATGCAGGGTTATTGACTGATTCAACTTTATGAGATCCAATTGACTGTTTCAAAGGGCACACCACGTTATACAGTAAGCACATTCAAAACCTCCCATTAAAATTTTTGGGGAAATTTTAACTGAGTTGATTATTCTTGTGGTCACTCGCTTATAAAAAATTAATACGTAATAGTTCCTCCGATTGACTTTATCCGATATATGTATACACGCAAATTGGTTTCTTATATATGGTGATACATTTCCCAACTTTTTTAAAGAAAAAACACAAAAATTCAAATGTGATGGGGAATGTTTATTATCCTTCGAAAAAACATTCTTTTGCATTTAATTTGTTTATCTCCTTAAAGCTTTGGCCGCGGCTACGTCTCAGATGGTCCATCCGTTGAGTCCAAATTTCGATGAAACGTTCAAGCATTTCGACCAGTAACTGACGAATGATACGCGTGATGTTTTGCTCTAAGGCCTGTATCGAAGCGGGATTGTCCGTATAGACTTTCCCCACAGGAAAAAGTGTAACGGTGTGATATTGCACAATCTTGGTGGCCTATCGACCAGAACAAAACGTGAAATTATCTGCTCACCGAAGTGTTCTCTCAATAAATCCATTGATTGATGGGATGTGCGAGTAGTGGCGGCGTCATGTGGAAACCAAATGTAGACGAGATCACGAGCTCAATTTAAATCATCAAATAGTCGGTTTTCATAGCGCGATAACGGCCGCCATTGCACCGATAATTTCACCGGCCCACAAACCACACCTCACTGTTGCTTTTTCTGCATGAAATAGCAGCTCTTGAATGTCTTGAGGTTGCTTTTTGTCCCAAATGCGACAGTTTTACTTGTTTAACAAGTAAGGAAGGGCTAAGTTCGGATGTAACCGAACATTTTATACTCTCGCAAAGTCAAATGGTATACTCGTTTGAGATTTCTTTGTGGATTGACTGATATTTTCGGTAGAAGGTCAACTATAGGCACTGGGGTCAACATATTTAGTACTTAGGGGTTTGAACAGTTTTGGTTTGATTTAGACAATTTTTGGCCGCAAGGTGGCATACTTTAATTTCATTATTCACGCAAAGTTTTACCCCGATATAATCATTGTTACCTGATTTGCATAGTGGAAAGTGAAAGAATCAGATGGAATTGAAAATGGTGTTACATGGGAAGTAAGCGTGGTTGTAGTCCGATTTCGCCCATTTTCGCACTATGATATAGAAACATGAAAAGAACGTTATGCACCGAATTTAGTTGAAATCGGTTGAGCAGATCTCAAGATATGGGTTTTCACCTAAAAGTGGGCTGTGCCATGCCCACTGACTAATTTTGAACGCGGTTCCTATAAAGTCATCTTATACCATCTCAGAGATAAAATTTAATGTCTCTGGCGTGTTTAGTGCTTGATTTATCGCGCTTTTAGTAGTTTTTAACAGTACCGTTATATGGGGAGTGGGCGGAGTTGCCACCCGATTTCAACTATTTTCACACCGTCAATAGAAGTGCTAAAAACATTTGCTTCTAGTGAATTTTGTTATTATAGCATTAGCGGTTTAGGAGATATGCACATTAAACCTATTAGAGGCGGGACCACGCCCACTTTTTAAAAAAAGTTGTAACTGCATTGCCCCTCCCTAATGTGATCCTGTGTACCAAATAACAGTCTTGTATCTTATTGCGGAGATTAGTTATGGCAATTTATTTGTTTTTGATTAATGGCGTTTTGTGGGCGTGGCAGTGGTCCGATTACGCCCATCTGCAATACCAACCGTCTCACGGTACCAATAAACATGTCTACCAAGTTTCATAAAGATATCTCAATTTTTACTCAAGTTAGAGCTTGCACGGACGGACAGACGGACGGACGGACATACAGTCACCCGGATTTCAACTCGTCTCTTCATCCTGATCATTTATATATATATAACCCTATATCTAACTCGATTAGTTTTAGGTGATACAAACAACCGTTAGGTGAACAAAACTATTATACTCTGTAGCATCAGTTTGCGAGAGTATAAAAACGAAAACGAACGAAGTTCGAACGGCTACAGTTCTTGCACAAGCTGTATTTCGTACGCTTTCAATTTAAGATCTCGACGTAAAGCACGCCACGTTGTTTCATACGTCAGTCCGAGTTGCTGAGAATGGTGCCGAATCTACTCTTCACGGTCTTCGTGTACACTCTCAGCTACGGCCGCTATATTTTCTCCACTGCGTGCTGGACGTGGTCTAATCGGTCGAATATTATCCAATAATGAATGCTGGGTCTCAAGATGGGTGATGGTGTTTTGTCCAAAAGACAAAATCGATTTGACACTCCATCAAGCCACCTTATACAAAAGGTAATGATTCTTGACTATCTTGTTTCCTCTGTAATGAATTTTTCGGTGGATAGGAAGAGTATATTAAAGATAGGTATAAGTAATGAGTCGCACTCAGTATATGAAGATCTAATATCAAAAATATGGGTGCAGTAGATTTAGATCCAAACTCAGTAACCAAAAAATTTAGATTTCGGTTTTTGTCGACTTATTCTTCAAAACCAAGTTGAGCGTAACACTATATTTATTCTCTTATATTTTATTTTTTATATATATGCTCAATGTTCAAGAGCCTAAAGCACAGTCCCACCCGCACTTTATGCCTCCTTATTTAGGTCAACCTTTTATTTAATAATGTTAATAACTCTGTTAATTTAGCATGCATAAATTTAAGAGAAACACAATCTGCTTGTTGCACCGTTATTTAGAATTAACTTTGAGAATTCGAGAAAGCTTCAAGTTTTTATCAAACGAAGATGCTTCACAAGTATGTATGATTGTGTATATTTGTATGAGTGTATATGTGCGAAATTGAACAAAATGTAACAGTATTTTGCAACACAAAGGTTATTGCATTCCTTGCTTTGACGCAACAGCAACAATAACAACGGCATGTAGAAGTCTAGAAAAAAAAACAGGGTTGAGTTGCTTGTGCCTCTTTTATGAGCTGAACAAAGCTGTTCATAGTGCACCGAGTGGCATATAGGTAAGAGGGTTTGACATTTTCAAGAATGTTGTCAACAACAATTGGCCCGCATATGGTTTTTGTAAGACAAGCAGCCAGCTAAAGAGAGAGGGATGTTTGTTGCCTTTTTTTTAAGACAGAATTTCGTATGTTTGATAGGGTCAAGACTGCGTGGACTAATACGCATTTAAAAAAAAGTGTGTTTGCCGAAGACATACGAGTGTTGACTAGACATGCTCGTTTTATTGTTATCATTTATTTCAATTTTTTTATCTTTTTTATAAACTTTTTTTATTTTTTTATAGATTTTTCAGATTTTTTAGGTTTTTTTTTAAATTTTTTTTTTGAAAGTTCAGCTTGACTCGCTTATTGTTACACCAGCGTAGTCGATGAAATGTTTGCACAAACGCTTAAGGCAAGCAAAGCTGAATCAGCAGTCGAGAACAATAAGTGAGCTTTATATACCGCATATACAAACATACTTACAGCGCATACGAAACTATGTATGTGTGTCTGTCTGTTGCTACTCGGTCTTCGCTTGAGCGACAATTGGCATGAGGGTTGTGCCAGCGCCCCCTTTCTAAGCCTTTGTGGCGCGTCTCCAACGCGTTGGTATGCATTACATGCTGCAAGAATAGAGCCACAGTGGAAAAAAGAAGCGGACTTCGTCGAACTTTTCAAATTCATGACCGCCAGCATCAGTGCTCGGCGAGAAGGTGAGGAATGAGCATATTCGCAAACAAATGAAAGTGGATCCACTTCAAAGCGGCAAATGAAGTGGCGGTGTGTGGAGGTGGCAGGCAACAATAGCCAATGGCAACAGTATCAGCAGCGGCAACAACAACAACAACAGTAAAAGTGGCAACAGCAATAATAAAAACAACAGCATGAGCAGCACCAACAGCAACAAGAACAACTGTAAAAGTAGCAACAATAAAAGCATAAGAAACAACAATAATAATAATAATAACGACAGCATCAGCAGCAGCGGCAACAACAGTATCAGTATCAGCGACAGCAACAACAACATCATCCGTCGCAGCACCAGCGACTGCAGTTCGGCAGTAAAAGTGCAACGAAAGCGAAAAAATTACTCGACAAACAAGCAAGTAGCACACGAGCGGACACAAATATGCATACATGCATATACCTCTGGTATGTATATAAAAACTGGAAAGGAAACGGGCCAACGGATCATTCATATGTGTGAATGGATGTATGTGTGTGTGTGTACTTAACGCCTAGGGATGAGCAGCAGTCACCGCCATCGGCCGGGTAAGCTTTACACGAGATGACAAGAGTTGCCACTAATGCTACTCGTCACAACAACGGATAAGCGCTGGAGTACAATTTTGAAGTGGTGCGTCAATATTTGATGGTGTTGAGTTCTGTGCCATTGTTGAACCAGTACTGCAAACAAACACATTCGACACAGACACGGCACGAATGCATGTCCGTACGGTAAAAAACGAAGAGTAATTGTTCACTTTGGTACTAGTGAAGTGGAGTCCAGTTAGTAATGATAATAAAACAACTACGCTAAGTTACATATTTGGACAAAGTTCTTTAAAAGTATGGTAGTTTTAGAATAAAAAACAAGAAAAACCATTAACTTCGACTGTATCGAAACTATAATAATCTTCACTTATTAATTTTTTTTCAGCATAAAAGAGTATAAGGGGATTTTTGTCTTCATTTTAATCGGTCAGTTTGTATGGCAGCTATATGTTATAGTGGTACGATCTAAACAATATGTTTGAAGATTGTAGTGATGCCTTTAAAAATATGCGTCCCAAATTTTGTAAAGATATTTTGTCAAATAAAACAAGAAAAAACGTTAACTTCGAATGCACCGGAGCTATAATACCCTTCACAAAAACAAAAGTTTCCTTAGAAGAATTTGATTCCGATCGTTCAGTTTGTATGGCAGCTATATGCTATAGTTTTCCGATGTCAGCGATTCCGACTTATGAGTAGCTTCTTGATAGGAAAAGGACGTGTGGAAATTTTCAGATCGATATTGCAAGAACTGAGGGACTAGGTTGCATATATACAGACGGACATGACTTAACCGACTCAGCTCGTTACGCTGATCATTTATAAATAAACATAAAGACTTTATATGGTATCCGACGTTTTCTTTTGGGTAATACAAACTTAATATACCTATTCAGGGTATGACTATACAAATATATTACCAGAGCTTCTCCTTGTATTTATGATGTAATTATACACCTAAACTAAAAATCTCAAACCCTTGCACCCATTTTCCTTCTACTTTGAATCTCTTAATGTTCGACTAAGAATCTCGACATCTAATCCTCGTAGCGTTATTTACAGAATGGTGACTCATTGTGATTTGAATCCAATAAGTTTCGATAGATTTAAGTTGAGGGTAGACAACTTTTACTTAATTATTTGTCTTTTTGTAAAGATTTTAAATGCACAGTGATGAAATACTATAAGTCTAGTGTAAAATTTAAGAAGAAAGAGTAACCATTTGAATACTTATAGGTGTAATTATTTTGAAATAGTTTCTCGATTTTAATTGAAATGTTCGTTGATTTATCTAAAATTCCCATAATATTTCCCACAAATATTAATGAAAAAACCCACGCGAAGATCTTTCAACTAAATGCCGTTAGTTTTTACACTACATGTCCACTATTTTAATACTGAGCTTTATTCAACGCGTTCAAAATTGGTTTCTGAGCCAATACCAACATTTAATCCAATTTTTCAAACATATGTTATATGCCTCAGCTGGGATGGCCTTCAGTGTCTTCAGCGAATTTTGGTTTTTTCGGTTTCAGCTCATTTCTGGAGTAACATTCGCTTGAGATCGTTAAACAGTTTCGATGTCATATTCATAAACTCACGTCTCGTCATCAGTAATGATACGTTTGAAGAATGTTAGGTCCTCAACAACGTTATCAGGCATCTCTTTTGCGACCTCTTTTCGACGTCGTTTGTGCAAAAAATGCAGATCTTTTGATACGTGTCTAGCGTTGACACGCTTCATAGCCAAATATGAACCAAAATAGTTTTTGATGCTAACACCATTATTAATCAGCATTATTAAATATTAGCGCACTCGTGTTTAGAGTCAATAAAGCCAGGGAATAATAATTAGAGCTTTACAACGAAAAACTTAATAATTTTTACGAATATTATTGAGAAAATGAGAAAGAATACTAGATCGTTCACTGTTAAAAATTAAACTGTTCTAAGCTGTGGTTCTCTAAGCATGTATTAGTTTCAGGTTGATGATGGCGGATTTTCCGTTTCTACTATGCAAAAGTATGCTTACCGAAATAAAAATTAACTTCGTCCAAATGCTTCCTTGATCTTTCACAAAACTTACTACAAGGTGCGTTCCAAAGTAAACACTAAAAAAGTAACAAAATAAACTCTAGTAACGCCATCTATATGTCGAGTAGTGCGTTAGAATCTGCTATCCTTTATCGACTTCCAGTAAAAATTTCATGACATTTTATCTATTGAAAGTGAAGTTATTGCGTTTTAAGTGTCAGTATGTTTTTGTCAACGGTACGAAAATGAGCTTCGAACAAAGAGCCAACATTAAATTTTGTTTTAAAATTGGTAAAACTTTTACTGAAACGTTTCAATTGATGAAACAAGTTTATGGCGATGATTGCCTATCCCGTAGCAGAATGCACGAGTGGTTTCAACGTTTTCAAAGTGGTCATGAGGACATAAATCAGAAATGAGCCGAAACCAAAAATATCGCGCCAAGCGTATTGTCCACAAAGACCTACCTTTTCGGAAAAATGCATTTACCGATGAGTGAAAGCGTTATGCAAACGTGGAGGCTATTCAAAAGGCTTGCAACGGCATACTGGCGGCCATACCGGGCAACGACCTAAAACACTCGTTTGGACCGTGCAAAAAGCTGTATTAAAGCAGAAGGAAACTATTTTGAATAAAATTAATTGATTTTGTCGATAAAACCATTTGTTCTGTCTTTTTTTTTTAAAGTCCTGTTTACTCTGGAACGCACCTTGTATTTAAGATATGACACATTATCTAAGCAAGTTAATTAGCGGCTTTTGTTACTGTCGAGACTTTCAGTGAGAAAAATCTGGCATTTGTTAAAAGAACAAATTACTAAAAAAAAAATTGTACGACCACACTGTACAGTAAAAGTATGTTTTCCTAAACTTTATTGAACATGTTTTTCATGTGTTAAACATGCTTGATTATCAACAAGATGTAATTTTAAAAAAATATCAATTTTTCAATGCAGTCATCCCTCAACGGGTAAGGCCAATATTTTCAGGTGAATTTCTAACATTAAAAATCAACTAATTAAATCCAACGAATGAACGAAGGGAGCCTATAACCTACAACACCCTCCACTTGGCAGATAATACAAATCTAAGACAAAAACTTCAGGAAAAACAGCAAAACGGAGAAATTGTAATCACAGTATTATAAAACAAAATAATAACCTCACTTGCACATTGCTTTAGCATGTGTAAAACATAAATTTAATCCGTTACATTTTGATTTCACTAAGCACTCACCTCACTTAAGTAAAGCTCCACACACACTCATTTCAGCAAAAAGTTATCTAATGCACAGTTAATATACAAGTATGCATAGATAAGTCGTGAAAGCAAAAACAAAATAACATTTGATTTGAGAAAAAAACCTATTAACATTTTTTTTTTTATTTTTTAATCTTCTGCTTACGTTCTTGCCATTTTTTATCTTCAACGTCATTTCCCCAAGCGTCATTATTACGATTGCAGAGTCAGAGATAGGAAATATATGTAATATTAAAACTACACGGATAAAGCAAAAACTGTGAATGAATAAAGGATAAAAAGAAGGCAAAAAATCTGCCGTAAAAGCGTACCTTGATTAAAATTTCTGATTACCAAGGAACTGAGCAAAAAGTCTGCTGTACAGTTCCAATAGTTGAACGATAACTAGTAATGACGGTAGCGATTTAGGTAGTTCCCCGCCTGTTTCAATAGCAGGCATGGCAGGTATGTAAAGCAATACCAACAACGTCACTCTTTAACTCTCTAGTGTGTAACAAATATAGGTAGATATGTAGGTAGATATATAATCAGCACTGCTGTTGGAAAAAATAGAAGCTTATGTGATTAATCACAAGAGCGAGAGGTTGAGTAGAGATTGTTTGATTTAATTAACTTTTGAATCCTTTTAAGAAAATAGTCGAAATCATACAGATAAAGTTTCAATGCGCTAGATGGCGCTAAAGTTAAGAGAGCAAAAAATTGTATTCGTGTTCTCATTTGACATATATTCCATAGACATATTACCGATAGTAAAAATAATAATTTGCTTGCTTAAAATTCTACCGCTAGATGGTGCCGGAGTCGCATTTTTGCCCGAAATCGTTTTTCGTCTCAATTTTAAACATTTTCGAAATATGTTATAAGAAAAAATAGTCCACAATGGTAATGTAAATAATCTTTTAGATACATTAGCGTCAAATAATTACCAGGAGTCATATTTATGGATTGAAAATCTTAGGAGATTTGTGTCTGCATCCCGATACGGATATCACATTTGGACCATTCCAACGAAGTACCCATAGATAAAGAGAAATTCACTTAAATGGTTGACACCAATAGCATTCATTCTGAGCTGAGAAGATCTTACCATGCTATGTTCTAGATGTATTCATGGGTGAAAACTTGACAATAACTTAAAACAAAGAAAAGACGAGCTCACTTTGAACTCTTGCGTGTCACTGTGAGCCAGAAGATTCTTATGATCGCCAAGTGTTGGCACTTAACCAGCCCACAGCTAGCTGAAATATAGTCTAGTACAGCGGTTGATAAGACCCTGTTTGGTGCTAGAACATGTATTATGTACGTAATACGTATTGTCATCGGCATCATCAAAAGAGAGATCCCGGAAATCTGTAATTTTGACATGGTCGAACCATAAAGTTTGTAAGGACGTTTTTTGCTTGAGAGAGCATGCAAGAAGAGTGATAATGCAGATAGTTTGTCGAGAATAACAAATCTAGTTAGGTGAAAGCTTAGACTGTTATTTGCTCAATACTGATTTTCCTCGAAGCATTTGAAGTACTTTTTCTAAGGAAGCATTGTTTATCTGTAACTGCTGCTAAGTGACTGTTCTTACGATAATGCGTCGGATATGTGCTTTGTTAGATGTACCTTAAGAAAGTTCTCTTGACGTTAATGGAAGACGAAGGTCTTCAGTTCTTCAGAAGATATCAAAAGACACAATGTAAATAATCTATATACAATCTCTTCTAATAATATGTATTCCCACGACTGCCGGTTTCTTGATACCAGAATTTCCTAAATTCCATGTTGCAGTAAAATAAATGTTCTTCGGATATAAACTAAAGTGAGTGATTTAAAAAAATATTCGAAATATCGGTGAACAGAGCAAGATAATAAGTAAAGAATTGCCGAATCAGTTTGATTTTGAGCTTAACGAAGGCCAGGGACAAGGTACTATTACGATATGGTTAGTCTGGTGGATACGAGAAATCTGCTGTTATAACTTATTTATACCAAAAATGATCTTTGAAGCGCAAAAATATTATTTTTCCCAAAATTTGCGAAGAATGTTACTTAGGTACTAAAGATCGATCATCATAATATTAGGTAATATTATATAAAGAAATATATCTCTGTAATGATCAAAAGACTCACCATTATTAAGATGATCAGTTTGATGGAAGCTACCAACAGCGTAAGAATTTCTGTGGGCGAAAAGGTTTCAGTTCCAAGTACTTCCAAATTTCCGCTACAAGTAGATTGGGTTCACAGAGGAAAGGACCAGTATCTCTTTAGCGTTGAAGGGAAACAAAAATAAATAAAACATGCAGTTATTTAAATTAATAGACATTATTGCATTACTTAACAATAAAATTATAAAAATTAGTTTAGAAAAATTATTTCTTTCGAAAAACAAAAATTATTTTTCACTGCCAATATTTCCATCCCTTCTATATATAACTTTAAGTCGGTATGTATGCAAAAATACAGTACCATGCACATATTTAAAGATGATGCACATTTCACCTGTATTGGCGCACCGTTACTACCATTTAATGCTCATCCAGGCAACACTGATGGTCGGGTATTGTGTTTGATTTTCATTAGTGTTTCATTTCAACACTTTTTAGCATGATTGATGTTTTCAATTTGAACTCGATGTGTACTTAGTGCACGTCGTATTCATGCCTTAGCACAGATGAACATTTCTACACACACACACACACACAAACGTAAGAGCACTTACCCCAGCGTATGCCTTTATGTTACTTGTAGACATAATTGTAGTGCCGCTCATCAATTGGCACACATATCAGCGGGTGTGTTTGTGTGCGTGGGCACATGTGTGTAGGTTAGTGGTGGCGCCTTTGTAATTTGTAATGTAATGTCGCATAGTACGGAAGTTGATTTCCTGTCAAAGCTTTCAGTTGATGTCCCAACCCCTTTTGTCATTTTACTCAATTAAAGTTTTTCGTATTTCGCTGTATATTTGCTCTTAAATTCATCGAACAAGCAACTGATAGCTTATTTCCGCATATATCATTTTGTCTAGATATACACTGCGTATAAGTAACATTCTGCTCATGGAAGCCTCTCAATTAAATTGATATCTAATTAGAGCTAAGTTCGTTGTAGAGAGCAGGACTTGGCAGCTGACAAATCAAATCACTGCTAAAAGCCTTTCAAGAGAAACTCGTGTAGTTTAATCACAAAACTATAAGTCTCCTCGGGTTGTTCGGAATATTCTATGCTGGAGTTTCAACTCAGTTTATTACGAGGTTTCTTTAAGTGAAAGATGTCAGCCTCAAAGGTTAAGTTAATTTAGGGGTCGATCCTAATAGGGATCTGACATCGACAGCTTATAAGACCGGTCCGTTGTGGTACCTAGACCTATAAAATTGATCATAAAAACGCTTTGAGCTTTGATCACAAATTTGTTGAAGCGGCCAATGTCAGTTTCAGCTATGTCTCCTGATTCGCCGTAGGTATGACTGCCGAAATATGCCAGCCTCAGTCTTGCGAAGGCTGGACAATGGAGAAAAAAGTGCCTGATGCTTAGTGCTATTTCTAATGATCACAGATACTTCTCGAAGTTTGCGAGCTCTAGCATCGCTAGTATCGCTGCTATGCTCACCACCCTGAAAGCGCCTGCACTCTGGAGCAGTAAATCTATTGTTGCCTGAAAAATACTACCGTGCTCAGGTAGGCTAAAGGTAAGCTTGAGGGAGAGCTCCTTACAGAAGATTCCCTCGGGTGCTATGCGCTGAATGGCATTAAATGCCACTGTTGGTGAAGTCCACACTACACCGGAGATGCCGATGAGAAACGCTGTGTGGACATGTTCAAGCGAGTATAGCCGTTTCAAGCGCCTTCACCCTGATGAAAACCTAATAGAACATTACTGGCTTCATCTCGGTTTCATAGAGCCAAAACACGTTCTTTGGAGAGAATCCACACCTTTTCCCTACAGCCCCTCTACAGGCTTGCTAAATATCGGATCGCCCTCGTACACAATCACATTTTGAATACACAAAAATTTATTTTCCTTTTTCAGATAGGATTCTGTCTATATACAAGTGTCTAAGGAATGACCTAACATATAATGCTGCAGTTTAGACAGTTAAATACAATAGCGGTGTGATGAGAAAAAAATATACAAAAACTTTGGATGTTATAATTGGCGTGTGATCAAGTAACAGCCAAGTCAGGTATGAAGCTATACAACCAGCATATTGTACACAAAATATCGACTAATTATTAACTATGTCGTCAAAATGCATTTGTCTCAAAAATTAGTATCAGAAATAGGCACAGGAGCAGGTTTTTTTATTTTCTTCGAATATAAAACACAGAAACATATCTGCACTAACATTACCGTGAATTCTTCGAAAACAGCTTTTTCGCTCTGCCACCAATTTATTCTCCTTAGTTCACACACCAGTAAAGTCGAAAATTGAAATTTACTTTCTTTTTGTCTGCGAACTTGCCTCTGCTGAAAAATTTACACTCTACATTGTCCTTGCAAACCAGTTCGTAGAAGCTCAAAGCATTGTCTTGGCGTCATTGAATTCGATTCAATTGTGGTTTATTGGCAACCCATTGCAGCAATAACGTTCATTGTAATGACATATTTATGTGCATGTGGACCAAGAGATACCAAGCGAACCAAGTAAACAAAACTTTTGAATGCAATTTTGGTTTCACCTTAAAGGCAACCGTTGGTTACTGCACAATGGACTTTTCTTTCAACGAGATAGGGAACTATGTCCCACTAAAAGTAGCATACGACTCCACAGTTTTGGGTATGTATCAGTCAACATCATCAGTATTCCAACAAGAGAAACCAAGATTAGTAGAAACTGAAGGGTCTTCGGAATTCGAGAACTAATACACCAACAGAAATAACCAGATGAGCCTAATCCGATGGACTTAAGCTGAGCTTCAACAAATATGACAATTTAGCACACTAGCAAAATCAGAAATATTGAATCGAAGTTCTGTACTAGTTACATATATCCCTAAAAATTTGGACGAATCATCTTTATAGATTATTTTCTATAAAGTGCAATTCGTTCGCAATACATAACTTTCTTAGTCCCAAATGAATATTTTTAGGGCTCATCTAACCAGAAGTCTTTTTTTGTAGCCTATCGGGTATCGGTAAGTCTTTTGATAGGAAAAACTTTTCCCCAAAGGAAACAACAAAATTTTTGCCATATAAAGAGATCACAAGCTTTGAAATTTGTGAGTAAAAATGCCCCAATACTAGTGTCTTCGGTTATGTGGGTTAAATGTAACTTATGCAGACATGGAAATTCAACAAGTGTTCCTACGTAAAATAATAAATTCTGATATGCGCTTGGCTGAGCGAATCTTGTGGCACCTTTTTACTTTCATAAACTTCTGGGCACAGCTGTGAAATTCACACTTTAATTTCACCTCAACCAATAAAATCGAAGAAAACTTTAGAAATTCGACTGCAATAACAAATTTATCAAGAATCTTTCACACTTAAATTTCGACGTCCGATTGCTAGTGCCAATGCATTAATCTGTTGTAAACATGTCCAAATGGGTTTAGGTATTAGGGTGGCTTATGTTTGCTTCAAAATTACGCAAACACGATTTTTTAGTTTTTTATTTCACCCACGAGACTTCAAGAAGCTCGTCCATTGTAATCAGGAGTTTTAAACTGAAGGACCTATCTAACTACATATATTTAGAAAAGCACTCTCAAGAGCTTCGTATAAGATAGACCTTTAGCAAGCACAAGTCCTCTTCTATTCGCCACTTCTATTCAGACGAATTCATTAAATGAGAGTGGTATAACTACATGCTACGCTATCCATATTTTATTATGACAGTTATTTAAACGAGTAGTTGGTTCGTTTCGCCAATGTTCAAGTTCTGTACAAACGAAGAGAAAGAGAGAAGCTTGAGGCTGCTGATTTTCAATATAACAATAGCCGTTTAGAGGTGTTTAAGATAAAATATTAGGCAAACTAGAGTATTTTGTAGCATAGAAGAAAACTCTTTGGAGTATAATAGCGATAAAACTCTCAATTAATTCATTATAAAATATTGTTAGCAAAGTTACTTAAAAACATTTAGTAGAAATATCTTTCGTGTATTGAAAATTCATATTTTTGAAATGGATCATTGGAAAATGATTCGAAGAAAATTGGAGAATGAAAATCTCTATCGAAATTTGTTTTATGCCGTATATACAGTAAGGCCCCTCCAATCAAAATATCAAAAAACTATGTATGTATACCTATATATCTTCTACATATCTATATCTATATCTAAGACTAAAATCTTACTTTTTGCCGTACGCGAGTTCGCATATACCGCCAATTCAGCACCTAAATAATTCATCAAAAGGAAGAGTTCACATTAAAGCCCCTCTTTAATTGATTATACAGCTATGTATGAGTCCAACATGGTCACAGCTGTAATTTTACTGTTATGTGCTGTTTCGACTAACTGCCAATAAATTGTTGAACAATTCAATTTGAAAAGAACCGCACGCTGTCTACTAAGGCACCAGCAGAAATAAATCTATATGAATATAAGTAGGTACACATGTGCCAAGACATATATGACAATATTAAGGCAATTGAAATACAATCGAAAATGTAATGTCATGTGATGTTGGGTAATTGTAAAACCACGATTGTGCATAAAGTAGATTTATATGTATGCTATATACTTGTAACCATATAACAGTAAGGCAATAGTAATATTGCAGGTAGGTATGTATGGGTTTGAACACACCTTCCCACACGTACGAAATATAATATAAAATAAAAAAATGGTAGATTCATAACCAAATTGTAGTATAAAATCGGTGAAGCTCATTTGAGCTTTTACGATGTTACATAATACAACAAAAATTTAATCAAACTCATTATAAGTGTTAATTTGTATTACAAATATTTATAGTACCACGAAGAGGTTAAGTTGTGACAATATCTTATGAGTTCAGCGATTTGTAAGGGCAGTTCAGATTTATATCTTATACAGGTAGTAAGCATTTATGCCATTTTTGCTTTAACTGTCACAGTTTTCTTACATGAGAAACATTTTCTGTGCTGTTTTACGCAAAAAAATATATTTTGACATAAATGGATTATCCTTGGACTTTTAATTTTTTTAGCTGCTATCATTTGCCAAAAAAAATTATAATCTTTCTTAAATTAGTTCACATTAGAAATAATTAAAATGTAGTCACTGGCACAAATAAACCGTAACTATTCCATCTCATTCAAAACAACAAAAAATTAACTTATTGACATTCATCGACTTTTAGTGGTCATATACCTGCATATCGATATGTATGCATCTATGGTACACAGTTGATTCATGCTAAGTGTTATATTATTTGGAGGCGGAATAAAAATGTCTCAAATCAAAAAATAAAAGAAAAATTTTGAAAAAATTATTTTTTTTTCAAAGAGGACTGAAAATTCAAATTCTGATTTCAAAAAGAGAGCGTTATTAAACTTGAATTAATATGTATAAATTAAATTGTAGTAAGAACTAACCTTCAAGAGACAATTGGAAAAAATCGGTTAGAATGGAATTTCATGAGTTAAGGAAACACTAAATAATAGTAAAAAAAAATAAAACACGTTTACTTCGGCCACCAATGGCACAATACCCTTCACAAAAAAAAGATTCCTTACAAAAACTTGTTTCCGATCGTTCATTTGTATGGCAGCTATATGCTATAGTAATTTGATCTGAACAATTTCTTTGGATATTGCATTGTTGCCTAAGACAATATGCCATGCCAAATTTTGTAAAGATATCGGCGGTTCCGACAAGTGAGCACCCTCTTGGGGAGAAAAGGATGTGTGCAAAATTCCAGATCGATAACTCAAAAACTGTGGGACCAGTTCGGCAATATACGGACAGACGGACATGACTAAATCGACTTAGCTTATCATACTGATCATTGCCACTGGTAGATGTTACAAACTGCGTAGCAAACTTAATATACCCTGTTGCAGGTATAACTATTCGTTCATGAACATTTGGATACCCGAAAGCTCTATATATATATATATATATCTTATATATAGATAATATATATATAATCGAGCTTCTAACAGAGCGATTCACCGTGTTTCAAAATAGTTAGAAGTGAAATTCCATAAATTGGCCTTCGAATTGCTTTCGCCACCACCATATATGTATTTCGGATCTGGCACCAGGGGATTTCCTTTTTCGAAACGCCGAGACTGCGGTCTATTTCGAAGCAAAGGACAATCGACCCACAACAAGTGTATCAAACAAATCGGTAGCGCTTAAGATATATTTAAATAAAAATTTTATAACATAATCCTACTTAAAATATAAAAATGAGATTGCTTATTTCGAAGAATTATTTATCTCAAATCCAACGGTTCGAAAAGCTCGAAATATTGAACCGTTAACGATAGGTTTAACTTTTAAAAGTTAGTAGTCAGTTCTATGAAAAAATCGATTGAATGGGATGAATGGGTTTGTTTTGCATCTATTAAATGCATCTCATATACTATATTTCCATTCTATACATAATACTATTGATGACGCTAGTACCTTCGCCAATACGTTAAGTTACATTTACGAAGCTCCTGAGGCTTTCTCTTACCCTTAGGCTTGAGTAATTTCATAGAAAATTTGAATTTGCGTTACCTAAGCGGAGGTTACTGTTTTCGCTTTAGGGCACACTTAATGGCCATTGTAATTAACTTGGCAGTTAAAAGACAAAGTGCCCGAAAATGGGAATCAAAACAAAATAGTACCTACTCGCTTTCGCTTTATACCGTATTCTAAACATGATCGCTGTAAGCTTTTATACTCATAGACACCAGTATATACGATTTATATACATGTTATATGTAAGAGTAGTATGTATGTATGTTTGTATAACCGCATTGATCCAAGACCAGTTTTCAACAACTTTGTGCAGGCGTAATTAGGTAAATCTGTAGTTGTATTTTTAACCAAACATTTGTATATATAAATTATTATAAATGTACATTGGTATGGTCGTTATTGTTATTACATTGTGCACAAGTGCCTTGTAGGAAAAATATATTAAACCGAATTTACCTATATACTACCCTTGGCTGCCAACTAGACAGTATGAACTATACATTTATTTAACCAACTGTTTGTTTGTTTCTGTTTTTTGTGGATTTTTGAATGTCATGAAAGGTGGCGCATAATCTTCAGGTGGTCAAATATAATCTACAACTGCCGAACTCTCGAGATCGTAACGGATTGGTATTATACTATAAGTTTTGAGATTGGAGGTTACTAAAGTTGTAAGCATCTCAGTTGGTTTAATTTAAGAAGAATGAACATTGAGGTTATAGGTGACAATATGATTAAGTTAAAGGTTTAGAAAAAAGTCAAGGTTCTTAAATGAAAGAAAATTTTATTTTCCCTAGTCTCTTAGCAAACTCGTCACCAAACTGTGCTTCATGCTCTTATTTTTATTTTCAAACTCGGTTTAAAATAAATTTATTTGATTAAGAGGCATTTCGGAAAGTGTGTGTTTTTTTTGTTTTTGTTACTAAGTACCGTAAAATATTTTGAAGAGCAAATGCATTCAATAACACGAACATTTACAATAATTATGTACAATTCGTTGGCTATGGTTACACCAAAAAATTTCCCATAATTAATAACTTGAGAAAGAAAAGTGGCAGCACGATGACAGCTCACAGCTACAAGTAGTTATATAACAAAATTGAATGTGACAGTTTGAAACATGAACGGTTTTTATATTTTCTGGAGACTTTTGGCTAACATAAAAATATTATGTAATATATCCCAAAACTTTAAAGATTTTACTATAGTTCAAGTTAATTTTTCTCCCGTTAAAGGATTTTATATACATTTGTAGCCAAACTCAGCTGATTTCTCTTTTTCTTTCGATGTGTTGGAAGAGATGACAAATTTTTGGTACTTTGGGTGAAGTTTCGCTAACGCTCTCGATTTACACATAGTTTGACTACCTTTTTTTAAATTTTTTCGAAGTTTAAGTCTTCGAAATTATAGCCGCAGTCCACTAAAGTACCATCTGATAAATTTTGGCTCGGCTAGAATAGCCTTCTATGGTTTTAGCGAATTTTAGTTTTTTCGATTTTTTGGAGTGCCATTCGCTAAATTGTTGGTGTACAATATAGATGTTATATTCCTAAATCAATGTCTCGTCACCAGTAATGATATGTTTGATGAATGTAGGATCCTCAGCTACGTTGCGACCTCTACTCGACATCGGTTTTGCAAAGATTCAGGTTTTTTTTTGGTAAAAAAGGTTGTACTATTCTAAGAAAAAAATGTTATCAATTCAGTGTGCGCTCATAGTTTAAATAGAGCAATCCGGGTCAAATTTGATCTTATGGTATAGTCCATTCTCATGACAATCAGGTATATCTAAAAGGAACGAACCCGGATTTTTTCTGTTCAAGAGCTGTCAAGTCGGCAGCACTCTTCAATATTATTTAAGAAATATTTTCTATCGCTACAACAACAATATACATAAATATGTATATAAGTTAATTTTCCAATTCCAAAATTTCAAGCAATAAAATTTCTCACTTGGCCTGCACTTATACATATATATATGTACAAATAATTGTATTTGCCAACTTTTAGTATGTACAAATGCCTGTACCTAGCGATTTAAGGCATTAACACACGAAAAATTCATTCACGTACTTAAGTAAGTATTATATACATATGTATATAAAATATCATGCTAATTTAAAAAATAATAACGCAAGACTACATACAACCTTGGTGATCTACATAAAAAGATATGGAACATAAATAAATATTATATATGTTGATCAAAAATCTGTGTTTAGTTCCAGTCTAATGACGCTTTAACAAAAAAAATGCAATTAGATAATTCCACTAGGAGGGGCTTATAGCCGGTATACCTCTATAAATAAGTATATACAGTTATAGTTCGCACATATAGAAACGTCATACAGCTTAACAGCAACAATTTGCAACGATCAACAAATATATATAACAAATAAAATAATAAAATGCAACAACGAGAGAAAACTAGAGATTTCTGTACAAATAGGCGTCAAATTTTCCAGCATTTGCTAAATAACACAAGGCATACGCGCGTGAAAAAGCGAAATTAAATATATATATATACATATAAACCAAAATGTAAGCATAGACATACATATATACATATATATACAATATGTATGAAGACTTGTGCACATATTTGTTATTTGAAAACTGAAAACACAAACCAGCGCCAACTCGCTCCAAAGCTCAAGCAACAATTTCAGTCAGTTTAAATTGAACTGTCTTCGAGTATACACCTTTGGTTTGGTTATTCTATTGCAGAATAAAGAAAACTTGTTGATTTTTCAAGTGTTTGTGAACGAAAAAAATTTTGTCAGAATCAAAATGAAGCAAATTATTGCGCTAGTGCTCTTCGCCGCCTGTCTATTGCCCAACGGTAAGCGGAGAATATACTTACATATATATAAATATATATATTTATACATATAAGATTTATGTATGCCGTTACAAACGTTAATTAGTGACAATAACAGTGTAATAAAATATAACCTTGACGACCCTAGGTCGGAGTTAGATGCCTGAAAGTGTGTTTGACATTCCAACAGACACTTAAAAGTAGAGATTTTTATAATTTTTTATAATTTTCATACAACGTGCATATTTACTTTTTTGTGCATATTTACTTTAAAAATTAATTTAATTTTGCATGAAACCCACAACATTTGTACCAGCAGCCGCTTGACTAAGCGCAAACGCACTTAAATACATACATACGAGTACAAACATACGCACCAAAAAAAAACAAACATAACAATAAATATGTACATCTGCAGCGACGCTTTCTTATAAATAGCGATTTTGTCATAATGTTTTTCGAGTAAATTGTTCAGTAGACATTCAAAAACGCCTCAGGCTTGCAGCTTTCAATGCGAAATTTACATATTTACATGTGTTTGTATGTATATGTAAGCTCATGTGATCGCATTTGGGCGTTTTAGGCATACAAGTATACTGGCATACAATTTCAAATACGTATTTGTAATGTAGATATGTAAGCTTATGCAAATAAACTCTGAATTAGACACTTGCCTGCTACAGCTCTGTCTTCTTTAATTACAAAAAAAAAACTGGTTTTTGTTAGACAATCGAAGCAAAGTAACGACGTCGTTCAATACAATACAGTTTTCTTTAACGTCAAAGTTTAGACGCAATAAGTGAACTTATAACGCCTATATGTATGTATAAATATGTATATAAAACGCTGTATTAATAATTTAATTTCAAACTGGTTTCAAAATTCTATAAAAACATTTATGTATGTATGTATATGAGAGAAAATTAAAATTCATGAGAAAGTTTTATTGAATAAAGTTTGCATATTTAATTATTTAAACTTATAATCTATATATGTATGTATATAAAAATTTCGTTTAGTCCGGCGTAAACTACTAAATCGATTTTAATAAAATTTAGGCCACTGTGTCCAGTTTGATTCAATTTAAAAGATATCATAGTTTATATTATAATTATGTTAAAAATTAAAACAATTCATAAATAACAAAAATATATTTCTGTATGTGCTCAAAATTAAAAAACAAAATAACAAAAATAATTATCATTCTAATTAAATGTCTAATGGAAAATGCATTACACTTTCCACTGACAAATATTATTTTTACTGTATGGAATAGTTTATTATAATAGTATTAAATGTCTACCATAAAATATATATATGTATAAATATATATGTACCTACCTATATCTATATATATTTTCTGTTATTTTATTACATACTAATTTTTTTTATTTTCGCATTATCAACAAAAATTAACTATTTTTTTACATTTTCAGGGCATGCCATCAAATGCTATCAGTGCAAGTCGCTAACGGACGCCAATTGCGCCAAGGACGTCATCGATTCCAACGTAAATATTCAATCGGTGGATTGTGATCACGTGCCGAAACCTAACACTATGGATCAGTTGTTGCCGGTTACCAAATGCAACAAAGTTGTAACCAGCGGTAGGTGCAGTTGATTTCAAAATTTAAAAACAAAAATTAATAACATAAATTAATTAATTACTAGCAATGTATGTATGTATGTATTAATATTTTTTATTTTTTATTTTTATAAAAACAGCAATTTTTGTATTACTAGTTGTTAATATGCAACAACTTATTCACATTACATACAAAAAATTGTCAAAGTTTAAAAACTGGTGATTGTAGACATAACCTACAAAGTCTTAACATTAGATCAACGTCAATTTCACTAAGCAAACCACTTTTCATTCTTAAACACTCTTACAATTCATGTGAATATCCATATCTGCAAACCTTGCATTTGGCTTTGAATTTTCAACTCGAAAACTGATTTAACGAGCACAAACTAAGCTAAGTACACGAAAACAATATCACTTCACGATTTTTAAATTCAAATTATAAGCAAGACTTAGCTTAAACTATTGTTGTTGTAATATACCGATATGTTAAATTCGTTTCTAACTGTTCCTATTATAATCGGTTCAATATAAACCGAATGGACTATACTATATGTCATGTCAGCAACACTTACCGAAATAATATATTATATACTGCAAGAACAACAACAATAAATTAATAAGAATTTTATTTAAAAGGAGTTAATAACTCTAACATTTTTCATTCTTAATATTAATTTAAAACTCAATTCACCACTTTCGCAGTTGAAAAATTCTTAAACCCAGAATGAACCTCCCGCAGTTGCATTCTGAATATTGCAGCAGGTTAGACTTCTATTTGTCCAGATGTACTCAGCATACACTGGTCCTTAATTAAAAGAGACCTCACAGAATGCTAACCACTTCTAAGCAAACCCGCTCAATCTAAAAGTATCAAAGTATCTTGCAACCCTCTCCTTATGTCTCGACCCCGTTTAACGGCTGGTTACGGCTATGTGATTTCGATAAGAAAGGGTGCCGATAACCGTTACAACAGCAACAATTATTTAAATGCAAACGGTTATGATTTTTAACCTTGATCCGCTACAAATTCTCTTCTAAAGCAAAGAAGCCTTCTTCATAGAAAGTTATTATCCCCTGCGGCGCTCAATTAACGGATGTTCTGCACTACATTACATTTAAAAATATTAAATTTTAAAGTTAATAATATGGAATTTTTACAATTTTAACCGCTAACCATGACGAATGCAGCGTCCGTTCCCACGACAGTCGGGTCTACGTAACCGGAACGGACCCGGATTTATTCCGGCCAAGGACTGTCAACTCGGTAGAATTCTGCCGCTATAACAACAACAACAACGAATGCAGCGTCTGATTCACATCTATTTTTTGTTTTTATTACAAATTCCATATTTTATTGCTGCCAGCGAATATTTGTTTTCATTCGCTAATAAAACACCTTCAGAATATTAGTCATGCATTTTGAAATTAAAGTGTATGTACCATTATTAAATGTATGCAAATAAAAAATGTATTTCTTTTCTTCCTTGTTTACAGACAAAGCTGGTATTATAGTGTCACGTGACTGTCACTTTGAAGTAGTGGGTCAGAAGCCTGATGTTTGCACAGTCTCCCACAGTCGCGAAGTACAGAGCTGTCACATTTGCAAGGGTGATCTCTGCAATGCTTCCTCAGCTGGTTTCATGGTGATCAGCTTGGCGGCGCTAATTAGCTTGGTCGCTATGCAATTTGTAATGTAAATTATATTTTGTTGAATATTGTTAGAGACAATCAACTAAATAAACTCTTGGTAGAATATTTGCAAATTGCAAATTTATTATGTCGTAACATGAAAAATACTAAATATGTACATACATAAAAATTGCCTGTCTCTAACTATGTAAATAATATAGTTTATCAGTAATTTGTAAAATTAAACAATACAAAAAATGTTTTTCGATCTGGTGTTACATATGTATTATCTAGAAAAATATGATACACTTACACATTTACAAAAGTAAGCATTTAGAGAGCTGATGGTATTAAAAAACAATATTTTATTAATTTATACAAAATGTATTTAAAGAATTTAATAAAAGTAGTTTCAGTAAAAATAGTTTCCAAAAGTGGTTTAATTTATTTTATTTTTCAGAGTAAAGACACATACGCACAATTTCAGAACGATATCTCAAAATATATATAATATATATCTACAAACAGACGGACTTGGCTAAAAAAACTCAGCTCGTCCCGCCTATCATTTAAATGTATACATATATATATTTTATAAGGTCTCCGACGTTTCCTTCTAGATGTAACCACTAAGTTTGAAAGTAGGCCAATTTTTACTATATAGTAAATAATAAGCAAACGCTATGTTATTAATTTTAAATTGTCAATATAAATAAATTGACTTTGGTTTTATTGAATACAATAAACGATTTTTGGAATGCCTAATGTTTTCATAAACCAACTCGGCAAAGTAAGAATATCGTTTCCTTAGTCTTTTTTGTTTATTACTTTGTTAAGTTAATTTATGTATACATCGTTTTGGACGGATATGTTTAAAATGTTAAGTAATTGTCTTAACAGTTCTTAATTGTACTAAGTTACATACAAGTATGCATATTCGATTAATAAATCACTTAAAAAAGGCACAGTTTACTTATAAATGATATGGAGTGAAGTCACATTATTTTAAAGGCGTAATGTCCAAGCAATTGCACCGACTAATAATGTACTGAGCGATATTGCAATTTTGTTCCCACTAATTAGACTGGCAACATTACAACCATCTTTACTATTGCATGTGCAGTATTCCATAAAAATATTGTAGCTTCCTGTGCGCATCAGACAATAACGCTCATCACCTTCAATGCCAGGTTCTCCCATGTAGGCACAACTACGGAAATATCGCCATTCGCCGTGCATTTTTTGACGAATTTTCCGACACATTGTAGGTCGTACACCAGGTAAGTGTGGCAATTCAGGCTCCTGTGCACAATCAGTAATAACCAATGAACTATTGTCGAATGGATTTCCACATTTTGGATCGTTGTCTGAGCGGCAGTCCCAACATTTAATTGCAAAGCCTAAAACAATTTTGAGGAATGGGTGCGTCATTTTGATTTCAAATTTTTAATTCTCAACTATATTTACTTACCCAGTTGTACTAAGCAACACAGAAGTATGCCAACAAATATTGAATATTGGTAATTACTCATTGTACTATACTCAGTAAAAAGAAACTTTTGTACGAATTTATAAATGCAGTTTAATTCCTAACAAACAATATATTGAGAAACGCGTCCCCACCCAAAATACACGATGGCTTGATGATTAAAATTTGACACCTTGGTAGTATTGCCGGACTTACATAACATGAAAAAATATTTAAACACAATTCTAAACACCCATTCTACTCAGGCCTTAAGTAAAAGAACGAATACGAAAAAAATTGTGAAAAAGATATTATTCTTCTATATTAAAGAGGCGGACTTTATATATAACTATATAGTAAAATAGCCGCGAATTAAATCATCTGATATCGCATGTATAAGGAAATAGTATGATTAGATAGTTTCTGGCAACACTTGTTCAAGTAATATTTTTCGATATCTGAATACCCCTGTACTTCGTATATGTCAAATTTGTTAACAATGCTATTTGTGTTTATGTAGCTTGTTTATATTTTATATAGAATTATATATTATTAACTCAGATTTTGTTTAAATTTCTCGAATTGTAAAATAAAATGCGTCATTTTGTGAATTATGTGGTGATTGTGTTATCGCTATGCACTGTGGGTAAGACACTTTCTTATTGATACGTACTTTCAAGCATAGTTCAAAGCATGGCTTGGGTGTGGCTTAAATGGCTTGTTAATAAGTATATTTACATGTCTAAACACTTTTACATAATTTAAAGGTTCTCTTGCTATACGCTGTTACCAATGCTCTTCTGATCAGGATCGGAAAGGTTACGATAGTTGTGGTGCTTATAAACCATTTAACCGGACGGAACATATCCCTATCGAATGTAACAGCGATGAATCACATATGCCCGGATCGTTTTGCATGAAGGTAGTACAACAAGGCCCTAAGGGTTTCATCTGTAAGTTGCGTTTTTATAAATTGTAACAAAATGTGCATTTTAAATATTTATTTTTATGTAGGGGATGGCCGTTGGCGTCAAGTAATTAGGCGCTGCGCCTCGGTATCCGAGACAGGTGTGACAGGTGTCTGCAATTGGGGTGTTTATGAAAACGGCGTCTATTGGGAAGAATGTTATTGCTCTAATGACAGCTGTAATGGCTCCTCAAGTATTAATTTATCAAAAAGGAGTTTCGCAATAGCAATAATTGCAATATTAACGCTGTCTGGCAAGAAGTTTATGAATTAACCAACGAATCAAACGAAAAATGTCTCGAAAAAACCATTCCGTCCATTTTATTGGTTTTCTTTTTATAATAATGACCATTATTATGTAATCGTCCGTAAACTTAAGTGCCTTAATGTAAGCATTACGCTTTAAGTTCAAAATGTAAAAATATATATTTCACGTACAAAATTTTTTACACATACACTACAATGTATACATAATAAAACAGACAACATTTAGTGCAAATAGAACTTCACATTTCTTCTGCATCTGGATCTTTAGAATCTTTCATAATTTTCAATGCACCGTCTTGCCAACCGGCACTTGGTGAATTCGCAACGGCACAGTATATAGCGAGCGCACCGTTTGGCATTTCTTTAACAGCCATATATGATTTGTTGTCCTGAAGCCACAATTTCACTTCAGTTTTCGATCCTTGATACTATTTTATAAGTGGAGGATGTGTTGAATTTAAAAATAATTCAAACGCGTTATTAGATATAAGGATATAGTTTTGCATTTTACATTTGTATATACCCATTTATCATATAGCTGTAGTGGCTGATTCACACTTGTCCAATTAATCACTTTCAACAAGTATTTCATAAAAACGTTTGTATTATTTTTAACCATAACATTGTCTACGCTATTAAGCCGTTCACAATTTTTTAACAGTTGCTTACAACACTCGCGATCTGCATTTGAAGTAAAAACTTTACATTTAGAAACTTATTTGAACTATTCTACCTTTGGGCCGCTTCAATGTTCCTTCTAGTGAACGCGCTACTCGCATATAGCAGCGAAATTCTTCATCCAATATTTCCTGTTCCTGTATAATAACAACATTAAGCTGACGCAATAATAATACATTTATGGAGAGTGCTGCAATTTACCATTATTTGAGCTATATTCTTGTGCTATTATTAGCACATATGTATTGTCGTTTACTTCTTCAAAATCACGTCAGACACGAATACAATTTTTAAAAATTAAACAAAATAGGAATTTTGATTCAATATTCATTGGTAATGATACTCATTTATAACATGGAAGTTGTAATGTTAACAAAAGCAACTGCTTCGTATAATCACGGCAGCATATTCCAAATCTATTTTGAGAAATTTTTGAATACGCCACCACAACAATGATTAATTTTGAAAGGGGCGTAAGGAGGCGATTCAAAAACAACCGAAAGTGGCAATTAAAAATAGAAGAGAATGGAAAAACGCAGATGGAACTGATGACAAACTCATATACATTTTTATAAAAATAATTGCAGGCTGCAGCATATTATATTGGGTCTGATGAAAATTTGCTTAAATTCGAATGGAGCAGTACTATTTAATTTTCGCATTTGTATAACTGGTTTAATAATGAAGCAATGTACCTATTGTGTTTTTCGCATAAGAATAACTTGTAGTACCCGCTGGCGGCTTGAGTGTTTTTAGATGTAATTGGTTATTCGGTTTACGACATTAGTATAAGTGCTCCTTTTAGCTTACTACAATCTCGTACTATTGAATATTTTAGAACACATCACCTTTGCCGCCAACAAAGTATTCCATACACACTCAACGGTTGCAAGTAAAACAGATGTAATCAAATAATAGATACGTAATGATTATTAAGCAACTTACTTGTTACCATTTAGCTAAGTACCAATTGGCGCTCCGCATATGAATGTGTGTGCAGGTTATGCGCTAGCTGCTACTAAATTGCGGCTTTATGTCTTTTGTGGAATAATTGCATTTTCTTATTTCCCTATACACCCAGCAAAATATAACACTTTCAACTACACAGTTCATGCTTGTTTTACCGTTAAAACACTGAATTACACACTAGTTTAATAAAATTATGTACAAAACTTGAAATTTGCTCGCATTTACGTCGGTGAATAAACCATTTTGAATTATTGGACTGATTTCCTTTTGCAATTAAGTATTCACCAAAGTGCGGTGAAAAGCTTTATATTTGGGCGGAAGTTGGTTGCGCGATGACAGTTTTGTCGACAGACAGTTGTTAGTGAAATGCAAAATTTTACGGATGTAATTAAATATAAACCACCACGTGGTGAAAAGCTTTAAATTTGTGCGGAAGTGTCATGCGTAATGACAAGCAATTGTTAGTGCAATTCAAAATTTCACGGAAATAGGTTATACATATGGGAAGCTACATACATATGTATGTTCGCTGTTAATTTCTAATACTCGCAGTTTTTTTTTTTTGTAATTACAACAATTTGTTTATCTGTATAGTAGTTTGCTTTGTGTTTATTAAAATCTTAAAAGTTTTTTGTTTGTAATTAATGTGTTCTTGTTGGTTGGTTACAAATCACTTCCAAACATACTGATTTATAGATGAAGCCATTTGCTACAAAACAGCTGATTTGTGTTTTCTCTACTTTGTTCACCACAGTGCAGGCAAAAGCAAAGAGCGTTCCTTCTTAGTATTTGAAGTTATTTTGCGTGATTAATTTTAGAAAGTGATAGAAATTTTGGTATTTTATGAATGTTAATTATTAAGTTTATAAAATAGGGAACCATATGTGCATGCATATACTTATGTATGTAGGTAAATGAGTTTATAATTTGCTAAATTTATAAGATTTGAAATTGACTGCATTTTGTTCCGTTGTGCGCCACTTGACTAACTTAAATTTAATAGTCAAAACAAATAATCAAAAGAAACAAAAAGAAAGTATATGCAAATTCGTGCATCTGTATGTGAGTATATAAAAAGATATTATTTAAATACTGTCATCGCAGCAGCATTTCCTATGCTATTTCGAGAATATTCTCTTGCACTACAATAATAACTACAACCATCAGCAAATGAACTAATTGATACATCGTGCTAACCGTGCAAGGTAATACTGCTAATTTATTTTAAGAATTCTGTATACCATTTATATTATTATTAGCTTTATTTATTAATTTTTTCAAAACTGTTAACAATTATTCTTCTTTTCATTCGAGTTTATTGGTCAGTTGGTATTGTACATCAAATGCTTACATTTACAAACAATTTAATTTAACACACATGTCCTGTTTTATGCAGACACAGGCATATCTTACTTATTTACTATACTCAAACTTCTTTATGCAAAGTTAAATTTAAAATGTTTGCGTTGTAAGGAAGGAAATTAGTGAAAGTGCAGTATTGAGATAAGTTTAATATTGATAAAAATTAATCAAAGAAAATATCGTACAATTTGCAAACTAGCTTATTCTATACCGTTACTCATTCTAAAGAAATTGCATATTTCTAACTTTTATTTATCGCATTACGTTTCTTTTTCAACGAAGTGAAAAAAATTGCCCAACGTGCTTACACTTTTCATTCATAATTAACTATTTTAAGCAAATGCCTTTTATATACATACATACATACATAAATATAAGATAATTATAAGCATATAATTTGAATTACTTGCAATTACGAAGCATACATATTTAGCTATCAATACACACATTCATCTGTATGTATTGCGAGCATAGATTTGGTTTACATTTGCTTTCAAAATACTTAAAATTTATAAATTTGTTAGAAAGGTAAATAAAAATTACAAAAATTAAATATTATATATAATACAAAATATTGTAAATCTTGACAGTCCATAGTATTTTTCATAAAACGCATAAAATTCTAGAAACAAATAATTTTAAAGAGCCGGTAATGCAAAAGAGAAAAGTCATGATAATTGCATTTTTGGGTTATTTCTGCGGTCAGAACCAGGGTTGCGAATATTTTTAAGCCAACATTTTTAATTTAAAATAAGTTTCCAATTTTTAATTACGATTTTGGATAATTTGATTTTAATTTAATTTGATTTTTTTTTTTAATTTGAAAAATAATTTTTTTATAACTTTTCATTTTAAAAATATTTTCTCAATTTTTTTCAAGATGTTCGCGATTAAAAAGTAAAACTTCAATTTTTAATTCTAATTTTGATATTTTGGGGTTAAAAATTCAATTTTCATGTTTGGGACTAATTAATATTTAATAATAAAAATTTTAAATTTAATTTTTAATCTTCATCATCTTGCATAAAAATTGAGAAACTATTTTAAAATTTAAAAGTTAAGTAACAAATAAAAAAATTATTTCTCAAATTAAAAGCTGCAATGAAAAGGAATATAAAACAAAATTTACATATGTATTTCTGACTGAAATTAAAACTATATGGATATTTTATTGAAAATAAACTTTTTTTCAAAAGATGGCAAAAATGGTAGAACACGAAGTACACAAACACGAAAAAGTTTTGATTCTAAAAAAAAATTCTTTTTATTTTTTTATTATACTCGTATGTTAGTTTTGGAATTTAACAACTTTTTTTTTCGTTTTCAAACCGGTATTTGAGATTAAAAAAAAATATAGGTTTTTAATCAAATTTTTGCTATTAATCTTCTTTTCATTCTAGTGGTCGAGATTAATTGAACATAATTTTTAATCCGAATTTTGGTATTAAAAATTCTTTTATTTTATTTTTAAATTCGGTATTTGGGTTTTAAAAATTTAAACATTGTTATTATTAAGGCTTTCGGGATTACAAAATTAAAAAAAATAAAAATTATTCCAAATTTAAATTCAATTAATTTTTTATTGCATTATCTGCAACCCTGGTCAGGACTTTAGCCAATGATAAATTTGTGGCCAGTATTAAACGCTTTCAATCGACCGTAAAGAGTCTTATTTTTCCTTTTTGCCTCCAAATTTATTGGGAAATCAGAGAAAAGGCTTTATGTATTTTATATACATACATAAATATGTATATAAATTTACATATGTATGTACAAAATATTCTAAAGAGTCCAAGCGCTAGAACCAAGCCAATAAACAATATTTCCTCAGTATCTCTACAGATATAAATTGACTAAATTAATATAGCAAAGTCGAGTAGAGTAAAGTACAAAGTATAACAGTAATAACAAAGCAATTTATGGTAAAAGAGGCCAAGTAGTAATACTTGCATCTGTGAACTACCAAGCAAGCCGTGTTTAACTTTTTGACTCTCTTGTATGGCTCTCTAAAGAGTTTTATGGCATCAAAAATAATTAGCATTATAATTTTTCTACACATCACTAAATCTCTTTACTCATATTATTTTTTATAACCTAAAAAAATTTTTTTTAATCCAGCAGCTGGGTTAATATTCTTAAAATTTACCGTTCTTTTTTTATAACATCAATACTTGCTATAATTACAGCTGGTTTGACAGACTTTAGATTCCTTATCCGAAGGAGGATAATTATCGCGTTGAAATTCTATTCGATGATCATACTACGTTGGACCTGAAGACTTTTTTACATAAAGTCGACAGTTTTAATAGTAACCCTCGGTGGAAAAGGCCAAAATATTGGTCATCCGTTGACAAAAGCAAGTTGTCGCCAACAAAGTTAGGGAAGAAGCACCCTACGTCTGAAAACTGTAGAACTCGCCAATAAAGGAAGAAATTTAATTCCGTTCTCCATTAATTAGTACGCTTGGGGTCTTCTTACGCCTAATCTTTACACACTAACTGAGCCTTAGCCGCCATCTAAATGGCTTCCGTAAAAATATGTAGCTTTAGAAATACCTTGACTAAACAAATGACTACTTAAGATATTCTGCTATCGTATGCCGTACGACCCTAGAAAGTAATAATTTTTTTTTTAAGTTTAACCTCGCCACCTAATTACATTTATAAGCCTGAATACTTTTTAACAACGAACTACGAAGCTAGGTTTTTGAATCTTATACATACATTGCGCCTCATTTACCACAATTAGCTTTGTTGTTTTATAGATTTTTGGTTGTTTTTGTGGCTTTGTTGCACTTCAAATAAACTTGTTTGGGTTCAAGCACATGAATGTGACCACTACCAACTTAAGCCCAATTAAATACCATGGATACCACATTCAAACATACATACATATTTTTAACACATGCTTAAACTACTATCGGTGTTCGTACATCAACAGTTTTGCTATCTGTTAGGGTGGATGACATAGAACAGGATGTATTATTATTTTGACTCAGAAAATCATCTGTGACATTGACGCCAACCTCAGTTTGACCTTCAACCAGTAAATGCTTCATATTCACTCTTACGTCGTGTGCTTTCATCGGCGGATAATGTACTTCCACCATCTCAGTAAGGGTGATACCGTCGATATCGGAGCATGGCGATTCCAATAAACGAAATCGAATCGGTGATGGTGTGCGTATAGCGTACATGGATGAGCTGGATGTAGATGAAGATGGTATATGCGGTAGATGCGCCTCATTAACTGTAAACGATGGTGATTCTGGTGAAATTGTCATTGAGCTGGTTACACTCTTTGTCGGCGTTGTACGGCTGGTTTCCAAAGGTGAACCTATCTGATTAATTTCGGCAATCGTCTGTTCGATATGCACATTGGCTGCCGAACTGTTAACGCCAGTGTCTTCGTCATCACCATCAATATCTGAATCTAATATATAATAAGTATTGACATCGGCGTCGGGGCCAAAAAGCAAAGCAAACTGTTTGAGTAGATCGTGCTCGGCTTGACCGAGCGTTGGCGGTGGGTGTGTTATGGAAGGTGTTGAGTGTGGTGAGTATTCACCGCTATGACTATCGATTGAGTGTTGAAAATTAAATTCAGTTGAGCAATCTTTTACACTTCGCTGATCTCGTCAAACTTTCTCCTTATTCGTTCGGGCTTTTGACGGTGTTAAATGGGTGGGGAAGCTGTAAATGCAACAAAAACCTATGTAGAATTCTAAAATTTGTCCTGCAATAATATTTTCTTACCCCAAATTTTTATTGCCACCAAGAGAGTCCTCAGTGCCTTTAGAAGTTTGTGTTTGGGCGGATGACATCGTATTTTTGCTGAACGGCGCCTGCAATGAAGTCGATGTTATAGTGAAATAGCCACCGGGTTTCGGTTTTAAATGCCGATTATTCATTTGCATGTGCACAGTCTTCATGAACTCAATTTGATGTGCCAACTTCTGGATTTGTTCCTGAAAAATTACAAACAAAAAATTTTAATTCATAAAAAATATTGAGTTGGTTGCTGACGGGTTATAAGAATATTAATGATTGGATGAAACTGTCGAAGAATTTTTCGTTTTTTCACAAAAGAAGATGCCTACTTATGAGACCAAGAAGGTATATTTTATAAAATGATAGATTGGTGGAACACTATTTAAACTCCAAAAAACACTGTAATTTGTGATACCCATTGATATACTTATCTATAAAATATCGATTTTAATAATAATACTCAAAATATAAGAAAATAAGCCTGTTGGTATCGATTTCAGTACTAATATAATACTTTCAAAATAATATCGATAATATTCAATATATAAGACAATTAGCCTGTTGACTACTCATCAGATGAGTTCAACTTTGAGAATAGGATTAAATATATTCGTTGGATGATAATAGGTTATAGGAATATTAATGATTAGATAAAATTCGTGAAAAATTTCTCGATATTCCAAAGAAAGGAATATCACTTATTAGATCTGGAAGACATATTTCAAATGTTCGAAATGTTGGATTGGTGAAGCAATTACTATAATTTCTTCGAAGAGGGAAAAACCATTGAAACTATAAAAAATCGGATATTCGATATATATCGATATATGTATCGATACGATATCGATATTTATATCATTATTCCTACAGATAGATAGATTTCAGTACTAATACTTGCAAAATATTTTCGATAACACTTCATAATTAAGACAATCACCTTCTTTGTTACTCATGAAATGGTCGTAACGTTCAATCAGTGTTGATAACCAATGATGTATCTTCTGATATCGAATGAATTCGACTTTAAGAATAGAGATTAACGTTCTTTACATGCTTTGGAAGAATAGAGTAGGACTTGAATAGATCCGAACATGCGTCGACTTACCGATTAGAAGTTACACAAACCCCACTCTTCTAAAACGAACTAGAACTAGTGAAACTTACCTAAGTTATATCTTTTGCATGCAACAGTTGTAGTATGACATCTTATATTTTATACCAAAATTATTCTAACCTTCAATTCTTCGTTTTCCTGATACAAGTCAGGAGACTCTTCAGGCACCAGGCCAACGCCATTCAATGAAAACGATGCAGTTATACTGCGTACTTTGGCCTTCTGATCCCATTTGTCACCTTGTCCTTTGAGAACACGTGAGATTTTCGGACCAAATACCAGAGCAATTGTTGTTGTTGTAGAAAATTGAGTACGTATGAAGCCGAGAAGATATTTAATATCTGGTCCAGCTCTTGGAAATATGAAAAGACTGAAAGAGAGTTCGTTAGTAGTAGTTAAAAAATGTTAAAACTTGTAGTAAGGAAGGTAACAAAACTCACTGGAATGCGACCATGGTTATATTAACAATGGCAATATTGTAAATTGCATAGGAAATGAGGCGAGCTTCATTATACAATGATTCTGCGTTGCGAACATTGTAGCAGACACGTATGCCCCAAGCCAGAAAGAGCACCTCGCCGATGGCCAAGCTATGGTCCCACCAATTGTATGAGCACTGCTTGAACTTCAAACCGCCCTGGTCGTATATCTATGGGAAGACCAGAGAGCCGTTAAATATATGTTTCGTAATTATGAAAAATGCGGTGTAGACCTACCACTTCGGCATACGGAGTGGCTGAGATCGTCCAAGTGCCCAAATAGATAAGCATTACTAACAGTATCGGCACCATCCATTGTAAAAGTTGTTGATCGGTGAGTTTCACTTTGTGTGCCGATTTAACGCGATACGTGAGAGAAACTCTAAAAAGAATAAATATTTTGAATATTAAAAAAAATAAAATTATTTCGTAAACGAAAGACTCAAGCTTTTAATCTAGGCTCTATGATATTGATTATGATACTTCCATTTTTATTGTACTTACCTCCACGTTTTCATTAGCAGAGATGTGTATGTGATACAAAATCCCATGTGACGAGTCCACTTTGTCACGATACACCATGTCATGTCTAAATAAGGGAAAATGGCCACCATCTGCAAAATTATATGCATTTTTAAAAACTTGGTTTACACAATACTTCGAACGATTTTGTAAACTAAATCTTCTAAACAACTTCAGAAATCTCAAAAAAGTGTTGAAACCGATATCGTTCACGAGGTTTTTTTTTTTAACAAAACTCAAAAAAATATTGCAAATCTATAAAATTAGGCCAAGACTTGTTATTTCAGCGATCTAACCTTGTTTGGAGCGGTAAGCAGTACTAGATAAAATCTAACAGACTTACTTTTAAAGTTCAAGAGCCTGTCTTCTAAATGGTACCTACGAACCGATGTTCTTTCGAAGTTTTAAATGACAGGTAGGATAATTTTTACATGTCTGCAAAAGCTTGGTGCTCATAGGTAGATCAAAAGCTATAACATAAGCCCTTCGGGTTAACCAAATCACAATTCTGGGTTGTGATCTATTCGAACACGGGAAAACTGGTCGACATTGCATTAGAAAGTAAGTGTTTTATTGCAGATCTTACCGGCAGACCTTTTGGAACTTGAATGCAACTAAAGGCTATATGTTATGTTGCCTCTTTATCGTGTTTTCTCTTCGACCATTTCCCTTTTTTTAATTTTAGAGGCATAATAGGGGACAGACAAATAAGTTCTAAGAGTCCCATTAAAAACATTAATACATCTCTGACCAAATTACTAACATATATAAGACATTTCCAAGAATCTTACAGATCACTTACCTCTAAATACATTATGGCACATCCAATCAGTGTAATTAGTAAAAATATTGGACTGGCCACTTTGAAAACTTTTACTTTACGATGATGAAAAAGGTAGCCTGCCAGCACGAAAGTTCCAATAGCACAGCCTATTGATATTACTAAAAGCGATATTCTGAAAGTGCAAACAAATTATATTGCAATAAAATTTAAGTGGAGTATAAAAAAGTCTCTTCTTAGCTTCTAAGAATTAACTAATAAGAGTCCTTCGCTGGTATTTACCTAAAAGGCCAATTGTAGTTGGCTAAACATGGCTCGGGCCCCGTACAGAAATCACAGCCGGGCTCACATTGCAGACAAGTAAAGACGTCTGCATAATAATTGCTCACATTCTCTTGATGCTCCTTCCAAGCGATCTCCATGATGGTGCCATTAAAACCGTCGGGATGCCGCATCGAGTAGAAACCGCGCCGACAAAGGCACTGATAAGCGCCACGTGACCAGCTATTTGGTGTGGAGAGTATTTTGCTAGTGGTTATTGTCGGCGTTTCCGTGCTGGGGACGCGATAGTCGCACTGAAAATAAATTAATGTTTGTTAATATCAACTAAACGAACGTGTTTACGTTTGCAACACTCATATGCATCGAAGTCTCGTACTGGCTTCATTTATACTAACCTTCATAGTATCGCGGTGACATTTGTGCGAACCATGAAACGCCTGTATATCCGCTATGGATTCGGGAGCTGGTGTATCGGTGAGGTGCAGTCGTCGATTTTGCATTTGCTGGAAACTTAAACGATAAATGGGAGCTTCACACTGATTGACCCTCAGACCGGTTACATCGATGTCGATACTAATGAAGCCACGTAAACCGTGTCGTCCACTCGGTGGTATTGCGATACTATAGGAGAGTATCCATTTACTTAATGTACAGGAGAAATAGGGAAATGTCCACCATCCTTTATAATACATATTCGGTGGGCTCGGTGCAAATTTGGGCGAGCGTAAAGTTGGCGATGTGTTCTCATCGTCGAACCTAGAATAATATTATACATGTATGTATATTCGATAACGAAATAAAGCTCGTTGTTAGCGAAAATTGCTCTAAATTTAATTAATTTTTTTTAATTTTAGCTGACGAGTTGAGCACAACTTCCGTCACTTTCTTACACTAAGATAGATCTGTCCGACAAAAAAATTGAAATCGAAAACAGTGAAACCCTAATTTGGGAATTATTTATTCGAATAAATGTCAAAGAAGTGAACAGTGTTTAGATCCCTGGTTGTTGAGCTACTTTTTACAATGCTCCGTATTCTGTTAGATGAACACCACCAAAGGTCTGTATCAAGGTATAATGGAACAAAGTATTATGACAAAGGTCTTTTACACATGCGACCCCAGCTTCAGCCCATTGAGCGAAATGTTCCAATCCAAAATAAATTATGTTGCTTGAGTGAATTAAGTTCAAAATTTAGATCAAGTCCAACTTACTAAAGGCGATACTTACTTGGTGGGGTTTTGAATTTTACCATCTCCATTTACAACAAACAAATGGCATAACGAGTTAGACTACATTGTAAAATAATAAAAATTCACCACTTACCATGGATAACTTTGAATCGGCTTCTTTCCAATCTGTAAGCCATCTTCCTCGTAGCGCTGCAACTCGCCAGTCTTCTCATGATAACTTTTAACCCACCAAACATACGACTGCACGGCGCCATTAGTAAGGTTTAGCGCTAATATTCTAGCGCCAGTAGTGGAGTCGTCACTAAGTAAGCCCTTAGCCAATGCATCACTGAGACCTATACGTAAGGCGATATTAGTATTATATATATACAAGGAATTATTGTTGAGGTTATGAAACAATGAATAGTGGAATGTAATTGAGGTGAATATGTTTTTAGACTCACCACCATGTCGTACAATCCCAACTTCCTGCAGTATTGAGGCCACTAAATCGGCCTTTTGTCGTGCGCTTTCAAAACGCTCGGAATTTATTGGCACTTGCAAAGGGCGGTATAGCGTAGAGATGCATAAGGTGCCCAAATTTTCGGTGGCGATATCATGTACCGTTACAAGCGACTGTTCAATAGCGTCCTACAAATATGCAAAAATATATTTAAGGAACATATTTATTTTTTTACAGTTATTAACAATTAACATTTGAGATTATGACGGCTTTACTGCCGTTGGACTTTTTCTACCCTGAACAGGGTATATTAACACTACAATCTCCGAACATATTGTTCAGATTGGACCACTACAGCATATAGCTGTCATATATAATGAACGACAAAAAACAAGATAAAAATCTTTTATATCCTTTTATGATATAAGAAATGCACCTGTGAAAGGTATTAGAACTTCGGTGCAGCCAAAGTTAAGTTTCTTGCTTAAAGTGCATTTGACAGGTCATGACGTCATAACTAATAGAACAGCAATCTCTCTTCATAATTTTTATGAGAGTTGAACAGTTTTATGATGTTGCCACTTCTCATTATTTGGTAGTCTTCCGCAATCTGTGATATATAGCATTTTGTAGAACTGCTTTGAATGAGGAATTTCTTAACCATTTGGCCTTCAACGCCGAATTGATTCATAAAAAGCGCTCAAAAGCTCCCCTTTCGCAACTTGAACAATCAAAACCAAACCGAACTTTTGGCTAAGTGGGCGTGAATGTCATTTTTTTTATGGAGAAAAAAATAACTTTCGGGAATTGCAAGTGATTTGCTTGCGGATTTTCGTTCAGAAACGAGCAGTCAACTGTGGCGAATATTTTATTTTTACTGCAGAAATATTGCGCTTTAATATCATAACGCTATTCCACTTAGTTTTTAAAAGGCTATCCACATTAGAGTAGATTTCGTTTATTTTTGGTGCTCGTCTAAGCGTGTGATGTGTGCAAAAAGCGTGCTGTCAGCATGCAGTTCCGTTTCGGTTTTTTCACAGCGCGCTCGTAAGCGTAAATAAGTGCTACCATATTTGTACCCTTATTTTGAAGTACATATGTAAACACAGATATTTCGTGTTTATTTATAGAATTTCCCTTAAATGGGCTCGTGTGTCATTTTGATAGGGCAGAACAAGTCGATTTAGAAATTACAGCTGACTTTTTGTTATGATAATATTCGAATTTAAGCTTACAAATAATATTAAAATCCCTCTTAAATTTGTAGAAGTAGAGTATGTATTGAATCAGACTTAATATTTTGCAACATCGAAAAAAAACTAATAGAGCTAAAGAGGTAGATGTTTAGTGATGTAGCTCTGTATCGTGATATATAAAGATTTACGGAACAAGTTAGGAAGATTAACTTCTGGTAGAACTAGATATTAAAGAATTTTGCCATTATCTACAAAAACGAATATAGTCATAACCTCTCAAAACCCGTTTTATGTCTCATTTCTGATAAGTTTTTTCGAAATTTTCGATGATGCCTATTATCCATTGAAGTAATCTAAATGGTTGACAAGATTCTAAAAGACGTTATTTAAAAGTCAGTCCTCGTCTCACACCGATTTTATATAATTCTGAGTTATTCATCATACAGTTTTCGGATAAAATTTGGCGCTTTCCAAAATTTCTCCAGACTCCGCTCTCTAGATGGGTTGACTGATTTTTGTTTGATCACTTTCTGCAAAAAAGTCTTCAACGGCTCCAAATTTTTATTTGGACATGGACGCTCAATTTGGCAAATAATTTAAAGTTACCTTGACTCCCTCGTATGTGGCAGCCTACCTCTTCGTCGGAATATTATTTACCAAACTTGGTTCGAGTCCATTAAATACTTTGTTAACTCAAAATGTCTGCCATTACTCAAATAGTTCGTCCTCCATTCGGATGAACTGAGATATCACGCCTTCATTGATAGCGTAGAACATGAAAAGGCCTGATTATCGTTTGATTTTACATATTTTACGACTATAAATTAACTGCCGTATTTTGCTGAATTGGATTAAGTAAAATATAACTAATGGTAAAATTGTTATGAACCTTAAAATAAAATTTCTTAAACTTATGATCAACCTTAATAGTATTTGAGGTGACTTTTGTGCCTACATATACATAATATCATTAAACCAGAAAAGCGTATTATTATATCCACATACTCTTTAGTTTGTTTGTCTTTATTACTTAACCTCAAAAATAAGAGGGAGTACACGTTAAGTGAAAATTACATCTATTAAATTCTTATAATCAAACTGATACTCACTCTGGTAACAATATTGCCGTCGCCGATGCGTATAATACTTTTAAAATTGACAGATGTGGCTGTCGTAGATGTTGTCGCCACCTCCGCAATCGCCAACGTGCCAACAACAACTTCAGCTTGCAACACCAACAGCAAGGCCAGTAAAAGCGCGATGAGCAACTGACTCACTTTCATGCGTAATGGGTGACACTTTTGACAGTCGTTTCGGTTCCTTGTAATACATTTGTTCTGCCGATGGCTGATTGCGCTCGCAAGCAAATGTCTGTATTGTCCAAACCATTGGCATTTTGTGCTTTGTTTGATTTTCGTTGCCCGATTTGAAGTTGCTGCACAATTCACTTTCGATTTCGTTTGCTGACAACAATAATTTGTTGATATCCACTCTACTCGCGGCCATGTTGACAACAGGCATTTCATTGTTGTGCTGCATTTGCCGCCGAGCTGTTAGAAAAATTGAGCGGAAGATATGGAATAATTAAAATTTCCGAGTTTCCGAGAAAATTTAAATATAAATTAATGAAAAGTTGTGGGGTCTAAACTTGAACTAGGTACCACTTCCAATCGATTGTTAGTTTTTCACCAGAAACATTTTTCATTAACAGGCCTCAGAGATATCATTAGAGATTAGCTGCCTCTGAACGGTGATTTTCTAAGACAACGCTTTTCTTGTCAAAAATGCATATCTTGACTTACAGTAAAAATTTAGTGTTTTGTGTTGATTACAGTCAACCATAATTTTCTGTATTCTGCGTCGAAATAGTAAAGTCGCTAAATTTGATCTAAATGAAAGCAGACAATTTACAATAATTTATTCCATCCAGTATATTCAAAGATCGACTCAGTATTTTATTAAAGGAATCCCTTAGAATCAGACTTTTTTAAATTATTGTACGATATAATAGAAATTAAATATATGTCCAAATTCTAAATAACACGAGATGACCGCGAACGTTGCGATAAGACAGAGCTGGGCTTTAAAAGGACCGTGACTCTGAACCTGGAATCCTCGTACGCTTTGATTTTATACCGCAAATTTTGAATCATGTAGTCGCCAGACCAAACTCTATGATATGGGTGAGTAGAAGCCACTGGAGGAGTGGGAGCTTATTTATGGCTGGGTCGAAACTTGTAACTGGGGGGTAGGTGGATGAGTATATTGCCCATAAATATCACATTAGCTTTAGGTTTCCGGACTTATAACGTTTTTCAAACCGAGGTTGTTCCGATCTACTGCTCCGAAGCGTAGCCTCCTTAAGTTAAGGTGACTATCCTGAAAGTAGAGCAGCCATACTAGCATTTAACGCACGATTAATGAGTTAAGGAATAACTAATCTCGCTAAAAAAGGCATTGAGTCACCAAGTGATAAGTCTTTGCCTAGTTGTTAAGCTTCTAACTGGTCGTTAAGACCTATCGGCGTCCACACGATAAGATTGATAGTCTTACCGCATGCGAAGTAGAAACATCTCAACACCTCTTTTTGATTGTATCACCTTTGTGAGATCAAGGCTTAAACACCTGGGAACTTACACCTTCAGGCATCCTGTTGAGCTGGTGGGAGTAAAACGCTTAAGTAGATTTGTATTGACCTTAAACGTTTTATCGACTTATAAGATCTCATTACAAGAATACTATTTTCTGGCTTCATTGTATTTAGTTGCTCAAGTGCGATCTCCATCTTAAGGATCAGACATTTAACCTAAAGGTTATTTCGTATACAGGTATAATCATTTTGGCTTCATTAGTTAGTAAGTTTTATGAAATTTTGGGTTTAAACGGAGTTCGGAGCTCATTACCACATCATTCACTATTCACTGTCAATCATTCCTATTTGTATACTTTTTCTGATCAATAATCGTAGGTAATGCTTTTTTATCAGCATAATTTTGACATGGCGAGTCCACACAAAAAGCAGTCTACCAAAGTCAAACTATATACCTACATGGCGGACTGGCAGTTCCATTTCTTACTATCATTCGGTTACTCAAAGTTCTTCCTAGAATGTAATGATTACACTGTTTTAAGCTTTAAGCATTTAAATAAAAGTCGTTAATATGGGAAATCAAAAAGTGGTCATCATTTGCCTGCAGCTCCATCTTTAGTTTTATGGATCAAAAATGACTTCGCTTTGCAAATAGTTATTTATAAGTCTAAGGGGCCTAAATAATCTTTTCGGACCTTGACATTAAAATTACATATAAATATGGCTTGCCGGACAGAAATCTAACTTTGGTCATAAATTTCGAAGAATTTAGAGTGTAGTAGGGATGCCCATTTTGTATGACAATTAACCAAAGTTTGCTAAATATAACTGTCAAACACGACTGATTTGACAGGCTAAATAATATGGTATACATGTAACGTAAGAAGCACCCTATATTTTGACAAATATATCTGTATATTCGTCCAGGGAATTACATAACTGAGTCGCAGATTGGACAAAATTAGTTTTGTGGATACGGATAATGGATGAAAAATAATAATAATTAAAGAGGAAATACCGTAGCTACACATATACCTACATACGCATTACATTGGGGTAAACAATGCAATTAAGCGCCATCTATTATGGAGCGCATTTTTCTACAACAGAAAGTGGTTTCAATTACGCCACTATGCGTATATACCGTATATTATGTAAGTTGTACATATTTACAACTGCAAAAGTAAAGAGCATGAGGTTTTATGTATGTTTGAACCTTCTTGTATGAGTCGAAAGTAAATGATGAGGAAAAATTATCATGTCAGCGATTTTGTGTGATTTAGCCAGCGGTACAACAATGCTTATAGCCTGACATATCTACAGCTTGACTGCCATCCAGCACGTTAACTAGCCGAAGGCTCTAACTACTCCCTTATTGAAGATAAAAGAACACGATACCCTTATCCTGCACCATAACTACTAGCGAACCCCTTGCATATGAAGGAAAAGAAGAGTATAAGCGAAGGAGAAAACCTCCTGCATGCAGATATAACTGAATGGCTCTGAGTAAGCCAGTACCAACATAATGGCGCGTTGTAAAACTGCCTACGAGAGGAACAAAGCACTGCAGCAAATGCCGCAAGCGAAGCATAACTAAGCGGCGTCCAACACATTTCTGTCAAATCGCCATCAACGTAATCATTTTCTCATTTTTCTTAAATGGCCAATTCAGACCGGGAGCGTGATGAAATGGAAAATGTCGAAATAAAAGAACTAGCGTCTAGTGGTTTTGAATAAGAAGAATAAGGCCGGAGCGCTAATAAAGTGATAACACCAACAATGCTGACTTGCAATGTGAAATATATGTATGTGTATGTACATATGTATATACATAGTTATTGCCATTTAATGTCGATTTTTGTACGCGCTAAAAATAGTAGGCAGATTTCAAGATATTGAGCTCCATAGGGACCAAGTTTTTTTTATACCCAAAGGCGGTTGTGAGAGTGGTAAATCAAATTGGAATCTATTACATTTAACAGTTGATGAAAGTTATTATGGTTATTGTTGAGGGATTCTTGCGTAACTGTTTCGGAAAAATGACGCCAATAGTTTAGCAAAGCTATAGTTAAAGAGCCAAAACGATTGAGTGTAGCATCTGAAGTACTCATGCCTCTGCCATCAAATAAACGAAAGAGTGTAAGAAGAGACATGGTAGAAACAGCAAATTTTCTCAAGAATTGAAATTAAAATCCACAAACTAAATGAGACGAAACTGCAGTAATTTCTACTTGTAAGGCTCCTGATAAACAGTTAAGCAAAATTTCAAAGTTATAACAACTTTCGGCATCCATATTGATTACACTTTAAGCCGTTTCAACAACTTTGGGCTTACGTGACTGGAAAGAACCCAGATTTTTATCAGACTAAGGACCATAGACTCGGCTACATTCCTTAATATACGTGGGGAATATTGTAAGCCGCTAAAACAACAACAACAATGCAATGTACAATAAGTCACAAGGTTCCACGTAGAGCCTCACTTACAACAAGTGCTACTTTTACCTATTAAAACCGAGGCACACAAAAACTGAAGGAGACAAGTTTTTTGATTACGTACAGTCTGCACAGATTTGAAAGTGTTAAAGACGAAAATTACTGGTAATAAAAGCGAAAGTAAGGGATATCTAAGAAATACGAAAAACACAGGTTCTTAACTTCACAAGGAAGCCCACTCTAGCGCCAACTTTCTAATCCAACGTCCTCCTTTGTCCATGGTGTCCATGTTATAACGTTCCATATCATTCTTATGAGCTCTGAAAAACTCTCCTAAAAATTTAATTATATATAGAAATGAAATCATAATCGAACTGTTATTTTGTAATTTCTGATTTTCTCAGCATATTTTCCGAGTAGTTAAAATTTCAGAGGGTTCCAACCCCACCTACTCTAAATTACTTAAGAACCTCCTACTACTTGTAGTTTGCTAATAATTTTAATTTAATCATTTCACTGTTTCGAAGAGGTCCAAGTTGGTATATTTTACTGTTTGTTACATAACCTAATGCGTAATACTATCCCAGATTTCCAGTTGAAATGTTTTTTGTTAAAAGATTTTATCGCTACTCCATATGAACCCAAGAAGGTCCTTCAATTGTAAACAGTCGAAAAATTGTGCCTCAAATAATAGCATCTCTCATAACTTATGATTCATAAGAAAGTGGCGATTACAAAGTGATTACGTTCCACTTTTGGAACATAACTCTCTCTTTTAGCATACTAAACCGGGCAAACTAGTTGCGTTCAAACCAACTTAGAATGCATTTTGAGTAATACACATCGAATAGCTTCCAATTTTGGTTCCGATTTTTTAAGCTTGTGAACCTTGTTATACACTGAACAGGGTATACCACGTTTACAACGTTGTTTGTAATACTTAAAAGGTAACAGCGGAGACCTTAAAACCTATATATAATATTATATATATAATATATACTATAAATTATCAGCATTACGAGCTGAGTCGATTTAGCCATGTCCAGGTTTTGAGATATCAATCTAAAATTTTGCACACCTTCTTTTCTCCCCAAGCTCCAAGCTCATTTGTCAGATCCGCCGAAATCGACTACTATAGCATATAGCTGGCATACAAACTGAACGATCAAAATCATGATTTTGTATTTCAAACTTTTTTATAAAGGGAGATATTTTCACGAAGTTTGACAGGCATTATTGTTTTTGATAACGGTACAATCCTAGAATAAATTGTTCAGATCAGACTACTGTAGCATATATGTAGCTGCCATACAAACTGACCGACCAAAATCAGAATAAAGATCATTTTATATCCTTTTATGTTATATACAATGGACCTGCGAAGGATATTCTAGCTTCGGTGCAGCCGAAGTTAACGTTTTTTTTTTTTTGTAGTTTTAATCAGTTTGACTTCTTCTGTGGGGTCCAAACGGGCTGGTATTATAGAATTGAATTAGAATACTTATGGAGACCTTCAATTAAAATGTTTTTTTTGGAAAGCATAAGCTCTGTTTTTTATGAGCTAACGGTTCTATCGACATGCAAGTACCTCACGTAAAAATGTGTTATAAAGCAAATATGTTCTACTTTTGGATCGTAACCCTCGCTTTTCATTTATTTGATCAGAAATACAGTCCACTTTTGGGACGGGTTTTTATATTCTGTGATATTAACTTATTTTACTCTCTAGTTAATAGGTTAAATCCATGGACTGATAATTAAAAGCGTGTAAGTAAAATAAAGCTTTTATTGCAATCAATGCATTTTGGCTCTCACTTATGCGTTTGAATACTCGTACAAGTAATAATGAGGAATGAGTATGCATTTAGATGTGTATTTCTATGTACAATATATACATATGTAAATCGTTTGATAACTATGACATAGACTGTCCAAATATTTTACAATATTGTTGACTCTAAGTGACAAGGAAGTCATTTGACCCATATTTTGATGTGGTCAACCGCTTTCTACTTTACACTTATGCATATATACTACTTTATATGCTTGTTTCCATGATGTCTGTCATATCGCATGTTCCTCTTTTGTAACTTTGTTTGTTGTTATTCTTTCAACGTTGTTTATGCATTTTATTTTTTTAATTTTATAGCACAAGCTGGCATGCCTCTTTTTTAATAGAATCATACTCTCATAAAATTGTATTGCCATCTCCAGTTCTTAACTGTATCCAGACTGGTATGAAATGTATGCAAAAAGGATGAGTCAATAAAATAAGGAATAAAATCATTTGAGTAGAGAGCTTTGAAAAAACAGCAGTTAGAGGTATTTTTAAATGTAATGAAAAACATATTTTACATATATGTAGAGAGGACACTATTAGCTTCTAGAATGTACAAACATAGACTCTTCCAATATCTGTGAAATTCCACGTGTTCTCCTTAGCTTTTGAGCTCCCACAAACAGCACAGCTTTTCTGCAAGCTGTCAAATTTAAGATAGGGTTGTCAACGTCTGGTGGTATTTTGTACACAAACATACTTGAATATGTATGCATATGTATGTATGTACTTGTGCATTGCACATTGTGCAACACTTGAGTGCACTTTGCCACGTAATTCATATGCTTGTCAACGTCATCAACAAGAGGCGAATGATTTTGTGTGAAAATATTTGTTTACTTACAATACATACTTACATATACCGCATACACTTATGAATAAAAGTATTCGTCATTTTGTTTCTAAAGTGTTTGAAGTATTTGTGGTAGCTCAACAATTTTTATACCCATGCACTAATCTACAGGGGGAGCTTACTTTTTTAGTGATTAAGGATATATAAACGGGAATTTAGTGAACGTTGATGCCACAATAAAATCATAATTACGAAAGTAAATGTATTGTAGTATTGAGTATACCACCTGATCAAATAGACTATTATAGAAAATCTTTATTTTCACGTATTTTAATACAATTCTCTATTAACACCTTGACATTAGGCGCCTGAGCCAACACAAACATGCCAATACTTAATACAATTATCCATACACTTCACCGCGTCTCGTAAGCAATAATGAAACGTTTGATGAATGTAATGCCAAACTCAGCTCTCTTATGACCTTGCTCGATGTCAGTTATGCAAAATATACAATTAATTTGGTACGAGTCTAGCATAAAAACGGTCCATACCCAAAACAATAACCAAAATGGTTAGTCGATCCTTTGGTGATGTTAATATGCTCTACTATCTCTTTGATGTCAACACCACAATTTTCTAAGACTGACGATGTTATCGTCATTAACAGAGGCGGGTCGACGACACGCTTGAGGCAAGTTTACGATACCTTCACGACTTTCACTGCATGATTTGTGCCACTCAAATACTTATGTTCCCGATTCCGTAGGCGTGATTTAATTGGAAACACACAATTTCAAGCAAACTCTTCGTAGAAATCACTTTCGTCGTAAGCAAACAGCTGCTAAACAGTCCGGATCAATTTTGATCAAATGGAATATTCTATAGACTTCTGAATCACTAAGTTCATTGTGATGAAATTTTGAAAAGAGTTTTATGAAAACTAAAACAGTGTTTCTCCATATAATTCTACGCACGCTAGATGGTGCCACTGTCACATTACTATCCAAAATGTAAATCTAAATCACTTTACTCTAATTCGAAATCTAAATTAGAAAGTGTAAGGGTAAACCCGCGAAAAAAAAATTCTTTAATTGGAACCTAAGCCGAGTTATCGCCAAAACTACTAATAATGGCCGTATATTGTTCAGCTCGTCACACTAATGGAGCTCACCAGTTAAATTTATCCGTCTAGGGTGTAAAAAACTGCCGTAGTCAATCACTATTATGAAATAAAATATAGATTGTCAAACAGGTAGGGCAAGTAAGCAACAAAATACCGAACAAAAACGGGCTGCCGAAAACCGCATAAAATATTCGGAAATATGTAAGTATAGAAAATCGAAAAGTCAAAAGATCCTGTTGTATACTATTTGGATACAAGATACCTGCATTTGGGCTAAAAATTTGATTTGATTTTAGACTTTGTCGCCGAAAAATGTTATTAATGTACGAGATATTCATTTGGTTTATGATCGAGTAAGGACATTTTTCAATTAAAATTAGCTAAGGCCCAGATTAGCTGATAAAACAGACTCAAATGGTTTAGCTGAAAATAATTTGGTAAGTAGAGACAAAAATTGGTCAAATACCATGATTTGACAGAATGTTTTCGTATACAGTTACGGTTTCCTGGTACGATGCCTTACAATCTCGGCTAAAAACTCAGAATTAGTTTCGGCAAATGGAGTGGTCAAATTATCATTCTTTGAGATATCAACATACTAAATTTTGCATTAAAGGTTAACGAGACTTTTTTCTTAATTCAACGAAGTTCTATTAGAAGCATTCTTTTCGGAATTTGAATTGGGATTGATGTAGTCAACAACTGCTAATATCCTTAATTTTTCGGTAGAAAATTCTTAAAAATATTTTTAATAATAACTGACATTTGTTTAACTAACTATAAGGACGATAAGATATAATAAATTTATTCAGGATTGGTCAGCTGGAGCCGACAAGAAACTTGTTTCTAAATGAGGTCAGATATAATGAAGGCATGATTACCTATTGGAATCCCAAATTTGTGGCGTGCACTCGATTAAGGTCTAAGTTTCTGCTTAGAGAACTATTGCCTTGTAAGAAATAGAGTTAAATTTTCATAAATATTACTACTTCATATTTTTAATTTCAATGATGTCCACTCCTAATTTTCATGAAAAACTGCAACTCTGCATCATTGAACTGAACTGCCAAAAAAATCAAACTACGCATGCAGTAGTGCACTGGGTACACGAAAGCAATTTCGCTCCTTACATAAAGCTAAATGTAATATAAAGTCTTCCGCGTTGACACATTAAGCATTCCCATATGCACTTACACACATATCCACCTACATGTTTAAAATGAGTTTTTATTATTTCAGTATAAAAAGTTCATTTTTCTTTTTTTATGTATCTTTTTTACTTGGCTCTAAAGTTATGTATGCATCATGTACATTTATGTCTGTATATATGTGTGTATACATATGTAGGTGTACAGACTTTAAAGTAAATAAGCTTGTACCTGTAAAAACATGACATAACTTTGCTTTGTACTTAGGCGCAGAGGAAAGTGTAGCCAATAACAAATATCCTAAAAGTCCCCACCTGTTTATTAGCTTTGTATGTAGCTTTGTAATCTACAATGGAGAAAGTGGCTTTGGTAAATGAATTCAAATTTTTGCTTGTAAAAATACCTACTATTAATGGATTTATGTAGTTAGGGGAAAGAAAAAAGATCTAAACTCAGCCGAAACTTGTTAAGAGATATACTGAAACATTATAGAAATAAGTAAGGAGGAGATAGCTTAGTCCGTAGGCATACATATTATGCTGTGACCGACTTTTTTTTATATAATTTATTTATGACATAAGACCTGTACCCACATAGTTTATTAAAATATTTTGATTAATATCCAATATATCTACTTTAAAGCATACCTGATTAACAGAAGTAAGATTATTCTTCACATTAGTACCAAATAGTATATGACTCTTTTTCGGAACCGATCACATTATGATAAGGGACTCATTATTTTTTTGCTTTCTGGCTAATATAATATATAGCTTAGAAAGTCAATCATACGGTAGGCAAGAGGCAGTTCAGACCTTCGATTTATTGTATTTTAGCTATTAAACGAAGGTATGATCAACAAAACTTTCCCATTAACTATTTATTACTATTGCATCAAAAGCTATAATTTTATTATTGAGAGGATTTGAATTATATTTTATTGATTTCAGGCACCAAATTACGCTAAGCTTTAAAAAATACACATATTTACTTTCATTTGGACATTCATACCGTAGCTGTTATAGACAAAATAAAGTCAACCGGAACAATGAACATCATTACTTTGTAGCATTGAAAAACATTAGTGTAACATTATCTAAATTAATAAAGTCAATAGAACGCGACATACCAAAAATTCATAAAATTAGGCGAAAAGTTTGTGAGTTCTGACTTTTTACCATATTGAGCGGTACCACGCCCAATATTCGACATCAACTATTTCATATGAAGCTATATCCCACCCGGCATGCCTAAGTTATTTTACTACCATAGACACTAGTATACAAGTACCAGTGTACCATCAACGTTTTTTGATTATTTATATATGAGTTTCTCACTGAATTCTGTATTAAATTTGAGTATCTCAGCTCATTTGTTTACTGATTTATAGTGGTTTAAATGTTTTGTGCGCGTGTTAAAAATTCGACTCTGCTCATTTTCGAAATCAAAGCTAACCACAAACGCCGCGAAATTATTTCGTATCTTTTTTCTTTTCTCATGACTATCGCGCTTTTTAAGTTGTTACAAGAGCCCACAATATTGTGCAAGAAGGTTAGTTTTCTTTCAATTAAATAAATTGTCGTACTATTCCATAAAAGAGGTATAAATTAATTAATTACATAGTTTAAAGGAACAAAAAAATTAATCTTTGAATTATTATTCATTTAGGTTAAATTTAAGCTGCTTCAGCATATGCGTCAATTGTATGAGCCGATCTATATACAAATCTATCTCCAAAATTTGGACATCTTTTCTCAATAGAAGTTATAGTATATGTATATAAGTTAGGGTGTCCGCTATTTCGCAAGTTGATTTTTTTTTTGTAAACGCCCACTAAAGTTTCAGTTTTTGTCTTTAAAAGAAAGAACCAACTTGAACATGCTCTTTATTTTCAATTTAAACCGTTTCTAAATCACTTTACTTTTATTTCTATATATTTTATATGCGTTTTTTTAACTTTAAAGTTTTTATATCTAATGCAAATAAATCTACAACTTTTAAATAGTCATAATCGAATACAAAATTAGCTCCACAAAAAAATGTCTTAAGAAATTTTTTCATACAAACATTGCTTTAAAAGTTATACGCAGTTCAAGCTATGCATCATATATACCATACTGTATTCATATGGGACACCATGTCGTATGCGCAACATAGAATGTACGAGTATACCTAAATCACATGTATGAATATACTGAGCATTTGATGTATAAATTTAACTGCTTATAACTTTGAAAGAAATGTTCTTATGAAAAATATCATGAATACTTCTTTTGTAGAGCGAAAAATTTTGTATTTGAATATCACTTCTTCGAGGTTTTAGATTTATTATTTTAATGCAAAATAACAAAAAACCCCATGTTATATACTAGGAAAAAGTAAAACGGTTTAAATTTAAAATAAAGAGCTTGTTTACGCTGGATCCTTATTTTTCGAGTAAAAGCTGAAACTTTAGTGAGCGTTTGCAAAACACAATCAACTTGAGAAATAACGGACACCCTAATATAGGTAGATACGTATGATTGTCTTTCAGGTATGAATGTATCATGTTAGTATATGTACATATATATAACCAAGCATCTATATTTGCATATGCATATATTTATATTATTAGAAGCAAAATCACTATAAAAGTTTTTAACTGTTACACTTTGACGACAACTATTTGTTGTTGTTGTGTAACCGCATATGTAAATGCCGGCTTAAGTGCGTTCTCCCATAAAACATACAAAACGGCAAACATTACATGTTGCACACATAAGTTCATATAAAGGTGGCTTATATCCATGTATGTATGTGTGCACGTGTGTATAACAAAATAAATATATGCATGCATGTATAAGTTCCAAAGTGGGTAAGAAAAAAAATGAGCGAAAGCAGAGCTTTTACCACTTCAAAATAACCACCAACTTTTCAACAAATGCTTCTAATGTATGTGGAACGCTATAAAAATCACGGCGAAATGTTTGTGCGTTCCAAGAATGGCGGGTGTGCATAATTTTACAATAAACTCAACACATTGATTTGCATATTTTCAAAAGACAAACGTTTGGATACTAAACTCTTTTATGAGTTTTTTCCAAATTAGCAATCCAATTTTATTTCGAAGCTAATTTGGATTGTGGGACCTTTATGAGTTTACCGCTGTGTCACAACACAAAAATAATTTAAGATTTTAGAGAGTAGTTTTATCGAAATAAAGTTTAGATTATTTTGGGAAAGCCTTACTTCAAAAGCGGATATATGTATATAGAGAACAATCATCATACTTTCGTTTGAAAGATCTCAGGATAACCGCCGCGACTGGTTTGATTCATTTAAGCCGAGAAGCGCAATTTTTGATCACTTTTTGTACGAATCCAGGCATTCTCTTCGAAGGACTCAATAACTTCGGACTCATGTGGATAGACCATCGACTTCACATAAACTTACAATAAATAGTCCAGCGGTGTTAAATGGCACTATTTTTGAAGCTACGCCACAAGCCCACGACGCAAGATAATGCCCTCATTTCCTTCAATAAACTGATTGTTTCGTTGGCTACATCCGAAAATGTCATTAATCATGGCTCTATATCGTTCCCAATTGACTGTAACATTATAATTCGGCTTCATTTTTAAAGAAATATCGACCAATGATTTCTTCTGCCCATAGAGCACACCAAACAGTGACTTTTTAGGGTGTAACGGCGTCTCAACAATAGCTTGTAGATTATCATCACTTTAAATGCGACAATTTTGTTTATTAACATTCAACCAAAATTCAGCACCGAACAAAATTTTCTTTAGAAAATCGGGATCGGTGGCCATCTCGTTTTGGGTCCATTCACAGTACATTCAAAATTCTTGCACAAGTTGGATTTTGTAACCCTGCAAAACAAGCTCTTTCTAATATCAACCATTAAGTGGTTGGACATCATTCGAATCCTCTTCGATACCGGGAACTGAACCATTATTTTGGTAACAGTTTAGGTTATACTGGCCGGCTGTCCCGACATACCTGTACCTATTGATCCGTAGTAATGCCTGATGGACGTTCAGTTTAATAAGAGACGAAGTATTCGTTATACTGGACGTCGATGCGTTTTGCGAATTTTAAGAGTAACCTGACATCGAATTTCCATGTTTCATTTAGTTTCTTGATCTGCGAAGCTAATAGATATCTAAGACGAGTTCTATAATGCTGAACTGAGGGATAGGAGGTGTTCCAGTCTCTCTCTCATGCCTACTTCCTTGCATTTTCTGCATGTATCGTCGTTACTTATGCACATCCGGCACGCATGTGAAGCTGTCATTGGACCAACAACCGTCCTGCAGTCTTTTCGGGTTTCGGGGCTCTTACACATGATCTTGGCATGTCCTTAAGGCATTCCATCTCGCCCTGATCCGTCTCTCAGCCCTTTTGGAAATTTCATTGTATATCGGTTTTAGTAACTTGCGTATTTCCCATACAGGTTCGGTAGTCAGACAGATGGCACTTTTGGCAATTTCATCACCTATTTAATTTCCCGGAATTCTTTTGTGGCCTAGAACACAGCATACATGCAGCCGCTTTCCGGCAGCCACCACATCTACTGCTTCCTTTCTCTGACGAAATGCGATGTAAGGTTATTACCTGGCTACCGACGTATGTATATATTGATCTTCTTTATATTATATTATTTCCTGCGTTGTTTGCTATCTCAGTCAATACTACCGTATACCGGAAGCTTGAAGGGTCGCCTGTGATCCTGCTTCTAGCAATAGATGCTGGCTCCCTCTCCATTAGCCATTTTTGATCTATCCGTATAGATGTTGTAAGTTTCGCTGGCGGGTCGCATGCTAATGCGCCTTTCACCCTCTTTAGTGTCAGTTGTAACCTTCTTTACCAAATAAAGCGTAAGGATATCTGGTCTATATCATCCACCAATAAATTTGCATTATTTGCAAGCGTTGTTCTAGGTTAAGTCTGTTCATTATAAAATAGCAAACCAAACTGACTAAAAATCAAGTAACAGCTGTCAAAAACACCAATTTCGAAAAAAATTATGTCTCATTGCATAACAAACGTCTAAAAAAACTCCCGTTATATAACCAACTCTAGGGATATTTCTTTCATTCTTCTTCGAAGATAATAATTTCAGTAGTTATCATGTGCTTATGTTATAATACAAGTATGTAACATATACGAATAGAAGATGCACAAACTAGCTCATAAACATTTATTAATATTATATGTACTTATATTGCAATTTTCATTAAACAAGAGACTTTACTGCAACTATATGAAGCTCTATAGTATAGGTTGACTCGCTCTTGAATGAAGTGTAAATTATCACATTCTCATAATTTTAGTATGCACAAGAGTAAAGAATTAATTTCCCTGGTGTGTAAAATGTAAAGGGGATTAGTGAAAGTAAATTTGAACAATAAAGCTACAAAGGCGAAAGGTTGACAACGGTGATAAAATTATATATTTACTTCTTGTTGTAAGGGCAAAAAGTTGCAGGAGCATCTGAAGGAATTTATAATTCAAAGATTATGAATTCTTAATACTAATTTTAGGCGAAGATTTGCTCTGATTTGTCTTTGCTTAGCCACATTGAAATAGACTGAGTAATGACAGTTATAACATGGAAACACCTTGATTTTTTGATGCACTTCACTAAAAATGGGTGTTATGCGTCTTAATTACATAAGAGGGTTAATACAATTTGAAGCTGATGAAATACATTAAAATACATTAAATATCTGTATGAAGGCGTGAATAGTGTCATAAAACCCTTTCTAATAGTATTTTAAGTTACGTTGGGGCAGTCTCAATGTCATTATTCACGCTTTTCTAAACTTCTCCTCTGCTTTGAGTTGGACCTCTCGTCATTACAATAACAACAAGCGCAAACCGTCTTTAAACGTCTGATAGATTTTATTAGAAGTGGTCTTATGACAGAAAATATGCCCTCTGAGGAGCGATCTACGTAAATTTTTTTATATTTTTGATGTTAGTGGGATGCTGGGATCGGACCCAGACCATATATAGATGTGGTGCCCACCTCCAAGTACTTAGCATTAACAATGGATATATTGAAAAATACAGATAATACATCAAGAAATTGGGTCGGTATACTACTCTGACAGAATGTGTCTCAAATCGGCGTACAACTAACCAGCATAACTCATAGAACAAATATACTTGTACATATAAATATTTGTAAAAAAGTAAAAGCTGATAATAATTTTTAGTAAAATATTACAGTGTAGTGAAACAATAACGATTTTACAAAAAAGTGAAAATATACACTGAAACTATAAAGGGTGTTTTTTTGAAGTATAGAACTTTTCACTCAATAGAATAAACTATCTTTTGCGGGAGTTTTGCTAGTTCGCGAATTGTATGGAATTATAGCAGAAACGATCCTATTTTACACCAATCTTTCCGGCATAGGTTCCAGTTCGCTATTAGCTCCTGATAGATGGATTCTAATTGGTAAATCATTCTGATTTCTCAGCACAGAACATTGACTTGACGCACCGCTAAAAAAAAAGTAGGTTAAATTCCATAACCTAACTGACCAATTGACAGCTCGTTGGTTATTTAAAGTTCGTCCAAAATGTAAAGAACTTTGATAGCAACTCTAGTTATACTTTCAGTTTTATAAAAGTATGGAAAAACAGCACATATCACATAGCTAGAAATATGACTCATTCCTGATGTGTGTAAAATAATCTGTAAATTCAACTCATAGAACAACAGCCTTGCAATGAAAGGAAAAATAATTTTCGGCTGATCTGTGGTTGGGAAGAGGAAAGGATGTAGTGGTGAGTTTTTAAGGATTAAAAACAGTTTAACTCGATATTCCGCTAAACTACTCTTTTGTATTTACACCTTCTTCACATAATCTCAAAATGTATGTGAAAAATTCAAATAGCTTTTTGGTTTTTATTTTCATCTTTTACAACCAAATTTCTTTCACAAAATTTTGTTTAAACTAGCCTTTTCATGTTCAAAATATATTACATTTTTTTGGTGTAAAATACTAGAGTGAAATTTTGAAAAATTGTTTTTTTATTATTCGATAATTTTTGCCTTTAAAAAAACATACTAATTGATATCTCAAATTTGTTCAAAGTTTTTGAGTTACAGACATTTAAAGGGCAGCTTGGGCGGCTCAACCAGCTTCGTCAGTTTATCTTTAAACTTGTTTTTCTCGAAACAGCATTTTTTTGTTTCCTGAAGTGAAAACTCGAAGACAAATGATACGATCATTACCATTTTTTTCTGCCTGTTCTGTACATAATTCTACATACAATGACCGATCGGTTTTTTGATCTGAATAGAAATCGAATTTTGGCAGGTCATAAACCTCCAAAATTTGGGATAAAACTCAACATTGTTTTTTAAAAACGCCGCCATTTTGAGCGGGTTTGATTTACGCAGAGAATATCTTCTAGTTTAACGAGACAGTGGAGCAGCAGTGTAAGATTTTTATTAAGCGCCATCGGATATCTCGTATAACTCCAAAAAAAAATTTTTTTTTCAAAAAGTTCACTATATATTCTTGAAATATGTATAAATACACCCTGAAAATTTAAAAACAATCGATACAGTAATTTATTTTTTTACTTCTTAAAAATCAACATGTTTTTAGGCAGTCACACTAGGTGTATTCTTTAATATCGAAAAAATACCCTAATTTTTAATCGAAAATTCACACGTCGAAATGTCCCCTTTTTGCGTTTCTTCTTCTTTTGATTTTCTTGCTTTTAAAAGTTATTATATTTTCAATAATGTTTTCGAACTTATTGGTTTTCACTATCATTTAGAAGTATTTCTCCACTATCTTGGTATAAAAAAGTTCTGTTAAACGAAATATGTAAAGGGTCTACTAGAAGGACGTGAAGTTAAAATGAAATAATATACTCAAACTAGGTCAAAAGGGGTTCTGTATTATTTTGTTATGCAGTTAATTTTATGCCATTTATGATTTGAAGAAAATGTCAATCAAGCCACCACGGCTTAATTTCCATATCTCCGCCCGTTTACGTTAATTTTCGATGACCAAGTGCAGCATTTCGGCTGAAATTTTATCTATAGTGCACTTTGCACATATTGTCTTTGAGCTCCTCGTACGTTGCTGGTTGATTGGCGTAAACCTTTGAACCCAGAGCAAATAATTTAAAGGCGTTAATTCGCATAATCTTGGCGGTCATTTGACTGGGCCATTTCTCGAAATTAACAATTCGTCAGATTTGCACGCAATGTGTCCATTTTTAGACGTGAAACATGAGGCGGCTCCGTGAAAAAAGTGGTCAATGTCGTTAAATGCTCCCTATTGATGGTAACGGCATATCCTCCTTCATTCCAAAAGATATAACGCCCGATGATGCCACCATGCCACAATCTGCACCAAACTGTCAATATTTGGGTATGCATTTGCGTTTCCTGAACCACACGAGAACTTAACTCACCCTAATAGCTTCCAGTTTGTTTGTTGACAAAGCCACTAAGCCAGAAATGAGGTTCATCTAAGAAGATAATATTTCGATTACAGTAGCCACCAGAGAACGTGAATTTACGTAATAATCTTGGACAATTTCCAAGCGTTGTGCCAAAGTGAAACGTCACATGATGAAATGGCAAACCTTACTGAACACACTGATAAAATTTGACACAAATCCGTAAACAAACATGGCCACCACGTCATACCTTTTGGTAGCCGCTGTATGTATATTTATTTGAATATATGTGATAAAAGGCAATATATGAATCTTAATGAATCTAAAAATTAAATTTTGGAAAAGTTAAAATTTGCATAAATAAAAAGTAGTAGATTAGCAATATTCCTCTACATGTTGAAATGGCGGCAATAATTAAATCAACCGTTATGGCTGTAACATAACGGCTATTTTAATTAAGTTATAAAATAGTTTGGCGCGTTCAAATTGCTATAAAAGTAAATAAAATTTACAAACAAATGCAAATGCAAATTAGAAATGAAAGGGCACAAACGAAAGTGCAAGCGGTTGCAACACCACACTACCTTCACGCCACAGCCGCCCTTTCGGCTGCGTTGCAAGCGCCACACCTCAGAAGCAACAATAACATCATATCCATTGACGAGGACACCTACGCATCGAAATTGTTTGTGTTTTTGTTGTTGTTCTCCCCCTATCTAACGATGGCAGATAAATTGGCGAGAAGGGATTACGCGACACAAAAGGGTATTTTAATTGAGTTAAACTCTTCTAAAAGGCACGGAACTTAAACAAACACTTTGTTGCAGCTTAACAGGCACAAATTACATGCTGTTGCGTATATAACTGCAGTAAAATGCTAAAATGGCTTGAGTCAATTTTCGATTTTTATGAAGAGTTGTGTTATTCATCACAACTTATTTAATAATAGAGGTTATTTTTGGTCTAAAATAAAAACTTTGTACATTATCAATCAAAAAGCCAACCGCAATTTAACTCGACTTAAGCTTTTTTTTTAACATATTATTACAGTTATGTATTTACTTCTAGTGCATGCGAGTCAAAAATAAGTTGTGACTTTGAAATTACCTTCTAGTTGAATGTTAAACTTTGCTGTGGCTCATCAAAAAACTACATTGACACGCGCTTAGTTAACATATTTTCGAAAATTATATTTATTTAGCATTTCTATAACGTTGAAATAGAGCAAACATTAGCGTAACATTAAAGTCTGCACTTGCGAGCATTTGTTGCATGAAAATTTCTTGTATTTTTTTAAATTTATTTTTGTTGTTATTTTAGTTGTTATTTATTGTTACTGTTGTTGTTGTAGCATTACCGATTTAACATACACTGATAGGCAATTCCGCACACGCGCGTTTCATTTCTTTTGCTGCTTGCCACATTTTTTCAAGGACTTTGTCACAAACGGTGTGGACGGTTGACGGAAGATGCCATGGCCATTATATGTATTAGCTGCCATCAGTTCATCTTTCTTTTGTTTTGGTTTGTCGGTCACAATTTATGTACGCGATGTTTAGGCTAACATGTTTGTGCATGAATATGTGAACGTTATTACAGCAAATCCGGACAAAAATAACCACTCGACAAATCACTCATACAGATATGTACATGTATATACCTGTATGTGTGTGTGTGTGATATTTAACTGATAGTCAAGAGCATATGCGTTTACCTTTAGCTCTGCATATAACGGACATAAGCTCTAATTAGTTTCACTTCAACTGTTTCAGCAGTATTTCCGTTCACATAAATATGTTTGTTTGTGTGCGTGTATGCATATGCAGTGTTATATTTAAAAGCATAAAGCTTAAACTCTAATATACAAAATTAAATTTTCCACACACTCACTGGTGTTGCAAGATAACGCCAGTGTTGCTTTAAAATTCAGCAGCTTTGCTCGCGGCACGTCCAGTTCGCTTCGATTACCGTCACAGACTGAAAATTCGAGCACGAGAGCACCTTTGGTGTAGTGTGAAGCGGCGAAGTGCAAGTAGCGAATAGACAGTAAACGAATGAATGTTACGTATACGCCCCGTCCACCACCAGTTAACAGTTACGTATACGCAACGGTTAATATGCGCGTGCCGGTTTATCAGTTAGCATAAACTTGCCGCTATTGAAGTATTTGAAAATCACGAGAGCGAAATGAGAATATTATGGTATGGTAAATCACGAAAAAACAAACCAATTTCTGCATATACATATGTATCTTTGTGTGTATGTGTGTGCGTGTAAGGACGTAGGTAAATTTATTGGAAATATACAAATATCATAATATACCAGAAGTGTAGCAAAAATGGGAATGTGTGTGTATATAAAGGGTGTTTTTTTAGGTACGATGGCATGTTTCTCAACTGAAAGATAGGTAAATATCTAAATATAATATAACAAGCAATATAACTTTGTATCTGTGGTAATAGAATAAAAAAGTCTAAGACGATTTAAGCTATTTTTAAATTTTTTAATATTCTAAGTAAGTTTTTGGCGCTTTGACGTATTATTTTCTCATAAACGATGCTCAAGAATGGATAACTTCAAATATCTTCAAAAATGAGTTTAAAGGAATTTACAATTCCTTATTACAAACCAAAATATGTGTCTCAACTTAAGTTGACTTATGCTATTTCGCATATTTCCGTTCAAATCTATAAAATTTCATGTTAATACTTTGATTTAAAAAATTTTAAGATATATTATTCCGAATCAGATTTTCAATAAATCGTTGATGACATTTTCGAAATGAAAAAGATGCCTACTTATTTCAATAGCTGTAGGAGGGTCTTTTCTTTGCATTTTTTGAGAAAATTTTAAAAAGCAGATAATAATATATTATATTACATAAATTAGGGTTCTTTTAATGTATATGTATATATATATATAAATATATATAAGTATTAGCTATAAGTATATATACATTATATGTATATATAATAAGTAAAAAAAAAGGTGAAACAAATTTTATTTTATTTGGAACTTAAAAATGTTAGTTTACCCCTTCTTAAAAGAAAAAAATGCGTAAAAGATAAAAATAAAAAACCAAAAACTTGGTTCTTTGAATTTTTCATACAAATTTTAAGGTTATGTGAAGAAAGTATCCGCACGAAAGTTGTACATCTTTTTACTACCCAAAACTTCGCCATGTAATTTTTTCGCATAGGACTTGTGGATATTCGGGAAATCGAGACAAACCATGTTTTACTCCTAAAATGCCAATCCCGCCTCTCCCTACCACTTCACAACTTCATTATTTATTACTTTTATTTTATTATTAAATTATTTTTCCTTTCATTTTTTTATTTTTATTTTTCTTTTCTAATGGGTTTCATCGTAATATACTTTTTTTGATTTTTTAACATTTTCAACCTCTTCAACCCTTAAATATGAGAAAATATATAACTATCTGATTTTTGAAAAATTATAGCCAATATTTCACTTGGAAAAATTTTAATTATTTTGACAAGTTGTCACAAATACGACAGTATTAAACCTCTTTTTCCACATTAACTCAACATAATTTATTGTTGGCTCTCACGAAAGTTGTTTCTTTTCTTAAATCACCTTAAATATTTACAAAAATTAAAAGAGGTTTCAAGTAAAACAAAATATACACATTAAAAGTACATATCGGGTATATATGACATAAATAAATACATACGTATATACTTATGTCCTTTCTATGTTTAACTCAGCAACAAGCTGAGCACCTGAAATGTGTGAGGTAAACACTTGTAACTCTTTCACTCACGTTTTGGACAGAGAAAATATGTCATTGTGCATTCGCTCATCTTCACATATTAACATAATCTATATATGGTATATATGTACATAAGGATGCATATATGAGTATGTAAATGCATTACACATATGATATAACCAAAAAGCATCGTAGAGTACAGCGTGGACACCTGTAGTACAACCAAAAGCTTTTAATGGCTACAAGTGGCTTATGCAAGTAAACATTTGTGTATGTATCTAAATATATTAGCTTTTACAGCGAGAGTCTTAATCGTTTTTACCGTTTGGTGTTTGTAAATAACTGTAGCTACAGCTTTGTTAATTTTATTTATTTTACCCTTCAATAATATTTACATTGCCTGTAATCAGCAGGCTGTAATGAGTTTAACCCAGTTAATCGATTTCCCTTCAGAACTTTTGTGAATTTCGGTTATAGAGAAAGAAGAATGACCTGGTAGGTCATTGCGAACTACATATATACAGACCATCCAGAAAAATTTTTATAGTGATTGGATCATTTGTCTTCGAATAATCATTCTGATGGAGTTGATTGAACTCAGCGGCTACATTTTCGATAGCTGTAACTAAAAAACCGATTTAAAATTTTAGTATACATTTTTAAAGGCACAGCATATCAAAATATGAAAAGAAACCTAACCTTAACCTCGAAATTTTTTAACTCAAACTTCAGTCAAATATTACTGAAGAGGAAACCGGATTATTTGCATTAAAATATCTAATGCAGGCGGTTTAATTATTTGGTTTAATAAAATTAATCAGTTATAATGACAATAAAAAAAATAATTCTAACAGTCAGATTTTTTTCAAATAAAATAAAATATCTTGAAAAATTTTAGCAACCACAAATTATTCTCATCGATTTCAATATGTTTTAAAAATCATGCGAATATTCAACAATGAAGTAAATTAAAGTGGAAATTATTTGCAAATTCAATTTCTTTGAACATTTTCTCAAAATTTCTGATTCCCGGTTTTTAATCAACAACATTTTCAAACCAACCATTTTCTTTTTATTGGACTAAATAACTTACATAAGGCGGCATTTTAAAGATTTATGTCTAATATATGTCAGCTATACAACATCAGCGATGCATTTATAGTAGGTACAAAGTTATTTTTATTAATTATATTTCTTTAAAAATGTTTATATATTTACATACAATCTTATAAAATTTCAGAAAATCACTCTTCGTTAGTATAAAAATCATATACTAGCTACTAATACAAATCCTTATTGAGGAAATTTCAATAATTAAGCGAACGGAAGCAGCAGCAGATAAGTAATAAAGCATTTGCTCACCGTACTTACAGAGGAAATTATGTTGCGGCAGAGAAAATAAGAACGATGGAGGTGAAAATGGAAATATAACAGCAGTCACCCTGTACGAAAAACGTTAATAAAACTGCATGCAAAAAAATATATAATAAATATATATGCTTTGATTTTAATATTAACAACAGTACATAATTGCTGTCTTCGATTCGCCAACCATTAGAGAGTAGTGTATCGAATAAACTATTGCAACTGTTGAAATATACTTACAGTGCAAGCTTGGCCCAATATGTCTTCGAATACACACTACATTTTAGTAGAAGTTTCGAATTTCGCTATTACTGATATAAACTCAATCCGTCAATAAAGTTTCGATTGAAGTGTTGTCAAATTTCAGTTTTTTTGTGGTTTTACGGTTTTCCGCTCTGCGCCAGTGGGGTTGACTATGATATCAAAAAATTATAACTGTTACCAAGCAGTAAATTGCATACAAAACCTGTATTCATAATACTGGTATTTAAAACCTCCTTAACAACCGTAGGTGGTATCGTAGTCTGCGCCCGCACAAATTAAAAATTATTTAAACTGCATTCTGGTTAGCTATCGGCAGCAAGGAAAGGTAGAATTTGTAACACTGCTAGTAAAGAAAACAAAATTAGTTCTTTCTTAAACGAAAATGACTTAGTAATTTGCACATTGGCATACTTAGTGTTAGCAAGTTCTAATGGATTTCAATGATCAGGAAAGCTTTGTTTTTTTTTTGTCATCGTAAATAAATCAAAACTAATATTCATTTTAAAAATTATCTACCTTTTCATGAGAAACGACTAAATTGAATGGTTTTGATTTTTCGTTTAAAAAAAATCTGCTGTTTACATTATATGTCAAACCTACAATTTATAGGTTCGCAACACTAATGAAACTTGGTTTGAAAATAGTCGAAATTCGTAATACCAAAAGAGATTTTGATTGTTCTAGAATTGGATTGCTTTAACTTCAATTAAACTGAGTGAAATTGAAAACCGCAATAGGGATATATATTTTAAATTAAGTATTGACTCAAAATAATTATTTTTTGTTTAATAGCAAATATTAAGTCTCATATTTGATACATATTTCACGTTTGAGCATGATTTATCCGCATACTCTCTTGTTTTGAATTCAACTCGCTAACGTCATTATTGATTTAACATTTTTTTTTGACAAGATAGTGAACAAAGAGATGACGTATTGAAGACGGTTAGCAAAATATTCGGATTCGAAATTAAAATAACACAATATTTTGGTTTTCGAAAATGATTGAACTCACAACTTAATTCCTTTTAAGTTGTTTCCTCCAATTTTACTTTTTAAGATTCCTAATAATTGAGACTGAGTGAATATCTCTTCAAATCATACAAAACTTTTTTACTCAATTAAAATTGTGTGCTGCAATTTTACACTGTTTGGTTAAAACAATTCCTCTTCTAAGTTTATTTGAGTATCGACTCTCCGAAATAAGTGAAAAATTCAGACATTTTTGACATTTTTACTTTAAGCTAATATTCACTTATACTTATTTTAAAGTTAATCGTAGTGAAAGACTTCCTCTAGCATAGAAGAAAACCCTTAATCATGAATACCACTGACGCTGGCAAAACCTAAAAAAAATTGTTAGGAAATTACTTCAAAATCATCAACATTTTTTTTACAGTATTTACTACCGATTCTGCCTATTTCAACAATATTTTCACTGCCAAAAATAATCGGTTGATATGAGGCGAAAATTATTATGCTTTTAATAAGATAAAAAATTTTAAGTTGTTCGAAATTGTGTTGAACTTATATATGTCGTAGTATATGTATTGGAATACTATAAACTTTGATTCGATAGAACTTGTTGAAATAAAATGTTCAGATCAGAGGGATGTAGCATATAGCTGCCATACAAACTGAATGATCGGAGTCAAGTCCTTGTATGAAAAACTCTTTTATTTGTCAAGGAATATTAACAAAGCTTGGTGTAGAATATTATTCAAGGCATTGCTATAATTTCCGTACATATTGTTCAAATCGGACTACTATAGCATATAGCTGACCGATCAAGATCAGAAAAATTATATTTCTATACCCTTTTATGCTATGAAAAATGCACCTGTGTAGAATACTATAATTTCGGTGCAACCGAAGTTAATGTTTAATATTGTTCCTACTGGGTTACTACCTGTAACTGGTTGTTGAATTTGCGCCAAATTATATTGGCATGGAATTGAGTTAGCTAGCGCGCAATAGGAAACAAACTTTATCAGTTTAGGATGTAGTTACCACGATTTTGCAGCGTAAATTGCTGCAGTTTTCAAATTCGAGCTTTGCAAGGCATACTGTGGCTGCAATAACGACAAAAACACATATTGCCACTAAGAGTGTAGTGCGAGTGCAAATACAAGAAGAGATGTGAATATGTATATATGGTAAAGTTGTTGCAAAGCTCCCGAAGCTGAATCGATTTTGTAAGGATTAGGGCTATATATGTATTGTAGTATGTCTTTAAAAAAGCGTACCTATATATAATATTTTCAACAATTTTTTTTAGTTAAAAATGCTTTCAATTACATCAAGATCTTTAAAACACACATAGCTGAGCATTTATTTTTAAGTATTCAGAGAATATTTCATTTTACTAATTAGCAAAATATTAATGAGAAAGTTAGTTAAAATATTTTAGAAAAATTTTTGAAAAATATTTTAAAAGTAATGCAGCAGCTTTAAGAATTATCTGCAGGTGCGTTTGCATCTGCTGTTAATACTCTAGGTGAGAGGCCCTCAGATTTCAAAATCGATGTCATGTCAAATTGCAACAACACAATCAAATAGGACGTGGCCGCGCTTACCGTCTGAAATGTTTATAATTATTATTTTAGACTAAAAACAAATACTTTTAGAAACACGGACTATAGTGACTTACCGAAAAGATGAACGTGTAATCCAGCGCGAAGAGGCCGATGCCATTGAACTGAAAATAACCTTCCCAATGTAGAAATTGCAATGTGAACGCCTTCATTTTATTGTAGTAAATATCATTACCCAGCATAAATGCCGGTTTCTTTTGCATAATCTCATGTACGATCATGGCCGATTGCTTGGAGTGTGCATTCGTGTTGCAGCATAAGCGCAAAACGAAATAACCCACCATCATCGTGGTGAAACTCCATATGACATAGAGATAAATCACATAATCCATTATTTCATTTTTGCCACCAACAATAAACATGACCTTGGTTTCCAAAAAGATGCCGAATATGGTGATAACAAAGCAGGCCGCCATATAAGGTACGCATTGTGCGCCGAACTCCGCATTCACTAAAACGCTCAGTGAAAGTATCTTGTCGTGTAATTTGAAGAGACTGGGTAAATTAGTTTCGGAGGTTTTGCTGAAAATTTCACAAATAATATATTTACACATACAAAACTGTGGCAATTTAATGAAGTGGCTTAAGTCGACTTAAGAATTTCGTATTCTCACCCAGATTTAGACATATGGTCATAAATTTCATAATGTTCTGAAGCTTATGCTTTTTAAGTATTTTTTATATTAAAATATAACCTCAAATTTAACACCAATCGCTAAGAACAACTCAAACTATACCCAAAAATTTAAGTCGACTTAAGCTTTTTTAACAAACAACCACAAAATTACTCTCCAAAACACATTTCCATACACACCCATCACTTGTGCGCGTCTCATCATATTCACCAAAGCTATACGCATCATCAGCTGAGTCATCCTCTTCAGCGAAATCACTATCATTGTTACTCAAATCATCTGATTTTGTATTTTTCTGCTTCAAACCAGCTATTTTTCTTTTTGACAAATCGCTTATAATCGCTGGACCTCTGCTACTATCCTTTCTCGTATCATTTTCGATATCCATAACGGCAATTGGTGAGTTCTTCTTATCACTTTCATGATTAATTTTTTCGAAGAGTACATTTAGTATGGAGAAACGCTCCGAAATCACCGATACATAGGACGCGAACATGCCTTGCACTATACTGCCAGCAACGTATGGAAATGTGAAGACCATATTTGTTAAAAAACAATATGGTCCATAATGTCTGGGAATGAAAAGTGAAATAAATTATATTATTGAGTAATTTTATATACAATTTTGGTGTTTCATAGTTTATAGCTTTTCCACACTCTTTTCCAATTCGTAAATTTGTGAGTTTTAGTTATTTAACTCTAATTCTTCTCAATTGGTTATACAATAAAGTATTTACATAACTAAATGGACAATTAGTGTTTAATTAACAAAGTATTTGTGTTAAAGCCTCCCTGAAACCCTGTAAATTGAGATTATTGAGAGAAAGAAGACTTGTCAGCTGTCTATTTAATTGTCAGAACACCAAACACGATGTTTAAGATCTCAACAGTCGAATCTACTTAACGACAGGGGCCTGAACTTAAGTCCTTCTAAAGTCCGTTAGCTGAAAAACATTCCCTAAAGAACATTCCCTAGAGCTCATCTTTCAGTTGCGTTAACAAAGAAATGGAATCAACTCTGACGAAAATGTCGATATTGTGATTGTAAGTCATAAGCTTTCTGTATGCCTGCAGTAATCTCTATTTTTAACCTAGTAGTAAAAGTAAACGTCCCTTCAATGATTGAGCCTGCTTTTATTTTGAGAACACACATTAATACCGTTGAGTCTCCATTAACTATTCCTTAAAACAGGATGAGTGCTGATACGTTCATTTTATAATAACGATAATTCATTGGTAAAACTTACTCGAAAATATGGCTGACATCATAAAATATTGCGAATACGAATGTTGCCAAAAGGATTGTCCAGGTCAAATAAAATAAGCGCTTCGTTTTTGCCACAAACAATTTATTGCGATTATCAACCAACTGGATACACTTTTCTGATAATTCATCGATTTCATATAGTCTTCTGCCAAATTCTATGTAGAACTTTTTTTGACGTAGTAACGTTAGAAAATAAATGCTTAAATAAAGAAAGCATCCCAAATGAGTTAGCAGTTTACCGCTAAAGTTGCAAATACTGTTGCATTCGGCCAATTTGAAAATGCTTTGCTCATGAAAGTTGACATAATAATAGCAAAATAGGTAGAAAACTGGCATAACAAATACGATACTATAGTCCACAGCGATATTTGAGTCCAATTCCGTACGATTGAACGGCATCAATCCGAATAACTATTATAAGAGACAAGAATAATAATAAGAAAATAATGTATATTAGAAAAGGACGAATAAAAAAATATAAAAATACAATAGCTGTCTTGATTTTGTTTAAAATCTGCAGAGTTGCTAATCGAACAGAGATTTAGTACGAATAACTAAACTAGCATAACCAAATAGAGCTAGGATAGCAAGTTGTTATACTACTTCCTATTCTCTCTTATATCAAAGTCAAAGAATGTTGCTCTCTAATTGTAAATGTTTTGAGAGAAGAGCAAAATTCAAACATAAAGAACAGAGCAATAGTAAGTTGATAATAATATGGTTTCGGAGTTTAGTACTTTTCTTTTAAAAGAAACATAGACAAATTAGTGAAAGAGGTTATATATGGCTTAATTTTAGTACTTGAATAGAATTTCACGCATCTGATCATCCTATGGTCCATTTTTACACCACGTTTCTCTTAGCCGGTCTTTTATTGATAATAACTTACCAAATGTTGGCTTTCAACTAATTAGTCATAACTGATTTAACAGTATATGACCAATTGACAGTCTCTTTTTTCATATAGGATTTGGTCACCAAAAGTTCGTCCAAATAAAGCGATGGTTTCGCCCGCTGATAAGCTTCTTGTAATTCCAAATTTAAACGATTAATATCGACGTGTCGAAAGCGGTAACACTAGTTCCATCTTCAGTTTTAAGAAATATAATAATATCCTTAATAACTTGGATATAAAAATAACACCACGATGTGAGTTTTTTGGAACGAAGGGAGCTGGAGCTCCGTCTATGATAATGTTTACATCTAAAAACAATTAGGTACTGTGTTGAACCTGTCACATTTCAAATCGGATAATCTGACACATGGAATCTCAGCTCTGTTTGGACAATACAAACTAGAACAAAATTCTACTTTAAGGACGTCATAGTAAAACACTGATTTGCTCAAGACTAACACAATATTATGATCGCCGATACAGGTGAGAGACACTTAATATCTTTTTAGGCATATCCGCAACTTTCAACGGATGTATGTACATATGTACATTGAAACGTTTTTGTTAAAATGGTTACAACAGCTAAAGCACAGTTCTTAAATATCTATTTTCCGATAATAACCGAAAACTATAACGATTGCGACTGAAAGCAAGAAAGAGAGAACATGAGTACTCCATCCTCTCCCACTATAATTACTGTCACATTCACTGACACTTCTCGTAAGCTATACCCGATTCTATTACTATCCGCATCCGTTGAATAAATGAGTTTAATCGAAATAATTTTACAAGAAAATATCGGGCACTCGTGTTCATCACATAACTTGCCTTACACGATTACTTTTCTATACAATAAATAGCAATAAAGCAATAAAAAATATTTAAATTATACTATAAAATTAGCTTGCTCCCTTTTTAATTTACCGATGACAAAATTTGCAGCAATAAATTCATTTTCATTTATTTTGCTCCGACATGCGACCACTCAACTATACTCTCCACAATTCACTGTTATATTCGTTTATAGGACATTAGGCTTAATCTAATTGTATGCTCAGATAATTTACATACGACTTAATATGAATAAAATTATTGTTATACAAATGCAAAATAATAATATTACAACAACAAACATGTTGAGCTATCAGTTCAAAACAATCCGCGATAATATCTATTCAATCAACCTGAACAACACAAGGATCTCAATTAGTTTAATAAGAATATACACGGTGAGAAATTATTTGGCGAAATATATTATCTTCAGTATTAATGACTGTAATATGGTACATACATAGAATAAAATAACTCAATTATACTATTAGCTCTTTATACTTGTAAGTGTGTGATCCATGAATTTCGATCTTTTCCGATGCGGTTTATGGATATTAATGCAAAACCCTTTGATTCGAAAACATAACACTGGAAACTTACTGAGTCAAATCTGTCATTTCATAACTTTTTTGACAGTGGAAGCCCCCTTAATCAAAACCTGATTACAATCAAAAAATACATGTGGAGAAACAATTCATTATCGCTACAGTCAATCCACGAGTGTACGAGTATACATATAGTACTTACAAAGTGTAGTATTGCCATGAGAAAATTCAAAAATTGCCTAACTTTGACAATTTTTTCTAAAAGTCCAGGAAAACGTAATGGAATCTTTTCTATCAGACTTTATTACACATCTTTTTGGGCATATATATAAATTTTATATTGCCATTTTTACACAAAATGACAGCTATTGCGTCTAGGTATCTCGGAATCATCTTTTTCAAAGATGCCTAGACGGCCGATAGTAATTATAGAAACTGGTCATATCTCTCTCTCTTTCTCTCTCTCTCTCTCTCTTATACTTTTTATATGTATAAATATTTTATATTTCCAAAATGGCGGACTTTTGGAACGCGAAACAATTCAATATTCTTTTAGTCGCGTTCTTTAAGCAAAGAAAAATCGATTTTTGAAAAGCCTAGTCTTGCGTAACTCCATAACTTGCCTGATATAAACGCAGCTGGAAAAGCACATTTTATACAAAAGTATTCAAAATCTTATTAATGAAGGGATTAAAGAAGTTTGGTCATCTAGACTTTAGAATAAGATCTACTGACCAGCTTGGGAAACTATTTTGGACATTACCAGCGAGTTACATACTCTGAAGTTTTCATTCAGAATCTGTAGATAACTATTTCCATTTCTTAATGTCAAAAACTGGTAATATTCTTTTAATTGAGGGAACTAGAAATTTCAAACCTTCTAAGAACCAACATTCATATAGGAAACACAAACGATAAGAAATAAGAGGCTGTCATCCATTATTTACATAGCTGGGAACCGTGAACTCGCCGCAATATATGCGTGGTGCAAAATGAGTTCACAAGCAGGGTACTTTAAACGTGTTTACAAGCTCCATAAATGATCAAGGTCGGTCCATAACCACACACTCCATTAGTATTTAATACAAATTCAGTTGATATCATCAACCAGAACCTCATATTTTCGCTGAAACTATGTCTTCATTGTCGCTATTGAGTTCTCTGCAGCTTTTATTTGCTTCAAAACTTAAATTCAAAGTTCTTGGCCGAAAACACAAACTCCGGTAGTATTTAATACAAATTTAAAATTTAGGTTACGAACCACAACGACTTCATATTTTCACCAAAACCATCGCCTTGTTATACAGAATAAGTTTCCCACTACTTTTTATCTGCTTCAAAACTTAAAGAAATTACCCTACAATCAGAGTTTTAGGTCGAATCAAGTGAACTTTACTGTACTAATGAAAAATAGAATGTCCTTCAATAAAGAAAACAAACATTTCTTCTCAATAATTCAATTTATTCGAAGAAAATCTTTTATATATGTACATATATTTTATGATGAATTGTGAATTTCCGACCATTTCGGCACTTGCTTTAAACCCCAGATTGGCATTATGCAGATGGTAAAGATGAAACCTCCACCGAGTAGAATAACATCAAGAGTGCTTATTGGATATTTTGGTGGACCAGCTCTAGTGGCCTCATATCCACGCTTAAACATTCCGTTTCGAATTGCTTGCGGCTGAACCGCAGATAAAATTGAACGCGCCACGTATTTATGCAACATTTGAAATAATTTCGTCTCTGTTTCTATATTAGACCTAACGCTTTTAATATTTTTGATATGCAGGCTGCAAAAACTAATTTGAAATAATGACAGTTAATTTTCAATGAAGATTTCAAAGGTTACAAGATTCGATAATATTTCCCCAGTACTTTGCATTGAATCACGCTGAATAGTGTTCGATTCGTTTGACATTATTTTCGAAATGTTTTGTATTTAAAGCCGGAAAAGCAGTTAAAAATTCTTGGTACTTTGCTGACAGCTTTCCACCTAACAGTGCTCTGACATATGACTGAGGACAAAATTACCACGGTTAGTGAGTCATTCAGGGCAAGTGAAATATAGTTTATATTTAGGCTTTCTCTGAGTCTGTGTCCTATCTCTTATGTTTAGAAACGAGAGTATTTAAACAGCATGTTTGTGATTGTTGTTATTTTGGACTTTATACATATAAATTCAAAAGTAATAATGATAATTTCAATTTTGTGTAAAAAAGTTTATGTATCCACACACTTTTGAGTGGTATGAGGTACTTCTTGACTATACCTTAAAATTTTACTCATTTTTTAGTTTTCATAATGATGGTAATTCTATTAAAAATAATAATTATATTTTAATCCGTGAAACCATTTTTAAATTTAAAAGTTTTGCTCATATGTACATTGTTCAATAAGTGGTGATACTTTTACAATTATACTCTTTTGCAATACTTTACACTTAACGGCTATGATAAAACAAACAATCGTTAACATATTTTGGATAAATCAGTTTCCTAAACGAATTGATTAATTAATTCACAAAAAAATCGCAATACAATAACGAATCACGTTAAGTATTTGGCGCCAGTAGGGTTGATCTGGCAACTTTTCAGCTGACAGCTAATTTCTCAATTATGTGGCAACATTCAAAAATGCAAGATGTCAGCTGATTTTCTATGTTCTTTATGTCAATCAGAAAATTTTTGTCAAAGCAACTTTTTTGGCTTTCGCAACAAACAGTTTGGAATCGTGTTAGGGAATTGCAATTTGTTATAGTGTAGTCGTCGCCGTTGTCTTTCAATAGCTTTGTACGTTTAAAGAAACAACAAAATATACGTAAAATGGATTTGAACGAGTCAAGCGCGGCTTCAGCTGAATTGAATGGTGCAAGCACAAGTACAAATGGAAATACAGCCACAACAGCAAAAGCAAGTTAGTGTATAAATTAAAAAAACGAAATACTTTATTGAGTAAGGTGTCAAAGAGCTTTTTGATGAAAATTCGTGCTTGCGGAAACGACCGTGAATGCATTTAATACACGTTAAATGCACGTACGTTAATGAATATATGCGTATGTGCAAGAAAGCTATGGCATCCGCTAAACAGCTGTGCTCTTAAGTGAGAAAAAAAGCTATCGCATGTTTATTTTGTTATGTGTACTGTGCATATATACATATTCTATTAGGTATATATATGTGCATGCGTTATAAAAAAAGTTGTAAATATTACGCCACACGCTCTTGCGATACATGTGCACAACGTATGTACGTAGCCTTTACGTCAGCGGTCTAAGCTCTGATTTTGGCGAATGAGTTTGCAAGATTTTGTAATATCATTACAGACGGACGTCTATTGTAATTTTGTTATTGCTTACAGATGGCAACGGCCCCTGCAGAGATGACGATTCATGGAAAGAAATCACAATTGATGTACCATGGGGTATTATAGCTGGTATGTTATCTAAAGTGTATGAATGATTTGCATAGATATGGTAGAGACATTTTAGAGTACTAATAAATACATACATTCGCGTCGATAATAGCCAAATCGCGTTCACAGTTAAACTAGTTCGTATATTCTTTTTTTAATTTTAAACACCTGTGTCAAATGAATATAAAAAGTTACGCTCTAATATACATACATATGTAGACAACTCGATTTGAAACGCCTGATAATTAAATTTATGTTAAATTGATACATTTATAAAGCCACATATACTGAACAAATGAAGCGGGAGGTTTTTAAAAATATATAATTCGCTATTGCTAATGTATCATTTAAATATTATTTTTTTGCAGTCGCCGTTACTGTTTACAAATTTGCCATTGTCATTCGATTCTATGTCATGTTTCCGTTTAAATGCAATACGTTTTTAATATTATATCTCTGTTCAGCTTTTACTGTTGAGTTAAACCAATACGAAATCTGATGAATTTTTTTAAATAAAATTAGTGTCCACTTTTTTGTTGGATGTGCAATACTAAACTAAGCTTTCATACATATATACATATGAATATATGTGTTTGCGTATATTTGTAGCTATTATCAGGCTAGACATTTAGATTAGTCATTTGTCCGTAACGACATTTGTTTGATTAAAACACAGTGCTCAGCGATAAAATTTTAAATTAAAAATTGGCTATTTGCTTTACTCTGTCAAATATATAATATGTATTTGGGTTCATTTGGTTGTCGCTGAAAAATATAACTGGTTTTAATGCGCTAGTTGCATATTATTAGCCAAAAATAAAATGACTATACAATAGTAAAGTAATCAAAAGTTCATATCGGTTTAAAAATATTTTACTGATATATTTGTGTATGCAGGTGCGCTTATTAATCTTTCTTTATTGCTTCGAAAATGGTGATAAGCAACTCGCTGATTTCATTTGTCATATTACGCATTAAAGTTAAGCGTTCAAATCTCGTTTTAGCGAATATAAACAGTGCTTTCTAAAATGTAAATGTGCAAATAGTTTTATGGTAAAATGTCAAAATTATTTACTGATTCCTATTAACATATTTTCTTATTTGTCGTGTAAATATAAATTGCATTTAAGAAAACTTTTGGCCAATATGACGTAATGACAAAAAAATGTGCGAACAATAAACTTAATAGTGTTGGTAGAAAAGTGTTTTTTTTTTAATTTTAATAATATTTTTTTTAATTTTAATAATATATTTTTTTAATTTTAATAATATTTTTTTAATTAAAATTGTTGTGTAGTTTTTATAATTTTTTTTTTTTTAAGTTTAATAATATTTGTTTTAAATAATTTTTTTTATTTTAATTTTTTTTTATTTGTAATTTTAAATATGTTTATTAATTTTCTAATTTAATTTGTTAAATATTGCTTTTTAATTATTTAAATTTTGTTTTTGCAATATAAACGTACCTTTAGTTTGCTTATGATTTGGTTATATCTATGTACATATGTGAGAGTGTAATAATCAATACAATAATGTGCATAAAAATAGCTGTATTATATTCGTATCGTCACTTTCAGGCAAATGGTGGGGTCCACGTAATCGTCAGCCAGTACTAGCGTTTCATGGTTGGCAAGATAATGCCGGCACATTCGATCGCCTGTGTCCACTGCTTCCCGCACACATTCCAATACTCTGCATTGATCTACCAGGACATGGCAAATCTTCACATTATCCCAAGGGTATGCAGTATTTCATCTTTTGGGATGGCATTTGTGTAATACGGCGTATTGTACGTCTCTATGGCTGGGAAAACGTTACACTATTGGGCCATTCAATGGGTGGCGCCCTCACATTCATGTATGCAGCTAGCTTTCCTGATGAAGTAGATAAACTCATCAACATTGACATAGCCGGTCCGACTGTGCGTAGTATCGAACGTACGGCAGCTACTACTGGCTGGGCTTTAGATAAACTTCTGGATTATGAAAAATTACCGTTAAAAAAACTACCGTGCTATAGTTATGAAGAGATGGTCAAATTAGTTTTAGATGCCTATGACGGTTCGGTGGATGAGGAGTCCGTTAAAGTGTTGATGCGTCGTGGCATGGTACCCGTGCCACCGGAAATGGAGAAAGATGGCTATAATTTTGTGCGAGATTTACGTTTGAAAGTGAGTTTGCTGGGCATGTTTACAATGGAGCAAGTACTGGCCTATGCTAAGCAGATACGCTGTAAAGTACTCAATATACGCGCGGAACCTGGTATGAATTTCCAAAATCCCCAATTCTATTTGGAAGTAATTGAAACGTTGCGAAAGCATGCAAAATTGGTGATATTTGAGAAAGTACCTGGCACGCATCACTTGCATTTGGTAACGCCAGAGCGAGTGGCGCCCATTATTAGTGATTTTATATTAAAGTCATAAGTGACTCTCTCACATAGTGGAGGCTTTAAGCTACTTACATATATAACTATTACATACATACATATTTATAAGAGACGAAACTAAACGAAATAGTCAACTAAATGCTTTTATCATAGTAACGCTGTGTATAATGAGGTTTTTGAAATTAATTGTCATAAGTGCGGGCACAAATCAAGTATTAAATATTTGTACTACAGAATGTGTATGAAAACTGCGTTCACACGGAATTCGAAAAAAAAATAAATTTAAAATTCCTAATATATTGATCATTTTAAAGATTTCTCGATGTCTTAATCATTTTAAATTTATTTATTATTTTGTTATCTCCGCTTGGTTGTATGTATGTCATTGTTGCTAAGGCATAGTTTACAAAAACCAAAATTAATTCAAAATCTATGAGGGCAATAGGTACTGCAAAATTTCCATTTCTTAATAATAAAAAAAAATAATATAAACAGAAAAAATACGAATGAACAAAATAAGATGCTGCATAAGTAAAAGTGAACGTAAAATTAATTAATAATATCTAAAGAGGAAGAGATAATGTATTGATTTTTTTACTTACTGATCCAAAATCTGGCCACTTACATGGCAATCAACCAGCCGGTCTTCAATTATGCAGCCCCAATATGGTCGCTTGCATGCAGAAGAACGCAACTGAAAAGACACAAACAAGTCAGATCGCAGCACTCCGGATTATTATAGGATGTCTCCCGTCGAAAACCTTAATAGTGAGACTGGCATGCTTTCTTTTAAGGAAAATAATATATTCCTTTCCAAGCTGGAATGTTTTCGCAGGCATCAAAACTACCGATATTTGAGCTATATATATTTCATCCATTTTCACATCATGATGAAGAGCTAGACGTAAACATTTCCCCCTAGTTTGCTTGGTATAGCATTAGCGAATTGTGAGATATCTACATTAAACCTATTAGAGGGCGGGGTCAACACACTTTAAAAAAGAATCAAATCAGATATGTACGAACGGACAGACGACACTAATAACAGAATTCGTGTCGTCATTCTGATAATTTTGATAATATAGAGGTATAACTTTAGGCGTTACAAACAAGCGTTAGGTTAACTAAACTAGTAAGCCCTTGGTAGTACATTACGAGGTTATAACAAGCATGTACATATGGCATCAAGAACATTGTATTTGCATTCGAATAATCACCCCATTTAAATGCATTTGTTGTTGTCTTGACAACAGTGCGTTTTATATGCAAGGTACGACTGTTTACTGTTTTATTTACTTTGCTTTTACTACACGTGTTACTTTAGCCGTGAAAATGCGTTCATTTTGTTAATAATTAAAATAAATTAAAGGTTCTATAAGTGTCTGACAGTTGTCGAACACAATAAGTATGGATGCAATAAGCGAAATTAATGAAAAATACTCAGCGCTGGAAGCAGAGATCGACAGAAGACTGGAAAAAATGTGAGTAATCGCCAATGGAATTCGTAATTAATTTCAATTATTCATATAACACAACAATGCGCCTAGCGTTATATAAAATATGCGCTATGTGGATTATATGCAGGCCAAAAACACTTTTGAAAACATATTTTCATACTTTGCGAAAATAAACAAATGTTCAATAAACATACAGGGTGGTCCAATAAGTACCATTTATAAATATGTACTTAGCCTCACCGCCCGGTGTCGCCACTATGGCAAGGGGAATTTAATATCGAGTAGTATATTCTAGTAGACGACAGTAACCGATCTTCAGTCGAATCGAACTAGTTTTAAAAATAATGGAAAAAGAATAATATCGGTCGACAATTTAGTTTAAATTGGTTTTTGATGAGCCACACCTAGTTGCCCGAAAACTGATAATTTCTAGTACTCAAGACGAAACATGTATCCACTGATACACACCATAGAAAAATGAACAGTCGAAATATGATGGCACCGTCTTCTGGATCTTCCAATCTTTATCTACATCGACAACTTGGAGAAGTGCAAAATGGTCACAAGGCTCTACAATGCTGAACGAAAAAGTGCACTTCTACAGCGTGGCTCACGAATCGTGCTACAAAAACAAACCGTAATAACTTTTTTTTTTAAATTAGACTACCTCATTTTAGTCAGATATTGGGTTTGGTTTTGTACACCACTTGCTTGATATAACCCCATTAAAAAAGTCTGTTGCAGAGGTCAGGTGATCTTGGGGGCCAGCGGAAAGTGGAGTTTCTTGATATTAATTTGTTTTCAAATTTTCGTTGGAGCTCCGCAATAACCGTTCTGCCTATTTCTGCAGTGGCTCCGTTTTCCTGGAACCAAACGCTATTAAAATTATATTTCCGATTATATCAAAATCGACCTCATCAAACATAAACAGGCAATTTATCAAGTGTCTTCTTCGATCATTTCAATCATTTTATGGCAAAACTCCATTCAAATAGGTAAATCTACACAGTTTAACCAGCTTGTTAAACTTTGTATGGAAACAGGTTTAAGTCATCATTAATTATCCGTTGTAATTACCATCTACTAATCCAAGTTGCGCCAATAAGTTGCGGTTTGAAACTCTTGGATTTGCCTGAATTTATGATGCAACATCAGCGATTCTTTTTTGAATACGAACATACGCATCTCAATGGTACGGTTTTCTTGCGATACTTCCAGATTCGGCGAACATGTTTATCAACCTTTTAATGGTCCATCTACTCAGGAAAATGCCGCCAAAATACCGTCTGAACTCTCTGTGGACGGAATTGACGGACTGCAAAGCATAATACCGCTGCACTATCTAAACTCTCCTTTCGGTATCCCAAATATTAATTTTTAAAGAATTTTAATAATAACATGGCAAATAAAAAGAAAGTAAGTCGATTACTCACTCACAAAAAAGGTTATTATGGTATGTTTTTGTAGCACGATTCGTGAGCTACCCTGTACGAAGAAAACGCACCAGCCTACACCTCCGTCGTCGCTATGGCCAAATTGCTTGAATTAGACTACGAACTGCTGCTCGATCCACCGTATTTTCCGTGTGAATCGCATCAAAACTTTTAACAGTCATTCGCAGTGAAAGATATTTGAGTCGGATGAGCATGTTGAAGCCACCACGACCAAAAAAGTATTGATTTTTTTTGGCTTAACACTTATCGGACCTAAGGATCAACTCATTTTTCCTGATGTTAAAAGTTGTCCCGAACAACCCGCATAAAAAAGGAAGAATCGGATATAAGTCACTAAGGAAGAATCGGATATAAGTCACTAAGGAAAAGCTTTTCACAACACGATACCAACAAAAGTCAACGATCATAGATCTTATTCGCTCCGTTTTGGCTGCCAGTAATCTTTCATGTTTGCTATACCCAAATCATAACACAAATAAGGGTTTGTGACAAGAAAGACGAACGAAGAAATTTTGTGATTTCGAATGAGAAGAAGAAAAGGTAATATCCAGCTGCTAGTGGAAGTACCAATAGGGGAAGTTCTTCGAAAGAAACAATGTGTTAATGGATCTCGACAACCATGCAGACGTTCCTAATGAGATTTAAAAAGGAAAGCATAACTCAGACTCACGTGTCTATAAGCTTTTAAGCGATAGTGAGGATTTAAAGAATCATTACACTTCTTAGTACCACTGGAATGTGGTTAAAATGGTGGATGATGAGTTTTTTGGTTTGATTCTCCAATTTATTATATTACTACAAAAACCACTATTACTTTCTGGATAACATCGATTTGAAAATAATGATTTGGAAATGTTTTCAGGTTTCTCAATAGCAACACACAAAAGTATTCAAATGTTTGAATAAATTTTGTTTGATAGTATCACACAATGAAATCAAAGATAAAGAAACACTCCACGTTCCCATATAACAGTACTTTACCCTTTGTCCGACAATTATAGTACTTCGAATATATTCAATAACATTAGTGTGCGGCACAAGACTCATTGGCAGACATCTTATGCATATTTCATATAAAGTATATTCCACTTACATCAGATGGGTTTCTATAGTTCGGTTCGGGGTTCGTAACTTGAGCTCAATTCTTATACTACAGATCAGAACTCAAGATTTGACACTTCCTGTCATTGAGATAGTCGAATATAAAATTGTATATAAATATGAATATATGAAATCTATAAAACATTTATTTTTGCAGCAAAGCTGATGAAAATAAATTGCAGAAATTAGAACAGCAGAGAACCAAAAAGACTTCAGCACAGACAAATAAGGTACTCTCATATGAGGAATCCATTGCGAGAAACACGAACTTACTTAAGGTGTGAAAACGTTTTAAATATCAACTACATAATATAGATTTATATGGAAGAATTATTTTTGTGAAATACTCTTTATTCTCTATATATTTGTATAGTCTTTGGATATTGCTAAAGCGCGTTTACGTTCTCGAGCCACTTTCTCACCAGTTGAGCAAATACTGGAAACGGCCATTGCAAATTATAAACGGGACTTGGCAGCGTCGCGACAATTATCGTCACGCCTCAAGCAAGTGCAAATTAATGAGTCGTCATCGGGGCTAGACCCAAACAGAGCGGCTGAAGGGCAAAAGTAGCGAGAGAAGGAGGGAATTCCGAAAAAAGCATTGAATATTGAAACCATAAATTTAATTACACTTTACATAGTAACTGTGACTAATTAAACTATTAAATAAATAAAAAATTATTCAATATTTGCTTGAAAATAAATTTACAACTACTTACACACATGCATTACATACATAATTATAAATTTATTTTCATACCGACCCGGTAGGAAAAATCGGTATGAATGAAAATTATGTGTAATAAATTTATTTTATTAGCTCCGCTATCTAATCAGTTTTAAATTATGGGCTTATCATTTGGATATTCAGATAGAGAGTTCATAACTCATGGTAATTTAGGGAAGCCTAACACCTTATTCATACGTTCACCTTCGCTGTTCGCATAGAAAAATATTGAAATAAAATAGTATACTCGTATTAGATTTGGTATTTATATCGAATATAGGTTTCAGTTCGTGTTGTATCTTCTCTATTTGGATTTAATTGAAGACTGTATTTATAAAGATTATGTTACCTCTTCAAAGATCTTAGACTGATCTGGCGGACTTTTAAGTGAACAAGTTTTATTGTCGAAGTATTTAAGTTTATGAAAGAGCCGTGAAAAAAGTAAGGGTTTACATCCAATTGCAAGTCAGAAAAAACACGATTTTTCGCGAATTTTTATGAAAAGTCGCTTTATTTCATAAATAAATAAAATAAACAGTAATAATTGGCGATCCATATTAAAAAATTTTGTATTCCCTTGGTACTGTAGCCGATCCCCAGGGACACGGTGGAAAGGTGTCTGGCGTTAAGGAAGACATTTTTTGTGTGGACTTTTTTCAATAGCCTTTTTTTGACAAATCACGCGTGATTCGTTTCAAGCTGTCATGTTATTTTTGTTTAGTATCGTTTGGCATTTTATCATGGAAAGACTTACGCATGAATAACGTTTACAAATTATTCAACTTTATTAGGAAAATTCACGTTCCGTAAAGAATACGTTTCGCACGCTTCGCTTAACTTATGGTCAACATAATCGGCCTACTGAGCATACTATTCGCAACAACATCACCCATCTTGAGACCCAGCATTCATTACTAGATAATATTTGACGGAATAGACCACGTCTAGACCGCAGTGAAGAAAATATAGCGGCCGTAGCTGAAAATGTACACGAAGGCCGTGGAAAGTCGATTCGGCGCCGTTCCCAGGAACTCGGACTGACATATGGAGCGACTTGGCGCATTTCACGTCAAGACTTAAGTTCGACACGACCTTCCTAAGCGACATCGCTTTGCTCTATGGACTTTTGCAAAGTTCCAGGAAGAACCGACGTTTTCGAGCCAAATTTTGTTCAGCGATGAAGACCATTTCAGGCTCAATGGGTATGTAAACAAGAAAAGTGCCGCATTTGGGACAAAGGGGAACCTGAAGAATTTTTAAAACAACGGTTTGGTGTGGTTTGTGGGATCACACTATTATAACCAACTATTTGATGCCTGAAATTGAGCTCGTGATCTCGGCGACATTTGGTTTCAATAAGACAGTGCTGTGGGAAGTGGCGTCAATCAATAGAGTCTCCGAAACTATTTGCCGGGTAAATTTCATTCGCATTTTCGAAAGAATATTCTCAAATATATGTATGTACAATCTATATATCATATATGCAAAACAAATAATAGATTTTTTGAAATTCATAAGTGCATATAATACCTCCATAAAGCCTTCCACAAAGCCTAATTATTTTAAACTGGTAATTCGATAAAGGGCAATGAGTAAATTTTGTATGAAGTATCTTTCTTTAACGCGTTATTTACTCGACATTCCACTATATCCGACAGTAGTCCACGTTCCACTATATGGAAGGCAACAATGTTTGTTCTTATAAAAAAGCCCGTTGGATTAATACACAATAATTTTTATATTTAAGACTAGCGGCAGAGAATACATCCGTGTATACTTTTACCAAAATACATATGTAACTGCGGCAATATGTCAGAACAACTTAAGTCGATTTAAGCTAAAGTAGTCAGTCATTTTAATTTCTAGTACAAAACTCGGAATATACCTTCTTTTTATTCGACAGCAATTATAACTTTTCGATTCCAAAGTATTTTGAAAAATAAAATGCAACAAGAAGACTCGTTAAGTTGTTGTCTACAGTCCAAAAATTACGTCGACTTAAGCTACTTTAATATTATATTACTATTGGTATAATATGCAAATATAATATTTAAATTCAGCTAGGCATCCTATAGTATAATAAAATATATCTGTTCATGCTACGAGTAAATAGGACAAAAATATTTAATAAAGAAAACAAGAATTGTCAACGTTTACACAGTTTGTTTTCAAGCAAATAAATTGAGTTGAAATTAATGAAAAAATTGTGACAGAAAGATCTTGGTAACAGTCGGTGACAGCGAATACTTCTGCTTTTTTCGGGCTAGCAAGTATATATAATATAATATTAATAAATGAAATGGATAGTATATAAGACAGCGCTGGAGTAGGTTATTATATTTAAAAGCAGATACGCTTTCAGAAGAATTTTATTTTATTAAAATTGTTAAACTATTGAAGTTCATAGTTATTTCACCCGATAACCTCCTGGCCAAAACACAAATCATATAAGATCATTGTAAAGGATAGGGAGGAAACCAAAATTTGTTCCTCCGATAACTGTCATTAAAAAAGTCGAATCGTAGATAATCGAACATCAACAGTTACCTAACAACGTGGGTTTAAATATATGTTGCAATAAGAAGAAGTATAAATTACAAAAAACTCATGTTCATGACCCGTAGAGTTGCAGTGTTGCCAATGCTTTGTTTATTTTTGTTGTTGTAATACAATATTTGAACATATGAAATGCTCGCCTGCCAGAGGTATCGGCATATTACCGCAGGTCTTTTTTGTCTAGCAATCACAACAGCCTTTAATTTTCTCGTCAGTTCTGAAGGTTTTGGTGTCGCTTAGTCAACAGAGCATCCTTCTATGACTAGCGTAAGCCACAGCGATCAGGTTGTCAAAAACTCCAATAAATTGAAAGCTCGTTGCAGAAACATGCATTTCCGACATTTTTTCTGTCAAGGAAAGCTTATTGCAGAAATCTTCATTCAGGATATCATCCGTTCAGAACTTCAATAATCCTCGCTGCCCGTTACATAAATGAGGTGGGTTTACTCCTAAGTGTGCAAATATCATGCAACATGTTGCTATAGAGTTTAATAATTTTTTACACCTAACGGTTGTGTGTATCCCCTAAAACTAATCGAGAGAGATATCGAGTTATATACGAGTGCATATGAATGACCAGGATGACGAGAGGAGTTGAAATCCGGGTGACTGATGATAAAACTTGGTACACATACTAAATACCGAAAGGAGGCTGTGGGCCACGCCCACAAAGCGCCATTAAACGAAGACTTTTAAAATGTCATAACTAAAGCGCAAATTAAGATGCAAAACTGTAATTTAGTACAAGAGATCACAGTAGCCTGGTTTAGTGGGCATATCTTCCACACCGCTAATGCTATATCAACCAAACTTGCTGAGAAGAAGTCATTTGATCCTCCTTCAAATTCTGTGAAAATGGGTAAAATCGGATAATAATCACGCCTACCCCCCATATAACAGTAATGTTGAAAACTACTTGAAGTACGATAACTCACAATAAATGAGGCATAAGCATTAAATTTAACAAGCAGGATGATAGAGAAAAGCTTTGTAGAATCTGGTATTAAATGTGGACAAGGGGCGTGGCACCACCCATCTTTAGGTGAAATTTTTTAGCTTAGGAACCACTCGACCAATTTTAACCAAATTTGGTGTGTGAGTTTACCCAAACATTTTTATTAGACACTGCAAAAATGGGTGAAATTGGATGACAACCACGCCTAATTCCGATTAAACAAACTTTTAAATTGCGTCTGATTCTTTCACTTTACTGTATACAAATCAAACATCAATAAATTTATCAGGATAAGAAATTGCGAATTTCACCTTAAGTCCATAATATGTCAAAATCGCACTGTGCCAAAAATGTGTAAAAGCAGGTCAACATTTCCCTTGGCTCCCATTTACCTAACATAAATATTTTCGAACCTCCGGCTCACTTTATACCGCATCTATCGCTTAATATGTAAGAAATCTTAATGAAATGCAGATGGAATTTTTTTCTTATAACACTGTATCCTCTTTCCTTAAATAGATGAAATTACGCCGATACTTTCCTTAGTTTGATATAAAGTTTAGTCTAAGCCGGTAGGTGTTTTCCGCCTTTGTTCCTTGCATGTTGCAAGAGTATGAAATGTTCGGTTACACCTGAACTTAGCACTTCCTTACTTTTTATTATTTTTAATTTGTAGAAAATATCTAACAAATAGAAAAAAAAAATTTTATTTTGGCGAACATTTCTAAATACATATCATGTTTCTCAATTTATACAATGTGTAATATATAAGTATGTTTCTATATATGAACACATACACATGTATCTTTTAACGAGTATATAATTAGAAGAATGGAAAACAGTAGTTGAAATATGGAAAAACACATAACATATGTATTTTGTAATGTTTTGAAAGTGTGTCAAGTCAAATGTAATGATAAAAGTGTCCGCCACAAAGTTTCTGCATGAACGGTAAAAATTAAGCACTTCTTTATATATAGACATGCAATAAACACACATTTTGTTATAGAAAACTATCAGTAAAAATAGTATCAAGATATTTATTACGCTATTTGGCAAGGCAAACTTTTTTTAGGGTTTTGGACCAAACCATATTAGGAGAATATTTATATTCATGTTTTAATACTAATATTTAAAAAAGCACCTTTCTGATATTTAAAATATTTTATATATTATATATAAATATATAAAATATTTTATATTTATATTATTATTATATATAAATATATAAAATATTTTTGTCGAAGATTTGAAAAGAATAATATAGTTTTAGTATAGAGAAGTTACTTTTTTACTTGTAACTCAAACTCTCAAAACATTTGGTTCAATACCCAGCCGAGTGCTAAATCATTGTAATAACAGAGAACAACTCTGTTTCACATATAGTTGAAAACTTGATGAAACTTGAATTATCCCTACAATACTACCATTTTTAGACCTTTAGATATCAGATAACACTCTCATTATCCGACTTTTTGGAGAATACATATTGATAATTCAATGTCTAACACTTAAACTGCTTGAGTTACATATTTCAAAAGGCTTTGAGATTATATTTCACTTTTGTAAAAATATTGTGTATATTTTTACAGAAAGTATTTTTCCGTATTTGGTCCCCTTAGGATATCCATTACATATTCCTTCATTTCGTCAGCATACTCCTATGTAGCCGGATCTTGGATTTGATACAACAACGGATTTCATCTCGAGTAGCTAACTTTTATGACGGCCGATTTTAAGTCCTCCATTGTTTTGTTGTTCGTCAAAATCAAAGAAATATTAAATCCAAACTTCAATTGAGGTAGTTATAACCATTTGAATAGCATGTAGGTTTAAATTTATCAAACCATGATATTGCAGGCTTCACGATATCGAGCACTAAAATTATATCACCAGAATCTCTGTTAAGTAGTAAATTCAGTGGTGTATATTTTTAGATAAATTATAAATGAGGATATTACTGTAAGCTTATAAGTAGATTTAACTAGATTGTTTAGCAGGACCATTTGGACTACTCGACACATGAACGACTATAATATTATATATTCATAAACAGGGCAAACTCGACCCATCGAAAAAATTATTCTCAACACGTTTGCTGCTATTTCCACATCTACCATCCCATATTGAGAGACCCTTTGCTTTTATGCATACCAACAACAAATGCACTGATCATTTTGTATCATTAATAATTACTATGTGATCGACGCAAAAGTTGTTTGTATATCGATAATGGTACATGTATCTTTAAGAGATAAATTATTGTACAAACATACAAACTCGTAATGCATAACTGCATATTACGTACGAACACCTGTGTGAATTTAGGTCTTCGTTTTGATGTATTGCCCAATTCAAAAGGCGGCTTTCTGAATTGTTCGTTGACATTATTTCTCTTTAACTAATTTGACATGTTTGATTTAATAAATGCATTTCAAGAATAGTTTTTCTTACACATTCGATATCACTTTTGGAGTTTGGCCATATCTCCAAGTATAGCATACTACCAGGAATTTTCGTATATATGTATATACATACACATATGTACAATGAATATTTTTTTTATCTAAAGATAATGTTTGTAGAATATCAAAATAATATAAAAAAGTTCCAACACAATAGAGAAATATACCCATCTATTTAGCAGTAGATTCAAAATTGTGGATAAGGCAGGGCGCCGTAGGAAATATTTGGAAACGTTTATGTAAAGCTCGGAAAATTGTATATTTTCCAACTCTTGCAAAGCTATTAGGTCTTTCTTTATAAATTATTTTCTTTAAAAGTTTAAAGGAGGACACATCCCGAAATATCCTGGTTTTTCGATTTTCTTTCTTTTCCTTTTATTATATTTTGAACGTCGGTTACTATATTCAAAATTACTTTATATCACATATGTACATATTAGGGTGGGTCAAATAACAACGAATATTTCTTTTCGCATGGTACTCTGAAAAATAGGTTCTTAGACACCTCTAAGAATATCTCTCTAATTATAAACTCTTAATTGTAACAGGAATGTCCACTACCTTACAGTTTTTTTTATTTTTTCTTTATTATCAGATAGAAAAATTCAAGTCTCGCTTCCAACTGCTTGAAAAAATATCTCGTTTCATAGATCTATAAGAAATTGAATGCTTTTCAAAATGGTTTCTTACGATTTTTTCGTATAATTAACCGTTTAAAAGATATTCACAGTTAAAGTTTGATTATTTTAAGCAAATTTTTTTATTTATAATTTATATATATTAGATATCTTTATAAATCGGAAAGCAAATAGATTTTGTATGAAATTTACTGCTCTACGAAAATGGTCATTACAGACGATTCCCTGCCAATCTCATTAAACGCACAACAAAGCCTTCCCGACCCTTGCCGCCGGTCCACCGCTATTCGACTACGACCATTTTCGCTTGATGTTGTCGTAACGTTTGAAATGTTTTGTTAGTACGAAATCTTATCTTTCTTAAGCCATGATTGAAACCTTAAGGTCTCTATTTTATTGGGATAAAACTAAATCGCACGTCACACATAGAAGGAAGGTCGGTTCAGAACCTGGCAAAGATGACAGGTACAATCTTTTTACTAACAACGAATTGTTAAAAAAGTTAGTTCAGTTATTATTGGAACTTGTAAAATTTTCTAGTTACTCATTTAAGGAATGAAGGGAACACTTGACTTTTCTACAAAGTTAACTTTTAGTCAGGATCGCGGATTTTTTAATTAAAAAATTTGGGGTTAAAAATTTAATTTTCATTTTTTAATTCCGATGTTGGGATTAAAAATTGAAAATATCACTATTTGATTTGAATGAATTCGAAAAAATGTGAATTTTAAAGCAAATGTTTTTTTTAATTCTTAATTACATGCTTCATATTGAAAAAAAAAAATTTTTTCAATCCGGTAGTTGGAATTAAAAAAAAAAAATTTTAATCCGGTATTTGGGATTATAAAATAAAAAAAAAATTTTCTTCATATGTTAATTCAATTATATATTTAATGCATTATTTGCAACTCTGCTTTTAGCGAATTTGCTGTTTTGTATTCTATAATAGACAAAATTATCCATAAAGCATATAAACAAACAGAAAATATTCTTTTAAATATTTTAGAATACTCATAGTCCTCTGAAGACAAAATGAAATTACATTTCACCATTTTTTGAAATTAAAACTTTTCTTCAAAAAAGTCGAATTTCAAACCACTGTAAAAAATCGTGATGTGGCAGTGAAAAGGGAGTTCACACTATTGTTACTGCTGTCAAGTAGTTTGAAATTGTTTTGAAACATAAACTCGCATACAAATATTACTATGTACATATGTATGTATGTATATATGTTGCGCTATGTTATATGTTAAACTGATATTTTTGTGATAAAGATATTTCATTGTCGGATATTTTAAACAAAAGCAACTTGTAACATTTGCCATTGTGCATGAACAAACACGGGAATGACATTTGGTCAAACATTGTGTTTAATTAATTGACTTCTCAGCGAAGACGAACTGCTGAAAGACTGACGGGCACCTTGAATTATTGCCACAAGTGTTTGCTTCTTATCGGGGGTTGTTGCAGTCGTTGTTTGTGTATTGCTTTTATTGTTGCTCTTTTGTTAAAAAGTGAAGAAACTATTGTCGCTGCTCCACCTTTCACTGGCAGCTAGCTCCTTTGCTGCGGCACAATTCGATCATTGGAAGAACAGGTTGTGTTATGCGGTGTTATGCGTTGTTTGCTATGCTATGTAATGCGGTCTTAAGGAATCTAGTTCTATGTGGTGCAATCCGATGATATGACGTGAATGCTATGCTACGTAATGTCATGCAGTGTTATGCGTTGCATTGCACGGCCTTTACGCACTCAATGCCTCGTGCACACAACTTCCAACGTGTCGAGCGAGCTGTGTTTTACTTCGGCAGATAACCAAGTTCGCTTCTATGTAAGTGTATATGTGTGCGCTGTCGTGTGCGCCGGCATTTACTGATAACGACTTTTTGAGACAATTGACAAGTTGAAATATTACCTCTTCGACACTCACCTGAATTTGAAGTGAAAAATACCAATACAAATACAACTACAATGTAGTATGGTGACAAATACCAGAATATCGCTTTCGTGGCATATGAACACCTACATATGTACATAGCTGCATGTTAGTTGGTTTGTATGTATGTAAAGCATTTATAACACTATCTCTAACAGCACCTGCACCAGCACCTAAAATTTTACCCACTCCCACCCCTCTGCCTCGCATGTGCGCCAAATGTTCGAAATGAGAGTTAGAAGCGATATGGTCTACGACATTTGTATGACAGTAAAAATTAGTAATGAGCTGCGTTCGCTATTGTATCTCTAGCGAAGGCGGTGAAAAAAAGAAACATTAAACAAATACGTAAAGAAAATGCTCCACTTGTCGCTCCCGACTGCAATATTTCATATGAATTTGAAAATTTTCAGCCAATATACATTCTAAAGTACTTGACTATTAACCCGTGCCGTTAGATATGCTCCGCTCTATATGCATACATATATGTATGTATATATATATATATGCGTGCGTATATATGTAGATATGCAGTTATACATATATCAATATGTCGTTGTGTTTTGATGTCGTGTTGGCCACATTTTCAATGTGGCATTTTAAAGTACACCGAATTTTTGAAGCATTCAGTTTCGATTTGATACGCGACAGGTGAATATTGTCGAACGCTGTGATAAGAAGTTTCCAACCAAACGCGATCGCGTGGCCCACAAATGCCCTACAAGTGGCCAAGTTGCGTTATTGGTTCTTGATTGCTGACCATTTTAAGTTTTTCTTCATTTCTTTGGTGCTACGTAAAGTTTTCGAAATGCTGCTCAAGTGTTGTTGTGTGGTATGTCAGTATATTGTGGATCATGTCTGCGCCTAAGTTGCGAATTACTTGAGCCAAGTGAATAGAAACTGTCACAATTGTTTAAACAAAAGTTTGTTCGTTTGGCTTAAGTTATTTTCAAACTTAAGTGGCAACGACTTGGCCAACAGGGCAGTTTAACGCCCTCACACAAGCTCATCAGAATGTGAAATAAATGTAAATATAAATATATGTATATGTATATGTATATATATAAAGTGATCGACACTATTATGTTATTACGTGGCTTGGCGGCAATAATCTCGAACTTTCAAATTATGAAATACTTATAATAACTTTCAATTCTCTTTTAATAACCCCAAAAAGCTTCAATGTGTGGGGTGTCAATAGGCTATAGTATCCTTAACCTTCTCCTATGTATCTTATACATCATGTTGGATTTCCATGTGTTTTTGTTGTAGTTGCTTTTATGGTGCAATTCTAGCGCTACAGCAAGTTAAACTGATTTTCCGAATTCTACAGATAATATAATATGTTTCAAGAGGATTGAAAGAGGTTGGTTCGATAGGTTTGTTGGCTTGGTGGTATCAGTGAAGTGTTACTTATAGCGTTTTCTTTTTTCGATGAAAATCTCACTATACGGTAACATTATATATATAAATATTCCATTTTTTACATGACAAAAGAACAAAAAATGCCAACCAACTCATTTGCAATATTTATTATCAAGCCTAAGAATTGTCATTATATTAAAAACAAAACAAAAATATGGTCCGAATAACTCTCACCCTTTCGTGTTGAGAAAGGCAAGATTGCACTTTTTTCAGGATAGAAGGCAACATTCTGAGAAAAGAACTTTGACAGCCCGGGCATAGGGCAATGCAACATTTTTGTGCGAAAGGAGAACGCTATTAGTTTCATCGGGGGGGCCAAGATTAGCCACCTTCGATTAGCCACATTTTTGCTAACCATGTTTGAGCACTATTCTCTTGTAAAAAATTTACATGTAAAAAATTTACAACAACAAAATCGTTCAGATGAATTCAATATAAGAGAGATATATTCTCACCTCATTAAAGTGCTAGCTAACGGCTTGCTACTCGAACTGAATTTGATTATGTCAGAAGTCTCAGTTATTGGAGGTTTAATTTTAGTAATTTGTGTTTTAGTGAGAGTAGCTTTTTTAACTCTTTTGGAACGTAAGGTTTTAGGTTATATTCAGATTCGTAAAGGCCCTAATAAGGTTGGTTTAATAGGTATTCCTCAACCTTTTTGTGATGCAATTAAGTTATTTACTAAGGAACAAACTTACCCTCTTTTATCAAATTATATTTCTTATTATTTTTCTCCTATTTTTTATTTATTTTTGTCTTTAGTTGCTTGGTTGTGTATTCCTTTATTTGCAAATTTCAAATCGAACTGCTGTCCGAAATAAACTCAGAGAATTCACATTTTTACATACCGAAAATATATAAAGTCATCCGAGCCCGCGGCCCACAATATGGTGGTCGGATGCTCAGCGAACTTGACTTTGTATGTTTTATTTTTGCGCGAATTACTTCGTAAACTGAAGATATATTATTTATGCCAAATTAGATCGCATCAGGATAAGAAAAATTTACACCTGACTTCATTATTTTAAATTCCATATCATAGAGGAAAATGAAAGCACTTTCTAACTGTCGATCCAAAAGTCGATCTCATAGTCGTTTCCAAAACTTTACAGGAAAGTGCATCTTGATTGAAGGAGCAGCACTGCATAATGGCACTGTTCAGGTTATCAACTGACATATATATATTTTCCTTTAAGAAACATAAGGCAAGAAAAAAATATAGCTTCCTTTTACCCTTAACCTTCTCAGAAGCATTTCTTACAGCAACTATGCGTATAACTAAACTGAAAACGTAACCGGCCAAAGCTAAAGCATCCAAGTGAAAATGTTTTGGTAGTTATTTCTAGCCACGTTGTTAAAACATTATAAGTTTGTATGGCAGTTTATCTCTCAGGAGTGCTCAGGATGTAATAAGTACAACTTTTGACATCAATATAAACATAAATTCGCAAACTTTTCTGGTGCTACATATTCGGATGTCTTTGTCGTATAGAAATCACAACCTATTACAAAGCATCTTTACCCTACTTTTTACACAATTTTTGCGATAGAAAACTTTTTTATGCTACTTCCAATCTAGGAAACATGGGGGAACTACTTTTAATAATCTAATAGATCATTAAACTTTGCTATGTTATTACAGTAATTCGTGTGAGTTATAATCTGGCAATATGGAGTTTAGTAATTCAATAATTTTCGCTGAAAGCTTTAGTGAAAATAATTCTGAAGGCTTGGCAGTTGCCTCACTTAGAAATTTGCAGGCTTTCAAGTTGGTATTATGTAGATAAGACTTTCATGAATATTGACATATTTTCTCTCAAGGGCCCAGCAATATGAGGAATATTTTATGATATTACAACAACAGGAAAAAAACCATCGAAACAGGGATTTAGAAACATTGGTTATCGTGATTTAGAGCAAACTTCGGCAACAACAAAAAAAAAACGGGTTAAGCTTTAGCTGCATAGTTTGGTACTAATTCTGCAATTTTGCGGAATATTAGCCGGCATTCATAAATTAGTTTATAAAACATGCAATATTAAAGTCTTTAGCGTGATTCATCTCAACATTTGCTTCCTCTGTTGTTTCCTTAATGCCAGGTTCAAACGGGTCTATTAACTGTGATAATTAATATGTTAATTGACTCATCACATTTAGTGTCGTTTTTGTAGTAGCATAAACCCATAGCCAACAGGCCCTGTGTAGGATTGGCAAGATATAAATTAGGGTCCATATTTATAGAAAATTATAATAATATTAATTAAAAATAAATTACCTCATGTTTAGTGTTCAAACGCACTTAAATTAGTTCTAACGTTTAGCATTGACCCGACAGCTGTCCACTGTACTTTAATTTCGTTAGTGACAACTTCTGGCTATAAGAAATATATAAAAGCTTTACTATGAATAACGAAAGTTTTGTATTTCTCAGCTTAACATCTCTAAATCAAAATATTTCACTGGGTTGATGAGGACTTCTACAGCAATTTGTTGTCAATTAACTACTATTAGAGTAATTAATTAAATTTAGAATAATTATGAGCTCAATCGCTGAAATTACTTTAAGTGTGCAATTAGTGATTTATTTGAATGTGGTATAAAGCCTAAAATCTCTGCTATAACATCAGAGTTACTAAAATAGCCTTTAAGCTACTCATTTAATTAGAGTTTTGATATATGATATAATCAATGCCAGCTTAACACCCTATGGTTCATAGCGTATATTTATATATAAATTATTTAAAAATTGACCAAGAAGATATTTATTAATTTCAATCAATTTATTTGTGTGCCGATAACTTATCTATGCGCACTAATTAAATAATAAACGTCAACGTGTTGCTCAATTTTTTAAAATTAGTCCATATTGCCAAAATGTGATAAATACTTATCGTTAAATGCAGTGACATTAAGCAGAAGGGCTCTTTCATAGAATATATATTTCTTAGAATATATATATATATATATATATTAAATACACCGATGTCCATATACTCGTATGTATGTGTTTGCTTAAGAAATTTATAGCTTTTTGATTTAGCGCATTTGAACTACAGTAGCGGAATAATTCCATATCTCAAGCAGATAATGATTGATAAAGTAGTGACCACGGCATTTCATAGGTTTTTATCGCTTCAAAGCTTTCGTATTATGTGTGGCAACCGCATATTTGATTATTAATGGTTTATTGTACTAAGTATATAGTCCATAATATGTGTTAATGCTATTAACTTTGATTTTTACGTCCAAAGTCAAGCTGTTGATATTACGGTATTGTACAAAAACAACAAAATAACCAGTAATATTTTTAGGAAATTAAGTTAGAAAAAATGATAAGTCGCGCATGTGAGCTATTGTTTCATTAAGAAGCGAAAAAAATAAGGTTGGAAGATGGATATGGATAATTAAGTTTTGATAATTACTTTTTTCATTTTTCATCTCATAAGTTTTGCACACGGTCATCTGTCCTTTTACCTAACCTAGAAACCTTAGAGAGAGCACTGTAATCTGTAAACTAACTGTTAGTCGAATAATACAATAACACCATTCTTTTATAAGCTATGTAGTAGCAAAAGTACCTTGGGTAACATGTAAATAAAGGTAGTAATATATTTGATACATACGCTGGGTAATATGGGTCATGTATTGAAAAATAAAAGGTGAACTAAGCTAAGAAGTCTTATGAAAATCCACGTGAAACCACAGCTAACTTAACATTATTTCTTGTTTCTTCCCATTCGTATGTAAAATATTTCCAATTAGGAGGCGAAAATTGTAAGTAAAACAAAACTATTACACAGAGTATCACAATCGCCACTGATATTTATTTCTGGGGGGTATGGTGTATTTCCTTCCAATAACCATTAACTATTTCAACCATTGAACAATTTTTTTCAATTTGCAAAAAGATTATAAAATCGAAAAATTCTCATTCTGTTCAGAAAGGAAGCCTTTTTAAATTTCTCACCAAATTTATAGTAAATTTTTATACTCATCTTTCTTTCAAGGTGGTTAGGATGTATTTTCTTCTAACATATTTTTAATATTGATGTTATTTCGTAAATTCTTCTGATTTGAAAAAAAATCTCCAATTTTGGTGTCATCCCCCCGTGGATCCGTCACTGGTAAGACCCAAACTCCTATTTACTACCTTAAGCAAATGATGCTGTGCTTGGATCTTAAGTTTTCACCAACACCAAATAAGCTTTAAAGTCTTTCGCAAGCAAGGAAAACCTGCCACTATATTTATTTTCTTTTCAATTTCATTTTTCCTGATTTTGTTTTTAATATAAATTCTTGTTTTGTTTGGTTATGGACATTAATATACCTGTTTTACAAGAGAGTCTTGACGAATTTGCCTTACTTATCTAACTTTAGTATCATAATCTATCATTGAAACTTTTAAGGTACCTCACTTTATAAGTTCATAATTAAAACTTTCACGGAAAAGGAACAATCGATAGCCAATATGTATGAAAGAGACATCCAATATCTGACATATTTTTCTATTAGTAGAAGGAATACAATTGAGAAAGTAGGCACGATTTTTCAGGCACTCGAGGTTTTTGACATTGTACAAGTATTTTCGGTTTTTATAGGAATTAACAAATGTGTCTTAACGTTCTGAAGTTCGTAGCACGCTAGCCGATAAAATTGGTTTTAGGAAAACGGTTTTAGGAAAACGAGTTTTCAAGGTTAGAGAACTTTTAATAAAACTTTTATTAGCGGAATACAATTAATAATCAAAACTTTTATGGAAGAATGTTCAATATTATTAATCGGAATTGATCGAAAATAGACATGAGATTTATTTATTATTTGATTAATATTGGAATTGTCGTGGTTTTCGGGGTGGACAGATGAGCTAAGTAGGATTCGAACAAGAATGATTAATGTTTTGATACCTTAAACAGGGTAAATTAAGTTTGCCACGATGTTTGTAAAACCCAAAAGAAACGTCGGAGACCTTATAAAATATGGTATATACATATATAAATGATCAACGTGACGAGCCGAATAAATTTATTTATGTCTGTCTGTCTGTCCGTCAGTATATAAGCAAACTAGTCTTCCAGTTTTCGAGATATCGATCTAAAATTTCTCACATGTCCTTTTCTCACCTAAAAGCTACACATTGGTCGAAACCACCGATATCGAAACCCTAAAGCATATAACTATAATACAAACTGACCTGTCAAACTCAAGTCCTTGTAGGGAAAACTTTTATATTTATCAAGATATCTTCTCAAAATTATAATATGTAATATAACAAATGCACCTATGTAGGGTGTTATAGCTTCGGTGCAGTCGAAGTTTGCGTTTTTTTAAGCATTTACTAACAAAACAATATATATCTAGTTTTGAAGTACTTAGTCTACAAGAGCGTTATATCTATCTACTTATGTTATGTAGTAATATTGGCTCACTAGCAAACTAGCAAACAAATTCAGCATATTTTTTACCAAAAAGGGTATTTTCGTTTGTTGTGCACACTTTTCTTCCCGATTGCCTGACATTGAATGCCCACTTTATTAGTTCAAATAAATTGCACGCCACAATTCTACCGCATTGCTATGTGGCATAGTGTTTATTCAAAAGAAATGTACATGCTGATAACTCTTTCGAAATATATATAGTTGGTTAAACACACATACTTACATACTATATATGTACATTAGGCGACATAGTAAGTATTGCAAACTACTTAAGAAAAGCATATAGATGTATGTAAGTTTGTACAAAAGCGCACCAGGGCCACTATATAGATGTTAAGAAAGAAAGCTCGGAAAAACTTATCAATTTGAGTGACAACCGGAAATTAAAGTCAAAATAACATGATTGTTGAATTTGTAATTACTTAGATGTTATGTCACACCAATACACCAATGCATATAACTGTAGATATATGTACAAGTATGTATATACATATGTATGCTACATTTACTCGCCTCATATATACATTTGTGTGTGCATAGCTGCAATCTAGTATATCATCTTCTGGGAAAGATATATGCCATATATGTATCATACATTAGATATCTAATATTCAGGGCATTCTGATTTCGAAGTAAGGCGATTATTGACTTCAATAGCGTCAAAAATATAATTTGAACTAATTTAAAACTATTGTTTAACAAGTGCTATCACTTATTTTCAGAAATATTTGACAAAAATCAGTTCGCTCAGAGTGCTGGAATGAAATTACGTGATGACTATGTTTTTCACTTTTGTTATACACTTTTTTCATGCTTATCTTTATCTATCTATAATACGTCTCTATCATCTATAATACATTTACAAAAATGTGACGTCTACAGTGATCCTTTAAAGTTAATGCCTTTCTATTTTCACGAAGAAGAGCTAAATGACGGCAATGGAGGTGGAATATATTTATCGATTCGATTTTTAAGAGATCCAGTGCCTTTTTTCATCATTATCTTCTACATAATACAGGGTTGGTTAATAGTCATATAATAGTAGTTTCTATCAAACTGAAAATATTTTCACGGGAATGTCTCTACTGATTTCTCAGTCGCTCATTCTAAGAACCCACTTTTGAAGATATTAGTAGCAGGTCCATAACATACATTCTATTATACTAATTTTGATAATCCATTTCGGCATTCTTTGTTAGTAAATGTAAAATGTGTAAAATGGCAAATTAATTATTCAACAAATTTTTATATCCAGACTAGGGTATATTAAGTTTGCTACGAAGTTTGTAACAACCACAGGGAAACGTGAGAACCTATAAATTATATATAAATTATATTATAATGAACAGCGTGACGAGATGAGTCGATTTCGTCATGTCCGTCTTGCCAAAAAGCTGCTCATTTGTCAGTCTGTAGAATATATGTAGCTGCTATACAAAGTGAACGATCAAAAGTTAAGTTCTTTTGTGGAAAATTTTTGTATATATGAAGGCCTTTCAGGCTTCGTTGCAACTTTGTACTCAACTAACTTATTACAAAAAAACTTCGAGCACAAAATTTTTAACCGGACTTTTCCTTGTTTATCTTAATGAAGTATTATAAAATGTAGAACTGTTATTACACCACTAAAAACTAGTGTATCGGTTAACATGTAATGGAAAAACAACGAAAAATATTATTTTCTAACAACACTCTTTTTATAAATAATAATAGTTCCCGATTCTCTGACGCTTGCGTAGCTAAAAATATATTCCAACATCAAACTAACTTCACCAAAAACCTACTTTCCACCACTGCATTTATTATTATGCAGAATATTATTCAAATAAGTGCGTAAAACTGTGTCGTAACTTTCGAAATTTGTTCAAGGACGATGAACTTGTAACAAGACACTTGTATATATATACCATATACGAGTATGCCTATACTAACTAATATTAATGTTCAATGAATTACTGATGATTAACAAGAATTGACGAGCAACATTTATTGCAAATCAATTTACCAAAAACAACAATCACAAAAAATATTATGTAAATATATGCGACGTTGAAGCAAATGCTTGTAATAATTGATTTCGTGTACAAAAAAAGATTTTGCTCGATATGGAAGTACAGGCAGATTTTCTATTGATTTTTTAGAAAAAATTTAAGTTTTTCGCTCTTACATATATGGCTGCTTTAATAATAAAAGCAGATTAAAGAAATATTTTGAACACTATAAGTATCTTAAAGTCTCCCAAACTACTTGACTATGGAAATGTTGTTTTTTTAAACATGTGGTTTTCAAGAAGAAATAAAACGCAAATAATTTAATGTCATGTTCAATAATTTAGCTTTATTACTAAGATAAAGATTTACCATTATGTTTTAAAAATGTTTCTTTTGTCGCAGCTGGTTCAAATATACTCCAGCCGAGAGGCCCAATTTTCGATCACTTTTTGCAGCAATTGTGTTATGAGTCAATCGTCTCGGTTTTATCTGCGTAGACAAGTGACTTTACATAATTCCACAAAAATAGTCCAGTGGTACTAGATCGCACGATCTTAGAGGCCACGCCACAGGCACACGACATGAGATAATGCGCTCACCAAAAATTTCCTACAATAAATTGATTGTTTCGTTGGCTATATGGCATGTAGTGCCGTTTTGTTGGAATCAAAGCTCTTTCACATCAACATCCTCCAATTCAGGCTCGAGAAAGTTATTAATAATGGCTCTATAGCGTTCCTCACTGACTGTACCATAATGGCCGGTTTCATTTTTGAAGAAATATGGACCAATGATTCTCTCTGCCCGTAGAGTATACCAAACAGTAACTTTTTGATAATGTAACGGCGTCTCAACAAAAGCTTGTTGATGAACATCACCCCAAAGGCAACAATTTAATTATTAACATACCCATTCAACCAAGAGTGAGTTTCAACGCTGAGCAAAATTGCCTTGTAAAGTAGATGAGTACAGCTCCAATTATAGCGCGCGATGGCGAATGGACTCAATCGAGGCTTGAACGATACTCTACCTCACAGCAGCAATAGCGTCTTCGGCATCTCTGAGGATGCGCATTATCTACTAGAGTAAACGTGGTGCGAAACCGATCCGAGGTTGCTCGGATTATTGACTCTACTGGGCGATTATGTCGACCGAATATTGTACGCAGCGCATTCTATTTATTATATAATGGGAAACCAAACCATTGTCTTAAGCATTTTTGGGCAGAAATAATGAGACAACATCGCTCGATATCCATTTTCACGGACTATTTCTTACATTTTGGAAAAATATAGAAAATTGTTAGTACTTTTATATTTTCTGAATATTTTATGTTATCCGTATGATAATTTCGGGAAACTATTGACTAATCGTACATCATAATACATATTGTAGTATATATTTGGTTTGAAAGGCAATGACATGAAAGTGAATTTTCCCGAAACTGACACAAAAGTGGGGTAACAACTGAAGTAATGCATAAGCTGTGACTACTCCCACGCCTACAAAGGCGAATCCTTGATAGTTGCGCAAGCACTCAGGCAGTTAGGTGGCATGCGATAGCGGTAAACTTGGAGGTGAAGTGGCGGTTAATACAAAAAATAAAACAACAACGCTTGTTGGCCTTAAATACGAAAACATTTGCGAAGATTTGCAAACTTTTTTCAAACACACACGAATACATGAATTATAGAAAGTTCTGTTATGAAGGAGGTGAAAATGCAAAACTTCAGACAGGGAATCAATTTCATGTTTTCAAAGGCACGCAAGAGCAAATAGCGCAACAGCGGCAGCTATAAAGTGAGCAACAACAAATTGGAAAACTATAAGTACATAATAAATAAATATAGGGTGCTATGTTTTGAGGTGAAGGATTTTTTTATTTTATTTAACAACAATTTTTTCGAAGATTGTACCGCTGCTTTGAATAATAATCCATGCAAAATTTCGTGAAGCTATTTTCTCAAATATTGTACAATAATTGTCCATACAAGGACTTACTTTCGATCATTCAGTTTTTATGGCAGCTAAATGTTATAGTGTTAAGTTCCAATAATATAACTGCCAACATAACGGAATTTTGCGTAAAGACTGCTTTTTTTATTGAAAAGAAATTTTTGTTTAAGGTACAAGAAATAAAAATTAAATTATTTAGGCTCAGAATGTCAAGCACGTGGCAACAGCGACTGCATCATTTGAATCTCTATAGTCCACAACAGCTCTCTGACTTTATATCGGTAATTATTCACCCAATGTTGACGTCCAAAAGGTAAATCACAGCTGGTTTATCCGAATAGACGATACCTCTACAAAATTTATTTAACCGAGGCACAACATAAGGTCTAGATGGGCAATTTTTAAGTTTCGTTCCGATAATTTAATGACTTAAGGCTCGATATGTCTTGTTACAACGTCCTGCTGGAATTTTTTAGTACTAAGATAACAAATATTGAGTAGAGAATCAAACATTCACCAAGTATTACCATTGTAAAAGTTGGGACCAACAACGCATACCATATCTGAATAGGAAGGAAACGCGAGAATATTTTCGGATTGTTCGCACACCAAACTCACACAATGACCTATGATCAAACGAAAATTGACAAAGTAGCGGTTCTATTTTAAAAGGCTGTGACTCAAAAACTATTTGAGATATTGATTTAAAATACAATATTATTATCAAAAATATGAAAAAATCGATTTTTTTAATTCCACCCTAGGTGTGCCTCTAAATGCTATTTTAACGGTAAAAAAAGCATAAGTTTACCGCGAGAATTAAAAATAAATTTTCATGATATTTAAACCGAGTTCTGTCAGTTTCAATTTCCGTTTCAGTAAACTAAGCCTAGAAGTCCACCACATATGTTTATTTTGACAGCTGGTTTATAGCTATCAAAGAGGGCGAAGTTGTTGCGGAATATACTGCTAAGAGTAATGCATAAGACAATCTTTTTATGCTGTCGAACAACTGCAGTATAATTCAAACAGAGGTATTTGCTATTGGGAAATCTGCTGAGACCAGAAGTGTCTTGGAAAGCAGGCTGGAGGTTAGATCGGAAATATACAAAGTTCCTACTGGCACTCGATCGAAGCGACTATAGCAACATAATTGAAATACTCACTGGTCACAGTCTGTTGGCAGCACACGCCTGCAGAATGAAGCTGACAAATAGAGAAGACTGCAGGAAATGATTAGAGCAAAGCATCAGGGAAAAAATAAAGCATCGTTTATGCACTTGTCCCGCATTGGCAAGACTACGCTTTAAGCATTTGGGGGCTCCATGGTATGAGATACTAGAAGAGATATCGTTAGTGAGGCCGCAGAGGCTGTTGAAATTCACGTCAAATGCAGGCATGCTAATGGATCTCTACTCCTCAGGGACTTCGTAACGGAACTCCACCTGGTATCGCAAAGAACCAAAACTGGTCTAAGCGTGGCTTATTAGCCTCCAAGCCTAACCGAACCTACCTATCACTGTAAGCAATTGTATATTTCCAAAAACAACACCCTATATAAGCGCACGTGCATTAAAGTTTGTTGATAGAAAACTGAAAGTGTGGGGCGTAGATGTAACGGTATGTATGTATACCTATATATATATATAAGTACGAATGTCGTTTGTATGACAGCAGGAGTTCTTGGGGAAATCATTGTATTTTAATATAAATAACAAGCAAACAAAAAGCTGCTGAACACACGAGGACAATAAGTACATATGCATATGTAAGTCCATGACAGTTGTTGGAAAAGAGTTTCGAGGCGACACGGCACACAATTGCATACAAATTCGTAACAAATAATAATAATCGGAACAAACGAAAAACATCAGTCACTCCATTTTAATAGGCGCTCACAACAATTCGTTTGCGCATTTAATTCACTCGGCTGCCACACGTCAGGCAGGCGACTTACAAATCCTTTCGATTCCGAGTTGCACGCACTTGTGTTGCAAATTGTTATACAAATATAATTAGTTGTTGCATACCGTTATATAGTAAAAGTGTGTCTAAAAATATATGAATACCAAACTTACGAAAATTCCAACGTATAAAATTTAAATAAATTTATTGTCAACCGAAGTAAGTGGCAGTTGCCAGTTAACGCGTTAACAACGGTTGCATGTCGTCGTTAGACGATTGGAATCATTCATTTTGTGGCAGTCAAAGTGAAATGAACACTTGGAAAGGCAAATTGCTGACGGACGTGCCGTTCGGGCATGTGCTCATAGTGAGCGGGAAAGTGAAACCGAATCCAAATAAGTAAATATAAAAGTTGTATGGATTACCGCACTCCAAAATATTATTATTTTTAGAATTTGCTTGGATCTAACCGATAATATAAAGGGTCAAAATGAGAGCGAAACGGTTTATTTGAAGATTGAGGCGAATTTCAGAGAGAATCAAATAATACGTAGCATGTTCATGCCGGGTGAGGGTTGGCAGCAGGAAGAGATATCGAAGAACTGGAAAGCAGATGGACCAAAAAATCCGTTGATGCCTGGTAAGTTGAAATAAATATATATAGTACAGACACAAAGACATAGGGGAGAAAATTTGGCAAACCAACTTAACTCGACTTAGTGTTTATGCGCTCAAGCTTTGTATTGAAACTTTCTATGCAAATTTTAACATGATTTCTGCGAAAATCTATCACTTAAGCCACCGTCTGCTGCAAAACCATTATAAAATATATAATTTATCTATAGAAATTCCAATTTAATATAATTTAAGTAAAAACTGCCAAAGACAAATGAGTTGTTTCTTCAAAAGTTCACAGCTATATTGACAACAATTATACAATACAAAAAGGGCTGTCACCGCGGTAGCATAACCCAGACCACTGGCTTTTATACTTAGATATTTTCAACAACAACTTGCATTCTTTTCAAACCCAATCCTCTAACACCACTCCTCCGAACCGAAACAGCTCTTTTACTCAACTTTTGTGGTAGCCGCTAAAACAAAAATCTAGATTTTGATTGTGAACAAATCAATTATTTCTAAGTCAGGTCAATAATTAATTTCTTATGTGAATACTAAGCTTAGATAAATTTGGATTAATTAAATCATAAATATTTCGATTTATACAGCTTTTACTTGTAATATAACATTTAATTATTGCATACCTTTAGGATCGCAAAAACCATGTCAGGAAAATAAGGCAATGAAGTTCAATAAAAAAATCACTTGCCTTTACTTTCAGGTCAAACATTTACATTCCGCATAGCTGTGCTACAAAAATGTTTCGAAATCTACATAAACGACAATCTCTACGGCGCCTTTGAATTTGTAAAATTTCCCAAACCAATAAATTTCCTAATGGTTTATGGTGATTTTGAGAAAATTACACAATTCCACCAGCGCATGCTGTTTCCACTTGTGTTTCCGAGAAGCTTGATTTGCGCAGAGAAAATCGCCTTTCAGAGTGATGTGCCGAAGAAATACGAAGTTGGTAAGCTAAGAAGATAGGTTAAGGGCGAACAAAGTTTTAAATTAGTAAGTAAAAAGTTGAGAATATAGAGAAAATATAATTTCAAATAAAACCAGGTACCGTTGTTGCCATGGAGTGCATTGCTAAAGGTCCACCGAACACCGCATTCTCCATATGTTTTCAATGTAACGACACCGGACGGGTTGTGCTCAAGTTTCATGTCAACTTTGAGACCACTACAGTGTCGCGAACTTATGAGCGTTCTGATAATAGGTAAAACTTAAAAGATGTTTAATAATTATTTTTTTAATAATTTAAACTAAAATACATTAAATATTTTATAATTTTTTTTAATTTCAACGCAATTTTTTATCAACAACATTTTTTACATCACCAATATACAGCTTTTCTTCCGATGATGAGGAAACCGACGGCGAATTCCCATTTCAGCGTGGTAAGCTCTTCAAGATCGCTTTCGGTATCGGCGACAAGGCCTTTATCATTGCTGTGAATGGCCAATACTTTACCTATTACAATTATCCGGTGCGCACATTTTCCATTTCAACCTTGAAGTGTTTCACTAATAAAGTTGGTGATTTTGCGGTGAAAAATTTGGAATATCATTGCGATTCACCGTTATTGGCGCGTGTCGAAAAATTGTCGCTGATTTAATGGAATAAATGTTCTTATTTCCACATGAGGAATGAGCGGCACTAGGAACGTTACTAAAACAAAACATAGGCACTAGATTATTTGAATCACCAAAAAGTTGTAGAAGCTATGCTATTATATTGGCGAATTTGAAATAAAAACACCATTTGTGTTTCATTTTGGGTGTTTTTTTTAAATAATTTTTTAGGTTATAAAAGGTTTGCAGTTATAGGTATATACAAAATGGAATAAAAGGAATTTAACGTTGCAAAATCTGTTAAAACCTACCTGGAAACGCCTAAATGGGAAGTCCTACCCCATCCGCAATATCCCTCAGGTATTACATCGTCCGATTATTACTTGTTCCGTTTGATGGCACATGGTCTGGCTTAGAAGCAGTTCCACTCACAAGAAAACATCGAAAAATGGCTTGATTCTTGGATGGCATCACAATATGAACAGTTTTACCATAATGTTATTCGAACTTTACCAGAAAGATGAGAAGAAGGAGGCAATACTTCGAATAATTCATTTGTAACCATTTCCCTAATTCATTAAAAAAATAAAAACAAAACATTTACGAAAACTAATTTCGTGTGTAGCCGAACATTAAATTCTCTAGCAATTTATATAAATTTAAAGCGTTTAAACATTTCGAGATTTTACTTATCCACCAGGACTGATAGAGACAAGATTGTGTTTCGAAACCGTCATAATGAAACGAACTGTCAAACTTTCATGGTAATTGTAAATAAAGCCTTCCAGTTCTTTGTTTAATGACGTCATGAAAAACATTAACTATGGCTGAGCCGTAGCAATAATACGCTTCACAAGAGCATATTTTAAAGCAGAAAAGGGTATTAGATCCGTTGAATGACAGCTATATGCTTTAGTGGTCAGATCGTAACAATTTGCTCGGGGATCATAGAGTGGTTTTTGACAATAATCCATGCCGAATATTAAGAACTTGATTTTAAACGATCACCCTGTATGGCAGCTATAAGTTATAGTTTTCAGAACTGAACAATTTGTTCGAAGCTGTCTTAGACAATTATCTGTTCAAAATTTCATGCAGATAAAATTTCAATTAAAAAAATTGTCATACAAGGACTAAAGTTTCATCGATCAGATTGCATGTTAGCTATATCTTATGGTAGTCCGATATCGGCGGTTCCAATAGATAAGCAGCTTTTTGGAGAGAAAAGGACGTGTGCAAAATTTCAATCCATATCTCAAAAACTGTGGGACTATTTCACGTATATATGTTACAGACGGGTGGACATGGCAAAATCGACTCAGCTGATTACCGGATCATTAATATACCCTGTTCAGAGTATAAAAAGTAACGGGTCAAAACTATTTTAATGTCTTATGTAAAACTTTCGTAAACTTTTTTGAAGAACGCAGCCTAGTTGACAACTTATGACAGAATAAATACCCCGGTTTGCGAAGACCCGACTGTCGAGTTGTTTAGATATGATTATCGCGATTATTGAATAACACCCTAAATGAATGTAATATTTAATTTGTACTGCAAATAAATACTGCTATTATATGATATACTTATTTTAGTTATGAAGTAAAAAAAGTTATTTACTACAAAAGTAAATTATGTACGAGTATACTATATTATTGGGAAAAAACGCCTTAACTTTACTAAAAAAGTATTGGTTTGAGTTCTCAACTAAAATTAATTATAACTCGTAACGAATGGTTCGGGAAACGAGCTGTTTCGCCGAGTCTTATGGCACAAACAGTCACCAACGCAAAACCGTGGACCGAATCAGCTGATACGACCTATCTTATGAGATCGCAATGTAAACAACATTCACCACCGCTTTTACCGTCCGCTTCAACAGACCGTACGGTAGGATATCCGCGAAAATTGGATTTTTTCTTGCAACGCAGGGTTGTCAATCTCGATATTTTGTAGTAATTAACAAATAAACTTGAATATATTTGAAATATTCTTAAAATAACTCAAAATCACAGTCGAATACATTCATTTATAAATACAAGGTTTTAAGCTTTTACATTATGAAAAATTATAACTAAAAAACTAAATGTGTGAAAAATCCTGTATACAAAAAGAACAATGACAACATTGGTGAAATGAAAAGAAAAGAGAACAACTGATTTCTGCGTTACAACTACGGGCATAACTCTTGACAAATTTGGTTTGATACGGGCGGTAAGTACGGAAGGGAGGAATGTCGGTGACTGTTTGTGCTATTGTGGTCCGACTTTAAGAGAGAGAGTAACTTGATGGATGATTGGGTTTGAAAAAACACAGGTCCTTGGGTACCTTTTGTTGTTTTAGAAGCATAAGACATTTCCCAAATATTTCGTAAAAAACTGTCGAGGTAACAGTTCTTATTGGATTGCCTATATATACCGAACCGATTATTAATAATAACCCAACAACTATCCTACTAGCGCTCAAGCGACGCGACGGGCGCAATCCGCATACTTCCGGAAATAGCCCAGTCATGAAAGGCAAGAGAGTTTGTTTTTAACGCCGAGGTCTAAAACTGCTTAGCTACAGAAACAAAATTTCAACAGCTAAGATGTAAATTACGTTATAACAAATTTTTACGATTTTATAAAGAGAAAGCATATAGTCTTTTAATTTTGAAAAGTGAGTCAGATAAACCAAATGTGCAGGAATGAGAATTAAAAGCATAACATATGCGGAAAGCATCATTTAGTTCAAAATTACATAAGATTTTAGCAATAAGGGTCTAAACTACTTCAAAACGTAAGCCGGGATATCAAATTTAACTTCAGACTAGAGAAAAGAACAGCAAACTGTTCCATTCAGGAATTTCACAAAGAGTATTATGTCAAGTATTTTTCTACGCCTATTGAGTGTGGGTAGACTTCGAAGTTTTAAATTACTAGTGTATGGAGGAAGACTTAACCTAAAATCTCATCAAAAATGTTAAAATCGACCCCAACGTTTAACGAAACTAAGAACACTTTTCACTTTTAAATACCGTAGTATTAATATGAAGACTAAAACTAAGCTTAGGCTCCATAGTAACTCCCAAATCAACAAAGTTAAAAACTTAATGTGACTTGGCGTGACAATGTTATCATATACATATTGGCGGCTGACTTCAGCTTTTATTTTTTTATATTTTTTAAAAATGTAATGGCTTAGTCTTTAAAGCGAATATTTCATATTAAAATCTGAGTCATCGGTTGTGAACCTGTAACATAATATGCATCGCAACTGTGCCACGCTCCAACCAAATAAGTAACTATACAAAAGCGCCATTAAACAAAACTATATAATTAAGAAAAAATCCACTTCAATACTTTTTTGTATTTTTATTTCTTTTGTCAAGTTTTTTGTTTGGCATAATAACCTAAATATTTCTACCACCATACATAAATATTATAGTTTATATTAAATATTATGCATTTACTGGTATGTATGTATGCTAATTTTAACTAAAATGTTGCCATTAGGTGTGTTCCCTGTATACCAAAGGTCCACTATTAGTTATGCATTTATGTATGTATTTGTTGTTATGTATAATTAATTGATATTCATGACCGCTGTTGTCACGTGATAATTGCTAATTTCGTTTAAACGTCACTATTATATAACTGTCAAATATTTAATTTTATTTTTGGTAATTTTTAATCAAATTTTTTTTTTTTAATTTTTAGGTATGAAAACTATTCATAATTTGTTAAATACTTTAAATTTGTATGAATATTTTTTAATTTTTATTTTTAATTTGCTTATATCATAACGGTCCCTTGAAATATGTCACATATGACAAATAATTTTGTTTGTTGTAGTTTTTGTTGTGATTAGACATATTTTGATATTTGTGTGTATGTATGTATATTTGGTTTTTAAGTACAATTGTATATACTTGTTTGTTTGTATGTATGTATATGTAATAATTTTTTATTTATTTTAATTTTTTGTGTTTTCATATTGATTATTTTGAGTCGCCGTTAAAAACATATTCATATTCTATGGATGTATGTATGTATGTATAATATTTACATTTATGCATTTGTATGTATGTATACTCGTTAATGCAAGTATGAAAATATTTCTTCTATTTATTTTCTTTTATTTTTTTATAATTTATATATTTTTTTTTGGAATTTTTTTTTTTAGATTAGTTCAAATATTTATTTCGAATAAAGTATATTGGAGAATATACATATTTGTTGTTGTTGTTGTAGCTTATTTTTATTTATTTTGTATGTCTTGAGATTTTTTTTTGTGTTTGATAGCAATATCACATCAACTTTCATATTTTGCCATAAATATTTTTTCCACCGAGTTTTGGACTGAAAATGAACTCGGTGTCTTTGAATTCAAACAGGGACGGTAAAATTTACTTACAATAAAATCATTATTACTGCTTTAAATTTCAAGTTGGCTTCTTGTATGTATGTATGCACAAGTTTTGTAAACATTTTCAACTTTATACACTGGGGGGTTACAATAAAGTTAACGTCAAAATTTTATCGTTTTTATAAAAGGAAGTCATTTTTGGCCTTTTCATTTTGGTTTAATTAAATTTTCCATAACTTAACACATATAAGTATTGAAAACACCAAAATTTTACAACAAACATATTCATGCATGTATATATGTATATAGTTTATAGTTTTAGTTATTTAAGGAGTTTTACTTCAACGTAATTGCATTGAATGGCTCGGTATGAGTACAAAATGTATTCAGGTGATTTAATGTATATAAATATTAACGTTGGCATATATATTTTCAAATTACAACTAAAGCTAAACTAAACTAAATTAAAAAAAAAAAAAAATTAAATTTGCAAAAAAGCAACAAAAAATTGGCATTTAGCTGTCAAATAGCTGGCTGCTAGTTACAATTTGTGTTTTGAGTACAATGCAATTCAAGTAATATGGTTTTCAAGTAAATGTAAGCTATGTTTTGGTTTCACTTTTATTAAGTTACGCTAAGTCAAGTTAAGTTAAGTTGAGAACGAACGGCTTTATGGAAGGTAATGAGAGTTAGTTTTATACTAAAATTACTAACAACTACAATAGTTATAAAATTGTTGGCTTTAAATAACTAGCCGCTACTGTAGTGATTAAAAATGCGTTGCATACTTTTAGGCATTTAATTTTTTTTAAGTATTTAAGTTATGTTTTTTATAAAAACAAGTTACGCTACCTTAAGCAAAGAAATTGCTACTCTTTGCGCTTGTGAAAATCAAAAAAAAAAATTGTGTGCATATCTCAAAATGCTCAAGTTTTATAGAAAGTGTGTGATGTGTGATATAATTCAATTGCATAAAATAAAGGTTCAATCGATAGTTGGCATTAGTTTTGAGGTTAAATTTCGCCCGTCTAAATACCATTTTCCTTTCGAATGTAAATATTTTTTGTAAATTCAGAATATACAATTATTTTACTACTTAAGTAAAAAAAAAAAACTCTCCAAAAAGCTCAAGTCTACATATGCAGGTTTTGTTTAAAAATATTTGGTATATTTGACAGACAGTAAATATAGATGAAAACCCAAATTGTACAACTTTTTCCATTATAGAGACAAACTAACTCTACAAAACTTACAAAGAGTCTCCAAAAAGACTGAAATGTAGTTTGTTGTTCGTTATTATTATTATTTTAAACTTTTAATATGATTGAATAATTCAAAAGAAATAAATTTAGTGTTAAAAGGCGAAAAAAAAACTCTACAAAAATTAGAAAGCTTAAGATTAAGTATTATTTAGATATACCAAGTCGAGCAGAATAAAACACTTTGCAATAACTACTGAACAATTGAAAAAAAAAAAAAACTTTCATCATAAACTTAAAAACTCTCCAAAAAGCTCATATCTGCACATATGTATGCAATGTCCTTTGGAGATATTTCGTAGTGATGGAAGTTTTTGAACTAGTATATATGAATGGAAATCTAAAATTTGTATTTTTTTAAACACAACTGTCAAGACTCTACAGAAGTAAAAAGTTCTCCAAAAAGCTGAAGTCTACACATAGAACGCAATTTTGATAGATCAAAATTTTAATGCTTTCTATTACAAGAGTGAATGAACTCTACATTTAAGTCAGAAAAGTTATTCAAAGTCGACCATACTAAAGAATTTGGCAAATGAAGAGGTAATTTAAAAAAAAATATTAAACTCTCCAAAAAACTCAAATCTGCATTTTAAAATTTTAATTGCATTTGCTTCATTGTGTTGTAGATATTTGTTTTACTGATAGATGTGAATAAAAAAGTCAAAATAAATATTAATAATGCTTTTAAGCAAGCACTACAAACTTCAAAAAATTTTAAACACTCTCCAAAAACCTCAAGTCTGCACATGGAAATTTACTTTGATGTTATCTTTTAACTTTCAGAGAATTTTGGCTCTACAAAATATGTTATATTTTATATTTATTATTTATTGTATTTTTAACTACATGTTCTTTAAAAAAAAACTCTCCAAAAAGCTGAATTTACTTCATTACAAACGGCAAACGCTATAAAATCCTCCAAAACGCTAAAGTCTGCACATAGTAATTTATATTGAGGTTATTTATTAAGTTTTAAAGAATATTTGCTTGACTTAATATATTTTTTAACTGCACTTTATAAAAACTCTCCAACAAACTCAAGCCTGCACATGAAAATTTACTTTGACGTTGTTTTTGAGGTTTCAGATAATTTTTGCTCGACTAAATAAGTTTGTTAACTACATTTTAAAAAAAGTAGAAAAAAATATATATATTGGTAACTCTACAAAAAGTTACAAATTCTGTTGAACAAGAACTTTTCGACGCTAAAGGTTAGCTGACGACAGTGGGTGTTCTCAATAATGAAATTGTTGAAATATATACATAACAGTTATATATAATAATATATAACACACAAAACCCGTTACATGCACACACTTTCTATAAAACACTTGTTGTTAATTAATAAAATAAATTTGATATTACTGCTGCATTGGACGTCATAAACTATACTGCTTTTATGCATTTGTGTAGTAGTATTTTTTTAAGTTTTTTATTTGGTTTTTCAGTTTATCAACTAATTTGATTATTTATACAACATCTGCATTTTGCCTACAACAAATTTTTGTTTATTTATTATTAAATAATATCTTTAGCATAGTTATGTTTATAAATTACTTATTTAAATAAATGTTTTTTTTTTTTTACTTTTACTTTTAGCTAGGAATACAGCTGCTTTTGCGCTGGGCGACGCGCAGGCGCAAGACGTCAACGGACAAGGTGCAATGCTGCCGTTTTCCACGCATGGTCGCGCACATTAGTGATGTGTGGGTAAGTTTGGGTCTTTTTCGGCTAACTATATAATTTTAAATAACATTACGAATTAAAACACCCTAATGCGGTGATTAAACATATTTCATTGGTCACACGCTGCATGCCACGCGTGCTATTAAGCGCATGTCAAATATATTTTATTTTAGAAAGAATTTTAAAGCAAATTGCAACAACGCACATACTTAGAGACAATGGAAAATTCTAAGTGAGTAAAACAAAGGAAAAAAGCGATATTTGCATTCACTTAAAGACACGCATGCGCATGAGGCGCGTTTTTTATAGGTCCCTTTTCTAATGTAGTTTAGTCATAGAAAAAAATTTCGTTCCACTAATCAATACTTTTTAAGATTTTTTTCTTTTTTACTAATAATAATTGTTTTTGTTTTTTTGTTGTTGGCAACTTAATGTTGCCATAGTGTATAAGTTTAAATTTTGAAAAACATACAAATTTCAATGTAATTTTTTTTCTTGTGTTTTGTTCTTTTGCGTACAGCTGAGTTTTTAAACAAATAACTAAACGATTTTTTTCTTTCAAAAATTTCCAAAAGTGCACTTTAAATTGTTTTGCTCAAACATGAAATTTTGTTTAAATCAAATGTGTGTTATTAGCTGCGTTGATGGAACTTATATTTGTAAATATAAATAGTATATATATTTATATTTGTTTAAGAAAGGGTGACTTAAAAATACTTAAGTGTATAAGAAAATGTAAGTAACAAACCATTTCAAAAAAAAAAAAAAAATACTATAAGTTATTTTAGACACACAAATCAACGTATGCGAATGTGTGTAAATAGAGAATACAAAATTGCACACAGTATGCTTTCACTTTCATCTAACAATGGAGAAAGGGAAATTTGTTGGCAGACGATGTTTCAGTACGATTTTTGGTACAAATATGGTTGGTTAGAGCTGGGTATTGAACTTTTACTGTTGTAAAACAAACAATAAACTGCTACCAACAATTAAGTAACATTGCTAGAGCATAAAACCTTGTTGCTTTAATTGAGTGGATCTGACTTTCATAGTCAAAAATAAAATTTTCATATCAATAACCTTTTTCTTTTTTATTTTCTTTCCTAAGATTGTTTTATTTTCTCATATACATCAAATATTGCCTTTTGCATAGAATTGCTGGTGTAAAAACTCTTTTGTATGTATTAGTAAGCTTTTTGTGACTCATATAGAGCGAATTTCTTTTAAAGCTCAATTTTTTCACTCAGCCTCAGTTGCTACTGGTATAAAGCCGAGCTTAATTCTTGAAAATGTTTTCGATATTATTACTTGCCAAGAAAACTTTTTCAGTTTTAAAGTCTTCAAGAAATTTTCAAAGAAAAAATATTAGTTTCTTTAAAACGTAAATCTCCTTCTGAAACTTAAATGAAGAGTCAGATTTCGAAAATGTTTCCATGCTTAGTATTATTTTTCTTTTTGAAGTTATTATTCTTATTTTAAGCTCTAAGCTAGTTGTAGCTTATTTTGGTTAAAGCACAAAGCACTCCTCTTTAAACTTGTCGATTTTCGAAATTATTCCAAGTCAAGAATACTTTAAATTTTAAGTTTTTCTAGAAAACTTCAAAGCTCAAAGCTCCAGTTGAAAAAAAATTTTTAAAGCTCAAAAGAAGCCTCTTGAAACTTAAATGAAGTGTCAGATTCCGAATATCTTTCCACACCTTGTTTTATTTTTCTTTTTGAAGTTATAGTTTTTAAGCTGAAAGCTTATTTTGTTGTAAAGCTCAAAGCACCTCTTTAAACTTATATAAACATTCAAAATCGAAAATCTTTCAATATCTCGATTTAAACTCAGTAAAGGCCGCTTTAAGCTTTGTGAAAAGTTATATAACAAAAAAGCAATTTTTTACAGTTAGCTACATATTATGTCTTTTTTCTTGATTTTGAGAACGTGTTGTGCAGACTTGAGCGTTTTGGAGAGTTGTTAATACGATACACAGTAGGGTTTACAAAAATGGTTTCAAGTAAAGAAAAATTTTCAGTATTTTTACAAACATATATGATTACATAACAACTTGAAGCTTTCCTCATCCTCAGCTCATCGAATTCTCTTTGCAAAATTTAATACCAACAAATTTCTTGTAAATCCAAGTTAGGCATAACTGTGTGCACAAACATAAATGTTAATACCCAATATAGTGTCGATATAATAGTGTCTTGTATTACTAACAGATAAGTAATAATAAAAACAAATTCTATGGACTAACGGTCACTTTTAAACATAACGCAGTGTCTTAAGTTAAACGGGCGGAAGGATTAGTACGATATGAAGAGCAGCAAACGATATCGCTAAACGCTTTATGCGATTCTCATAGCGTTATAAGTTTGCAAACAAATATTTTCGATATTGCTCTTCCCCCTTTCCTACTTTTTTTAAACACCGTATTAACTGTTTTTTTTTCTTTTGCTAAAATTCAGCACTTGCTTGAAATATTTTGCTCTTTTAAATTACGAGACAAATTATTAGCTTATTACTTCATACCTTAAAAGTGACAGTGTGTTTGCGTGTGTGGCACGTGACTCGTGACAGTGTGACAGTTTACACAAAAGTGACTTTATAACTTAAGCAGTGTATAAACTAAGGCTAAAATTTTTCGCTGCACGCTTATTTTATGTTAGAATTGATTCTGATTACTGCCGGCCGGGTTACGTGTTGAGGGCCGTGACGAGAATGATTTGCCGCTGCTGCCGCGTTGTGGTGGCATCGAACGACGCGCGAAACGTGTTTCACTATATGGTTGAGAGAGAGAGAGAGAAGCAAATTTATATTAGTAATAATAAAAATGATAATGATAAATAATATGCCCACATATTATATGAGTGTAATATATGTGCAGAGTTGAGATTAATATTGTTATTGTTGTACAATATACGGGCGGCTGTAAAAGGTTTTATAATATAAGGTTATGTTTATAGTTTTGGTAAATAATTTGGTTCGTGCATGCAAGTATTTTTAATATTTGACATAAATTTACAATTTCGAAAATTTAGAGTTTCTGTAAACTTCGCGTATTAATAAAATTTTAGCAAGATTTTTTTTTTACACATATAGACATAAATTTGTTAGCACATATTATATATTCCGTGGAAATATATTAATAGCTGTCATCGATGCGCCACTGCAGGCTATATTTAGACTCAGTTCGCTTGTCCCAAAATTTAAAAAAAATTACTAACAAAAGCAACAAAACAAAAAAAAAAAAAATAAAAATAAAACCATTAACTTCGGTTGCAGCGAAACTATAATAGACTTCACAAATAAAAAACATACATATGTACATGTAAACGAACTTGTACTAAACTTCGTGAAGACATTCTCTCCAATAAAAAAGTTTTTCATACAAGGACATGTTTTTGATCGTTCAGTTTGTATAGCAGCTAATGTTATAGTGGTCCGATATCGGCGGTACCGACAAATGAGCAGCTTGTTGCGAAGAAAAGGGCGTGTGCAAAATTTCAAATCGATATCTCAAAAACTGAGAGACAAATTCAGACAGACGGACGTGGCTTCGTCAACGCTGATCAACATGGTATAATTATGCAGTTCAATTCAATACATGATTGTTTCACAAAGTGGTATAAACGTTTGCTTTTCTAATTATATTAAAGTTTATACTATTGTACCTAATTATATACCAGTTGTTTGTTCGATTAGCCACTCTCCAAAGTTTAGCGCATCGAGAACAGCTTTTACTGTAATATACCGTATTATTTTAAAACACTGCATCAAAAGTGTGTCAGTGTCGCTTTTCATCGTTTCGCTAAACTGCTATTAAAAAATCACAATTTACAGTGTTTATTTATGGCCAATAACCGGGTATAAATAAAAATTTTGTTGTGCGACGCTTGTGAAGCGCTTTACTGGCATTTACAAAACATGCTTCATATATAAATTAGACATAACCAATTGCTTAATAAATCCACATATAAGCTGGCAACACACCAGCTTCCAATAATTATATTTTACGGCTTACCAATTGGGTACGCGGCTTAAAGTTTACTGTTGTTGGCAAAGTTAAACGTAAGTTGGGCGCAAATTTAAACGTATAGGTTAAATGAATGTTGATTTTGGTGGGGTGAAGGTAAACAGGATAAACGATAAAATAAAATATGCTTTGGGCAAAGATTTATCATAAGAAAAAATTATACTTATATGAACAGCAAGCACTAAGCACTAATTTTGAACGCGGACACACGCACTTAATTCATATGATAACGAGGGCTGAGCAAATAGTTGGGAGCAAAAGTTGGCTCAGGGGTAAACTATTTTCTACTATATTTTTTGGAATTTATTTATTTTTTTTTTGAAATGGTAGTTTAAGTCGGCATTCTAAATGTAGTCTAACGCCGCATGAGCACCCACCGATCGATTTCCATTTCCTCCATACGTTGAGTCAATTCAATTTTCTGCTGTACAGCTAAACGCAACAGCTGATTTAGAGTCTTCTTCTCCTCCTCAGCGGCTTCCAGTTTGCGATTTAGGTCATCCACCTGTGTGACGTATTCCTCGCAACGAGCGGCGAACATGGCGCGCAAACCTAAAAAGTGAAGAGTTTTAAAACATGTAGACAAAATTTTTACAAGACAGAGAAGAATACAGTTATGATAAAGAAAACAAGAAAACACGTTAACTTTGGTTGCACCGAAGCAATAATATCCTTTACATATAAAAAAGCGTTCCATACAAGAAATTGATTTTGATCGATCAGTTTGTATGGCAGCTCAAGAGCTGACGGACTAGTTCTTCGAGGTTTCTGTACAGGGCATAATTGTCTTTCTACCGATTTAACACTCTACAAATAAAATTCCTTTCTCTATTCCACACCAACACTTACTTGAGAATGTCGCTGCGTCTTCCTTGAGTATCTTCAGTTCATTGCGCAATTTGGCCATTGTCTCGCTGACCACTGTCTTTTCATTCTCATATTTCGATTTGAGATTGGTGAGCGCCACCTCGGCGGTCTGTTTGTTGGACTTCAAGACAGTACGTAATGTAGCGATTTGGTCGCGTTTGAGTGAGAGCAAGCCCTTAAGGCGTACGATTTGTTCTTGCAGCTCCTCGACTTCCTCGCGATTGTATTTATCAGCTGTTGGGAAAAGAAATATAAATTTTTATAAATATTGAAAAAAAAAATATATATATAAAGACTTTTTACCTTCAGAAACATCGCCACGCACTTTATTCTTGTTGTGCTCAATTGTGTGCTCGACAGCGGTTTTCAAATGCTTGATCTGATCGCTCACAGTGTCGACATACTTTTTAATTTCGACAGAATCAGCAAGACCTTGCAAATCCTCAATCGTGTGTGAGCGGGAAGTGAAAATATCGGACTTGAATTGCGACTGTATGGCAGTAAGCGAATCGTTTTCGAAGCTGTAAAGAAAATTTATTTATTTTTTAGGTTATATTACAGGCCATAAATAATATTTAAGCACACCTCATATCATCGCTCTTCGTATCGAGCATAATACGCGTCGGTATCTCGCCATTAACGGTGCAAACGAGATGATATAGCTGTGCCAAATCGTCACTTAAGGCCACCAAAGTGGAGCGTGCCGAACCCAAACTTTGTCCGGCATTTTGTGAAATACTTGTGAGTGTCTGCACATCACTTTGCAGATCCAGCGATTTCTGCTCGGTGCTGAGCAGTTTATTTTTCAAATTTGTGACCTCATTACGTAGTGTTGTCATTGCGTCGGTATAATTGAAACCCTTTTGCAGTTCAACTAAATCAGTCTTGAGACCGTCAATCTCTTTGGAGGATAGTGTAAACCAGCTGTTATATTGTGAGAGTATGTCCAGCAGTTGTTGTCGTACATTTTGTTCGTCATTACGTCGTTTCACCGCTTCCATGGAATCATCCTTTATATCTAGCTGTTTCTTCAACTGTAGCAATGCATCGACATGTGCCGTTAGTAGCGCTAGACGAGCCATGAAATTCTGTATTTCATTTTGTGATTTATCCAAACTAGTTTGTGCCTCTCGTAAATTCGCAGTGAGTAGCATTTTCTCGTTTTCAATCGATTCTAATTGTTTTTCTAACTTCTTCAATTCATTTAAATGCACCTCTGAGAAAAGATCGCATTTGGTGCCGTCGGTTGCATTCAATTCTGTGGTCAAATCGGCTTCGAGACGCTTCAAGGCGAGATTCTCCTCTTCGCCATCGCTGTTTGCGCTTATGTTGTCGTCCATATTACTGCGCAGATAGGCTAAGTTGCTTATCTTGTACATGGACTCACGATTTAAATGACTATCCAATTCCTTCTTGAGCGCATATTTTGCCTCACGTTCGCACTGTGTAAAAAGTGTTAAATAATAATTGCGTATAAAATTTTATAATTAATCAAATTGTAAAGCATTTCGTCAAAACTCACCTGCAAAGCCTCTAGCGCTTCTTCCATTTGCTTTTCAGCAATCTTCTTCAGATTTGCTAACTCATCTACTTGTGAGTTCAACAGTTCAACCTCTTCGGTTAAACGGCGTATTTCGTGTTTGGCACCTTCAAACTCCACCTAACGGTAAAGAAAAAAAAATTATAGAATTTTACTATCTCAAATCAAGATGCCACTTTAAAAATCCCAAACGGTTGAAACTGACCTGCGAACTTCTCAAGCTCGACACTTGCTTTTGCAGCGATATGTTTTCCTCCTCCAGTTCTGTGTATTCCGTTAGCATTCGTGTCTCACGAAATTTCAGATCCTTCACCTCGGCCTTAAGGCGCAGTTTCTCAGCCTCATTATCTGATTTGTCGCGTCCAATATCGGTATTCTCTTGCAGCATACGATCACGTTCGTTGCGTACTCGTTCCAATTCGTGACGCAATTGCTTTGTCTCATTTTCCAAGTCGAGAATTTTACTATTCAATGTTGTTTCCAGTGCTGCTGTTTCGGTGAGCAAGGACTCCTCCTGTTCGATGCCAGTTTTTGTGGTGACCTTTTGTGAAGTTTGAAACTTGGCAAGTGCCTGTAAAGATAAAACAGAAATATATGGTAAAAATATGTTATGTTTCGAGTATATATAGTTGAATTATAAATTTATATATATTTAAAATATTTTTATGGCAGCTGTTGGCTGGAACATTTGTGACTATACTTTATTTTGATTTCTAAACCGATGCGTGAGAAGTGTAAATGTGGGTTCAGAGAACTAAAGACGCATTTTCGAACAAAGAATTTAAAAATTTCGAAAGTTTTGGTTTCATATTTTGAAATTTAGAAATAGTTGGAAAACTTTCGACTATATTTTATTTTGGATTCTGACCCGTTTTCTGACAAGTCTAAATTTGCGTCCTGAGCGCGATTTCGTACAAAGGAAAGAAAGATTACAAAATTTCAAATTTTTTTTTGAAGTTGTGGGACCGATTTTTGAGAACTCTAAATGTAGGTCTTGAGTACTAAAAGGGACTTTTTGGAACAAAACAAAGAAAATATTGCAAAACTTTGAAATTTTTCGAGAATTTTTAAGCAAAAGAGTTGCCAACTAACGGAACTGTGTAAAATGTAACAAATTGTGTATCAAACGTAAGGCGTTTAAAAACAACGACCGACATGTCGTCGAGGGTTCTCAATTTAGGAATTTTTTGGAATAGTGTGGCCACCTATCGAATAATATTTCCAGAAAATTACGGAGAGAAAGTGAACCTATGAAAACTCATAGTTGTTAAGTAAAGCTTACAGGTCGGCAGGTTTATCCGTTTAACTTTTTAACTAAAGTTTAAAAGAGGCATTCAAAAATTCTTCGTCTCTCATTTATGTGAAAAGCAAAAAAAAATGTATTCTCTCATACAAGAAGTAGTACAATGTAGTACATAATACCAGCGTTGCATTTTTCCCCTCCACGCTATCACCCCAACAAGTTAACTGTCACCAGCATATACGAGCGATTTCTCTAACAGATATAGCAACGGTACGTAATTGAATTTCCAATTGACTCACATTGACAGTGAACAGTAAATAGTGAGCAGGTCACAGTGATTATAGTGTTTGCGACAAAATGAAATGCAGGTGTGGCAAATACTTAGTAGTAGTCACACATATTTGCCCTAGCAGCTGATTGCGTGTGCGGCATAGCCTTTGTAAGCAATTCCTTACACATAATATGACATTTACGAGCGCTTTATCAACAGATTCCTGTGTTGCATGCCATCTCTCTTCCGTCTTCCGGTATGCTGTTGGTACTTCTCCAACGCCAGCACAATCCACATCAATTCAAGCGTGTGTGTTTCGCATGGCGAACGCCGTGCAATGTGCCAAACTTTATTATACGCTTATTATAAATACATGTAGGTACAGTATGGTGCAACAAATAAGCAACACAATATGGCACTGTGATTTTTTTTAGTGTTTAATTATTAAACACTTTTAATTAATTTTGAAGATTTGGGTCAGATGACTGTTGTGGTCACTCAATTCTTGACACTTTTTGTCATTTTAAACCCTAAGCAGTATCACCAGCTGAGTTTTATATTGATTTACAACAATTAGACAACACTTTTTTGTTGAATAGAAAAACTATACTAAAGAGTATTAGTTCCTACAGTATGCTTCGAAAAACTAATCTTATAATAAAAATCAGCAATTCGCTCCGATCCGAAGGGCTTAAATTTGCGTTTGCCATTTTATCTAAATTTTTTTGAGTTTTAAACAGACGGATTTCCATATTTCCAACAAAAATTGTGTCTCAAATATTTTCAACCTTAAAAATTACTTTTCCAAGGCTTTGCTGAGAGCTTAAATTGCCTCAAAAATAATCAATACTCAAAATTATGAGTAAATGAAGTAATATTAATTTGATTATTATGAATTCAGATTGTTCATGAAGGAATAAATTATTATTAGTGAATTTTTTGAGGATATAAATGGTCTCAAATAGTCTTCTTCCGCATCTGTGATCAGAAAAAATTCAGCTTACGGCCCAATGGAGGAGTTTAAAACTTAAGAAAAATAAATAAATGAATTTTTCTCAATTGGTTCGAAGATTTTCTGGTCAGTTGTCTGTTTTTTTTTCATGTAGATTTCATTAAGAAGTAAATAGTTTTCATTCATAACAATGTTTTTGTCTTATAATTATTTTGTATACTAGCAATTTATAAAAAATTTATTTTTCAGAGACATTTATGGATAAAATTCTTCCGGAAACGATTAAATAATCATCAATTTGGTATGAAAGATCAATTCTCTACAAACAAAAATAATTAATATTAAGTACTTGAATATTTTTAGCAACAAGTAACTTGAAGAAATTAAACCTTCATCGGTTTGATCGAGCTAATTTTTCTTTCTATATAATCAGTGTCAGCTGATTAATAGGCCCGCAGTCGAACAGCTTCATCTGTTTAACTTAAGAAGCGCTTTTCTCAAAACTATATTTTTCAAATTTGGTTGTGTGATTACTCAATACCATATATATAATAACAATGGCCCACCAGTTTTGTGATATGAACGAATTTGGGCAGGCCAAAAACAACCAAAATTTTGTGCAAAATTCCCCTTTTTATACCCTGAACAGGGTATATTAATTTTGCCACGAAGTTTGTAACACCCAGAAGGAAACGTCGGAGACCATATAAAGTGTATATATAAATGATCACCGTGACGAGCTGAGTTGATTTAGCCATGTCCGTCTGTCTGTCTGTCCGTCTGTCCGTCCGTCTGTACGTCTGTATATACGCGAACTAGTCCCTCAGTTTTTGAGATATCGATCTGAAATTTTGAACACTTCTTTTTCTCCCCAAAAAGCTGCTCATTTGTCGGAACGGCCGATATCGGACCACTATAGCATATAGCTGCCATACAAACTGAACAATCGGAATCAAGTGCTTGTATGGAAAACTCTTTCATTTGACGAGGTATCTTCACGAAATTTGGCATGTATTATTATTTAAAGCATTAATCTAATCTCCGAAGAAATTGTATGGATCGGATGACTATAGCATATAGCTGCCATATTAACTGAACGATCGGAGTAAAGTGCTTGCATGGAACATTTTTTTATTCGACGAGGTATCTTCACGAAATTAGGCACGAGTTATTGCTTAAGGCAACAAATTATTCTCCACAGAAATTGGTCAGATCAGATCACTATATCATATAGCTGCCATACAAATTGAACGTTCGGAATCGAGTTCTTGTAAGGGGCCTTTGTTTTTGTGAAGGGTATTATAGCTTCGGCGCAACCGAAGTTAACGTTTTTTTTTGTTTTTTTATTTAAAAGCCATAATTTTGTTAATTTTTGGTATTTTTTCAACCATAGATCCTTGTACGGACAATATTTTTTAGAGAGAACAGGGTATATTAAGTTTTCTACGAGGTTTGTAACACCCAGAAGGAAACGTGAGAACCTATATAATATATAGGTATGTATATAAATGATCAGCATTACGAGCTGAGTCGATTTATCCATGTCCATCTGTCGGTATGTACGTGTGACTGTATATACGCGAACTAGTAATTTAGTTTTTGAGATATCGATTTGAAATTTTGCACACGTTCTTTTCTTTCCAAGAAGCTGCTCATTTTTCGGAACCAACGATATCGAACCACTATAGCATATATGTAGCTGTCATACAAACTGATCGATCCAAATCAAGTGCTTGTATGGAAACCTTTTTATTTGTGAAGGATTTTCTATGTAGCTTCGGTGCAGCAGAAGTAAACGAGTTTTCTTGGGTTTTTGGTTGGTTTCATGCACGGAGAAGCCCGGAATCCCTGCAGCAGTTGAGCAGCTGTTTTTAGCGCTGTTAGAGATCGCATGTTATTCGAAAATATTTTCATGTTTTTCTTGATAAATAAATTTTTTCTTATAATACGTAAAAATTTACTCAAAATTACAACAACAATACAACAATTTAAAAAAACAGTCGCTTTTTTTAAATCCCAAAAATAGCTTTTTTTTGGCTGTCACACTTGCGTGTCGCTTAAAACCACAAAACACAGTTGCATATATTTTTCACAGTACTGTAGAATACACAAGTTACAAGCGGAGCGTGTGTGTTGTTTTGTATGTGCGTTATAGCATGTTTGCCTGCCTCCTTGCAATTACTACAAGCAATATTTGTCCAATGTGGCAAATCTCAGGCGACGTTTTATGCGGCGAGCCGCTCCTTAAATGCCCATATCTTTTACCACGTGCCCCCAAACACACACACACACACATGCACACACCCAAAACAAAAACATACATATGTAAACATGCGCTGCAGTTGGCATTCATTCAAGTGTGTACATATGTATGTATAATACATGTTGTATTATGCATATGTGTGTGTATGCGCAGTGAAATTACCAGAAACTAGCAAAATAAACCGTAGAACGGCAACAGTTCCAGTGCTCAAACTGCCGGCAAACGCACAAAGACACATTTTCATGCTTACAATAAAGTTTAATGTATAATACATATGTATGTATGTGTGTGTGTTTGTGGAAATACTTGCATCCTTATAAACTTGCTCATTTATTCATGGAATTCGTGTATTGTTCTTCCTTGCGGTTGTGTAAGTTTTCCTCGGTGCTTATCAGCAAGTTTGTGAATGTGCGTATGTATGTATGTGTGTGTCTGTGTGTGCGTTGGGTGTCAACTGCGCCCACCAACTGCTTTTCCAACGAAATTTATATGCTTATTTTGAGGCACACATACATATACATACATACATACATAGCTACTTGTGTGGGTTTGTGTGCGACGCTCGGCTACAATGTTGGTAGTTAGTCAGCGAGCTGAAATTAAGCCAATCCATTTTGGCCTTAAAGTGTTGGCAGGCAGTGCTACTTTTGTTATACTTGTTGTTGCTTTAATGGCAATTCATATGCAGATTTGCTCGACTTTTTAGTTGTTGTTGTTGTTTGTTTTTGTCATTTCACAGCTCGGCGCAGGAATTGTTGGTTAATATGGCCGACCCCCCCCCTCCCCCGAGAGAATGCATATTATTTTTGAAGCTTAATTTTTTAATGCAGGTGTTGGCAGTAAGCTTGCCTTCGTCGCTACACCAGCGTTTGACTGCATAACTGTCGGCCGTCGCCTGTCGCTGAAGTGTTTTGGGTGCAATAAATGTCTTTTGTTTGCTTTAGTTAATTAAACTTTGCTGCTGTTGTCAGATTGAGGTCACAAAACTATGGCTCAACTGATGCTTTTTCATATTCGGTATTTATATTTGCTGTGTCGCTTTATTTACATTGCAAAGAAAATATTCTTACTGGCTTGGCTTTCGAGAAAGAGTACACACCAAAGTGTGTATAGTCTTATCTCGGACAACAAAAAAACAACAAAAATTTCATATAAAAGTGCTGAATATTTTGTTGTAATTAAAATGTGTGGCCACTGAGAGCACACATTGTTCTTTAATGAATATTCAACACCATCTGTAGCTATAAAATGCGGCAACGTTTAAAGGTTTTTTTATATTTATCGTTTAACGTCATCATTGTTATCATTATATGGAAGGGTATATGAAATGTATTCTTTTACAGGAAAAAAAATTTTTTTATAGGTAAAGATTTTTATTTCAAATATACTGCGTTTCGGGTCACTAGGGTATTCCGGGAAACGAAATAGCTGCTGAGACTGCGAAGAGTGCCATCCGCTTGGCTACCGAACTAGTACAGGGAATACGAATGTCGCTAAAAACGATAAACAATGAAATTTCCGAAAGGGCTGGCAGACGGATCAAGGACATGGGTTTCACGACTTAAGAAAAAATATTTTTTTTATTGTCTTATTTAATTGTTTAACATTTCTAGAACATTGTGCTAAATTGTCAAGTTGATCCGCGTAATAGGTTTGGAGATACAGGACAAAGTTGCATGCTCGAGGTCAGCTATATAATCGTTATCAAGATTTCTCGCGAACTTCGCAACCGATTTTAATGAAATTTTATACATGTCTTCGAGACGTAATTTGCAAGGTTTTGATCGAAGAATTTTGTTTTGTTTAATTACAACAATTTAAAAAAAACCTCGAGCAATTTACACCCAAATTTGCATTTTTTTGTAAAAACGTCTGCAAAGAATACAATTTCACTTTGTTTTTTTTTTCCTACATCCATTACCTAGTTCATGGTCTTAATTAAAGTAAGTATTTTATTTTTTTTTATTTTTGAGGATCCTCTAGGAAGTTCTGCTGTCAACGCGAAGGCACCTTTTTTCTGAGGGACTGCCGGAAATGACGTCTTAATCGGCTAGTTTTGAATATTTTCCTTTGAAAATTTAATAAAACCTTTTTAAATTATGTATCTTTGGAATCATAAAAAGTTTGAATAAAACATTTCATTTTTTATATGAAAAAAAAAATTATTGAAAATAGTTGGTTTTTTGTTCGACGAAACCCATATAATCCCTTAAGGACATGCAGGATCGCCTAGCTTGTTTGCAAGAGAAGAAGGAAAACACGATTACTTTTTACTCACAGGGTTTCAAAACGACTGCTGTATTATTGTGGGCCTAGTCGCAGGTCACAACTTACTGGCATCAAATGCGGGCCTTATAATCATTATTAACACTGGCACATGTAGAAAGTGCGGGGAGGAAGGCATGAGAGAGGCGCTGTAACACCTCCGCTGCTTCTGTCCAGTCTTATCTTGAACTCGGCTTAGATGTCTGGAAGCTTTGCAGTTCAAGGGACTAGATGAGGTAACAGAATTAGATTTTAAGTCTATATTAAACTTCGCAAAAAGCGTTGACGTTCTGTATGAGGTAAACTTCAGATTGTATTAAACTGAATCTTGGTATTACAAAGGACCTGCAGTTCTATATATGGCGTGACAGCCAACCTAACCTGACGTCATCATGTCGGTCCAATTTTACACTTTTTTTCTTGCTTGACTTATCTTGCATAGAAACGATTATACTGAAATCATTTGGGAGAAAAAAAAAGAGTTGAAATGAAGCGTTGTTGTTGTTGCTCTCTGGTGTTAATAGCTTCAGTGTGAATGGTGTTCAGTACTTGTTTGAAGTTAGTCGCGTCAGAGACTGCCTGGAATGGGGAACGTTGTGCTCCATCGTCCACGCATTGTATGAAAGTTCTCTTGATGTTCCTAGGAGGCGGCTGTTCCCAAGCACATGACTACAAGCCTTCTGATAACGACTCAATTCATGGATGAATGATATTTGTTGTTGTAGTGATTATCTATAACTCATTTAGATATACCATACATAGGTAACCATATCATGGGTTATAGAGAGAGATTAGTGTTTAGTTAAGTATTGTATGGAGTAGAATACAATATGCTACAATATTCAAATTACCAATTCGCCATTTAATGGCGTCTTAAGTATATTGTTTAGGAAATCGGTCGTAGTGCCAAGTCTATAGTGAAACAATACAGACCTTGAGGGTTAGATGCGCTAATACTCTATATATTCACAGTATATCTCCACAAAGATTTATTTCCCAAAGCAATTTGAGCACATCACATGCTTTAGGTGGTGTATTAATTACTTTGAAATTTCTTGCGGAAAGAGAACGATGAATGTTACAGTGAATTGTAAGGAAATAAAAATTAATCATAAATATAGTTAATGTTGGAGAGTTGTTTAGTTTTCAATATTAGCTTTACAGCTAGTTGAAGTTTAATTGACAGTTGGAAAAGCTCAAAGCAAATGTAAATCGTATTTTACGCTGCTACAGCTACAATTGAATTCAATTTATTACGCTTATGGTTTCTATTCATTAAATTTATTTGCGAAGATAGTTAGCGTGGTGTCAATAAAATACAGTCTATATCAGACAGAAGATTTCGCGTTAAAAATTCTTTATTATCGTGAAATTTCACTTCTTGCTAAAAAAATGTTGGTCTAAATATAATTTATTTTAAAATAACTACCTCATAGCACTCAAAAAAAATAAACTCACACTGTCTGAAAATCGATATGTGCGAGATATGAGCGCAACAAAATATGAAACTAGTTTGTAATTGCAGTTTAATTTCAACCGGAGGAATTATGTCGACCAGAATGAACGTTTAAAAATTTTACAATTGCACACAAAACCGAAATTGGAAGCATTACAGCATTTAATAACGGCCATGACGGCATAGTAAGCACAAGAAACCGACATATGTCTGTGTATATTTATGTATATATACACATATTTAAAACAAAAATGAAACTTGTGAAAAAATGCTGCGTTGGCGTAGTCCCTGAGCACATATCGCCCCCAACACCCCCAAGCCATTTTAAAACGAAGTAGAAAAGCAATTAACAGATCCACTAACGTTGCAATGCAAGTGCTATATATACAATGGAATGCCATTTCATTGTTTTTGTTGCTTTTGAATTACATTCCCCGGGCACAAGTTGTTGCATCTACTAACCGTCATCCGGCTAGCTAGCCAGGCAATGTAGCAGGCAGGTAAATAACGTTGCCAATACCGGCCTTAATAAGGACATGACGATGGTGGTGGATGGTGGCAGCGAGAGGCGCAAGTTAATTTGTAATTTAGTTAGAAGCCGAATCAAATTTATGACCGTAAAGAGTGTGGGGTGTGGTTGTGTACTTGCACAACGCATTGACGTCTTTAGGAATTCTTTGTATGGATGCGGTAGTGCGCTGTTTGTAATTGAGGGCTTACTGTATAGTTACATGGTTTGTCAGCGCACAGTCGGGTCTACGTAACCGGAACGGACACGGATTTTATATGGCCAAGGACTGTCAACACGGCAGAGTTCTGCCACTACAACAACAACAACAACAAGAACAACGTTTAACCAAAATCTGCGAGACTTGGCACAAATCTACTTTCTCTCTTATCGTAAATCTGATCATGTGACTAATTTGCATAGATATGATAAGTAAAATTATTAGAGTTTCCTTATATAAGTTTTGCAATTGCAATATTTGTACAATTCCATTTAAATGTAGGTATAAATGTGGTTAGGTTTTGCTCAATAACTGAAAGCAGTTAACAAATAACCAACAAATTTTTAGCTGATTACGTGTTTTACGAACCTGCAGCTGAGGAGAGAAAAATCAAATAATTTAAAACAAAACCGAACGAACGAGGTTAAACAAAAAGAGCATAAAAAATAACTATCACATGCCAGTAAGTGGTGGCGAGCCAAGCTCAGTGAGTTGGTGAAGCATACAAATAACTTTTTCGCATATCTATTTAGCTGATTTTTTTTTAACCGACTGTGTGCTTACTTGTTGCCGAGCGCGCTGCGTTGAGAACGCTAACATTGTTAGACTTTCGCTAACGTACTTGTAACCTTAAACATAAGAAGTGATGCTCCATTCGATAAGAAACTAATTATTGGAAGTGAATGTTTATTAACATTACAACGAAAATTATACAGCACAAGCCAATGTTTCGGTTATTTTTTCAGTTATTTATTTGATTATCTAATTTATATTTTAATAAACGAACTAAAACAAAAAAAAAAGTTAACTTCCGTTGCACCGAAACTATAATAACCTACAGATATATAAAAGACCTGAATTTTTATCGATTTGTTTGACAGCTATATAGCATAGTGGCCACCCAGTTCCGACAAATGAGCAGCCTCTTGGGAAGAAAATGACGTGAACTAGTTCGCGTATATATGGACAGACGGACAGATAAATGGACATTCTTAAATCGACTCAGCTCGTCACGCTGATATATTTCATAAGGTCACCAACGTTTTCTTCTGGGTGTTACAAACTTCATGGCAAAGTTCAGAGTATAAATATTCAATTTTGGTTATTTGATTGCGTATTTTTTTTACATTTTAATAAAGAAAATCAAAAATTTATTATTAAGCAATTATTATTCAGTATAGTATTCAAAACCTACCTCTTGTGTTATGTCCAACTCATGTTTTGCATGATCGTACAGTGTCTCCAACTCTTCACACTTCTGCTCAAGTGACAATTTCTCCTCCAACAACGACAGACCATATTGTGCCGATTGTGCGCGTTCGCTAGCTGCCTGATCTAGTTCGCGCGACAGTCGCTCTACTTCCAAACGCAACTCCTCAATAGTTTTGCCGGCTGTTGCCGCATTTTCCAGTTCGGACATATTGCAGCCGTTTTGTGTGTGTTTGTGTAATAGTTTTGTAATGGACGGGTGTTTTATTTTTGGAGGGGATGAATTGGGAAATTATGTGGTCAATGAGAGACGCGAATGTTTTTGTGTGTTGTAAGTTGTATGACGGATTGGGAGGAAGTTCACCGAATGTCGTTATGCCACAGCAGTGGGGCTTTGCAATTCTCGAATCTATGTTTTTGTGTTTCTGTTGTGTTTTTTTCTGCACTGGACGGCGGCCGTTTTGTGTTTGTAATACGGCGGCTAGTTATTCAACAGTGGGCGTGGCAGGTTGTTGTGGGCGGAATCGTGTTGTGATCGCCTGTATAGCGTTACGAATCGTTGATTTTGGAGGGACGTGTATGTTGTGAATATGTTGATTTTCGTGTTGCTAACTCGTTTTAGTCGTATCTTTGGCACGTTAAACCAAATAATAAAATTTCACTTTGCTCTTACACTTTGCTTCTTGGACGTATATATGTATGTATATTTTGTGAATTCTACTGCTTAACTCCACACTTCCTTCTATGAATTCGTTACCGTCGTTATCGGTTTTAGCACAACTCTTTCTTTGGTATCATGCTTTATCGTTAAAATTTCAATTCGTGCCTTTATTTTCTAATTTTACTGACTTTTTTACACGTCTTCGCCAATTACTGATGTGGAATGGATACTGTATAAAAACTGTCACCTCGATCTCACTTTAAATTGCAACTTAATTGTTAAATTGTACTCAATTATTAAATTTAATTGAATTGCTACAATGCACTTCCACCAGCTTAATTAATAAAAAACTTAGCTTTGTGTTTGCATAAATATGTGCGAAAACAGATTAATTTGTTACTACACAACAAAATCAGAAATATATAGAAACGTTAGCGACCGCTGCTTTAAAGGCACACTGACAATAAGCGATCCAATTAAC